>NC_091284.1:538098385-538815885 GCF_032444005.1 Ranitomeya imitator | reverse complement strand
TCCCTCCTGATCCTGCCCATTGCCAAGCCACTGCTAGATGAGTCTGCTGGTACATTGACCCAGACCACTACATTCCCCTTGCACTCTACACAGCCAGAATCTGACACTGCTGAAAGTCAGGTTCCCCTTCCACATACTACACCACCTTACACAGGGACAAAGAGGAAGGTGCAGATGAAAGTGCAGGTTCCTTCATCAGGTGGGGGGCATACTCGTTGGCACTGGCAAAGGGCACCTCATAGTAGGCAAAAGTGTCTCTGGCAGTGGGAGGCACCACCCGCCATCAAACATACCACCGTACTATGAGGGGCCCTGTGCCAGTGCCAACTAGTGGGCCCTTCTGCTTGCTCAGGATCACAGCATTTGCAAAGTTGAAATACTTACCTCTCCCTGCTCCACTGCCGTGACGTATTCCGCGTTTCTTGGGCCCATGAAAATCTTGAGCCAGCCCTACCCCCCCCCACAACTTTAGCCAAATGACCCCCTGTTTTTTAATGCCTAACTATTATTATAAAGTAAATTAACATTGACAAGCTTAAGAAATAAGAATTGATGTTTTTTTGCCATTAAAATGGCCACTATAGGTGTTTTCCTATCCTCCACTCACTGCCGACTTTGATTCCCCATTGACTTGCATTGGGTTTCGTGTTTCGGTCGGCCACTGACTTTTCAAAATAATCGGCCGATTTCACCCGACCCAACTTTTGACAAAGTCGGGTTTCGCGATTCCCGACTCGATCCTAAAAATGTAAAAATCGCTAAACTCTATTAACAATTATATATCATCAATTTTCAATACTTGTCAACACTTCATCTTCTGAAGATCTGTGTTTACATATTTGCTTATGAAAACATCAAATATACAATTATTTATGTCATTAAATTATAACTGCAATGTGAGCAAATGTAAATAGTGTGTTTTCAAGTACAGTGGTTAAATATAATATCTATAATGTATAGATGTATAAATGTATAATGTATAATGTATAGATGTATAAATACAGCAAATAAAGCATTGAGTCATAATTTGTAATGTTACAGTTTTCTATCAAGGAGAATATTTTTTGCACTATAAGATGCACAGGACCATAAGGTGCACCCCAAATTTGGAGGAAGAAAATAGGCAAAAAAAATGTGAAAATGGGGTTCCATCTTATAGTTTGAATTTAGCTTACCAATGGGGCAGTGGAGGTGGAGCAGGGTCACAAGAGGCATGGTCACCACTAAAGGAAGCCGGCAGTGGTAGGAGTCAGGTGATGCACCGGGCACTGATCTGACAGGAGTGGGTGTAGGTACGGAATGGGGCTGAAATTCAGCCTTGGCATTTGAAATCACACAAACCCATGTTGTCCCCAAGAACCATATGGGATATACAGTATCACCAATATTACTCTTGATGGAGGAATGGATGATTTACTCCAAGACTAAGGCTATGTGCACATGTCCGGAATTGCAGCGGAAATTTCTGCGGCAATTCCGGATCTCCCTGCTGCGGGAAAAACTCATGCAGAAGTGGCATGCATTTTCCCACTAATCACTAGCATTTTACAAGCATAATTAGCTTGCAGAATGCTAGCGTTTTCCAAGCTATCTGTAGCATCGCTTGGAAAACTGATTGACAGATTGGTCACACTTGTCAAACATCATGTTTGACAAGTGTGACCAACTTCTTACTATGCAGCATCAATAGTAAAAAGATCTAATGTTAAAAATAATACAAAAAATAAAAAATCATGATATTCCTACCTTCTGGCAGCCCCGGCATGCTTCCCGCTCCTTGCGATGCTCCCGGCAACTCCCGTTCCCAATAATGTCTAGCAGCAATGACCCCTGATGTCACAGGTCATTCTCGCAATGCATTATTGGGAACAGAACCATCGCGAGGAGCGGGAAAACTGCTGGGGACGCCGGAAGGTGAAAGTATCAAGATTTTTTATTTTAATTCTTTTTTTAACAATTATATGGTTCCCAGGGCCTGGAGGAGAGTCTCCTTTCCTTCACCCTGGGTACCAACCGGACATGATCCGCTTACTTCACTTCCCGCATGGTGGGCATAGGCCAATGCAGAAAGTAAGCGGATCAATGCATTCCTATGTGTGTGGAATCCCCGCGATTCTGCACAAAGATGCTTAATGTATGCTTTCTTTTGCGTTTTATAGTGAAAAAACAAAAAAAAGCAAAGAAAAAACCAAAAAAAGCAAAGATTCCCGAACGTGTGCACATAGCCTAATATGCTCCATCACAACTCTTAACAGTATCGGTGTTTTGAGAACACTGGTTGTGTTAGTAAAGTAGCAGACGAAGCAGCCCACGACTAGACATGCCTGTCTGGAATTTGCCAGAATTGCCAGATGGCCAGTCCGGCACTGAGTGGGTGTCCCAGTTTTGCGAGGCATGAGCTATTGATCTCCCAACGATGGACTTCAGGAAAATGTCATTGTGTGAGGCAAGAGCTTAGTGCCAGCTGCGCACATTTATCTTTCCATAGTGGGCTACAGGAAAATGGTGGTGAAGGTGGCGAATGCTCAGATTAAGATCTTGGTTTGTCATTGAGAAGAGATGTCAATCTGTGCATGCACCAACACAGGTGCCATTTTCTGCAGCCCACCACCGGGACATCCATGGCTTCTGCCTCACACTGCCAATATTTTCCTGAAGCCCATTGCCGGGAGATCAATGGATTATGCCTTGCACTGCTGAGATACAGCCTCCTCACAGCCCAGGACCCGTAGCATCGCACCACTCCTACTGCTGCCAGCTTCCTGCAGCAGCAACCCTGTCTCTTGTGATCCTGCTACACTGCCGCAGCCCCATCCTGGTAAGCTACATTCGGAATATAAGACGTGTCCCCATTTTCCTCCAAATTTGAGGAAAAAAATTTTGTCTTATATTCTGAAAAATACGGTACTTACCAAAAGCGGATGCTGCTCACAAACAGTTAAAAGCCAATGATCACTGATGCTAACGACATTGATCAACATCTGCATCAGCAACCTCAATGTACTGTAACTAAAAGTTGTTCAGGAAAGGAGATTAAAAATATGTCCTGAAAATTATTTTTAGGACAAGATAATATAAATATATTGCATGGAAAATATACCTCAAAGTAGATTAAAATGGAACACTGACAGACTAAAAATGGCATACATCAAACCCACGAAAGATTGAAAGCTCCATGACAGAAATTTTTTACTATTGAAAGGCAGAACAATTTTAACATCATTTGAAAGATGAAAGGTAGTATTGGAAAATGGTACAATAGTAAAAAAAACTCAAACTCAATGTTTACTTTCATCAAGGAAAGAATCAAAAGCAATACTTGCACTCTTTAATGCAGGGAAAATTGTGCTTGTCTGACTCCAGGTGACTTATTTTGGAAAAAAATGACAAAAGAGTAGTATTGGGATTCAGCCAGGAGATCCAATAAAAAGTTTCAGGGCTAATGTTTGTGTGTAGCCAAGAATCCCCATTTGCTAATCAAAATTGTTAGGCCTCATATTGGGATGCAGCTAGGAGGCCCCATGTACTAATCAAAATCATTACGGCTAATATTGGGGTGCAGCCAGGAGGCCCCACTTTCTAATCAAAATAGTTTGGGCTAATATTAAGATTCAGCCAGGAGACCCCGTTTGCAAATCTAAATCATTAGGGTTAATTTTGGGGTGCAACAAGAAGGCCCCATTTGCTAATCAAAATTATTAGGGCTAATACTGGGGTGCCGCCAGAGGTCTTATTTGTAAATCAATATTGTTAGGGCTAATAAGGGGTGTAAACACCAGGCCCCTGTTGTGAATTCTGCTCTTGGGCTCCCTCCGGTGGTTATGAGTGGTAGTGCTGCGGTAGTTGGATCGCAGCATTTATCAGGTGTATCTATTTTTTGCAATTTGGGCTGGGCTATATAGTCTTGCTTGTTCCTTTAGTCAGTGCCAGTTGTCCATTGTTTTTGGAGGATTCACATCCCTTCTGGTCTCTCCTGTTCGCTGTGCTTTTCTTCAAAGATAAGTCCTGGCTTTGTTTTTGCTGTCCACCTGTTGTGGACCTTATAGTTCTGTGCATTTTTCATGTTTTGTCTTGTCCAGCTTTGTCTGTGAAGGATTTTTTGCAGCCTAGCTGTGTCTCTGGAGATGCAGATATACCCTCCATGTCTTTAGTCAGATGTGGTGTTTTGTATTTTCTGTGGTGGATATTTTCTAGTGTTTTAATACTGACCGCATAGTACTCTGTTCTATTCTTTCTTTTTAGCTAGTATGGCCTCCTATGCTAAATCCTGATTTCATGTCTGCGTATGTTATTTCCCTCTCCTCTCACAGTCAATATTTGTGGGGGCTGTCTATCCTTTGGGGATTTTCTCTGAGGCAAGATAGGTTTCCTGTCTCTGTCTTTAGGGGTAGTTAGTTCTTAGGCTGTGTCGAGGGGTCTAGGGAGTGTTAGGTACCCCCCACGGCTACTTCTAGTTGCGCTGCTAAGTTCAGGGTTTACATAAATTTATATAGACCAATTACTGTATAAGGCGTACCTCCAAAATAACAAATAACAAAATAAAGAGGGAAGTAACATACCAAAAATAAAATATAAAAGATTTTTATTTGACAATTTTTAAAAGCCAAAAAATGCAAATAATACATACAAAAAGGGGATGAAAACACGGCAAAATGAGCCCAAGGCAGTCCATAAAGTATGATATTATACAAAAAAACAAAGTATAGCAATAATAGACTGGTGTATTAATTTACATGCAACAGCAGGCTCTGGAATACAGAGAAGAGAAATTGACCAAAAGTGTGCCTACTAGAGGTTAACAAAATATAAGGCAATTCACTAACACCTATAACAAATAGCTAGATAATGCTAAAAAGCTATGCTAACACACAAAGTAACAAACCAATGTAAGTGGTATAAAAACCTACTGAAGATTGCGGGTATATAAAGCCATATGTTGGTATATAGACTGATGGTAAACAAAAATGGTATAAGGCTATAAGGCAACACCATAAAGGAAGGTATCAGTGCATAATGCTACTGTGGTGAATGCCCCATTGCGCCTATGTAAAAGCCATATAGAGAGGTCAATAGTAATACGCTAGCGTTACGCTCATACCTGCTAATGGACGGGTCTGCCAGGGACAAGAAAACCCCAACGCGCGTTTCGCAGCGTAGCTTCTTCCAGGGGGTCATGGTAAAACAGGGGACGAGATGTGGATTTATATGCGCCGTGGTAGTAATGGCGCTGGCGTCCATCCGGCACAGAACAGGAAGCCGTGGAGCCGGCGCCCCACGTCATCAGGTCCCTCCCTGCTCTGACTCGTCAGAGAGGTGGGGATCAAGATGGCACTGAAGGGACGCGTTGTCACGGCAACCCGAAGTGGCCGATGCACGCAAGCGCACCACACGGCACCCAGAAAGCACAGATGCCGAACTATACTACGGTATGGGAAGCTGAGGAGTAGGAGGACTAAAGTAAAAGAAAAAAGTCGGAGGTCCAGGAACTGGGCATAGCGGAGATAAGAGTGGAACAAAGATGTCCAGTCTAGGGAAACCCATAGGACTACAGAAATGAAGTACACATGGACTAGGTGAAAAATAAAAGAATAGAATATATGAAGAAACAGAGCCGCATGAGCACCGAGTGAAAGCATATTACTACATATGCATAAGAAATATATATATGCACATATAAAAGATGCACATAT
Organism: Ranitomeya imitator; assembly: GCF_032444005.1. Lineage (NCBI taxonomy): Eukaryota > Metazoa > Chordata > Amphibia > Anura > Dendrobatidae > Ranitomeya > Ranitomeya imitator. The sequence goes on along the minus strand of NC_091284.1, from coordinate 538,810,195 downwards.
AATCAAGTGTATCAGTGGAAAAAATGGGGATATAAAAATAATAATATATATAAATAAATAAATATGTAGCGCACTGTGTGAGGAATGTGCTATATAGTTGTGTATATGGTGCGCCTAATAAATATCATATTAGTGTACGGTAATCAAAATACCACTAAACATACATAGTGTGCTAGAACACACACAAACATAGTGCATATGTATATATATTCACAGAGACACATGCATACATGAGGTAAATACCAAACATGTACATACACAAGTGATATATCTATAACAAAATTATTTTATTAATATAAAAATACAAAAAGTATATAGTGGAATATGACGGTAAAGTGCTTTTCTCTTCTTCTTAGATCCTAGACCTAGATGGACGACATCGAACGTGAAAACAGATACGCAGCTGCTGGATAGGGTAAATGTGAATTATTATAACTACAATGAAAAAAGAGAACACATCGTTAATGAGATCATAAACATGTATACACAAAAGGTTATGTATAGGGAGACAACAACCAAATATAAATACAAAAACATGCCATAACTAAAATATACGTATACACTAAAAAGACACAAACATCCTAAATCATGTTAAAAGAGTACTAAAGGAAGGGAGCAAAACTCATTACTTCATTCAGGCCCTTGGGTTGAAGTGTGCCCAGTAGGGTTGAGCGAAACGGGTCGAGATTTTTCAAAAGTCGCCGACTTTTGGCAAGGTCGGGTTTCATGAAACCCGACCCGACCCCAGTGTGGGGTCGGCCATGAAGTCGGCGATCTTTTGAATCTGGAATCGGAATTCCGATACCGATTCCCGATATGTTTAAGATATCGGGAATTGGTATCGGAATTCAGATTAAAGTGTAAAAGAAAGAATTAAAATAAAAAATATCGCAATACTTACCCTCTGACGCGCCCTGGTACTAACCGGCAGTCTTCCTTCCTTAGAATCAGCCTTCCAGGACCTGGCGGTGACGTCGCGGTGACGTCGCGGCTTGTGATTGGCCGCGCGGCCGCCCATGTGACCGCTCGCTTGAACAATCAGAAGCCGTGACGTCACCGAAGGTCCTTCAAGCGCTGATTCTTAGGAAGGAAGGCTGTCGGAAGGAAGCAGGGCGCTTCCGAGGGTGAGTATATTCCTATTAGGTATATACTCACCCTCGGAAGCGCCCTGCTTCCTTCCGACAGCCTTCCTTCCTAAGAATCAGCGCTTGAAGGACCTTCTGTGACGTCACGGCTTCTGATTGGTCGCGCGAGCGGTCACATGGGCGGCCGCGCGGCCAATCACAAGCCGCGACATCACCGCGACGTCACCGCCAGGTCCTGGAAGGCTGATTCTAAGGAAGGAAGACTGCCGGTTAGTACCAGGGCGCGTCAGAGGGTAAGTATTGCGATATTTTTTATTTTAATTCTTTATTTTACACTAAAATATGGATCGCAGGGCCTAAAGGAGAGTTTCCGCTCCTTCAGACCCTGGGAACCATGGAAACCCAATGCACTGCATTGGGTTTCAAGTTTCGGACGACCCCGACCCCGACTTTTTTATAGGATCGGCCGATTTCACTCGACCCGACTTTTGAAAAAGTCGGGTTTCGTGAAACCCGACCCGATCCTATAAAAGTAAAGATCGCTCATCCCTAGTGCCCAGTCTTGAGATCCACTTGGTCTCAAGTTGAGCCAATTTGGTTTTCATGTCACCACCTCTTGAGTCCTTCAGAATCCTATCGATGCCAATCACCCTCAGTAGGCTGGAGTCACAATCATGGGTCAATTTAAAGTGATGTGGTATTGGTTTCAAAGACATTAAGTCACTGGCCTCCCGTGCATTGGTGATGTCCCGGACATACTCCCGAGTTCGTATCTTTAATTGCCTAGAGGTCATACCTATATACACAAGTCTGCACGGGCATGTAGCATGGTAAATCATGTGATCAGTGCCACATGTGATGTTGTGGGTGATCCGAATGGCTTTACCCTGCATATCCTTAAATTCATGGGCCTTATCCATGTTCTTACAGGCCAGACAGAAAAAACCCCAACTAGGTCCTCTAGAATTGAAAGCATTCCGGGTAGCCCCACCCTTATATTGACTGTGTACTAATATGTCCTTCAGGTTTTGAGATCTCCTATAGGTGATGGAGGGAGTGGGGGGGACACATTTAGCCAAAAGGGGGTCATTCAGAATAATGTGCCAAAATTTAGAGAGAGCTAATCTCATTGGCTGCCATTTCTCATTATAAGTGGAGATAAATCTCACCATCATTGATGTTGGAGGTTTATTTTTGGTTTGTAGTAATTCTGACCTGGGTTTATTACTAGCCTTAAACCAGCCACGACAAATGACCCTATTAGAATACCCCCTCTGTGAAAACCTCTGCGCTAATTCGGAAGACTGTGTTTGAAAGGATGTTTCGGTGGAACAAATCCTTCTAGTTCTCAAAAATTGTCCATATGGAATGCTGTCTTTTAGAGGTCTGGGTTGTGATGAAGCAGCATGCAGCACCGAGTTTACAGAGGTCTCCTTCCTGAATACTTCAGTGTGTAAAAAGCCATCCTCACCTTTGAAGATCTTGGTGTCCAAAAAGTCAATATGCGTTTGGCTGTATTGATGAGTTAGTTTTATATTCAACATGTTGCCGTTCAGCAGTTGGATAAAGGAGATTAAGTCTGTTTCGGAACCCTGCCAAATAACAAAAATATCATCAATAAAGCGTACCCAAGTACACACCTTTTCGATCAGGGGGATGACATTTGTTGAGAAGATGGTACGCTCCCAAGACCCCATGAATAAATTCGCATACGAGGGTGCGAACGCAGCCCCCATGGCAGTCCCCTGCAATTGGAGGTAGAGGACTTCTTTAAACATAAAGAAATTGTGGGTCAGGGCAAATTCTAATAAAGTGAGCAAAAATTCAATTAGATCATTGTCATTGCTTGACATGTGTAAAAACTGTCTGACCGCTTCAATCCCGTCATTATGACGAATAGAAGTGTACAATGACTCTACATCGAGAGTCACTAACCACATGTCAGCCTCTAAAGGAATGTCAGCCAGTCTACGAAGAACATCCCCAGTGTCCTGAATATATGATGGGAGATTCTCTACCATAGGTTTTAGATGGAAATCCAGAAATCTATTGATCTGTTCGCATAATCCACCACCCCCCGATACGATGGGACGCCCAGGGGGATTGGTGGCAGATTTGTGTACTTTGGGGAGTAGGTATAGGCAGGGTGTACGAGGTGTCTCAGGAACCAACCCATCCATAATATCTTTAGATATTGTCCCATTATAGAACGCTTGTTCAACCAAATCTCTGAGTTGACTTTGATAGGTGAATGTAGGGTTAAAAGTCAAGCGTTTATAGCAATTAAGATCCCTTAATTGCCTGAATGCCTCCTTCTCATACATTTGAGAAGGCTACAAGACAATGTTTCCCCCTTTATCAGAGGGTTTGATGACAATATTGTCGAGTGATTTCAATTCCTTGATGGCCTTTCTCTGTCGCCTCATCAGGTTGTCATGTTGTATCCCAGTAGGGATACGACGAAATTCTTCAGTCACCAATCGGACAAAGAGATCTATGTCAGGGTATATGCTCAGAGGAGGGAATTATTTAGGTCTCGATATAGCGAATTTACTCACAGTAGATGTTGCAGTTTCGTTGCTAAGTTCTTCTAATATAGCAATGGTTTCTTGTTCTTGGGAGGACCACTCATTAGATGAGGATGGTTTGTCATGTAGTTTCCTAAGAACCAACTTCCTGGCAAATAAATGTAAGTCCTTTAAGGCTGTAAAGTAATCAAAGGATGCCACAGGGGAGAATGTTAAACCCATACTAAGCACATCAATTTGATCCGTCGATAGCTGGATATCAGATAAATTGATTACCTGGAGTCTAGAGGACTTGTTGGAAGATCTCAGATTCCTGTGTTGGTAAGGGCTAAATCTGTGGCCACCTCCACGTTTATTCCTGTTGCCGAAGCCTCCTCTAGTCGGGGGAGGGCCAGATGTACTCTCGACTGACGATAGAGATGAACTAGAAGGTGCCCTTTGAAGTGAATGAGATTGTTGCCATCTATACACATTGTTAGTCTGAAAGTCATTCAGATCCCGTTGAAATTTCTTAGCTTTCATATCCTGGATCTCTTTCACCCAGTTTGTTAGAAGTTTATCCACCTCCACTTTAAATATCTCCATGTCCGTAAGAGGTAAGGTGTTGGTTCAATTTAATCTGGAGAGCCTCAATCTCTCCCTCCAGGGATTCCAAGGTTATTTTGTTCATACCAATAAGAATTTCCATAAGTGATCTAGAACAGGTGGTACAGGCCTCCTCCCACCTACTACGAAAAAACAAATCCTCCACCAGAAAAGACGGTAAAATCTTCACTCTCAAACCATGAGGGACAAGACTCTTCATAAGATAATTCTCAAGGGAGGCCTTATTCCACCACACTCGAGCTCTCTTTTTAATTAAAAATTTGAATGAGTTTTTCAGTTCAAACGTGCTCCCATCCGTATTACCCACACTTTGCACATGCTCACCCTTGAAAATAGAATCAATATTGGAAAGCCATAACTGATCTCTGGCTTTTATATCCATGGTCAAGATACTGTGAGAAACACAGAAAATCAATCAGTATACCCAAATTTATATAGACCAATTACTGTATAAGGCGTACCTCCAAAATAACATATAACCAAATAAAGAGGGAAGTAACATACCAAAAATAAAATATAAAAGATTTTTATTTGACAATTTTTAAAAGCCAAAAAATACAAATAATACATACAAAAAGGGGATGAAAACACGGCAAAATGAGCCCAAGGCAGTCCATAAAGTATGATATTATACAAAAAAACAAAGTATTGCAATAATAGACTGGTGTATTAATTTACATGCAACAGCAGGCTCTGGAATACAGAGAAGAGAAATTGACCAAAAGTGTGCCTACTAGAGGCTAACAAACTATAAGGCAATTCACTAACACCTATAACAAATAGCTAGAAAATGCTAAAAAGCTATGCTAACACACAAGGTAACAAACCAATGTAAGTGGTATAAAAACCTACTGAAGATTGCGGGTATATAAAGCCATATGTTGGTATATAGACTGATGGTAAACAAAAATGGTATAAGGCTATAAGGCAACGCCATAAAGGAAGGTATCAGTGCATAATGCTACTGTGGTGAATGCCCCATTGCGCCTATGTAAAAGCCATATAGAGAGGTCAATAGTAATACGCTAGCGTTACGCTCATACCTGCTAATGGACGGGTCTGCCAGGGACAAGAAAACCCCGATACGCGTTTCGCAGCGTAGCTTCTTCCAGGGGGTCGTGGTAAAACAGGGGACGAGATGTGGATTTATAGGCGCCGCGGTAGTAATGGCGCTGGCGTCCATCCGGCACAGAACAGGAAGCCGTGGAGCCGGCGCCCCACGTCATCAGGTCCCTCCCTGCTCTGACGCGTCAGAGAGGTGGGGATCAAGATGGCGCTGAAGGGACGCGTTGTCACGGCAACCCGAAGAAGCCGATGCACGCAAGCGCACCACACGGCACCCAGAAAGCACAGATGCCGAACTATACTACGGTATGGGAAGCTGAGGAGTAGGAGGACTAAAGTAAAAGAAAAAAGTCGGAGGTCCAGGAGCTGGGTATAGCGGAGATAAGAGTGGAACAAAGATGTCCGGTCTAGGGAAACCCATAGGACTACAGAAATGAAGTACACATGGACTAGGTGAAAAATAAAAGAATAGAATATATGAAGAAACAGAGCCGCATGAGCACCGAATGAAAGCATATTACTACATATGCATAAGAAATATATATATGCACATATAAAAGATGCACATATAATCAAGTGTATCAGTAGAAAAAATGGGGATATAAAAATAAAAATATATATAAATAAATAAATATGTAGCGCACAGTGTGAGAAATGTGCTATATAGTTGTGTATATGGTGCGCCTAATAAATATCATATTAGTGTAATCAAAATACCACTAAACATACATAGTGTGCTAGAACACACACAAACATAGTGCATATGTATATATATTCACAGAGACACATGCATACATGAGGTAAATACCAAACATGTACATACACAAGTGATATATCTATAACAAAATTATTTTATTAATATAAAAATACAAAAAGTATATAGTGGAATATGACGGTAAAGTGCTTTTCTCTTCTTCTTAGATCCTAGACCTAGATGGACGACATCGAACGTGAAAACCAGATACGCAGCTGCTGGATAGGGTAAATGTGAATTATTATAACTACAATGAAAAAAGAGAACACATCGTTAATGAGATCATAAACATGTATACACAAAAGGTTATGTATAGGGAGACAACAACCAAATATAAATACAAAAACATGCCATAACTAACATATACGTATACACTAAAAAGACACAAACGTCCCAAATCATGTTAAAAGAGTACTAAAGGAAGGGAGCAAAACTCATTACTTCATTCAGGCCCTTGGGTTGAAGTGTGCCCAGTCTTGAGATACACTTGGTCTCAAGTTGAGCCAATTTGGTTTTCATGTCATCACCTCTTGAGTCCTTCAGAATCCTATCGATGCCAATCACCCTCAGTAGGCTGGAGTCACAATCATGGGTCAATTTAAAGTGACGTGGTATTGGTTTCAAAGACATTAAGTCACTGGCCTCCCGTGCATTGGTGATGTCCCGGACATGCTCCCGAGTCCGTATCTTTAATTGCCTAGAGGTCATACCTATATACACAAGTCTGCACGGGCATGTAGCATGGTAAATCACGTGATCAGTGCCACATGTGATGTTGTGGGTGATCCGAATGGCTTTACCCTGCATATCCTTAAATTCATGGGCCTTATCCCGGTGCTGCATGCTGCTTCATCACATCCCAGACCTCTAAAAGACAGCATTCCATATGGACAATTTTTGAGAACTAGAAGGATTTGTTCCACCGAAACATCATTCCAAACACAGTCTTCCGAATTAGCGCAGAGGTTTTTACAGAGGGGGTATTCTAATAGGGTCATTCGTCGTGGCTGGTTTAAGGCTAGTAATAAACCCAGGTCTGAATTACTACAAACCAAAAATAAACCTCCAACATCAATGATGGTGAGATTTATCTCCACTTATAATGAGAAATGGCAGCCAATGAGATTAGCTCTCTCTAAATTTTGGCACATTATTCTGAATGACCCCCTTTTGGCTAAATGTGTCCCCCCACTCCCTCCATCACCTATAGGAGATCTCAAAACCTGAAGGACATATTAGTACACAGTCAATATAAGGGTGGGGCTACCCGGAATGCTTTCAATTCTAGAGGACCTAGTTGGGGTTTTTTCCCCTGCAAAAATTGTCTGGCCTGTAAGAACATGGATAAGGCCCATGAATATAAGGATATGCAGGGTAAAGTCATTCGGATCACCCACAACATCACATGTGGCACTGATCACGTGATTTACCATGCTACATGCCCGTGCAGACTTGTGTATATAGGTATGACCTCTAGGCAATTAAAGATACGAACTCGGGAGCATGTCCGGGACATCACCAATGCACGGGAGGCCAGTGACTTAATGTCTTTGAAACCAATACCACGTCACTTTAAATTGACCCATGATTGTGACTCCAGCCTACTGAGGGTGATTGGCATCGATAGGATTCTGAAGGACTCAAGAGGTGGTGACATGTAAACCAAATTGGCTCAACTTGAGACCAAGTGTATCTCAAGACTGGGCACACTTCAACCCAAGGGCCTGAATGAAGTAATGAGTTTTGCTCCCTTCCTTTAGTACTCTTTTAACATGATTTGGGATGTTTGTGTCTTTTTAGTGTATACGTATATTTTAGTTATGGCATGTTTTTGTATTTATATTTGGTTGTTGTCTCCCTATACATAACCTTTTGTGTATACATGTTTATGATCTCATTAACGATGTGTTCTCTTTTTTCATTGGAAACAGGAACACATGGGCTACTTGCACAGTGAACAAGTCTGTATGATCATGTTCACACACCACCAAGAAACCTGAAGACACAAAAGAGAATAGTAAAACCAAAAACACTCAGTTTGAAAAAATGTTGCAGTAATCCGCAAGTGCTAGTAAAAGATGTAAAAAACAGGGTATTTGGTTGATACCTTTTTTGCAAAAAATGTATACTAAGCTGCTCTACCAATCTTCACGGTATACCCTTATCAGAGCAGTCCTAACGTATGCAATCCCTATCTGATGTATTTAAAAACCTGATCATCTGTATATAACCTGTGTGAACAGGGTTCAGAGAGGAAAAATCCATGTGTGCATACAGGGCAGAACAGCTTTTGTGCAGATAGCCCAAGAGGAGTGGTGGAACTCCCCAGTCTTGTAGACACAAGAGAACAATTATGGAAACAGGAACACATGGGCTACTTGCACAGTGAACAAGTCTGTATGATCATGTTCACACACCAAATACCCTGTTTTTTACATCTTTTACTTGCACTTGCGGATTACTGCAACATTTTTTCAAACTGAGTGTTTTTGGTTTTACTATTCTCTTTTGTGTCTTCAGGTTTCTTGGTGGTGTGTGAACATGATCATACAGACTTGTTCACTGTGCAAGTAGCCCATGTGTTCCTGTTTCCATAATTGTTCTCTTGTGTCTACAAGACTGGGGAGTTCCACCACTCCTCTTGGGCTATCTGCACAAAAGCTGTTCTGCCCTGTATGCACACATGGATTTTCCTCTCTGAACCCTGTTCACACAGGTTATATACAGATGATCAGGTTTTTAAATACATCAGATAGGGATTGCATACATTAGTTAGGACTGCTCTGATAAGGGTATACCGTGAAGATTGGTAGAGCAGCTTAGTATACATTTTTTGCAAAAAACGTATCAACCAAATACCCTGTTTTTTACATCTTTTACTAGCACTTGCGGATTACTGCAACATTTTTTCAAACTGAGTGTTTTTGGTTTTACTATTCTCTTTTGTGTCTTCAGGTTTCTTGGTGGTGTGTGAACATGATCATACAGACTTGTTCACTGTGCAAGTAGCCCATGTGTTCCTGTTTCCATAATTGTTCTCTTGTGTCTACAAGACTGGGGAGTTCCACCACTCCTCTTGGGCTATCTGCACAAAAGCTGTTCTGCCCTGTATGCACACATGGATTTTTCCTCTCTGAACCCTGTTCACACAGGTTATATACAGATGATCAGGTTTTTAAATACATCAGATAGGGATTGCATACATTAGTTAGGACTGCTCTGATAAGGGTATACCGTGAAGATTGGTAGAGCAGCTTAGTATACATTTTTTGCAAAAAACGTATCAACCAAATACCCTGTTTTTTACATCTTTTACTAGCACTTGTGGATTACTGCAACATTTTTTCAAACTGAGTGTTTTTGGTTTTACTATTCTCTTTTGTGTCTTCAGGTTTCTTGGTGGTGTGTGAACATGATCATACAGACTTGTTCACTGTGCAAGTAGCCCATGTGTTCCTGTTTCCATAATTGTTCTCTTGTGTCTACAAGACTGGGGAGTTCCACCACTCCTCTTGGGCTATCTGCACAAAAGCTGTTCTGTCCTGTATGCACACATGGATTTTTCCTCTCTGAACCCTGTTCACACAGGTTATATACAGATGATCAGGTTTTTAAATACATCAGATAGGGATTGCATACATTAGTTAGGACTGCTCTGATAAGGGTATACCGTGAATATTGGTAGAGCAGCTTAGTATACATTTTTTGCAAAAAACGTATCAACCAAATACCCTGTTTTTTACATCTTTTACTAGCACTTGCGGATTACTGCAACATTTTTTCAAACTGAGTGTTTTTGGTTTTACTATTCTCTTTTGTGTCTTCAGGTTTCTTGGTGGTGTGTGAACATGATCATACAGACTTGTTCACTGTGCAAGTAGCCCATGTGTTCCTGTTTCCATAATTGTTCTCTTGTGTCTACAAGACTGGGGAGTTCCACCACTTCTCTTGGGCTATCTGCACAAAAGCTGTTCTGCCCTGTATGCACACATGGATTTTTCCTCTCTGAACCCTATTCACACAGGTTATATACAGATGATCAGGTTTTTAAATACATCAGATAGGGATTGCATACATTAGTTAGGACTGCTCTGATAAGGGTATACCGTGAAGATTGGTAGAGCAGCTTAGTATACATTTTTTGCAAAAAACGTATCAACCAAATACCCTGTTTTTTACATCTTTTACTAGCACTTGCAGATTACTGCAACATTTTTTCAAACTGAGTGTTTTTGGTTTTACTATTCTCTTTTGTGTCTTCAGGTTTCTTGGTGGTGTGTGAACATGATCATACAGACTTGTTCACTGTGCAAGTAGCCCATGTGTTCCTGTTTCCATAATTGTTCTCTTGTGTCTACAAGACTGGGGAGTTCCACCACTCCTCTTGGGCTATCTGCACAAAAGCTGTTCTGCCCTGTATGCACACATGGATTTTTCCTCTCTGAACCCTGTTCACACAGGTTATATACAGATGATCAGGTTTTTAAATACATCAGATAGGGATTGCATACATTAGTTAGGACTGCTCTGATAAGGGTATACCGTGAAGATTGGTAGAGCAGCTTAGTATACATTTTTTGCAAAAAACGTATCAACCAAATACCCTGTTTTTTACATCTTTTACTAGCACTTGCGGATTACTGCAACATTTTTTCAAACTGAGTGTTTTTGGTTTTACTATTCTCTTTTGTGTCTTCAGGTTTCTTGGTGGTGTGTGAACATGATCATACAGACTTGTTCACTGTGCAAGTAGCCCATGTGTTCCTGTTTCCATAATTGTTCTCTTGTGTCTACAAGACTGGGGAGTTCCACCACTCCTCTTGGGCTATCTGCACAAAAGCTGTTCTGTCCTGTATGGACACATGGATTTTTCCTCTCTGAACCCTGTTCACACAGGTTATATACAGATGATCAGGTTTTTAAATACATCAGATAGGGATTGCATACATTAGTTAGGACTGCTCTGATAAGGGTATACCGTGAATATTGGTAGAGCAGCTTAGTATACATTTTTTGCAAAAAACGTATCAACCAAATACCCTGTTTTTTACATCTTTTTCTAGCACTTGCGGATTACTGCAACATTTTTTCAAACTGAGTGTTTTTGGTTTTACTATTCTCTTTTGTGTCTTCAGGTTTCTTGGTGGTGTGTGAACATGATCATACAGACTTGTTCACTGTGCAAGTAGCCCATGTGTTCCTGTTTCCATAATTGTTCTCTTGTGTCTACAAGACTGGGGAGTTCCACCACTCCTCTTGGGCTATCTGCACAAAAGCTGTTCTGCCCTGTATGCACACATGGATTTTTCCTCTCTGAACCCTGTTCACACAGGTTATATACAGATGATCAGGTTTTTAAATACATCAGATAGGGATTGCATACATTAGTTAGGACTGCTCTGATAAGGGTATACCGTGAAGATTGGTAGAGCAGCTTAGTATACATTTTTTGCAAAAAACGTATCAACCAAATACCCTGTTTTTTACATCTTTTACTAGCACTTGCGGATTACTGCAACATTTTTTCAAACTGAGTGTTTTTGGTTTTACTATTCTCTTTTGTGTCTTCAGGTTTCTTGGTGGTGTGTGAACATGATCATACAGACTTGTTCACTGTGCAAGTAGCCCATGTGTTCCTGTTTCCATAATTGTTCTCTTGTGTCTACAAGACTGGGGAGTTCCACCACTCCTCTTGGGCTATCTGCACAAAAGCTGTTCTGTCCTGTATGCACACATGGATTTTTCCTCTCTGAACCCTGTTCACACAGGTTATATACAGATGATCAGGTTTTTAAATACATCAGATAGGGATTGCATACATTAGTTAGGACTGCTCTGATAAGGGTATACCGTGAAGATTGGTAGAGCAGCTTAGTATACATTTTTTGCAAAAAACGTATCAACCAAATACCCTGTTTTTTACATCTTTTACTAGCACTTGCGGATTACTGCAACATTTTTTCAAACTGAGTGTTTTTGGTTTTACTATTCTCTTTTGTGTCTTCAGGTCTATTTTTTCATTGTAGTTATAATAATTCACATTTACCCTATCCAGCAGCTGCGTATCTGGTTTTCACGTTCGATGTCGTCCATCTAGGTCTAGGATCTAAGAAGAAGAGAAAAGCACTTTACCGTCATATTCCACTATATACTTTTTGTATTTTTATATTAATAAAATAATTTTGTTATAGATATATCACTTGTGTATGTACATGTTTGGTATTTACCTCATGTATGCATGTGTCTCTGTGAATATATATACATATGCACTATGTTTGTGTGTTCTAGCACACTATGTATGTTTAGTGGTATTTTGATTACACTAATATGATATTTATTAGGCGCACCATATACACAACTATATAGCACATTCCTCACACAGTGCGCTACATATTTATTTATTTATATATATTATTATTTTTATATCCCCATTTTTTCCACTGATACACCTGATTATATGTGCATCTTTTATATGTGCATATATATATTTCTTATGCATATGTAGTAATATGCTTTCACTCGGTGCTCATGCGGCTCTGTTTCTTCATATATTCTATTCTTTTATTTTTCACCTAGTCCATGTGTACTTCATTTCTGTAGTCCTATGGGTTTCCCTAGACCGGACATCTTTGTTCCACTCTTATCTCCGCTATACCCAGCTCCTGGACCTCCGACTTTTTTCTTTTACTTTAGTCCTCCTACTCCTCAGCTTCCCATACCGTAGTATAGTTCGGCATCTGTGCTTTCTGGGTGCCGTGTGGTGCGCTTGCGTGCATCGGCCACTTCGGGTTGCCGTGACAACGCGTCCCTTCAGCGCCATCTTGATCCCCACCTCTCTGACACGTCAGAGCAGGGAGTGACCTGATGACATGGGGCGCCGGCTCCACGGCTTCCTGTTCTGTGCCGGATGGACGCCAGCGCCATTACTACCGCGGCGCCTATAAATCCACATCTCGTCCCCTGTTTTACCACGACCCCCTGGAAGAAGCTACGCTGCGAAACGCGTATCGGGGTTTTCTTGTCCCTGGCAGACCCGTCCATTAGCAGGTATGAGCGTAACGCTAGCGTATTACTATTGACCTCTCTATATGGCTTGTACATAGGCGCAATGGGGCATTCACCACAGTAGCATTATGCACTGATACCTTCCTTTATGGCGTTGCCTTATAGCCTTATACCATTTTTGTTTACCATCAGTCTATATACCAACATATGGCTTTATATACCCGCAATCTTCAGTAGGTTTTTATACCACTTACATTGGTTTGTTATCTTGTGTGTTAGCATAGCTTTTTAGCATTATCTAGCTATTTGTTATAAGTGTTAGTGAATTGCCTTATATTTTGTTAGCCTCTAGTAGGCACACTTTTGGTCAATTTCTCTTCTCTGTATTCCAGAGCCTGCTGTTGCATGTAAATTAATACACCAGTCTATTATTGCTATACTTTGTTTTTTTGTATAATATCATACTTTATGGACTGCCTTGGGCTCATTTTGCCGTGTTTTCATCCCCTTTTTGTATGTATTATTTGTATTTTTTGGCTTTTAAAAATTGTCAAATAAAAATCTTTTATATTTTATTTTTGGTATGTTACTTCCCTCTTTATTTGGTTATAAGTTCAGGGTTTGCGGTCAGTACATGTGCCACCTTCTCCAGAGTACGTCTCATGCTGCTCCTAGGCCACCAGATCATAACAGGCCCCATTTCCTAATCAAAATCATTAGAGCTAATATCGGGGTGCAACCAGGAGGCCCCATTTGCAAATCTAAATCAATAGAGCTAATACTGGGGTGCAGTCAGGAGTAGTGTTGAGCATTCCGATACCGCAAATATCGGGTATCGGCCGATACTTGCGGTATCGGAATTCCGATACCGAGATCCGATACTTTTGTGGTATCGGATATCGGTATCGGATCCATAGGGATGTGTAAAATAAAGAATTAAAATAAAAAATATTGATATATTCACCTCTCCGGCGGCCCCTGGACATCACGCTGGTAACCGGCAGGCTTCTTTGTTTAAAATGAGCGCGACCAATCAGAAGCCGCGACGTCATTGTCATTCACTAAACTCCTAATTCTAGGAATTTAGGACCTGCAAATGACGTCACGGCTTCTGATTGGTCGCGTGGCGGTCACATGAGCGGCATGCGACCAATCAGAAGCCGCGACGTCATTCGCAGGTCCTAAACGCGCTCATTTTAAACAAAGAAGCCTGCCGGTTACCAGCGTGATGTCCAGGGGCCGCCGGAGAGGTTAATATATCAATATTTTTTATTTTAATTCTTTATTTTACACATTAATATGGATCCCAGGGCCTGAAGGAGAGTTTCCTCTCCTTCAGACCCTGGGAACCATCAGGATACCTTCCGATACTTGGTGTCCCATTGACTTGTATTGGTATCGGATATCGGTATCGGCGATATCCGATATTTTTCGGGTATCGGCTGATACTATCCGATACCGACACTTTCAAGTATCGGACGGTATCGCTCAACACTAGTCAGGAGGCCTATTTGCTAATCAAAATAGTTAGGGCTAGTATTGGGGTGCAGCCAGGAGGCCCCATTTTCTAATCAAAGTCGTTTGGGCTAATATTAGGATTCATCCAGGAGACCCCACTTGCTAATAAAAATCATTAGGGTTAATATTGGGTTGCAGCCAGAAGGCCCCATTTGCTATTGGCATGCAGCCAGGAGGCCCTATTTGCTATCCAAAATCCTTAGGGCTAATAATGGGGTGCACCTAGGAAGCCCCATTTGCTAATCAAAATCATTAGGGTTAATATTGGGGTGCAGGTACCAGGCTCCATTTGCTCATCAAAATGGTGAAGGCTAATATTGTTTTTCAGGCACACTATCTCAGAACAGTATTTATGTACTGATTGCTCACTTAGTGACAGATGACTGACAGGTCTGGGTCTAGGGTTGTGAAACAGCTGATTAAAGAGGGGAAGGGTACATACAACCTGCGTGGGAAAAATATCGCGGTGTAAGGGAAAATGTGCTTGGCATTCGACGTGAAGGTGGGTTAGGTGGTAAAAATGGTACTGAAAGCTCAACTGAACAAACAACATCTCGTCCTATCCAAAGACAACATCTGTTTCTGAATGGGCTACACTACTTCATTTCTTTGGCAGCACATAGTGGTACTCCTTGTATATGAGGCTTAGAAAGAGCTTGCGCTTCAGTAGATGACAAGCACTGTATTAAGTGGCTTCTAATCCGCTATCTCCACATTAACATCACACACATTACAAGCCTCAGAGGTGGCACCCTAATTACTTTTGTTTCCCCCACATGACAAGTTTCCAACCACCCAACTGACTGTGAGGAACCACAGATGGGCTAGTCTGCAAAGTAGTTCACACATTCCATTCCCTCGGCATCAGAGATCTGCTCCAAAGATTCACAGAATCAAGAGGAGGAAAGCATCTTCACCAAAATGCTTTCCCGCTGGATCCGAACCAGACAGAGTAGGGTCTGAGCAGAATCCAGATTGTCATCAGCAGACATAAACCCTTGGGGAGTGGAGATTATCCTGATGAGACTCAGATACCAGAGGCGCATGCATACGGAACTGTGCTGTCAGGGCAGGAAGATGACGAGCGTGACTCTCAGGGTGAGTAGTGGGAAAACAGAGAGGATGATAATGAGGTTGTATATAACATTTGTTTATACTGAATAGCTCAGCAGAGGAGGTGGAGGAGGAAGAAGATGAGGATGTTATGTTGCAGCTTGCCGCAGAGACACAGAGTGATGCAACCACGACAAGCACTGAATCCTCAGTTACAACTATGCCAACTTTGTAAAAAATGACTCAGGAGAGGCAAAATTTGCAATAATTTGACAACTACGTGCATGAACCAGTGCATGCGTGTTCAACATGCCTTAGTTTGGGAATCAGACTGCGCTAAAATATGAACTAGCAGGTCTCACCAACCACTGACCATCCCATCAACAGCATCTTCTGCTCCTTCCTCCTCCATCACCATGACAAGTGTTCTCAAAAAGCTATCCTGATGCAGAACCTCCACTTGCTTACCCCCTACAGTTGGGTGAGTGAGAGCCTGTCAGCTGTTTCAAAAGTGGAGATGCCTGCTGTTCTTGTTTCACTGAGCACACCACATCTTTCTCAATCCACCATATCATCTGCCCCTGCACATCATTCACAGTTCAGCAGTTTGTCCTGTTCATCCTACTCCACCCTCTCTCAGCACAGCAGACAGCCCTTGGTCCTTCAGTTATTATCACGTAAAATAATGTTTCCTCCTACACATGTGAAAGCTAAGAGCTTGAAACCCCTCCATCCCCAATCTGTTGGCCATGGAAATTCTGCCTTTCCGCCTCGTGGATACAGATGTTTTTCAAAAGTTGATGGCCTTCGCAGTCCCCCAGTAATAGTTGCCCATTCACTTTACTTCTCAAAGAAAGCTTTGCCTATGCTACAACACCATGTCGCAGGTAACATCACCTGTTCCCACCACTGACACCTGGATGAGTAAACATGGGCAGGGGCATGATATCTCACTGACTGGGTACTGAGTGACTGGTTGCTGTGGTGGATGATGTGCAAGGGGCTGCTCGTGGTGCAAATCCTGCTTGTGAAGTGGGAACAGATGGAGGACCTCCACACACTTCTGCAGTTTCCAAATGGCTACTAAAAAGGTTAGCGCTGACGATTGAATCATCAGCATCACTAATCCGGTCATCTACATGCTGGAGCACTGTTTGAATAGTCTGCGGAGGAGGTGTTGGTACCAGAAGAAGAGGTGGAAGCAAACGAGGATATCGCATAGGCAGGTGTGAAGGGAGGGTGGATTACATCATTCAAGGGGGGCTCATGGTATCATACAAACTGTTACTAAAGGTGAAGTAGTCAATCAACAAATGGCGGATGATGAGGAAGTAGAGGTTATGGATGTGCAACAGTCAGGAGATGAAGAGGATAATGATCACCTTTGTGTTGTCAGTGGTTGGATGGAGAGGATGGAGGAAGCAAGCTTAGGTGTTTTACTACTTTGATTGCTATGTGCAAGATAATATGTTAAAATCAGGTATTTAAATCTAGTATACCCTATACTGAGCTTAAAAGACTTGTTATATACAGCTCTTGTAAAAATTACGAGACCACCACATTAAAACCCTGTCATGGGCAGCCCAATTTCCAGACCTGAACTCCAGGGCTGCCATTAGAAATTTTGGGGCCCCATACATGCAAAATTTTCAGGGCCCCCTTGAGACTCCACCCAGGCTCCACACTAGCCCTGCCTCCACCTTTCAAACTGTCGACAGTCCCACCGCTCTCTCTTGGAAAAACTCTAAAATCATGACCAGATCACACATAGCCAGCAGCTTTTGTTTTGGCCAAAAGATTTTGGTCAAGCCCTACTCTACTCTAATCTATTAAACATTTGTTAAAATATTCAATACAAATTAGGTATATTTTTATTTATTTTTCAATTTTTAAAATGACAAATAATACCACATACAACGGACAAATACCACAACATCATGACCAGACGCCATATTATCACTACATAGTGACCTATAATACCATCTACAAGGAACAAATACTGCCACGCCATGTCCAGACCACATATTACCACCACAGTGACTGAACAATATCACATACAAGGGACAAATACCACCGCACCATGTCCAGACCACATATTATCACCACATGGTGACCAACTACATACAAGGAACAAATACCAACACAACATGACAAGACCACACATTACCACCACACAGTGACCAAATAATAGCACATACAGGGAACAAATATCACCACACTATGACCAGACCACATATTACCACCACATTGTGACCAAATAATAGCAAATACAAGGAACAAATACCGCCACACCATTGCCGGACAACATATTACCACCACACTGTGACTGAATTGCACAATACTGATCATTAATAAAAAAAATACTATCACCATAAGTGCCATTATACACAGGAGATCTGTACTTAGTATGCAGTGCCTATGTACAGGTAATACAGTGATCCCAAGTGACATTATACACAGGAGCTCTGCATATAGTGTATAGTGTACAGGTAATAAAGTGATCACCAGTGACATTATACACAGGAGCTCTGTATGCAGTATACAGTGTACAGTGTCAGTGTACAGGTAACACACTGACTCACCAGTGATGTCTCTAGCTGAAGTCATCTTTGCATTTTTTTTAATCCAGCGCAAAACACCATCACTTCATTCAGCCAGGACTTGACTCTGCATAAAATAATGCAATTATACAGATCTCCACTTCCAGCGCACATTCCCCACTTTTTCCCTTTCTTCTACACAACACATCTGAATACAGACGTTCACCCACCATTAATACACTTCCACTTCAGCGGCCTCTAAACTTTTATTACTCACTGCCTCCTTTGACCTCACTTAATGGTCTTCTGTGGCCACTCACTAAGATGGTCACACACTAGACCTTTTCTTTACCTGCTTCTGTTCCCTTACTAATCTCACTAACTCACCCTACCCCCTGTCTGACCACAACCTACTGACATTCTCTTCCCTTTCCTCTCCTAGTGCACAACCCTAACTCCACAAACTCACTCACCCTGACGGGCTTTCAAGGTCGCTGAGCGGAGATGGAAGAGATCCCACTCTGCTGAGTACTTCATCATATACAAGCAGTCCCTCGCCAGCTTCAAGTTCATGCTCACTGCAGCAAAACAAACTTACTTCTCATCTCTCATATCCTCCCTGTCCCACAACCCTGAACAGCTTTTCAACACTTTCAATTCGCTACTCCGTCCCCAGCACCTCCTCCCTCCCCTCTCATTTCTGCTGAAGACTTTGCCTCTTTCTTTAAACAGAAGATCGATACAATTAGATAAAGCTTTGGCCCACAGCACCCAATGCCCCTCTTAGCTGCTCAACCCTCTTCCTCCATAACCAACTTCTCCACCATGACAGATGATCAGCTCTTCACCCTCCTGTCAAGGTCACACCTCACCTTTTGCACGCTTGGTCCGCTCCCGTCCCACCTCATCCCTAACCTTGCCACAGTCTTCATCCCAACCCTAACACCCCTCTTCAGCCTCTCACTCATAACTGGTGCCTTCCATTCATCCTTCAAACATGCCAAGATGACACCCTTCCTCAAAAAGCCCTCCCTCGACCCATCCTCTGTGTCTAGCTATCACCTGATATCTCTTCTCCCTTATGCCTCAAAACTACTGCAACAGCATGTCCATCTTAAACTGTCCTCCCACCTCTCCTCCTGCTCCCTCTTTGACTGGTTACAATCTGGCTTCCGACCCCATCACTCAACTTAAACTGCCCTAACTAAAGTCACCAATGATTTACTAACCACCAAGAACCAGCAACACTACACTGTTCTCTTTCTGCTGTACCTGTCTTCTGCCTTTGACACTGTGGACCACTCTCTCCTGCTACAGATTCTATCACCTCTTGGCATCACAAATCTATCCTGATCAAGTCATATCTAACAGACCGAACATTCAGTGTCTCCCTCTCCCACACCACCTCCTCTTCACGCTCCTTGTTTGTCGGTGTTCCTCAAGGCTCAGTTCTAGGACCTACTCTTCTCCATCTACACTTTCGGCCAGGGACAGCTCATAGAATTCCACGGTTTGCAGTATTACGCCAATGACACACAGATCTACCTATCCGTACCTGACCTCACCTCCTTACTCACCAAAATCCCATACTGTCTGTCTGCTATCTTGGCCTTTTTTTTCTGCTCGCATTCTAAAACTGAACATGGACAAAACAGGATTCATCATCTTTCCCCCCCATCTCACTCTACCCCTCCACCAGACCTATCCATCAATGTCAATGGCTGCTCACTTTCCCCAGTCCCACATGCTTGGTGTCTCAGGGTGATCCTCGACTCTGCCCTCTCTTTCAAGCCACATATCCAAACCGTTGCCTCCTCCTGCCCTCTCAAACTCAAAAATATTTCCTGGATCCGTGCATTTCTTGACCATGAAACCACAAAAACACTAGTGAATGCCCTTATCATCTCCCGCCTTGACTACTGCAGTCTCCTACTCTCTGGCCTCCCCTCTAGCACTCTGGCACCACTCCAATCAATCCTTCACTCTGCTGCCAGACTATTCTACCTGTCTCCCCCCCTATGTCAAGCCCTTCACCGGCTAGCTAACATCCAGAGACTCCAGTTCAAAACCCTTACTATGACATACAAAGCCACCCACAACCAGTCTCCTCCATACATCTGTCACATGGTCTCCTGATACTTACCTACATGCAACCTTCTATCCTCACAAGATCTCCTTCTCTACTCCCCTCTTATCTCTTCTTCACGCAACCGCATCCAAGACTTCGCCCATGCTGTATGGCAGTTTTTCTAAAAGTTCTTCAGATAAAGCAACTGTAATTTGCAGCATCTGCCAAGCCAAGCTGTGAAGAGGCAAGAACCCTGCCAACCTGAGCACCCCCAGCATGCAAAAGCTAATGGCAGCCAAGCACCCCTGTAGGTGGGCGGAATGCCTGGTACAAATCCTTTGTCTGATGGTGAAACGATTGCCCCTTCTCCTGTGTTAAGTCATTCCCACTCTGCTGTTCATTAAGGAGGCGCTGAGGCCTACTATACACAACCTGCAGTTAAACAGAAACAACAGTCAGCAACCATGTCCAGTTCGTAGTCCCAGCGCAGCATTCAGTTGACCCTTGTCAGCATATATATCTGTTCACAAATACAGTTAGGTCCATATATATTTGGACAGAGACAACATTTTTCTAATTTTGGTTATAGACATTACCACAATGAATTTTAAACAAAACAATTCAGATGCAGTTGAAGTTCAGACTTTCAGCTTTCATTTGAGGGTATCCACATTAAAATTGGATGAAGGGTTTAGGAGTTTCAGCTCCTTAACATGTGCCACCCTGTTTTTAAAGGGACCAAAAGTAATTAGACAGATTCAATAATTGTAAATAAAATGTTCATTTTTAGTACTTGGTTGAAAACCCTTTGTTGGCAATGACTGCCTGAAGTCTTGAACTCATGGACATCACCAGACGCTGTGTTTCCTCCTTTTTGATGCTCTGTCAGGCCTTCACTGTGGTGGTTTTCAGTTGCTGTTTGTTTGTGGGCATTTATGTCTGAAGTTTAGTCTTTAACAAGTGAAATGCATGCTCAATTGGGTTGAGATCAGGTGACTGACTTGGCCATTTAAGACTATTCTACTTCTTTGCTTTAATAAACTCCTGGGTTGCTTTTGCTTTATGTTTTGGGTCATTGTCCATCTGTAGTTTGAAACGACGACCAATCAGTTTGGCTATATTTGGCTGGATCTGAGCACACAGTATGGGTCTGAATACCTCAGAATTCATTCGGCTGCTTCTGTCCTGTGTCACATCATCAATAAACACTAGTGACCCAGTGCCACTGGCAGCCATGCATGCCCAGGCCATCACACTGCCTCCGCCGTGTTTTACAGATGATGTGGTATGCTTTGGATCATGAGCTGTACCACGCCTTCGCCATACTTTTCTCTTTCCATAATTCTGGTAGAGGTTGATCTTGGTTTCATCTGTCCAAAGAATGTTCTTCCAGAACTGTGCTAGCTTTTTTAGATGTTTTTTAACAAAGTCCAGTCTAGCCTTTTTATTCTTGATGCTTATGAGTGGCTTGCACCATGCAGTGAACCCTCTGTATTTACTTTCATGCAGTCTTCTCTTTATGGTAGATTTGGATATTGATACGCCGACCTCCTGGAGAGTGTTGTTCACCTGGTTGGCTGTTGTGAAGGGGTTTCTGTTCACCATGGAGATTATTCTGCGAGCATCCCCCACTGTTGTCTTCCATGGGCACCCAGGTCTTTTTGCATTTATCAGTTCACCAGTGCTTGCTTTCTTTCTCAGGATGTACCAAACTGTAGATTTTGCCACTCCTAATATTGTAGCAATTTCTCGGATGGGTTTTTTCTGTTTTCGCAGCTTAAGGATGGCTTGTTTCACCTGCATAGAGGGCTCCTTTGACCGCATGTTTACTTCACAGCAAAACCTTCCAAATGCAAGCACCACACCTCAAATCAACTCCAGGCCTTTTATCTGCTTAATTGAGAATGACATAACGAAGGGATTGCCCACACCTGTCCTTGAAATAGCCTTGGAGTCAATTGTCCAATTACTTTTGGTCCCTTTAAAAACAGGGTGGCACATGTTAAGGAGCTGAAACTCCTAAACCCTTCATCCAATTTTAACGTGGATACCCTCAAATGAAAGCTGAAAGTCTGAACTTCAACTGCATCTGAATTGTTTTGTTTAAAATTCATTGTGGGTAATGTCTATAACCAAAATGAGAAAAACGTTGTCTATGTCCAAATATATATGGACCTAACTGTAGTTAGTTAGATAGGGAATTGTTATGGCTGGCAATCAGGCAACACAGCGTGCAGTAATCAGCGCACATACAGAGATCTGGCAATAACCAAAAACAATAGGACGAGCTCTGAGACGTGGAATCTCTGTAGACTGCAGTACCTGATCTATCCTCACACAACTATAAGCAGCAGTGGATTGCGCCTAACACCTACCTATGCAACTCGGCACTGCCTGAGGAGCTGACTAGCCTGAAGATAGAAATACAAGCCTGACTTACCTCAGAGAAATACCCCAAAGGAATAGGCAGCCCCCCACATATAATGACTGTTAGCAAGATGAAAAGACAAACGTAGGAATGAAATAGATTCAGCAAAGTGAGGCCCGATATTCTAGACAGAGCGAGGATAGCAAAGAGAACTATGCAGTCTACAAAAAACCCTAAAACGAAAACCACGCAAAGGGGCAAAAAGACCCACCGTGCCGAACTAACAGCACGGCGGTGCACCCCTTTGCTTCTCAGAGCTTCCAGCAAAAGTTAATAGCAAGCTGGACAGAAAAAACAGAAAACAAACTAGAAGCACTTATCTAGCAGAGCAGCAGGCCCAAGGAAAGATGCAGTAGCTCAGATCCAACACTGGAACATTGACAAGGAGCAAGGAAGACAGACTCAGGTGGAGCTAAATAGCAAGGCAGCCAACGAGCTCACCAAAACACCTGAGGGAGGAAGCCCAGAGACTGCAATACCACTTGTGACCACAGAAGTGAACTCAGCCACAGAATTCACAACAGGGAATACATATTCGTTAGCAATTTACATTGTCCGGTGCTGGACAAAACCATTGCTGACTTTTCCAGGCTCCTAAATGAGACTTGTGTCTCTATATTAAACTTTTGCTTCCCTTACATTTTCTAAATTTGGGTCCTTACAAAAAAACTAGTGGTGGGGTATTAGTGAGTTTCTTCATATTCTAAATACATCTAAGAGACTGGGTTAATATGCTCCACAGACCTATTCAGGCAGCATCCTTACACATATTGGAACATGGTCATTGCCACCCTAAGGCCTTTACCTGAGCTCTGTAGCACTGCCTGTCAGCTGAGTAATACAATCCACAGACCTCAACACGCTTTGGAACATATCCTGTAATTACTTTATTTTTACTCAAAACCATGCAAAAGATATATTCTGCCTGGTTGGATAGTTTCCAGAAGAAGTGTGTAGGCTTGTGCAGATTGGTCAATGACACTCCTGTCTCTTTCCCTTGAGGAGGCTGCTTTCAAGTAAAATGAGGCTTGTACATGTTCCTGACATGGGTTTCAGGCCTGACAGACTGACCACAATACTGGCCGTTGCTTGCATACACTGTATTCCAAATGTAATTCTAATGCTTTTGGTGTCTGTTAGAATCCAATTTACTGACATTGATCAAATAGCACACTCAATTCCTGTATGATATTCACCTTACAGTGGCTTCAGCCGCTATAACAGTGGTTCCATTGGGATCCAGTGGCAAAAATGAACTGTGGACCTTACAAAATGCAGGTTTCACAGCACCTGGTTGTCCTCTGAAAATTAAAAAGTGAGTGC
Source organism: Ranitomeya imitator (assembly GCF_032444005.1). Taxonomy (NCBI): domain Eukaryota; kingdom Metazoa; phylum Chordata; class Amphibia; order Anura; family Dendrobatidae; genus Ranitomeya; species Ranitomeya imitator. The sequence continues at coordinate 538,786,222 of NC_091284.1, read as the reverse complement.
TGCATAATGATATGGTGGCGGACATGGTGGTGGTGGCGGGCAGAGCCCAAAATTCAAATGGGCATGTTTGAAATGGCATTGTAAAGGGATGGGGAATATGTATTCCACTATCTTGTTAACTATTTGGCATTAGGGAGGGGCCTCACAAATGTAGGCGTGAGAGCCTTCACAAATGTTAAAGGAAAAACTAAGGCCAAAACGCTCCGTGTGAACATATGCTAAAGGGGAGGTATAATTTTTTATTTTATATTTTTGGCGTTCTGTACATGTAATTATGAAGGAATAATGTTTCTTTGTATTTTTCCCTTTAAAAAATGTGGTTTGGTAAGTCTTTTTAAAAATCCATAAAACTGGGGCAATAGTCTAACAACATTATTCCCAGATACCATATGTGAGTCAGAAAGACAAGCAGGCATATTCCCCATGCTGTTCCCATTTTAGTTTTAGCTCTTTCCCATCAACTTCAGCTTTTTTCCCATGCCCCCAGATCTGTTTGAGTCCAGCTGAAAAATTGACGGCTTTCCCATTGACTTGCTTTGGATTCTTTATTCGGTACAAATACATGGATATTAGAAATTATTTATGCTGATTTTCCCAAATGTGAATATTTCACTATTCGATCATCACTAGTTTACACCCAAAGTTGTGTCTCCATCTCTTGGCTTATCTGTAGTGTAAGGCGTGTCAAAGGCCCATTATACTATTTTTACTCTGGGGAAATTGATGCCATTTTATTGGTGTATGGCAATAATTTTTTTTAAAAGTTTATACTCCAAGTTGGGTCTCCATATGTATTGCCTGTAGCAGTAGGGCTTCCAGACCGGTAGGCCTGCACTTAATTTCAGTCAACTACCTGAATTACTATCCATACATTTTTATAACATTTGTGGTCTAACAAGCTGATATTTGTGCCAACTGAGTGTGGCTGAACAGAAAACCAGTTTGAGCTGTTGCATGAGGCATAAAGGCTTCCAGCACAGCAGGTATACTCTGCTCTCTCACCCACCTCGTCTTAATTGAAACTTCAATTCAAAGTGCTAAATTCTGGCCCAGACACTAATACCTCATGCATGACCCATGGATGACTATTGCTGTGCCATTATCAAATTTCTACTGTGGGCGAATTAATCATCAGTCAACTACCAGTGTTACTACCCTTACATTTTTCTAACATTAGAGCTGTATAAGCTGATATTTGTGCCATCTGAGTCTGACTAGGAAAAAATTACTGTTACCTGTTGCATGAGATCAGGACTCCCAGGAAAGAAGGCTCACCCACCTCATCTTAATTGAAACGTCAATTCAAAGCTCTAAATGCTGGCTCAGACTCTGATACCTCATGCATGGCCCATGCCTTACTGCTGCTGTTCCATTACCAAACTTTTACTGTGGTTGAATTGATCTTCAGTCAACTACCTGTGTTACTATCATTACATTTTACTACCAATATTAAGAAGTCTACGAAAACAAATATCAAATGTCTACTGTGGGTCAATTGATGTCACTTTTCATGTTGTCTGCCTCTAATTTTTGGAAATATTTTTACTCCAAGTTGGATCTCCTTCATGTGTGTTGCCTGAATTTGGCAGGCCTTTCAGAGGACCAGGCTTACTTCTGTCACTCATCCACCTTTTATTAATCAATGGTTCAGCTACAAATGCTGGTCCAAACCCTGTCACATGCATCCATGCTTCGCAATTATACTATTTGTACTCTGGGTCAATTGATGCCACTTTTCCAGGTGTCTGCCCCTAATTTAAGCTGTTTGGGAACTTTTTTCTCCCCCTTAATGTATTGTCTATGTATCAGGTTTTGCCTTCCATTGAATTCAATTGGGTTCAGGTATGTTCGATGAATCGTTCACCAAACCTTTAAAGGTTTGTTTATCTCTACTGCTAAGTTGGCAAAGATAGCTAAAGTTGTAAAAAAAACAAGGCATGAAAAACTAAAATACAAACATACAAGGGTTATCTCATTTCAGGCATACAGTATATGGAATAAACACAGGATATGCTCTATATGTCGGATAATTATGGGCCCAGAATATAGTGCCCAGATCCTTTGTTCTGACTGATGATGTAGAACATGTAGAAGATGTTACTACAGAGGAAGCCATGCATGCACATCTCTCTCTGTTCACTTTAATACAGGAAAGATATATATCTTGGTACCGTGTTAGCCAGTAGATTCAAAAATATTTAGAATTGAGAGTCCTTAATGGTTGATACCTTTTAATGGCTAACAGAAAGGATGGTAACAAATTGCAAGCTTTCGATACTTTGAAGAAACCTGAGTAGTCTCAAAATCTTGCAATTTGTTACCATCTTTTCAGTTAGCCATTAAAAGGTATCAACCACTGAGGACTCTCTATTCTAAATGTTCACTTTAATGGGAGTTTTGCATGTGAAATTACATTAAAGGACATGGCTACATATTTATTGAATTCCATCACAGCTACAACATTGCTGGTAGAGGAGGTTCTGCTTTCACATCAGATACAAATGGTTTTTATGTGGTAAAATAAATTTAACTGATCAATGTTATAAAAAAAATAGCTTGCCAAAATATTTAAGCTAATAGTCTCTGGCACAGAAATTTGGGTTTCTTGTCACATCTGACGCACCCGCCAGGGCCGTGTGGGTACCCGGAATCGGAACGGACAGTTCTATGGGGGAGGTCACTGGGCCGTGACCTGTTTCTGTGGCCCTGGCTATGCCATAAAATGGAGGATAATTATGTGGTGTTTGGTCATGATGCCACCGTGGTGTTCGGAAATGGGTGGCCGACGCTGCAGTTTAGGTCCACTGGGGCTGATGGTGATGCAGCAAAGATTGTTCATCTCTCCACGGGTAGAGCGGGGCCCCAGGGCAAAGATGTTTGATTGTTCAAATGGTGGTGAACATTGGGGTGCAGAGAATAAGTGAAGGACACAGAGAGGTGTAGTTTTCTTTACCTTTTACTTGAAAGTAGATGAAATCTGGGGTACCAATTACAGATGACGGATTGAGATCGGCTTGCCTGGAGGCTTTCAGGCACACTCCTTTAGGGTTACTGCTGCTTGTAGCTAAGCTGTGGCCCTCTCCTTGGCGATGATTTCTAACCTGTATGGCAGACAGCGTGAGCCTACTTCACGGGCACTATCCTTTTCACTGTCTGCCCAGGCCTCTTGGTATGCTACCGTGCCTTCAGGTGTTTTGTGTGGATAGGGAACTTGCAGTCTCTTGCCCTCCAGGTTTGGCTGTCAGGGCATACAGCACCCCCACCGCCAAGGACTCTGGTGTCCCTTTCTATCAGCACTCCACTCTGGGGTCAGCTATATGCTGTTTTTATTTCCATAAGCTCTTGTCTCTGCTCCTGTCCCTTCTCTCTTCACAGACCAAATCGCAACTCTCCTCTCTCACTGTCATGCCAGGAGCTCCAGCTGGCTCCCATTTCCATGACAACTCCCATGTTTACTCTCTTAGCTGACTTCTTTCTGAGTCAATAACCCCACCAGCTGACCAGCATTTGTAAGAAAGCTCCCTTTTTTGGCCCGGCGCAGGAATTGACATGTACACTGTGTTACCTGGCATGGGGACCTTCCTTCTTGAATCCAGGCATGGCACCACCCCTTAGAGGGAGGCAATGTCACCGTGGCAACCGGACTCTGGGGTGACACACATCTCTGTCTACATTTTTGTTATAGATTATATATTGTAAGCTGGTCATAATTGAAATCACTATCGTGGATACGCTAATGTCTGCATGCCGCTCTTTTTTAACCCCTTAGTGACAGGGCCAATTTGGTACTTAATGACCGAGCCAATTTTTACAATTCTGACCAGTGTCATTTTATGAGGTTATAACTCTGGAACGCTTTGACGGATTGCGCTGATTCTGAAATTTTTTTTGTGACATATTGTACTTTATAATAGTGGTAATATTTCTTCCATATTACTTGTGATTATTTATGAAAAAAAAGGAATTATGGCAAAAATTTTTAAAATTTTGCAATTTTCAAAATTTGAATTTTTATGACCTTAAATCAGAGAGATATGGCACACAAAATAGTTAATAAATAACATTTACCTCATGTCTACTTTACATCAGCACAATTTTGGAAACTACATTTTTTTTATTACGAAGTTATAAAATTTAAAAGTGACCAGCAATTTCTCATTTTTACAGCAAAATTTACAAAACCATTTTTTTTAGGGACCATATCACATTTAAAGTCACTTTAAGGGGTGTACATGAAAGAAAATACCCAAACTTGACACCATTCTAAAAACTACACCCCTCAAGGTGCTCAAAACCACATTCAAGAAGTTTATTAACCCTTTACGTGCTTCACAGGAACAAAAAACAATGTGGAAGGAAAAAAATAACATTTAACTTTTTTTTGCAAACATCTTATTCAGAACCAACTTTTTTTTATTACCCCAAATGTGGGGGTAAACCACTGTTTGGGCACATGGCAGGGCTTGGAAGAGAAGGAGTGCCGTTTGACTTTTTCAATGCAGAATTGGCTGGAATTGATATCAGACACCATTTGCATTTGGAGAGACCCTGATGTGCCTAAACAGTGGAAACCCCCTACAAGTGACACCATTGTGGAAACTAGACCCCTTAAGGAACTCATCTAGATGTGTGGTGAGCACTTAGAACCCCCAAGTGCTTCACAGAAGTTTATAAGGTAGAGCCGTGAAAATAAAATATCGCATTTTGTACAGAAAAATGATCTTTTGCCCACAAATTCTTATTTTCACAAGGGTAACAGGAGAAATTAGACCACGAAACTTGTTGTTCAATTTCTCCTGAGTACATTGATGTGGTGGTAAACTGCTGTTTGGGCGCACGACAGAACTTGGAAGAGAAGGAGCACCGTTTGACTTTTTCAAAGCAGAATTGGTTGAAATTGAGATCGGATGCCATGTCGTGTTTGGAGAGCCACTATTTGAACCTATGCCATTTTCTTATGAGCATTGATGTATTCGAAATATATAGGGGTATAAGCCTGCATGTTTGAGATGTGACTGATGGGACATCTCAGTAAAAAATTATTGATGAGCATACTAATTGTATACCACTGAATGATCTAAGAATAATATATATGAGACCGGACGAGGGTAATGTGATGACATTCCAGGAAATGAAAATGTGGTATAATTGAGTTGAACCGTACATTTGAATGGTCTACTGTATCCAGACTATGATGATATTTGGTATATACATATGAATAGTAAAAAGTAATTTTCAATATCTTGATAAGAATTCTGGACAGTGAGGCAATCTCCTAGGTACACTCCAAATGTGGAGATAATACCTTAAGTAATACATTTAGTGGTATTATTGTGGTTTCTCTAAGTTACCATTTTTCTATCCTTTTTTTTCACTTTTTATGCACCAGCACTTTGTACAAATATATATGGGGTTTTAAAAAATAACTCAGTAAAAGTTATGTTTTAATTATCGAATCGTATCCGTTGATACTTTTCCCAGATATATTTATTTTGGATATTATATAAGGCCTTGTTGGTAGTAATATTATACACATTACTCAAAATGAGCATTAGGAATTGCTCGGTTTGAGTAACAAGCATCTGAGCATTTTAATGCTCGCTCATCTCTGCTCTTTAACCCCCATAACAACCAGAGGTATTTTTGGTTTTGCGTTTTCAGATTTTGCTCCCCGTCTTCCCAGAGCCATAACTTTTTTATTTTTTGGTAAAAATTGCCATATGAGGGCTTGTTATTTGCTGGATGAGTAGCACTTTTAAAAAACATCATTGATTTTTTACCATGTTATGTAATTGAAAATGGGAAAAAAAATTCCAAGTGTGGTGAAATTGCAAAAAAAAGTGTTTTTTGAGTTTTTTTTTAACCATGTTCACTAAGTGCTAAAACTAACCTACCTTTGTGATTTTCCAGGTCATTATGAGTTCATAGACAACAAACCTGTCTAGGTTCTTTTTATATAAGTGGTGGAAAAAAATTCCAAATGTTTCCAAGAAGAGATGTAAAACAGGTTGAATAAGATTAAAATAGATAAATATCCAGGTCCGGATGGCATATAACCACGAGTACTAAAAGAACAAAGTAATGTAATAGACAAACCATTATTTCCTACATTTAGGGACTCTACAATGACAGGGTCTGTTCTACAGGACTGGCAAATGTGGTGCCAATATTCAAAAAGGGCTCTAAAAGTGAACCTGGAAATTATAGGCCAGTAAGTCTAACCTCTATTGTTGGTAAAATATTTGAAGGGTTTCTGAGGGATGTTATTCTGGATTATCTCAATGAGAATAACTGTTTAACTCCATATCAGCATGGGTTTATGAGAAATCGCTCCTGTCAAACCAATCTAATCAGTTTTTATGAAGAGGTAAGCTATAGACTGGACCACGGTGAGTCATTGGACGTGGTATATCTTGATTTTTCCAAAGCATTTGATGCCGTGCCGCACAAGAGGTTGGTACACAAAATGAGAATGCTTGGTCTGGGGGAAAATGTGTGTAAATGGGTTAGTAACTGGCTTAGTGATAGAAAGCAGAGGGTGGTTATAAATGGTATAGTCTCTAACTGGGTCGCTGTGACCAGTGGGGTACCGCAGGGGTCAGTATTGGGACCTGTTCTCTTCAACATATTCATTAATGATCTGGTAGAAGGTTTACACAGTAAAATATTGATATTTGCAGATTATACAAAACAATGTAAAACAGTCAATATAAGACAAGATACTATAGATAGATCTGGATAAGTTGTAAACTTTGGCTTAAAAGGTGGCAGATGCGGTTTAACAATGATAAATGTAAGGTTATACACATGGGAAGAAGGAATCCGACACTGAACTGGAACCCACTGGGTAAATCTGACATAGCAAAGGACTTGGGGATCCTAGTAAATGATAAACTTACCTGGAGCAGCCAGTGCCAGGCAGCGGCTGCAAAGGCAAACAGGATCATGGGGTGCATTAAAAGAGGTCTGGATACACATGATGAGAGCATTGTACGTCGTCTGTACATATTTATGGCTAGACCACACATGGAGTACTGTTTACAGTTTGGGGCACAAGGGAGCATTCTCTGCGTCTGGAGGAGAGAAGGTTTTTCCACCAACATAGAAGAGGATTCTTTACTGTTAGGGCAGTGAGAATCTGGAATTGCTTGCCTGAGGAGGTGGTGATGGCGAACTCAGTCAAGGGGTTCAAGAGAGGCCTGGATGTCTTCCTGAAGCGTAATATTGTATCTTACAGTTATTAGGTTTTTTAGAAGGCCGTAGATATAGGGATTTATTCTGATGGAATATGGGCTGAACTGGATGGACAAATGTCTTTTTTCAGCCTTGCTAACTATGTTACTATCACACCACAGAAACTACCTTCACAAAAGGCCTGTAAAATTCAAAATAACTTTATTAACAAACAGAGAAATATATAAAAAAGTATTGGCGAGTATACACCTAAAGCACAGGAAAAACGATGGGCAACCCAGACTATGTTACCGTTGCAAAAGATTATGTCAGTCCTAATAGTAAATTCCCATCAGGGGAACAAGTTATGTTTAGATATGTCCTGTGGAAAATGGAGTAACGTAGTCAATGGTAAGGGTTATCTTTAATGGTATAACCCCTCGGGGGGACAGGTTATAGTTAGATACATCCTGTGGAAGATAGTGGAGTAACGTAGTCAATGGTAATATATAGAATCGCATAGACTGCAGGATCTATAGGGGACAGAAGCACCGACTGTGACCATAAGTTGTGTGGGAATTCGTTAATATAGTCTGAAAAGGGGGAACAAGTAGTGGTTAGGTATGTCCCCTTGGAGAGGAGGTAGTCTCAGCTAGTAGTGAGAGCACCATGTAAAAATGGAGAGAATACAGGACATATAGGTGACATAGCATATCTGAAATCTATTGATGTGAAGAAAGGGGGGAAGGGGGAAATGGGAATAAGAAAATATACAGCATGAAGCACTTACACTAGTATCCGCTTTGAAGAGGCCTATCAGAATCCTGGGTTTGGGGTATAAAGAATCTATAGAGGCGCTGAGGGAGACCAAAAAGGGGGGATTGGGTGCAAAGAGAGGACAAGAGAAAATGGTGGTACTAAGGAAATGACATATTTACCATTTAGCTTGAAGTATAGGCCTGGAGGGAGGTATTTCTAGCAGAGATGCCAATCTTAATCTCCCACAAAAAAAAAAAAAAACAGGGAGTGTCCTACAATTACTATCTCCCTGCAGTAATCTCAGCCAGGTATGGCAGGCAGCAATAAGGAGTGGACTGATGCACAAATTAAATAAAAAGTGTGTACAAACCAAAAAGATAGCTGTGCAGAAAGGAAGGAACAAGAGGATTTGTGCTTTGAAAAAAGCAGTTGGTTTGCACAGCGGCGTACACACAGCAATGCAGCTATCAGGGAGCCTTCTAGGGCAGCCCAATGAGCTACAGCGCTGAGGAAAAAAAAAAGTAGCTTCCACTGTCCCTGCACACCGAAGGTGGTGTTGGACAGTGGAAATCGCTACAGCACAAGCGGTTTGGTGGTTAATGGACCCTGCCTAACGCTATCCCTGCTTCTGACGAAGCGGCAGCAACCTCTCCCTAAGCTCAGATCAGCAGCAGTAAGATGGCGGTCGGCGGGAACGCCTCTTTATAGCCCCTGTGACGCCGCAGACAGCAAGCCAATCACTGCAATGCCCTTCTCTAAGATGGTGGGGACCAGGACCTATGTCATCACGCTGCCCACACTCTGCGTTCACCTTCATTGGCTGAGAAATGGCGCTTTTCGAATAATTGAAACGCGACTTTGGCGCGAAAGTCGCGTACCGCATGGCCGACCCCGCACAGGGGTCGGGTCGGGTTTCATGAAACCCGACTTTGCCAAAAGTCGTCGACTTTTGAAAATGAACGACCCGTTTCGCTCAACCCTAATGAGCATACTAATTGTATACCACTGAATGATCTAAGAATAATATATATGAGACTGGACGAGGGTAATGTGATGACATTCCAGGAAATGAAAATGTGGTATAATTGAGTTGAACCGTACATTTGAATGGTCTACTGTATCCAGACTATGATGATATTTGGTATATACATAAGAATAGTAAAAAGTAATTTTCAATATCTTGATAAGAATTCTGGACAGTGAGGCAATCTCCTAGGTACACTCCAAATGTGGAGATAATACCTTAAGTAATACATTTAGTGGTATTATTGTGGTTTCTCTAAGTTACCATTTTTCTATCCTTTTTTTTCACTTTTTATGCACCAGCACTTTGTACATATATATGGGGTTTTAAAAAATAACTCAGTAAAAGTTATGTTTTAATTATCGAATCGTATCCGTTGATACTTTTCCCAGATATATTTATTTTGGATATTATATAAGGCCTTGCTGGTAGTAATATTATACACATTACTCAAAATGAGCATTAGGAATTGCTCGGTTTGAGTAACAAGCATCTGAGCATTTTAATGCTCACTCATCTCTGCTCTTTAACCCCCATAACAACCAGAGATATTTTTGGTTTTGCGTTTTCAGATTTTGCTCCCCTTCTTCCCAGAGCCATAACCTTTTTTTTTTTTTTTGGTAAAAATTGCCATATGAGGGCTTGTTATTTGCTGGATGAGTAGCACTTTTAAAAAACATCATTGATTTTTTACCATGTTATATAATTGAAAATGGGAAAAAAAATTCCAAGTGTGGTGAAATTGCAAAAAAAGTTTTTTTTGAGTTTTTTTTAACCATGTTCACTAAGTGCTAAAACTAACCTACCTTTGTGATTTTCCAGGTCATTATGAGTTCATAGACAACAAACCTGTCTAGGTTCTTTTTATATAAGTGGTGGAAAAAAATTCCAAATGTTTCCAAGAAGAGATGTAAAACAGGTTAAATAAGATTAAAATAGATAAATATCCAGGTCCGGATGGCATATAACCACGAGTACTAAAAGAACAAAGTAATGTAATAGACAAACCATTATTTCCTACATTTAGGGACTCTACAATGACAGGGTCTGTTCTACAGGACTGGCAAATGTGGTGCCAATATTCAAAAAGGGCTCTAAAAGTGAACCTGGAAATTATAGGCCAGTAAGTCTAACCTCTATTGTTGGTAAAATATTTGAAGGGTTTCTGAGGGATGTTATTCTGGATTATCTCAATGAGAGTAACTGTTTAACTCCATATCAGCATGGGTTTATGAGAAATCGCTCCTGTCAAACCAATCTAATCAGTTTTTATGAAGAGGTAAGCTATAGGCTGGACCACGGTGAGTCATTGGACGTGGTATATCTTGATTTTTCCAAAGCATTTGATGCCGTGCCGCACAAGAGGTTGGTACACAAAATGAGAATGCTTGGTCTGGGGGAAAATGTGTGTAAATGGGTTAGTAACTGGCTTAGTGATAGAAAGCAGAGGGTGGTTATAAATGGTATAGTCTCTAACTGGGTCGCTGTGACCAGTGGGGTACCGCAGGGGTCAGTATTGGGACCTGTTCTCTTCAACATATTCATTAATGATCTGGTAGAAGGTGTACACAGTAAAATATTGATATTTGCAGATTATACAAAACAATGTAAAACAGTCAATATAAGACAAGATACTATAGATAGATCTGGATAAGTTGTAAACTTGGGCTGAAAGGTGGCAGATGCGGTTTAACAATGATAAATGTAAGGTTATACACATGGGAAGAAGGAATCAATATCACCATTACACACTGAACGGGAAACCACTGGGTAAATCTGACAGGGAGAAGGACTTGGGGATCCTAGTTAATGATAAACTTACCTGGAGCAGCCAGTGCCAGGCAGCAGCTGCCAAGGCAAACAGGATCATGGGGTGCATTAAAAGAGGTCTGGATACACATGATGAGAGCATTGTACGTCGTCTGTACATATTTATGGCTAGACCACACATGGAGTACTGTTTACAGTTTGGGGCACAAGGGAGCATTCTCTGCGTCTGGAGGAGAGAAGGTTTTTCCACCAACATAGAAGAGGATTCTTTACTGTTAGGGCAGTGAGAATCTGGAATTGCTTGCCTGAGGAGGTGGTGATGGCGAACTCAGTCAAGGGGTTCAAGAGAGGCCTGGATGTCTTCCTGAAGCGTAATATTGTATCTTACAGTTATTAGGTTTTTTAGAAGGCCGTAGATCTAGGGATTTATTCTGATGGAATATGGGCTGAACTGGATGGACAAATGTCTTTTTTCAGCCTTGCTAACTATGTTACTATCACACCACAGAAACTACCTTCACAAAAGGCCTGTAAAATTCAAATAACTTTATTAACAAACAGAGAAATATATAAAAAAGTATTGGCGAGTATACACCTAAAGCACAGGAAAAACGATGGGCAACCCAGACTATGTTACCGTTGCAAAAGATTATGTCAGTCCTAATAGTAAATTCCCATCAGGGGAACAAGTTATGTTTAGATATGTCCTGTGGAAAATGGAGTAACGTAGTCAATGGTAAGGGTTATCTTTAATGGTATAACCCCTCGGGGGGACAGGTTATAGTTAGATACATCCTGTGGAAGATAGTGGAGTAACGTAGTCAATGGTAATTTATAGAATCGCATAGACTGCAGGATCTATAGGGGACAGAAGCACCGACTGTGACCAGAAGTTGTGTGGGAATTCGATAATATAGTCCCAAAAGGGGGAACAAGTAGTGGTTAGGTATGTCCCCTTGGAGAGGAGGTAGTCTCAGCTAGTAGTGAGAGCACCATGTAAAAATGGAGAGAATACAGGACATATAGGTGACATTATTATTATTATTATTATTATTATTATTATACATTTTTATAGCGCCATTTATTCCATGGCGCTTTACATGTGAATACGGGGCAAATATAGACAAATACATTAAACATGAGCAGATAACAAGGCACACGAGTACATAAGGAGGGAGGACCCTGCCCGCGAGGGCTCACAGTCTGCAGGGGGTGGGTGAGGATACACTAGGAGAGGGAAGAGCTGGCTGTACGGCTGTTCAGTAGGTTGAGGATCACTGCAGGCTGTAGGCTTGTCGGAAGAGATGAGTCTTCAGGTTCTTTTTGAAGGTTTCTATGGTAGGCGCAAGTCTGATGTGTTGGGGTAGAGAGTTCCAGAGTATGGGGGAAGCACGGGAGAAGTCTTGGATGCGGTTATGGGAAGAAGAGATGAGAGGGGAGTAGAGAAGGAGGTCTTGGGAGGATCGGAGGTCGCGTGTAGGTAGGTACCGGGAGACGATGTCACAGATGTATGGAGGAGACAGGTTGTGGATGGCTTTGTATGTCAGTGTGAGGGTTTTGAACTGGAGTCTCTGGGCGATAGGAAGCCAGTGAAGGGCTTGACACAGGGGAGAGGCTGGGGAATAGCGGGGGGACAGGTGGATTAGTCGGGCAGCAGAGTGTAGGATGGATTGGAGTGGTGCCAGAGTGCTAGAGGGGAGTCCAGAGAGTAGGAGGTTGCAGTAGTCGAGGCGGGAGATGATAAGGGCATGCACTAGCGTTTTTGCAGTGTTGCGGTCAAGGAAAGCACGGATCCGGGAAATATTTTTGAGTTTGAGACGACAGGAGGAGGCAAGGGCTTGGATATGTGGCTTGAAAGAGAGGGCAGAGTCGAGGATCACCCCGAGGCACCGGGCGTGTGGGACTGGGGATAGTGAGCAGCCATTGACATTGATGGATAGGTCTGGTGGAGGGGTAGAGTGAGATGGGGGAAAGATGATGAATTCTGTTTTGTCCATGTTCAGTTGTAGAAAGCGAGCAGAAAAGAAGGCTGAAATGGCAGACAGACAGTGCGGGATTTTGGTAAGCAAGGAGGAGAGGTCAGGTCCGGAGAGGTAGATCTGCGTGTCGTCAGCGTAGAGATGGTACTGCATACCGTGGGATTCTATGAGCTGTCCCAGGCCGAAAGTGTAGATGGAGAAGAGTAGGGGTCCTAGAACAGAGCCTTGAGGAACACCGACTGACAAGGGGCGAAGTGAGGAGGTGGTGTGGGGGAGGGAGACACTGAATGTTCGGTCTGTCAGATATGACGAGATCCAGGAAAGGGCCAAGTCTGTGATGCCAAGGGATGAGAGGATTTGTAGCAAAAGGGAGTGGTCTACAGTGTCAAAGGCAGAAGACAAGTCCAGGAGAAGGAGGACAGAGTAGTGTCGCTTGCTCCTGGCAGTTAGTAGGTCATTGGTGACTTTAGTTAGGGCAGTTTCAGTTGAGTGATGGGAACGGAAGCCTGATTAGCATATCTGAAATCTATTGATGTGAAGAAAGGGGGGAAGGGGGAAATGGGAATAAGAAAATATACAGCATGAAGCACTTACACTAGTATCCGCTTTGAAGAGGCCTATCAGAATCCTGGGTTTGGGGTATAAAGAATCTATAGAGGCGCTGAGGGAGACCAAAAAGGGGGGATTGGGTGCAAAGAGAGGACAAGAGAAAATGGTGGTACTAAGGAAATGACATATTTACCATTTAGCTTGAAGTATAGGCCTGGAGGGAGGTATTAGGTGGCGCGCTGCAGGGTAAAGATGATTGGTAAGAATAGTGGGTAAATAAGCAGGAGCAACACTGAAACACACTGGAGGACGGCTTACAGGAGGAGAGTACCTTGGTGCCTGGATCCGTGGCTTAGAGAAGCCGACGTTGGTGGCAAAGTGGGAGGGTTAGCCGGTGGGTGCCCCGGAGGATGCGGCAGTGAACGTGGCTGCGTGTTAAATGGCGCTGTCCGGTCAGGTGACCGGAAGTGGCGATGGACGCCGTTGCATGCACAGAAGCTCGCAATGGAGTAATTGACAGCGTTTGTGGACATGTTGTTATGACAGCGTTTAGTAGGAGGCGGGCAGAGGCGGTGACGTGTGTAAGGAGGGGAGGAGTTATAGATGTAGGATGGCTGTGCGATGAGTGGAGCATGGCAAAGGATGCCGTGTGTAAGGAAAGGAAGGCACAAAACAGGCAGGAGAGATGTATAGGGAGGGGATATGGATGAGAGAAGACCGTGTGATGAGTGAAACATGGGGAGGAATGCTGTATATGTAAAAAAAAGAAATGTAGGTAGATGGGTATATAGAAGGAACAGTAGGAATTAGGCATCAGGAATGTGGAATGTGGCTTAAAACAAAAGATACAGGCAAACATAATTGCATGGAATATGAATAAAGACATATTGAATGAAAATTGGGTCAAAAGCATAAAATAATAAAATAATAAATGATAAATACAAAATTGGAGAGGCAATGTATGAGAAAAGTAAAAAAATAAAAAAAGAACCAAACAATATAAATAAATAAACCAAACAATATAAATAAATAAACAAATGAATTCCAGGACTAATAAATTAAAGTATAATAATGCTGGTGGGACAAGGCATGAGGGGTGAATAGAACCCTGTGTGAAAATTAGATATGAATGAATGGATTGCATGGCTATTAATTTAAACAATGGGGAGACATAATGGTCAATGTTATAAATAGGTTACATTAATACATAGTGGGGAGGTATGTTGGACCGGTGGGGAAAACAAATAAATCAATAATAAATGATAGAGGTATGAATTAAATAAAACAGAGAACAAAAATGAAATTGTAGGAGTCCAAACAAGAATAAAAGAGGAAAGAAATTAAAGGGAGAAAAAAGGAGGGAAAAAAAGGAGGAAAAAAAGGGGGGGAATGGGGGCGTGGTATATCTTACCATCTCGGCTACGTGAATCGTGACTACATGAATTCAATTGATCTAGGAGAAAAATTAAATATTATATTAACCAGTCCATGTCGTGGTTGAGAACCCTAGGATGGAGAGTACCAAGAGTGTTTATCGAATAGGTTTCACGTTGTTTCAACAGTTTGATGTTGTTCCCACCCTTTCTAGGTCTTGGGACTTTTTCTAATACCTGGAATCGGAGTTGGGCTATGTTATGTTTGGCTTCTTGAAAGTGGGCTGGAAGGGGTAACCATGTTTTACCACATCTGATTGTAGATTTGTGACTTGAAATGCGGTTCCTAATGGCCTGTGTCATTTTGCCCACGTACAACAGGCCACAGGGACATTTAATGATGTTTACAACGAAGTTAGATCCGCATGTGTAGTAGTCCCTAATGGGGTAAGATCTGCCCGTGCGTGGATGGACTACCTCATTGCCTCGGATAATGTTAGAGCAGCTCATGCAGCTAAGACAGGGGAAGGTACCCATCCTTCTCTGTCCGCTCTGGGTTCTGGTGAATGAGGTTTTAGCGGATCCTAGATCCGCTTTGACAACCGTATCCCGCATATTTTTTGGGCGTCTGGTGCACATGATTGGTGGGTTACTGAAGTGGCCAATGCTTGCGAATAAGGTTGTGGATTCTCAACATGGATGGATGGTGGTTGTAGACAAATGGTAGTCTAGGGGTTTTGGCAACTGTAATAGTGTTAGTATTAGCTTCAGTGGATGCCCTAGTGGATTCTGTTTCAAGGAGTTGTGGTGGGTATTTCCGGACGGCAAATTCTTTGGTCATCTCCTGGAGTCTAGTCTCAATGATAGTTGGATCGTATATGATCCTTGTGACCCTTTTAAACTGGGACCTGGGGAGACTGTTCTTTGTAGCCCTGGGGTGGCAGCTACTCTAGAGTAGGAAACTATTGCAGTCGGTGGGTTTAGTATAAATGTCAGTACTAAGTATACTGCTGGTGTCCTTGATGACCTTTGTGTCTAGGAATGCGACAACCTCAGAGTGATGTGATAAAGTAAATGTTAATTCCGGTCTGACTGAACCTGAACCTGGCTATCATGCCAACCCATCCGTGACCCGATGGGTGGATTTCTGGCACACTTGCTGGAAGCGCAAATGCCTTTGTCATAGATTGTCTTGCAAATTTATTTAGAAAGTAACACTATTCGCTTACACAACAGAACTACATAGGCCACTTCTTTGCGTTGTGTAATAAGTTCCAAATGCCCATATAATTTTAATTGCATGCGCTATTCCATGGTCGCACATCCCTTTACATTTATGCCAGTACGCAGTTCCTTTTTCTAGTATCTCATTTTATATATACCCCTTTGTAATATATCATTCCACTTTAGTACATCTCGTTACATTGTCTCACAGAGTCATTACTCTGTACATGCACGCCACACTAAGATCCTTTTATGTATATGTTTTGTAGATAGTGTACAGAACATGATTTCATCAATTGTTGTATATACCGATTTGTAAATATTTGTATTTCTGTATTTTTTTCAGCGACGTTGTGACCAAGGCTATGTATTAGCCGAAACGTCAAAACTTACCAGTCGCTTTATCTTGAATCTACTATAAATAAACTTCCACTTGAAAGCATATCTTCCTTTTGAACGTGTGCAGTGATCTTTATATCCAGTGACTTCGGAACTTTTAGTTCCTTTCACTAGCACCGTTACCTCTACTCCAGTTGAGTGCTAGCCATCACAGCCTTTGGATTTGTCATAGATTCACAGCAGCATTTAACAGGTTAACAGGCACGGGTGTTTCACGATTCCACCCACGGCTATTTCAGACTCATGTCAGCTGTTCAAAACAGCTGACATGTGCTGGAAAAGATCTGGGCTCACTGCCAGAGCCCACATCAAAGTGAAGGAGTCCGACATCGGCGTACATTTACGCCCGATGTCGGAAAGGGGTTAACAGTGTCTTAGGTTATGAAAGATCCCATATAATTAATTTGTATTTCAATTTGTAGGCCTACAATGCTATAACAGTGACTATAACTATAACTTTTTGAAGCCAGAATTCCGCTGTATTTAATTAATTGACTACTGAATATCCCAGAAACTAGAGCCAAACTGGCAAAACAGAATTCATATTTTTAATCAGCACCATAAACATAATATAAAACTGTTTAGACATCGTTGGTACCAAAATTACTGTATACCAGTGTTATTTTTTAAAT
This sequence comes from Ranitomeya imitator, assembly GCF_032444005.1. Classification (NCBI taxonomy): domain Eukaryota; kingdom Metazoa; phylum Chordata; class Amphibia; order Anura; family Dendrobatidae; genus Ranitomeya; species Ranitomeya imitator. Next base: position 538,769,340 of record NC_091284.1, on the reverse strand, counting down.
CTTAAGTCTGATGCCATCCGTTTGTTATACGTGTTTTTCAAGGACCCATAGATTTGTATTGGTATTTTAATCCTTGCTGCTGGTAAAAAATGGATATGTCTCCATATGGCTTACATATATACGATCCATGTAAAAACACGGACATGTGCATAGCAGCATAGTTTATAGAGGGTATGTGTAGCATGTTTGATGCCACACATACTGCAAACATGGACATGTGAAGGAGTTTTAATATAGAAATAAAACAAATACCGTATATCCTCGACGCTCAGGTCAGAGGGCCCGATGACGGGATTAGTGTGCGCGCCGCCCTCTGCCTGAACAGTAAGTGCACTGAGTGCAGAGGACGGGGAAGATGCAGAGGCGGCCGGCAGTGGTGGAACGGGGAGCAGGTGAATATAGAAAGTTACGGGGGCCTGAGCGACGAGAGGTGAGTATGTGATTTTTTTTTTTATCGTAGCAACAGCATATGGGGCAAATGTCTACATGGAGCATCTTATGGAGCATGATCAGTGTTTGTGCAGCTTTATATGGGGCAAATATCTTTATAGAGCATCTCATGGGGCCATTATCAACGTTTGTGGAGCATTATATGTGGCAAATATATTTATAGAGCATCTTATGGGGCATAATCAATGTTTGTGCAGCATTATATGGGGCAAATGTCTGTATGGAGCATCTTATGGGGCCATAATCTGCATTTGTGCAGCATTATATGGGGCATCTTATGTGGCCCATCATAAACTTTATGGAGCATTATATGGGGCTCGTGATTCAATATGGATATTCAAAAACACTTAACCTACTGATGTCTCAATTAATTTTACTTTTTTGGTATCTATTTGTATTTTTGACATTTACCGGTAGCTGCTGCATTTTTCACCCTAGGCTTATTCTCAAGTCATTATGTTTTTCCAGTTTTTTGTGGCAAAATGAGGGGGTCGGTTATACTCGAGTATATACGGTAATTAATTATGTAATTAATTAATACAACAATGTAACAATTCCCACAGCTGAAATTTGTATGAATTTTAAGACTCTTGAAATTGAAGCTTCTTAATACATACCATAGAGACCGTTTTAATTTCATTTAAACAAAATTTCTATTGTACATTTTAGGGCAGATGGAGACGAGCGTATTTTTGGTCCGAGTGCATTTTGACAAAAGATTGGATCACACTCATACCAATGTTAGTCAGCATGCTTTGGGTTTGATCTCATATTCATGTCTTAATCAGCTATGCAAGTCAATGAGCTCAAGGAAAACATTGGGCTGCACTCAGATAACCATGGACTGACAGAATGGAAAAGATGGAGACATCTTTTTCTCTATCTTCTCCTCATGCTAGAGAATCAGATCATACTGTGATCAAACTGTGATCAAACTCCAATTAGAGTTTCATCACAGATAGATTTGCCCGATTCTCTCGGAGGATAGAATATACAGTCATCTGCACCTGCTCTAATAAAAACTTATTGTAGAGAGTATGGAGTGGAGACCTTTTCACATGTATTTCCGTTGACAGTTTAGTAGAATAATATGGCTGCATTGTTCTAAATTTTAACAATCTTTAAATGATACTCAAGTTTTTATTCTTCCAAACTGAATATGGATAAAGTGTTCAAGTCTTAACCCCTTCATGACCTTGGGATTTTCCATTTTTCCGTGTTCGGTTTTTGCTCCTCTTCTTCCCAGAGCCATAACTTTTTTATTTTTCTGTCAATATGGCCATGTGAGGGCTTATTTTTTGTGAAACAAGTTGTGCTTTTGAAAAACATCATTGGTTTTAGCATGTCGTGTACTAAAAAATGGGAAAAATTTCCAAGTGTGGTGAAATTGCAAAAAAAGTGCAATCCCACATTTTCCGATACCTGTAGCATCTCCATTTTTCATGATCTGGGGTCGGGTGCAGATACGTTTTTTGATTGCCCGTTATTGTGTTTTGATGCAATGTGTCTCCCCTTTTCCTCATAGTTTGTAAGCTTGCGAGCAGGGCCCTCACTCCTCCTGGTATCTGTTTTGAACTGTATTTCTGTTATGCTGTAATGTCTATTGTCTGTACAAGTCCCCTCTATAATTTGTAAAGCGCTGTGGAATATGTTGGCGCTATATAAATAAAAATTATTATAAATTATTATTATTATGTTGTGGCGACCAAAAAACCGCAAATCTGGCATTTTGAATTTTTTTCTCGCTACGCCGTTTAGCGATCAGGTTAATCCTTTTTCTTGTTGATAGATCTGGCGATTCTGAAAGTGGCGATACCAAATATGTGTAGGTTTGATTTTTTTTATTGATTCATTTTGAATGGGGCGAAAGGGGGGTGATTTAAACTTTTATATATTTTTTTTATTTTTTTCACATTTTTTTACTTTTGCCATGCTTTAATAGCCTTCATGGGAGGCTAGAAGCTGGCACTCCTCGATTGGCTCTGCTACATAGCAGCGATCATCAGATCGCTGCTATGCAGCAGAAATGCAGGTGTGCTATGAGCGCCGACCACAGGGGGCGCTCACAGCAGGCTGGTATCAGTAACCATAGAGGTCTCAAAGACCTCTAGGGTTACCATTCTGACACATCGCTGACCCCCGATCATGTGATGGGGCGGCGATGCGCTCATTTCCAGCCGGCCGGCCGGCCGGAGGCGCCGGTTAAGTGCCGCTGTCAGCTTTTGACAGCGGCATTTAATTAGTTAATAGCGGCAGGTGAATCGCGATTTCACCCGCCGCTATTGCGGGCACATGTCAGCTGTTCAAAACCACCGGAGCCCTGCATCAAAGCACGATATCTAACCTCGGACATACTATCCCATCCGAGGTCAGAAAGAGGATAAAGAACATAAAATACAAATTAAGATCAAATAATATGAAGATCTCAATCTTTTTTCCTACAACTCCTTGAAGATGTTGTCCCATGAAGAAAGTAAATTTTATTCAATAGATCTTGAAATAAAAATGAATTCCACAATTGTAAGTATTAAAAAAATGTTTCTGTGTTGAGGTAATCTTGTAATTGTGTCTCGCTGTGTACTGCGTAATTAATGGCTGTATCTGACTGTACAGGAACATGGTCTGATCCCACCGCAGCTCCTGGGCAGGGGAGGAAGCAAAAGGGGATACAGATATAAAAGCACAGAATAGCAGCTGATTCTTTCTGTGACGTAAAGCTTTTACTGCTTATTTTAAACATGTTTTACCTCACAGTAAGAATAAGCTGTGATCCCTTGCTGCCCTGTCTGTGCACCTTTAGCTCCCTGCGCAGGAGCTGTGGTATGATTGGACCATGGTCCTGTATGGTCAGAAACAGAATTACACAGTACACAGCAGGGGCTCATTTACAAGATTATCTCAGCACAGGAACATTTTTAAACACATCCAGTTGTGCAAAATATCATTAATCTAAGATCTAGTCACTAAACTGTACTTTAGGAAAACTACTTTAAATATCAAGCTGGTTTGAATTTTAAAGAGAATTTCCAAGTAAAAGTACACTGAAGACCTCATTAAGATTTTTTCTCACACATGAAATTTATTTTTCAGCATGCTGGATACATTTTTGTTCATTTACCATACGTTTTTCTTAGTATGAAAAAAAATTAGAGGCTTTTGAACGATTTTCCTATCATTGGTATAAACTGCTCAGTGAAAGACAGACAGCACCTGGCTAACATATCGAACAAACGGTATTCGAGTGTTATCTGTTTTATTCAAGGATTCATTCATATGAATGGACAAATATGATCCTAAAAATAGATTAAAAAGATGTATCACACTTTTTTTAAATTACAATCAATCTGACTAGATAGACTATAATTATTATGTTTTCTATGAAAGCTTGGATAGAACACTTACGTGAAAGAATGTCTGAATGTGGTCTAAATGTGCACATGATAAAATGTTTTATATATTTTTAAGCTAGTTATCCTGATTATCTGATATTCACCTCAAGATTTGGCAGCTCCAATTTCTGATGTGCTTAAAACAAAAGAACTATTTTATGTGCCATCTCATGACCATGCTATGTGTGAAAGTGACTGCCCAAATACACATTTTATTAACTACATGCCAACATGCAAAATGATTAGCTTAATTTACTTCAATAAAAGTATGTGCTGACAAAGTTATTGTTATGGTAAAGACAAGGTTAATGTCCTGTGCTCTCAGGGTTAATGTTGTTAGCCTCTCTTTCAAGATGGGAGGGCTATTTATACTCACTCCTAACCTGGTATCCTTGTCAGCTATAGGTTTTTCTGCAGTTTGTATGCTTGACCTCTGAAGTGTGTGCTGGCTTGCTTTGTGTCTTGCTGTCACCTGCTTTATTCGTTTTCCTGCATTACTGACCTCTGGCTTGGCTTCTGACTATTCCCTGACTCTCCCTGCTGGTATCTTGTAATCTTCTGGCTATGACCTCTGCCTGTTTCACTATTATTTTATGCATGTTCCTTCTCTGTTTCCCTGATGTCTGACTCCATCCTCTGACCGCCTCCCACTCTGTCACATGATCTTAGGTCCCTTTGCTTTACCTGATCACTCTGTCTCATGTGGAAAGTCCCGTTGGTGATCAGGTTAGTTACCCAGTGTCTGTTCCAGCTCTGTTGCTGCTGGGTGCAGTTTCCCCTGCAGCATTTATACCCAGGTATCGTGACAGATATAGCTGTCAATATATGATGGATGATGGAGTTTAAAGAGAATGTGACACCTGATACCTGCTGCAAAATTCATGACCATCTTGAATAAGGCACTGACTGTATGAACAGAGCCAGGTATGTGTGGAACACTGCAGTATTTAAAGGGACACTGTCACCTGAATTTGGAGGGAACAATCTTCAGCCATGGAGGCAGGGTTTGGGGGTTTTTGATTCACCCTTTCCTTACCCGCTGGCTGCATCCTGGCTGCAATATTGGATTGAAGTTCATTCTCTGTCCTCCATAATAGACGCCTGCGCAAAGCAAGATTACCTTGTGCAGGCATGTACTACGGAGGACAGAGAATGAACTTCAATCCAATATTGCAGCCAGCATGCAGCCAGCAGGTAAGGAAAGGGTGAATCAAAAACCCAAAAACCCCGCCTCCATGGCTGAAGACTGTTCCCTCCAAATTCAGGTGACAGTGTCCCTTTAAGGGAAAATCCTAATTTAATAGCCACTGGGAGCCGAGACCACCCTGTAGACTAGTCAGATAGGGGAGCCCCCTGTGATTTCTCCATGTTCTCTGACTTGAAGTAACAGGTCTCTGCTTAATTGTGCCTATAGGGAGCGATCAGTCAATCAGGGGCAGGAAGTGGAGAGAAACCGCTAATAACCCGCCTGTCCGACTAGTTTATCATACTGTCATCGGCAGCTATTGAAGTATATTTTTCTCTTCATCATTTCAGAGTCAAACATTCCTGGCTGTGGCCACTGCCACTGCCAAACCATGGGCAGCATGTATCAGGTGTCAGGTTCACAATAAAAGCAGCTTAAGCACCAAAGGAAAAAGATTACCACAATAAACACAAATAACTAAGTTATTTCCATACTTATCGAGATATTAGAGCTCATTCATTGTGAAGTCACATCCTTCGTCACATCAGCATTTCTGCCTATGTATAACAACCTTAGCACTTATTATAAAGGTAATTGACACATCTAGATATCGCAATTCTTTGTATTGTAATCAACTTTACCGTTGTTCATGATAACTGTGTAGTGTGAATGAGTTGAGCAACTGAACAATGTGTCCAAAAATTCTTGCTCCTTGTGCACGAAATTAATTTTGCGTGCAAAAAAAACTAGTTTAACTTTCAAAAAATGTGTAGCAGACATGTAGATTATTTACTTTTTAACAATTTGACAGACAAAATTGAGATTTGGAAATTCAAGTGTCAAATAGTAGTTGGAACAATGGAACAAATAAATATTTGTGATTATCGAAAGCAATGTTTGATTTGCTTACTTAATTGAAATTGTTTTTGTATGGTATCAACGGAAATATTTGTACAATACTTTATGAATTGATATAATCAAAATGAATAGTATCACTAATGATATTTTAATATTGAACACATCTCAGTGATGCTCGATTGCTAATAGAGCATCGGCGGCGTGCTCTAACACTATGTTCGAGTTGCCGTAGCTGCATGTCTTGCGACTGTTTGACAAACGCAACTCATGCAGGGTTTGCCTGTTTGTTAGCCAGTCCCCTCATGTGTTGTGGCTGTTGAACATCCGCGAGACAAGCAGTAGCGGCAACTCAAACGTAGTATTAGAGCACGTTGAAAATACTCTATTATCACTCGAAAATGCACGGATAATGCCTTATTCAAGCAAGCTCGCTCATCACTATTCTTCACTTCAGATTATCTGTCTGTGCGAACACAGTGCTTGATGTTCAATGCCACACCGTAATGATTGCTTTTAAGCTATAGCACTGATGCCCCTTTATAAGGCAAGTGAAAGGTCACTGCTTCTTCAGTGACAAGTCTCCTGTATTTGAGATGTCCTCTTCAAGTAGAGGAGGCAGGCAGAATGCTAGGAAATCACAGACAGGAAAGGTAAGACCCAGTTTACAGGCCAGCCTTTGTTGCACCAAAATCAAATTCAGTAAAATTCAAATGGTGATTAAAGAAGAACCACAAAGGTATTCCTGAACCATTGCAATCATGTCTTCAACTTACAGTGCAAAATCATGCTGGCTGGTTCAATTTAAGAAAATGTAATCCTCTTTGTCTCTCTCTGCTTCGTTTTGTTTTTAACATAAAATATATTGATTACTATAATGCAGCATTATATGTTTTGGTCAAGACACAGACTCTTTTTTTAAGAAGTGATATATCAAATGTTTTAATTAACTTAACATTTTTCCACAAAATATACAAATTCTTTACACTTCAGCTTTGATTTTGATTGCTAAGATGTAATTATTTATCTTCTAAAATATTATGTTTCCTTTTCTTTTTTAACTTCTAAATCATGTGGACAAGAAACATTTTTAAGTAAATGAATTAATGCTACTTTGATTAATAAAAATTACTTTATTTTAAATAGAAATTAAAGACAATTGTAATAAAAGGATGCAGTGGTGCTGTTGTCACTTTTTAATGTACAATACATTTTCATAGTTCTTTTCCAGTATAATTTTCTATGCCAAATATAGATTTTAGTATATAAGAATGTATAAGCCTTATTTTGTGATAAAAATTATTTAGGCATTAGTAATAACATTTTACAGTTAAACTCTTTAAATAGAGTCCTTTGTTCTTGCTTTATCCTCGACAAACATACTCCAAGCATATTGGTCAACATGAGGAGAGAAAGTCTTGTATGTCCAGTAGCTTTGTTAGTCTGCATAATTCAAATAAAAGCAGTCTTTACATTGCGAGTTTTTATAGGTAAAGATATCCAACCCAGTACACAAGGTTAAATAACAAGAATGATGTTGGAAAAAACACTCTGGAGTAGGAGTCCAATTCTAGAAGGTCTATATGTATCCGACCTCTTCTCCATGAGCCTGATTTACATTCATCATAACAACAAAAGAAGCTTTGACAGTCTTTACCATCCAGACACTCATAGACACATGCTTCTTCAAATTCTTGCCAGTACATGGCATTGTTCAAAGTGATGACAGTCGGGGGAGGTCTCATATCCAGTACAGAATAGTTCTTAAAAAGAAAATAAAAAAGAAAACACAATTAAAAATTTGTCTAATCATAAAATACATTTTTTAACAAGTTTGTAACAATTAAAATTAATAAAAAATATTATAATAATGCTTATTTTTATTATATCTATAACTAGGATAGAGAATTTATATGGAAAATACCATGTGTGGTAAAATAATAATCTTTAGAGGCTGAATAAAGTTGCAATTCTTCTATCCATTAATTTCTTAAGGCGTTTTTTTCGGATAGCCCATTCAATACATGAGATAGCTGCTTGCTGAGTTCTCATCTTTTCAAACTCCGGTTTCCATAAATTCATGGCCTGGCTTAGCTGGAGAGATAACACCAGAGGTAGATATATCCCTGAATGCAAGTTGACTGGGCTTTTAAATTTTAGTTGCCCTGATCCTTCTCACCACCAACACCAATAGTCAGGGTAGGATGAGGAGGTTACCATACACATCACATGGCAATTCAGTGTTGATGAAATGTACGGGTTCAATCAACTTTCATTTAAAGTGGCAGCAATAATTATGTTGTGGATCTTTAATTGTTTACCGAGTGTTGTATTTTCCATTGTGGAGTGGTCTTTACGTCACTTGTATGGGATATTACTAGACTACTACCTTTAGAGATATTTACTGCGTACTGAAAATATGTTCCATAAATATTCAGTAGGTTCTGGTTCCATTCATAGGGCTCCCATGTATCAGGAAGTTAGAGGTACCCTTCTCATTGGTTGGAAGTCCAAAAAGGAAGAAACCGTGCATTCAGCTGTCTACATTGGACTTATTGACACACTGAAAAAGTCGAGTGTTTCCCTTGTCCTATAAACTACAGGGTGGGTAATATTGTGGCCCTCAGACCAAAAAAGGTTGAGCATTACTGCTTAATGAAGTACTCACTCTTCTCTTGAGGAGATGATGCATGGAACCATGTACTTGTAAGAGTCATGTATGTACCTGAACAAGTTAATCATGACCCCCACTTAAAGCATTACCGTAGTTAGTGTAATCTTCTATCTCAGTAATGGGAAAGTCTGTCTTCACTGAATGCAGATTTAACCTCAGAATTGAGACTTTTGATAATGACCGATCAACTTTGGCAGAGAAAAGAGCAGATTTCTCTAATAAGATATATTACAAAGTTGCTTACTTTCATGTGTACAATTGATTTATGATATAAAAATTTAAATGACGGTAGGGTTAGGGTTAGGGTTGGGGTTAGGGGTAGGGTTAGGGCTAGGGCTAGGGTTTCGGTATGTGCACACGTATTCTGGTCCGCTGCGGATTTTTCCGCTGCGGATTTGATAAATCTGCAGTGCTAAACCGCTGCGGATTTATGGCGGATTTACCGCGTTTTTTCTGCGCATTTCACTGCGGTTTTACAACTGCGATTTTCTATTTGAGCAGTTGTAAAACCGCTGCGGAATCCGCACAAAGAAGTGACATGCTGCGGAATGTAAACCGCTGCGTTTCCGTGCAGTTTTTCCGCAGCATGTGTACAGCGATTTTTGTTTCCCATAGGTTTACATTGAACTGTAAACTCATGGGAAACTGCTGCGGATCCGCAGCGTTTTCCGCAGCGTGTGCACATACCTTTAGAATTAGGCTATGTGCACACGGTGCGGATTTGGCTGCGGATCCGCAGCAGTGTTCCATCAGGTTTACAGTACCATGTAAACATATGGAAACCAAATCCGCTGTGCCCATGGTGCGGAAAATACCACGCGGAAACGCTGCGTTGTATTTTCCGCAGCATGTCAATTCTTTGTGCGGATTCCGCAGCGTTTTACACCTGTTCCTCAACAGGAATCCGCAGGTGAAATCCGCACAAAAAACACTGGAAATCCGCGGAAAATCCACAGGTAAAACGCAGTGCCTTTTACCCGCGGATTTTTAAAAAATGATGCTGAAAAATCTCACACGAATCCGCAACGTTGGCACATAGCCTTAGGGTTAGGGTTGGAATTAGGGTTGTGGTTAGGGGTGTGATTAGGGTTATGGCTACAGTTGGGGTTAGAGTTAGGGGTGTGTTGGGGTTAGTGTTGGAGGTAGAATTGAGGGGTTTCCACTGTTTAGGCACATCAGGGGTCTCCAAACGCAACATGGCGCCACCATTGATTCCAGCCAATCTCGTATTCAAAAAGTCAAATGGTGCTCCCTCACTTCCGAGCCCCGACGTGTGCCCAAACAGTGGTTTACCCCCACATATGGGGTACCAGCATACTCAGGATAAACTGCGCAACAATTACTGGGGTCCCATTACTCCTGTTACCCTTGTGAAAATAAAAAAATGCTTGCTAAAACATCATTTTTGAGAAAAGAAAAATGATTTTTTATTTTCACGGCTCTGCGTTGTAAACGTCTGTGAAGCACTTGGGGGTTCAAAGTGCTCACCACATATCTAGATAAGTTCCTTGGGGGGTCTAATTTCTAAAATGGGGTCACTTGTGGGGGTTTCTACTGTTTAGGCACACCAGGGGCTCTGCAAACGCAACGTGACACCCGCAGACCATTCCATCAAAGTCTGCATTTCAAAAGTCACTACTTCCCTTCTGAGCCCCGACGTGTGCCCAAACAGTGGTTTACCCCCACTCATGGGGTATCAGCGTACTCAGGAGAAACTGGACAACAACTTTTGGGGTCCAATTTCTCCTGTAACCCTTGGGAAAATAAAAAATTCTGGGCTAAATAATTATTTTTGAGGAAAGAAAATGTATTTATTATTTTCACGGCTCTGCATTATAAACTTCTATGAAGCACTTGGGGGTTCAAAGTGCTCACCACACATCTAGATAAGTTCCTTTCTGGGTCTAGTTTCCAAAATGGGGTCACTTGTGGGGGGTTTCTACTGTTTAGGCACATCAGGGGCTCTGCAAACGCAACGTGACGCCCGCAGAGCATTCCATCAAAGTCTGCATTTCAAAACGTCACTACTTCAATTCCAAGCCCCGGCATGTGCCCAAACAGTAGTTTACCCCCACATATGGGGTATCACCGTACTCAGGAGAAACTGGACAAGAAATATTGGGGTCAAATTTCTCCTGTTACCCTTGGGAAAATTAAAAAATTCTGGGCTAAATAATTATTTTTGAGGAAAGAAAACGTATTTATTATTTTCACGGCTCTGCATTATAAACTTCTGTGAAGCACTTGGGGGTTCAAAGTGCTCACCACACATCTAGATAAGTTCCTTTCGGAGTCTAGTTTCCAAAATGGGGTCACTTGTGGGGAGTTTCTACTATTAAGCCACATCAGGGGCTCTGCAAACGCAACGTGACGCCCACAGAGCATTCCATCAAAGTCTGCATTTCAAAACATCACTACTTCACTTCCAAGCCCCGGCATGTGCCCAAACAGTGGTTTACCCCCACATATGGGGTATCAGCGTACTCAGGAGAAACTGGACAACAACTTTTGGGGTCAAATTTCTCCTGTTACCCTTGGGAAAATAAAAAATTGCAGGCTAAAAGATCATTTTTGAGAAAATATTTTTTTTTGTTTTTCATGGCTCTGCGTTATAAACTTCTGTGAAGCACTTGGGGGTTCAAAGTCCTCACCACACATCTAGATTAGTTCCTTTGGTGGACTAGTTTCTAAAATGGGGTCATTTCTGGGGGATCTCCAATGTTTAGGCACACAGGGGCTCTCCAAACGTGACATGGTGTCCGCTAATGATTGGAGCTAATTTTCCATTTAAAAAGCCAAATGGCGTGCCTTCCCTTCCGAGCCCTGCCGTGTGCCCAAACAGTGGTTTACCCCCACATATGGGGTATCTGCGTACTCAGGACAAACTGGACAAGAACATTTGGGGTCCAATTTCTCCTATTACCCTTGGCAAAATAGGAAATTCCAGGCTAAAAAATCATTTTTGAGGAAAGAAAAATTATTTTTTATTTTCATGGCTCTGCGTTATAAACTTCTGTGAAGCACCTGGGGGTTTAAAGTGCTCAATATGCATCTAGATAAGTTCCTTGGGGGGTCTAGTTTCCAAAATGGGGTCACTTGTGGGGGAGCTCCAATGTTTAGGCACACAGGGGCTCTCCAAACGCGACATGGTGTCCGCTAACAATTGGAGCTAATTTTCCATTCAAAAAGTCAAATGGCGCGCCTTCCCTTCTGAGCCCTGCCGAGTGCCCAAACAGTGGTTTACCCCCACATATGAGGTATCGGCGTACTCGGGAGAAATTGCCCAACAAATATTATGATCCATTTTATCCTATTGCCCATGAGAAAATGAAAAAATTGAGGCGAAAAGAATTTTTTTGTGAAAAAAAAGTACTTTTTCATTTTTATAGATCAATTTGTGAAGCACCTGGGGGTTTAAAGTGCTCAATATGCATCTATATAAGTTCCTTGGGGGGTCTAGTTTCCAAAATGGGGTCACTTGTGGGGGAGCGCCAATGTTTAGGCACACAGGAGCTCTCCAAACGCGACATGGTGTCCGCTAACGATGGAGATAATTTTTCATTCAAAAAGTCAGATGGCGCTCCTTCCCTTCCGAGCCTTACCATGTGCCCAAACAGTGGTTTACCCCCACATATAAGGTATCAGTGTACTCAGGAGAAATTGCCCAACAAATTTTAGGATCCATTTTATCCTATTGCCCATGTGAAAATGAAAAAATTGAGGCTAAAAGAATTTATTTGTGAAAAAAAAGTACTTTTTCATTTTTACGGATCAATTTGTGAAGCACCTGGGGGTTCAAAGTGCTCACTATGCATCTAGATAAGTTCCTTGGGGCGTCTAGTTTCCAAAATGGGGTCACTTGTGGGGGAGCTCCAATTTTTAGGCACACGGGGGCTCTCCAAACGTGACATGGTGTCCGCTAAAGAGTGGAGCCAATTTTTCATTCAAAAAGTCAAATGGCGCTCCTTCCCTTCCAAGCCCTGCCGTGCGCCCAAACAGTGGTTTACCCCCACATATGAGGTATCAGCGTACTCAGGACAAATTGGACAACAACTTTCATGGTTCAGTTTCTCCTTTTACCATTGGGAAAATGAAAAAATTGTTGCTAAAAGATAATTTTTGTGACTAAAAAGTTAAATGTTCATTTTTTCCTTCCATGTTGCTTCTGCTGCTGTGAAGCACCTGAAGGGTTAATAAACTTCTTGAATGTGGTTTTGAGTACCTTGAGGGGTGCAGTTTTTAGACTGGTGTCACATTTGGGTATTTTCAGCCATATAGACCCCTCAAACTGACTTCAAATGTGAGGTGGTCCCTAAAAAAAAAGGTTTTGTAAATTTCGTTGTAAAAATGAGAAATCGCTGGTCAAATTTTAACCCTTATAACTTCCTAGCAAAAAAAAATTTTGTTTCCAAAATTGTGCTGATGTAAAGTAAACATGTGGGAAATGTTATTTATTAACTATTTTGTGTCACATATCTCTCTGGTTTAACAGAATAAAAATTCAAAATGTGAAAATTGCGAAATTTTCAAAATTTTCGCCAAATTTCCGTTTTTATCACAAATAAACGCAGAATTTATTGACCTAAATTTACCACTAACATGAAGCCCAATATGTCACGAAAAAACAATCTCAGAACTGCTAGGATCCGTTGAAGCGTTCCTGAGTTATTACCTCATAAAGGGACACTGGTCAGAATTGCAAAAAACGGCAAGGTCTTTAAGGTCAAAATAGGCTGGATCATGAAGGGGTTAAAAGTACATAATTTTATTTGTCTGTGCTTCATATATACAGTTATGCTCAAAAGTTTACATACCCCATACTCAAGTTTACAATAGGGAGGAAGATAGGGACAGGGAGGAGTAAACTAAATGGGACCAGGAACCAGGAAGTAAACACACACATACTACAGCAAACCACAGATTACTACTACAACAACTTTACTCCAATCACTTAGCTTTAGCACACAGCACAGAAAGATGAATCAAGAAGGTCTGATCAGTTTTTATAGGAAGAGGTAATGACCAGATCAGAAGCAGTTCAAATGGAGCTGCATATTTCTGACCAGCATAGAATGGGTCATTAAAGGGACTCTGTCACCTGAATTTGGCGGGACTGGTTTTGGGTCATATGGGCGGAGTTTTCGGGTGTTTGATTCACCCTTTCCTTACCCGCTGGCTGCATGCTGGCTGCAATATTGGATTGAAGTTCATTCTCTGTCCTCCATAGTACACGCCTGCGCAAAGCAATCTTGCCTTGTGCAGGCATGTACTATGAAGGACAGAGAATTAACTTCAATCCAATATTGCAGCCAGCATGCAGCCAGTGGGTAAGGAAAGGGTGAATCAAACACCCGAAAACTCCGCCCATATGACCCAAAACCAGTCCCGCCAAATTCAGGTGACAGGTTCCCTTTAAGTTGTTCAGCACCAGAGGAAACTAAATCCATTTAATAAATCACATTATCTCTAAAGAAGACCTGTGATTCATTATTCGACGTGACCAAATAACTCCAGGTCTTCCAGGGGGACGTGACACCTTCATGACAGCTATCAACTATTCACAGAATACAAAATAACCTTGCAGATTGTTGGGGATTTGATCATTGTGACCCCGGTGATCCAAAAAGTGATGCACTGTAACCCAGTTCTAAAAAGAGCAGAGATGCACAAGAGGCCTCCCATCTTTCATTATCTATGGGACTGACAGAAATACCTGAGCACTGTACTCAGCAATTCTATAGGCAATCTGTGCAGTGCATATGTACACCAATTGCCGAAGGTAAAAAAAAATAGCTAAAATAAAGAGCTTATGTTAAAACATAACTTTTATTCTACATCAAAGGGGAGTATTTTATAACTAAAACTGTATTGTGTGATGTATATGAGTGGCTTTCAGGGTTTACGGTCTTTATATTATTCAATTATATTCAATTATATTCCTTTAAATCCTTCTTAGTAAATTTTATTATTTATAACTCTCTTATTGCTATACACTGCACAGCTGCAGTCTGTCATTGTGCTATGTAAGTACCTCCACAATATGTTTTACCAAACTACTGTAGCATCATAGGGGAAATGGCCTAAAGATGAGCCTTGCCACTCATAGGCCAGTGCTTTTGGCTTGTCTACAAGGCCAAAAATTTCTAACCATTCTGTTCTTGGTGAAAAGGCAGTTAAAACATCTAGTCCGCCATGTCAAAGATACTGGTAACAAGACCAGTCAACATATTAGATACAAAGGGGAGATTAGAGCACTAGATATTTCAAAGCAACCCCCCACCAAATGAAAGAACCAACTCCATAAGAAAAATAAGAAAAGAGTACACTAGGAGCATATAGGTACTCAAAAAGTAATAATGCTTTATTAAATTACATATAGTTTTAAAGTGTAAACAGTATCCAGAATGTAATATCAAATACAGTGCTCAAGGATGATTAAAAATGATTGGGTATCCCCCGGTGTGCACTGTCTATGAGGCCAACATGCATACCAATAATAAAGGCGTGCTGCTATAAGTCCATATGTAAATATGCCAGTGAGTAAGCGGTGCCAAACGGCGTAAAGTGACAAGTTTGCAAAGCAGCACTTACCAATGCAAGTCACCAGGACAGGGCACACCGAATGGGATCCACCAGCACAAACCCCGACGCGCGTTTCGCCCACAGATGTAGTAGCTTTTTCAAGGGGAGATGACACTGTGTATATGGCACCTTTAAATAGGGCCGGCCGGCGGCCATGTGACAGATCACCTGCTGGATCTAAGCCAGTGACCGCAGAATACTTCTCTACACATGATCCTCAAAGACTGAGGAGCTGCATAATTGGTGGAGATGAAAATGATGTATTTTAGTTTTTTATATATAGGACTAAGAGTAAGTGGTCTGATACACTGTTTTTCTGGCACAAATAAGTAGATCAGATTACTACACAGGGAGTTTCATGTCGTTTGTCATGCATAGGGAATGTGCCGAAGCTACGTGCACGGTTCTGCAGGCTGTGGGGGCTTGCATAAGTAAAGGGATGATGTGGCATGTTTTGTCTTGAATAAGTAAGGGGCTGATGTTGTTTGTCTTGCACAGGGAAGGAGGTGATGCATGCATGGTGCTACATGTTGTGGGGGCTTGGACAGGGAAGGTGATAATATAGCATGTTGGGGCGTGCAGTGTTTTTGTGTGCTTGCATAGGGAAGCAGGTGATGCATGCATTTGCAGTATGTTGTGGGGGCTTGCACAATGAATATGGTTAATGTTGCATGTTGGGGCTTTGTATATGAAAGCAGGTGATGTTGCATTTTATTCTCTTTGCACAGTGAAGAGGTGCATCATGAATCATGGTATGTGCTAAAGGGACCCACTGAGACTCATAACCATGGATACCTAAAGTCCTGAAATTACTGCACATGAGGAAGGAGACATATCGAATACAAAAACTATACTACATTTCTAATTGGAGGTATTTGCTAATATTATTATTATTATTATTATTATACCACGCACATATTGGGATTGGATTTGGAAGATGGGAATACGCCTTTAGCAGGCTTTTCTATTTTTGAAAGAACATTCACTGATTTGCTGAAGTAGTCACATGTCCATGTAGATTGATTAAGAAGTATAGAGACCGATTGGGAACCCATGAGGTATTGAAATGGTAGCTGTGAGGATCAGTAAGAAGAGTAATACAAATTTTTATTTTACTCCATTCTGAACTGTGGTTTAAAAAACTACTTTATGTGGTCTAATGTTTCTAATTTAACCATTTATTTAATGAAAAAATCAAATGAAAGAAAACACACCCAAAATATTCTCTTATGGTACCTCAATAAGGTTATGGCTTTGCACAGCTTCTGAGCTGCATAGAGGAATAGTATAGTACCCTTAGCCAAAATATAGCACATCTATCAAGTCAGCAGTCTTCTCCATGATTGTGCAGCCTACTAAAACAGACTGAGGGACATTTTTAAACACCTAGAAAGCCTTTGCCTGTGTTTTTTGTTAATTATTCTAATTTACTGAGATAATGACTTTTGGGTTTTCATTGGCTGTGAGCCACAATCATCAACATTAACAGAAATAAATACTTGAAATAGATCACTCTGTTTGTAATGACTCTATACAATATATGAGTTTCACTTTTTGTATTGAAGAAATGAAATAAATTAACTTTTTGATGATATTCTAATTTTGTGAGAAGCACCTGTAGATCATTTACAAGCTTTGAACATTCACAGAAATTATGTATAAAATACCTGATATCTAACACTATCTAAATCAAATGAAATAACTAAAGAAAATATCATGCACATAGTCAATTGTTCATTAAGGCTAGAAAATGTAATTTATGTATTAGAACCCTGGGCTTAAAGCATTTGAGGAGATCATTTAGAGTCTACTTAACCAGTAGGGGCTATAGTATCTTATAAATAATTTAAAAGATACTCAGGGATATTGTAAAACTGTTTAGACTTTCTCTAGGATAAAAATATTAATTGCTGTACCAATCTGTTGTTGATTTTGCACACAACTAAAACTTGGTGAAAAAAAAGGAGTATGATTTCAAAGCTGCTAAAGCTCACTAAGGTGTATACTGCAGGATGTAGATTCAGTATTTTATAGGTAAACTGTATCAGCCAAGTATTACATATTGGACTAAAGGAAATCAACTTGCTTTTAAATACAGTAGATAACTGTGCATTTTTTTAGTACCTCTAACAACTGCAACAAATTTTTTAACCAAATGATAATTTAACCCCTTAGTGACAGAGCCAATTTGGTACTTAATGACCAAGCCAATTTTTGCAATTCTGACCACTGTCACTTTATGAGGTTATAACTCTGGAACGCTTCAACGGATCCCACTGATTCTGAGATTGTTTTTTCGAGACATATTGTACTTCATGTTAGTGGTAACATTTCTTCGATATTACTTGCGATTATTTATGAAAAAAATGGAAATATGGTGAAAATGTTTAAAATTTTGCAATTTTCAAACTTTGTATTTTTATGCCCTTAAATCAGAGAGATATGTCACGAAAATAGTTAATAAATAACATTTCCCACATGTCTACTTTACATCAGCACAATTTTGGAAACAAAATTTTTTTTTGTTAGGGAGTTATAAGGGCTAAAAGTTGACCAACAATTTCTCATTTTTACAACACCATTTTTTTTAGGGACCACATCACATTTGAAGTCATTTTGAGGGGTCTATATGATAGAAAATAATGAAGTGTGACACCATTCTAAAAACTACACCCCTCCAGGTTCTCAAAACCACATTCAAGAAGTTTATTAACCCTTTACATGCTTCACAGCAACTGAAACAATGTGGAAGGAAAAAATGAACATTTAACTTTTTTTTGCAAACATCTTATTTCAGAACCATTTTTTTTATTTTCACAAGTGTAAAAACAGAAATGTAACCATAAATTTTGTTATGCAATTTCTCCTGAATACGCCAATACCCGATATGTGGGGGTAAACCACTTTTTGGGCGCACCGCAGAACTTAGAAGTGAAGGAGTGCCGTTTTACTTTTTCAATGTAGAATTGGCTGGAATTGAGATCGGATGCCATGTCACGTTTAGAGAGCCCCTGATGTGCCTAAACAGTGGAAACCCCCCACAAGTGACCCCATTTTGGAAACTAGACCCCTTAAGGAACTTATCTAGATGTGTGGTGAGCACTTTGAACCCCCATGTGCTTCACAGAAGTTTATAATGTAGAGCCGTGAAAAAAAAAAATCGCATTTTTTCTACAAAAATGATCTTTTTGCCCACAAATTTTTATTTTCACAAGGGTAACAGGAGAAATTAGACCACAAAAGTTGTTGTGCAATTTCTCCTGAGTATGCTGATACCCAATATGTGGGGGTAAACCACTGTTAGGGCGCACCGCAGAGCTTGGAAGAGAAGGAGTGCCGTTTTACTTTTTCAAAGTAGAATTGGCTGGAATTGAGATTGGACGCCATGTCGCAATTGGAGAGCCCCTGATGTGCCTAAACAGTAGAAATCCCCCACAAGTGACCCCATTTTGGAAACTAGACCCCCCATGGAACTTATCTAGATGTGTGGTGAGAACTTTGAATGCCCAAGTGCTTCATAGAAGTTTATAATGCAGAGTCGTGAAAATAAAAAATATTTTTTTTTCCACAAAAAAGATATTGTAGCCCCCAAGTTTTCATTTTCACAAGGGTAACAAGAGAAATTGGACCCCAAAAGTTGTACAATTTGTCCTGAGTATGCTGGTACCCCATATGTGGGGGTAAACCACTGTTTGGGCGCACGGCAGAGCTCGGAAGGAAGGAGCGCCGTTTTGGAATGCAGACTTTGATTGAATGGTCTGCGGGCATTATGTTGCGTTTGCAGAGCCCCTGATGTACCTAACCAGTAGAAACCCTCCACAAGTGACCCCATTTTGGAAACTAGACCCCCCAAGGAACTTATCTAGATGTGTGGTGAGAACTTTCAATGCCCAAGTGCTTCACAGAAGTTTAGAATGCAGAGTCGTGAAAATAAAAAATATTTTTTTTTTCACAAAAAAGATATTGTAGCCCCCAAGTTTTTATTTTCACAAGGGTAACAGGAGAAATTGGACCACTAACGTTGTTGTCCAATTTATCCTGAGTATGCTGATGCCCCATATGTGGGGGTAAACCACTGTTTGGGCGCACAGCAGACCTCGGAAGGGAAGGAGCGCCGTTTTGGAATGCAGACTTAGATAGAATGGTCTGTGGGCGTTATGTTGCGTTTGCAGAGCCCCTGATGTACCTAAACAGTAGTAACCCCCCACAAGTGACCCCGTTTTGGAAACTAGACCCCCCAAGGAACTTATATAGATGTGTGGTGAGAACTTTGAATTCCCAAGTGCTTCACAGAAGTTTATAATGCAGAGTCATAGAAAAAAAAATATATTTTTCCACAAAAAAGATTTTGTAGCCCCCAAGTTTTTATTTTCACAAGGGTAACAAGAGAAATTGGACCCCAGAAGTTGTTGTCCAATTTATCCCGAGTACGCTGATGCCCCATATGTGGGGAAACCCACTGTTTGGGCGCACGGCAGAGCTCAGAAGGGAGGGAGCACCATTTGACTTTTTGAGCGCAAAATTGGCTGTCGTGTTTGGAGACCCCCTGATGTACCTAAACAGTGGAAACCCCCCAATTCTAGCTCCAACCCTAACCCCAACACACCCCTAACCCTAATCCCAACCTGATCCATAATCCTAATCACTAACCCTAACCATAATCACAACCCTTACCCCAAAACAACCCTAATGTCAACCCTAACCATAACCCTAATCAAAACCCTAAATCCAGCACACCCCTAATCCTAATCTCAACCCTAACCTCAAACCTAACCCTAATCCCAATACACCCCTAATCACAACCCTAATCTTAACCCTAATCCCAAACCTAACCCTAATCCCAAGCGTAACCCTAATGCCAATCCTAACCCTAATACCAACCCTAATCCAAACCCTAACCCTAATCCCAACTCTAACCCTAACTTTAGCCCCAACCCTAGCCCTAACTTTAGCCCCAACCCTAGCCCTAAGGCTACTTTCACACTTGCATCGTTTGGCATCCGTCGCAATCCGTCGTTTTGGACAAGAAACGGATCCTGCAAATGTGCCCGCAGGATGCGTTTTTTGCCCATAGACTTGTATTGCCACACGTCGCGTCCGACGTGCACTGGATCAGTTGTGTTTTGGCGGACCGTCGGCACAAAAAACCGTTCAATGAAACGTTTTTTTGTACGTCGCATCCGCCATTTTTTGTACGTCGCATCCGCCACTCCTCCCCAGGACATAGATTGGGCAGCGGATGCGTTGAAAAACTACAGCTGCTGCCCACGTTGTGCACAATTTTCACAACGTGCGTCGGTATGTCGGGCCGACGCATTGCGACGGCCCCGTACCGACGTAAGTGCGAAAGAAGCCTAACTCTAAATTTAGCACCAACCCTAAACCTAAATTTAGCCCCAACCCTAACCCTAAATTTAGCCCTTAACCCTAGCCCTAACCCTAACCCTAGCCCTAACCCTAACCCTAGCCCTAACCCTAGCCCTAACCCTAACCCTAGCCCTAGCCCTAGCCCTAACCCTAACCCTAGCCCTAACCCTAGCCCTAACCCTAACCCTAGTCCTAGCCCTAACCCTAGCCCTAACCCTAGCCCTAACCCTAACCCTAGCCCTAACCCTAGCCCTAACCCTAGCCCTAACCCTAGCCCTAACCTTAGCCCTAACCCTAGCCCTAACCCTAATTTTAGCCCCAACTGCTGTTCTCCTGCCGGCCAGCAGATGGAGACAGATGGCGGGCGCACTGCGCATGCGCCCGCCATTTTCTTTTGCCGGCGGCCAGGAGGAGCAGCAGGAGGATCCAGGGACACAGGTGAGTATGATAGGGTCCCCGAATCCCCCTATTTCTCTGTCCTCTGATGTGCGATCACATCAGAAGACAGAGAATTACACTTTACTTTTTTTTTTTTTTCGCGATCACCGGTAAACAGTTAATTACCGGCGATCGCAAAACAGGGGTCGGTAAAACCGACCCCGATCATGCTCTTTGGGGTCTCGGCTACCCCCGGCAGCCGAGACCCCAAAGATCCTCACGGGGCCGGCCGGTGGGCGCACTGCGCATGCGCCCGCCATTTTCAAGATGGTGGCGCCCACCGGGAGCCACGAGGAGCATCGGGGGAGATAGGTAAGTATTGGGGGGCTACCTGGGACCCCTTTTCTCTGTCCTCCGATGTGCGATCACATCGGAGGACAGAGAAATTTAAAAAAGATCGCGTTTTTTTTTTTTTTGCGATCGCCGGTAAATGGTTAATTACCGGCGATCGCAAATGCGGGGTCGATAAAAAAACCCCCGAATCATGTTCTCTGGGGTCTCGGCTACCCCCGGCAGCCGAGACCCCGGAGAAAATCCAACTCTGGGGGGCGCTATTTACTTTTTCCACAGCGCCATTAATTAACGGCGCTGTGCTTTAAGTACCCTTAGCGGCCGCCGTTAAAAGGCGTATCGGCGGTCGCTAAGGGGTTAAAAAATGACATAAATAACATTTGCAGAACTGTATGTGGGCAACTCAATGTCTTGAAGACAGAAAAAACAAGTAACCATCAGACAAGTGAAAAGGAGTAAAGTATTCATTATTGATCAACAACACCTAATTGGCTCCATTGTAAAGTTCTTACAAATTTCATACTGCAAACCATAACTTAATGATGGTTAGAATTAGTGCATTCATTTAAATAGATTGCAGAAAGCCACTAAATAAAAAATGTATGCAAGCCAGTTGGTCTTCAACAGCAAAATGGGAAAGAGTAAAGTGCTTATTAATCATTGGGGACAGGTGGATTAATTTGGCTGCAGAGTGTAGGATAGATGGGAGGGGTGTAAGAGTGTTAGAAGGAAGGCCAGGAGGTTGCAGGAGTTGAGGCAGGAAATGTTGAGTGCATGGACTTGTTTCTGCCGATTCTTGATTAAGGAATACAGGTCCTTCTCAAAAAATTAGCATATAGTGTTAAATTTCATTATTTACCATAATGTAATGATTACAATTAAACTTTCAGATATTATAGATTCATTATCCACCAACTGAAATTTGTCAGGTCTTTTATTGTTTTAATACTGATGATTTTGGCATACAACTCCTGATAACCCAAAAAACCTGTCTCAATAAATTAGCATATCAAGAAAAGGTTCTCTAAAGGACCTATTACCCTAATCTTCTGAATCAACTAATTAACTCTAAACACATGCAAAAGATACCTGAGGCTTTTATAAACTCCCTGCCTGGTTCATTACTCAAAACCCCCATCATGGGTAAGACTAGCGACCTGACAGATGTCAAGAAGGCCATCATTGACACCCTCAAGCAAGAGGGTAAGACCCAGAAAGAAATTTCTCAACAAATAGGCTGTTCCCAGAGTGCTGTATCAAGGCACCTCAATGGTAAGTCTGTTGGAAGGAAACAATGTGGCAGAAAACGCTGTACAACGAGAAGAGGAGACCGGACCCTGAGGAAGATTGTGGAGAAGGACCGATTCCAGACCTTGGGGAACCTGAGGAAGCAGTGGACTGAGTCTGGTGTGGAAACATCCAGAGCCACCGTGCACAGGCGTGTGCAGGAAATGGGCTACAGGTGCCGCATTCCCCAGGTAAAGCCACTTTTGAACCATAAACAGCGGCATAGGCGCCTGACCTGGGCTACAGAGAAGCAGCACTGGACTGTTGCTAAGTTGTCCCAAGTACTTTTTTCTGATGAAAGCAAATTGTGCATGTCATTCGGAAATCAAGGTGCCAGAGTCTGGAGGAAGACTGGGGAGAAGGAAATGCCAAAATGCCTGAAGTCCAGTGTCAAGTACCCACAGTCAGTGATGGTGTGGGGTGCCATGTCAGCTGCTGGTGTTGGTCCACTGTGTTTCATCAAGGGCAGGGTCAATGCAGCTAGCTATCAGGAGATTTTGGAGCACTTCATGCTTCCATCGGCTGAAATGCTTTATGGAGATGAAGATTTCATTTTTCAGCACGACCTGGCACCTGCTCACAGTGCCAAAACCACTGGTAAATGGTTTACTGACCATGGTATTACTGTGCTCAATTGGCCTGCCAACTCTCCTGACCTGAACCCCATAGAGAATCTGTGGGATATTGTGAAAGTTGAGAGACGCAAGACCCAACACTCTGGATGATCTTAAGGCCGCTATTGAAGCATCCTGGGCCTCCATAACATCTCAGCAGTGTCACAGGCTGATTGCCTTCATGCCACGCCGCATTGAAGCAGTCATTTCTGCCAAAGGATTCCCGACCAAGTATTGAGTGCATAACTGAACATTATTATTTGATGGTTTTTTTGTTTGTTATTAAAAAACACTTTTATTTGATTGGATGGGTGAAATATGCTAATTTATTGAGACAGGTTTTTTGGGTTATCAGGAGTTGTATGCCAAAATCATCAGTATTAAAACAATAAAAGACCTGACAAATTTCAGTTGGTGGATAATGAATCTATAATATATGAAAGTTTAATTGTAATCATTACATTATGGTAAATAATGAAATTTAACACTATATGCTAATTTTTTGAGAAGGACCTGTATACAGATCTGGGAAATATTTTTGAGTTGGAGTCGGCAGGAAGTAGAAAGGGCTTGGATATGTAGTTTTAAGAAGAGATCAGAGTCCATGGTTACTCCGAGGCAGTGACATGCAGTCAAAGAGGGAGCAAGAGGAGAGGTGGGAGGACAGTTCAAGATTGATGTGTTGTTTTAGTAGTTTTGAGGTATAGGGGAAATGTGATATGGGGTGATAGCTAGGCACAGAGGATGAGTCAAGGGAAGACTTTTTGAGAATGAGTGTGATCAAGGCATGTTTGAATCATGACTGAAAACACCAGTTGTTAGTGACAGGTTGAAAAGATGGGTTAGCTTTGGGATGAAGACTGTTGTAAAGTTTTGGATGAGTTGGGACAGGATCAGGTCGAGTGCACAGGTGGTTAGATGTGATCTTGAGAGTAGAGGGGAAAGTTGATCTTCTGTAATGGGGAGAAGCTGGTTTAGTAGTAGGAGGACTGAGTAGTTCAGAGGAGGGTCTGCGGGGGGGTTGTAGGACAAAACTTTCTCTTATGTTATCAATTTTCTAGTTGAAGAATGAAAATAGAATTAGGCTTACCGGTAATTCGGTTTCTAGGAACCTTCCTTGACAGCCACTTTGGAGGTTGTCTTCCCCGCCCTTATAGGGGACAGGAACACAAAAAGGTTAAATACCCCTACCCTTCCTGCACCGCCAGTGTTTTCCTGGACACAGTAGCATGTATAATTACCACAAAAGTACAGGAATCATCCAATAAAAATATCAGATAGGGAGGGAAATTAGTGCTGTCGTGGAAGGCTCCTAGAAACCGAATTACCGGTAAGCCTAATTCTATTTTCTCTAGTCACCTTCCATGACAGCCACTTCGGAGTAGTACCAACAGCTAATTTCTCTAGGGAGGGATCATGGCCTGCAGAACACATCTGCCAAATGTTAAATCCCTATTGAAATTTAGCCTGTAATGTCTGGTGAATAGTGTTGAGCATTCCGATACCGCAAGTATCGGGTATCGGCCGATACTTGCGGTATCGGAATTCCGATACCGAGATCCGATATTTTTATGATATCGGGTATCGGTATCGAATCAATAGGGATGTGTAAAATAAAGAATTAAAATAAAAAATATTGATATGCTCACCTCTCCGGCGGCCCCTGGACTTCACACTGCTAACCGGGAGGCTTCTTTGTTTAAAAAGCGCGCCTTTCGGACCTGTGAATGACGTCCCGGCATCTGATTGGTCGCGTGCCGCCCATGTGACCGGCACGCGACCAATCAGAGGCCGCAACGTCATTCGCAGGTCCTCAATTCCTAGAATTAGCAGTTTTGTGAATGAGAATGACGTCGCGGCTTCTGATTGGCCGCGTGCCGGTCACATGGGTGGTGGTTGGCTAAATTTAAATCAAAAAAGCTACTAAGGGCCGATACTTGCACTTTGAGTGTGCTTTGGGATAAGGCCTATTTTCAAGCCCTTCTGTAAAAATTCTAAGATTCTCGCGACAATAGGATTGAAGGGGTCTGGAATTTCTGGGGAGCACCAGGACGTAAATTTTTTCCAGACCTTAGTATAGATGGCATTGGTTACCGCCTTTCTGCTTTTTTGGAGGGTCTGAATTACCTCATCCGAGAGTCCTCTGGCTTTTAAAATTGTGGCTTCAGTAGCCATGCTGCCAAGTTCAATCTGTTTAGGTCCGGATGTAGTAGGGGACCCTGGTATAGGAGATCGAGTTTTTGAGGTAGAAGGTAGGGACCTTCCAGGGCCAAGTCTAATAGGGCACCGTACCAACTCCTCCCGGGCCACAATGGGGCAATCAAGATTGTGGTAACTCGGTCTGTCCTGATCTTTTGTAGAGTTTTCACCAGTATGGGAATGGGTGGAAAGGCATATGCAAGGTTGAACCTCCACTGTTGTGAGAAGGCATGTATTCCCTGCGCCTTGTCTCTGTGATGAAGGGAGAAAAATGTTTCTACCTTCGCATTTTGCCTGTTGGCGAATAGATCCACCTTTGGAGTACCCCATTTTGAGGATAGGGATTGAAACACTGCTTGGTCTAGGGACCACTCTCCTGGATGAACGTCTTTCCTGCTGAGGAAATCCGCCTGAGTATTGTCCAACCCCCTCAGATGTACCGCTGTGATCGACAGGAGGTTTTTCTCTGCCCAGAAAAATATTCTTGCAGCTACCTCTTTCAGAGAGGCATACTTTGTTCCCCCCTGGTGTTTTAGATAGGCTACCATGGTCATATTGTCCAAGTAAATACGAACGTGTTATTGTTTGATCAGTGTGACGCCTTTAGGGCTTCTTCCACAGCTTTCAGTTCTCTTAGATTCGAGGAGCTGCTGCTGATATTTGATGCCCATTGTCCCTGAAAATGGAAACCCTCTACCACTGCACCCCAGCCTCTTTTGCTGGCATCTGAGCAGAGTGTTTTTAGGGGAAGGTGATCCCAGCTGACTCTTCTCTGGAGATTTTGGTAATCTAGCCACCATTTTTGAGATGATATTACATGGCCAGGGAGAAGAATTCTTTGATTCAATGGAGTCTGTCATCTCCTGGAATGCAGAAGCACGTATGTCTGGAGTGCTCGTGTGTGAGCCTGAGCCCAGGAAACTGCTTGGATACATGCGGTCAGGAATCCTAGTACCGACATTGACTCCCTGAGGGTTGGTGCACACTGGGCCCTGAATTTGGTTATCTTGTGGACAAGGTTGATCTGATGATCTCTGGGTAAAAACAATGTTTTTTCTTTCGAGTCTAGTAGCACCCCCAGATATTTCCTCCTTGTGGAGGGATGGATCTCTGATTTTTCCAGATTTGGGATCCAACCCAGAGTTTGTAATATTTCCAGGGTCTTTGATACATCTGTTTCCAGATGGGGGGCAGATGGTGCCATAATAAGGAAGTTGTCCAAATACGGGACGATGCATATTCCTTGTTGACGGATGAAGATTATTGCTTCCGCCATAATTTTTGTGAAAACTTGTGGGGTCGATGAGATGCCGAAGGGGAGGACATTGAATTGAAAATGTTCGATCTGGTGCCCCTTGGAGACTGCGAATCTGAGGAATTTCCTGTGTTCTGGGTGGATTGGCACATGTAATACGCATCCCTCAGATCCACAGTCGCCATCATCCAATTTTGACCGATGAGGGGGATTACTGATATGATTGTCTCCATTTTGAATCTCCTTTACCGGACTGATTCGTTTAAGGGTTTCAGATTTATAATAATCCTGTTTTTCCCCGATGGCTTGGTTATCAGAAAGAGATGCGAATAATGACCACGTCCTTCTTCCATTTTCGGTACTTGCGAGATCACATTTGATCACAGTAATTTTTATAGTTCCTTTAACCAGGAGTTTTGGAGATCTGGGGTTTGAAGGGAGGTTATCCTTAACCACTGTGGGGGTGGTCTCTCGAATTCTATTTTTAGTCCCTCTTGTAAGGCACGAAGGACCCACTGATTTTTGGAGATGGTCTGCCACTTGGTGAAAAAGAGTGAGAGTCGACCACCGACCAGAGCACCGTCATTGTTTATCTGGGATTTGTTGGGCCTGAAGAGCCAGGATATTTTTGCACCTGCCTCCCTTGGGATAACTCCATCTTTCCATTTTGCCTTTTCCTCTCTGTGAAGGCTGGTCACGGGAGGGGCAAAAAAAGCATTTTTTAGGAATTTTCTGCTCAGGGAGAGATTTATTGTTATCTGCTGCCTTATCGAAAATATCACCCAGAATGGGTCCAAATACATTATGACCCTGGAAGGGTACGCTATATAATTTGGACTTGGGTACAAAATCGCCTCCCTAGGACTTTATCCAAAGTACTCTCCTGGATGAGTTGGAGAGAACGGCAGCTTTCACAGCTACTCGGACCGATTCAGCAGAAGCATCGGCTAGGAATCCCCGTTGCTTTCTGTAACAGGGGGAGGGAGTCTAAAATTTCCTCTCTTGGGGTGCCCTGTGTCAAGTGATCCTCAAGCTTGCAAAACCAGACAAACAGAGATCTGGCCATGCATTTTATATATATATATATATATATATATATATATATATATATATATATATATACGTATATATATATATATATATAATGGACTTCAGTAAATTTGTGGAGGTGTCCCAGGACTTCTTTAATAAACTCTATCTTACGATCCATCAGATCCTTGAGTTGAGAAGAGTCCTCAAAGGGAAGGGCTGTTTTCTTAGTCACCCTGGACACCTGTACATCCACTTTCGGGGTCTCTCATAAAGAGATATCCCCGTCCAATCGAAACCGGTTCTTTAGTTCTGATGGAACAGTCAGACCTTTTTCAGGGAGGTCCCATTTATGTAGAATTAGATTTTGTATATTCTTATGTACTGGAAACCCTTTTTGATCTTTGGGTTTTAGACCCTCAAACATCTCACCCTATACTGTGAGCGTAACTTCTTCATCCTCCACCCCCATGGTGCCTCTTACTACACTAATTAGGTCACTCATGTCCTCAGAATTAAAATAGTATTTTTTGTTTTCTGGTTTAAAGGTGGAGGTAGAAGTGGAGCCTTCATTTTCCCAATCATCCTCCGAACCCGAGGACTGGATCTCTCCCGAGTCCGGGTCGGATTTTACTGGGGCTTTTTTCCTCTTTTTTGGAGGGGGTGGCTGAGGCACCGACATCTGTGAGAAGGTAGACATAGAAGAATGGACCTCATCTTTAATGAGGGACCTGATGCTATCCAGCAGAGAAGGTTGTTCAGCGCATAGGACGTCATCCGTACAGGACTGGCAGAGCTTTTTCCTGCATGTTGATGGGAGTCTGGCCGTACACACCTTACATTTGCGGCTTGACCTCTTAAGATCAGAAACCTTTTCTCTGTATAAAAGAGAGAAAGGGTTTGCTAAGCCACTTAGGAGTGTATATATATATATATACCCCTATATATACCCCTACACATATATATATATGCATGTATGCATAGACGTATACACAGGATAGCTGGGCCCGACACCTGCTACTTACGGTAAGAGGGGGAACGCTGGCATCTGCAGATGCAGAGCAAGGGGGTCTATCACCATCCATGTCCTTCACGTAGAGTAACTGTCAGACAGCTTACCTTGCTACCCGGATCTCTTAAATAGGATCAATGGCCCAGCGTGCTCCTCCTCCCCATGTTGCCCAATTGGGGGGGTCCGATCCGGAACACCCCCGTAATGCTGCCTGTACGCCCATCGCCGCCATTGAACACGCCGGCTGGCGTGCACTCCATTATGGAATGTACCTGAGTGACCTGGAAGTGATGCGTGTTCACCCGAAAGTGACTCCACCATCGGCCAGAGCTACAGACTCCTACACGCGCACCACTTCCAGTGCTGCAGCCAGAGGAGGAGGAAACTGGAAGGCTGCAGGAGGCCCCCGGTACACACATCACCGCCCCGCATTACCCCGCAAAGGGGGCGCAGGAGCGGTGGGAAAGTCCCGAGTCCCGCTGAAGACAGGAGACGGGAGCAGCGTCTTGAGGAGGGAGCGCCCAACCTCCAACTGCCCGGCTTATTAGGTATGTGGAGCTCCGATCACCGGCCACGGCAGCCCCTTCAGATCTCTTCATGCACCATAGGGGACAGGAAAACACTGGCGTGCAGGAAGGGGAGGGGTATTTAACCTCTTTGTGTTCCTGTCCCTTATTAGGGTGGGGAAGAAAACCTCCGAAGTAGCTGTCATGGAAGGTGACTAGAGAAACAAAGTCTTCAGCTGAGATGAGAGATGAAGGAGTTGCTTGGGTATGAAGTTGAGATCTGAAGGTGTTGAATAGCTGTTTAAGGTTGTGAGATAGGGAGGGTATGAGAGATGCAAGGTGGGTTTTTTTGCTGAAGTGAGTGTTGACTTAAAAGTAGTGAGGGACTGTTTGAATGTGATAAAGTGCTTGTTGGAGTGGAATCTTTTCCATCTCCTGTCAGCAATCCTGGAAGTCTGCCTCAGTTCTTTAGTCAGGCTGGAGTGCCAGGGTTGACTGTTGATTGTGTGAACTTTGGTATGTATGAGGAGGCAACCAATTTCATCCATAGGAACCTTTTGCATAGAGCATTACTCCAATAATAAATCATGACTTTTAACTCCCATTCTCTGTCAGCAACTACAGGAGTTAAATTCAACTTTCTACTTCATCCTATTTCAGAGTAAGCAACTTTAACTTTCTATGTGATGAGCTTATATTGACCCTGATAAAGAATCTCTATTGTTCAAGTGTACTAACAATTTATGTCAGAAACATATTAAGTGATAAATGTGAGGCTTGCACTGACATTGGCCATGGCTCTAAATTATCTACGTTTTCAAAACTAATGGCTTTATTGGAGGAAGCAAATAAAACACGTTTGGTGTTATGCATACATTTAGTGCATGCCATTTACCCTAGATATTAAAATTTAATGCAGCTTTTCTGTTCTACTGCTGTGCAAAGTTAATAGTGAAAAAGAAATGCATATAAAACAAAGAAAAAAGATAACAAACCCTAAGACAGTTCCTTAAAAATGTACATCTCTTGTAGTGGAAATCCCTACTTGCAATTCTGTTGCTGAGAGTTACATTCAGCATTATACTGTTGCACTCAGCTTGATCTAATATATGAGCTTTCATGCTCCTTAACTAAAACGAAGAAAAATTGACTGAGAAGAAGCATAATTTTGCAAGAGACTACAGAAAAGATCTGCAGCTTTACAACTGTTAATGAAGAAGATTCAGTTTAATAATAAATCCTCAGAAGACCATGTGTTTTATCTCTTTAGTTAGAATTGTCTATAGTACCTATATTATAGTCTGTATATTTATTTTTTTTAAACCATTTACAAATAACTTATTTTCAAGCTCGTTTGTTAAATATTGGAATTATTAACACATTTAATTTCCTGGTTTATAATGTGTAATATTGGTAAAATATAAAAAGAATTCTAATTCCCAGCAAATGTTAAAATGCTTAAAAATTTTCAT
This sequence comes from Ranitomeya imitator, assembly GCF_032444005.1. NCBI lineage: Eukaryota > Metazoa > Chordata > Amphibia > Anura > Dendrobatidae > Ranitomeya > Ranitomeya imitator. Next base: position 538,738,734 of record NC_091284.1, on the reverse strand, counting down.
CAACCAATACAAGCAAACAATCAATCAGGTGGAAGCTTTAATTCAAAGTAGTATGTGTTCTAAATCAAATGTATAATCAGGAATGTTGTATCAGTATTGATTAATTTTCCTTAGTTGCAGCACATTTGTAATGAACAAAAATAATATATGTGACACAATATTGATATAAGTAATCAAGATGGAAATTTCATCTTAAATTAATCAGTGATATGTACACACAAACACATATACACTGCTCAAAAATATAAAGGGAACACTAAAATCCCACATCCTAGATATCACTGAATGAAATATTCTAGTCGTAAATCTTTATTCATTACATAGTGGAATGTGTTGAGAACAATAAAACCGAAAAATGATCAACGTAAATCACAACTAATATCCCATGGAGTTCTGGAGTTGGAATGATGCTCAAAATCAAAGTGGAAGATGAAGTTGCAGGTTTATCCAACTTCAGTGGAAATGCCTCAAGGCAAGGAAATGATGCTCAGTAGTGTGTTTGGCCTCCACGTGCCTGTATGATCTCCCTACAATGTTTGGGCATGCTCCTGATGAGGCGGTGGTGGTCTCCTGAGGTATCTCCTTCCCGACCTTGATTAAAGCATCCGCCAACTCCTGGACAGTCTGTGGTACAACATAGCGTTGGTGGATGGTGCGAGACATGATGTTCCAGACGTGTTCAATCGGATTCAGGTCTGGGGAATGGGTGGGCCAGTCCATAGCTTCAATGCCTTCATTTTACAGGAACTTCTGACACACTCCAGCCACATGAGGTCTGGCATTGTCCTGCATTAGGAGGAACCCAGGGCAAACTACACCAGCATATGGTCTCACAAGGGGTCTCATCCTGGTATCTAATGGCATTCAGGCAACCTCTGGCAAGCACATGGAGGGCTGTGCAGCCCTCCAAAGAAATGCCACCCCACACCATTACTGACCCATGTCAAACCGGTCATGCTGAAGGATGTTGCAGGCAGCAGATCGCTCTCCAAGGCGTTTCCAGACTCTGTCACGTCTGTTACATGTGCTCAGTGAGAACATGCTTTCATATTTGAAGAGCACAGGGCGTCAGTGGCTAATTTGCCAATCCTGGTATTCTGTGGCAAATGCCAAGCATCCTGCATGGTGCTGGACTGTGAGCACAACCCGCATCTGCGGATGTTGGGCACTCAGACTATCCTATCAGTTTCTAACTGTTTGTGCAGACACACGCACATTTGTGGCCTGCTGGAGGTCATTTTGCAGTGCTCCTCCTGTTCCTCCTTGCATAAACGCTGAGTTAGCGGTCCTGCTGCTGGGTTGTTGCCCTCCTACAGCCCCCTCCACATCTCCTGGTGTACTGGCCTGTCTCCTGGTAGTGCCACCAGCCTCTGGACACTACGCTGACAGACATGGCAAACCTTCTTGCTACAGCTCGCATTCATGTGCCATCCTGGATGAGCTGCAGTACCTACCTTAGCCACTTGTGTGGGTTTTAGAGTCCATCTCATGCTATCATGAGTGTGAAAGCACATGCAACATTTAAAAGTGACAAAAACATCAGCCAGAAAGCATTGGTACTGAGATGTGGTCTGTGGCCCACACCTGCAGAACCACTCCTTTATTGGGTGTGTCTTGATAATTGCCAATAATTTCCTTCTGTTGTCTATTCCATTTGCACAACAGCATGTGAAATTAATTGTCAAACAGTGTTGCTTCCTAAGTGGACAGTTTAATTTCACAGAAGTTTGATTTACTTGGAGTTATATTCTGTTGTTTAATATATACACACACACATAGTACAGACCAAACGTTTGGACACACCTCATTTAAAGATTTTTCTGAATTGTCATGATTATGGAAATTGTACATTCACACTGAAGGCATCAAAACTATGTGTTAACACATGTGGAATTATATACTTAACAAAAAAGTGTGAAACATCTGAAATTATGTCTTATATTCTAGGTTCTTCAAAGTAGCCACCTTTTGCTTTGATGACTGCTTTGCACACTCTTGGCATTCTCTTGATGAGCTTCAAGAGGTAGTCACCGGGAATGGGTTTTACTTCACAGGTTTTATAAGTGGGATTTCTTGCCTTATAAATGGGGTGGGACCATCAGTTGTGTTGTGCAGATGTCTGGTGGATACACAGCTGATAGTCCTACTAAATAGACTGTTAGAATTTGTATTATGGCAGGAAACAAGCAGCTAAGTAATGAAAAACAAGTGGCCATCATTACTTTAAGAAATGAAGGTCAGTCAGTCCGTAAAATTGGGAAAACTTTGAAAGTGTCCCCAAGTGCAGTGGCAAAAACCATCAAGTGCTACAAAGAAACTGGCTCACATGAGGACCGCCCCATGAAAGGAAGACCAAGAGTCACCTCTGCGTCTGAGGATAAGTTTATCTGAGTCACCAGCCTCAGAAATCGCAGGTTAACAGCAGCTCAGATTAGAGACCAGGTAAATGCCACACAGAGTTCTAGCAGCAGACACATCTCTACGACTGTTAAGAGGAGACTTTGTGCAGCAGGCCTTCATGGTAAAATAACTGCTAGGAAACCACAGCTAAGGACGGGCAACAAGCAGAAGAGACTTGTTTGGGCTAAAGAACACAAGGAATGGACATCAGGACAGTGGAAATCTGTGTTTTAGTCTGATGAATCCAAATTTGAGATCTTTGGTTTCAACCACAGTGTCTTTGTGCGACGCGGAAATGATGAACGGATGGACTCTACATGCCTGGTTCCCACCGTGAAGCATGGAGGAGGAGGTGTGATGGTGTGGGGGTGCTTTGATGGTGACACTGTTGGGGATTTATTCAAAATTGAAGGCATACTGAACCAGCATGGCTACCACAGCATCTTGCAGCGGCATGCTGTTCCATCCGGTTTGCGTTTAGTTGGACCATCATTTATTTTTCAACAGGAAAATGACCCCAAACACACCTCCACGCTGTGTAAGGGCTATTTGACCAAGAAGGAGAGTGATGGGGTGCTATGCCAGATGACCTGGCCTCCACAGTCACCAGACTTGAACCCAATCGAGATGGTTTGGGGTGAGCTGGACCGCAGAGTGAAGGCACAAGGGCCAACAAGTGCTAAGCTTCTCTGGGAACTCCTTCAAGATTGTTGGAAGACCATTCCCGGTAAGTACCTCTTGTAGCTCATCAAGAGAATGCCAAGAGTGTGCAAAGAAGTCATCAAAGCAAAAGGTGGCTACTTTGAAGAACCTAGAATATAAGGCTGGTTTCACATTTGCGTTTTTTGGGTGCGTTTTTGCTGTAAAAAACGCAAAAAAACGCATGGTGAAAAAACGCATGTAAACGCGTCCAAACGCTGCGTTTTTTTGACACACGCGTTTTTGCATGTGGTGAAAAAAACGCGGCGTTTTGACGCGTTTACATGCGTTTTTTCATGCATTTGCGTTTTTTAAACGCATGCTGAGAAATGTGTGACAGCTGCCAATCATCAAAATAAAGTAAAAACCCCACTATAAACTGAAATAGTTAGGGTTAGGGGTAGGGTTAGGGGTAGGGATCATAACCCTAACCCTAAAGGGATCCTAACCCTAACCCTACCGCTAACCCTAACCCTAAGGGATCCTAACCCTAACCCTACCCCTAACCCTAACCCTACCTCTAACCCTAAGGGATCCTAACCCTAACCCTACCCCTAACCCTAAGGGATCCTAACCCTAACTCTACCCCTAACCCTAACCCTACCTCTAACCCTAAGGGATCCTAACCCTAACCCTACCCCTAACCCTAACCCTAAGGGATCCTAACCCTAACCCTACCCCTAACCCTAAAGGGATTAGGGTTAGGGGTAGGGTTAGGATCCCTTAGGGTTAGGGTTAGGAGTAGGGTTAGGGGTAGGGTTAGGGTTAGGGGTAGGGTTATGGTTAGGATCCCTTAGGGTTAGGGTTAGGGGTAGGGTTAGGGGTAGGGTTAGGGGTAGGGTTAGGGGTAGGTGTAGGGGTAGGGTTAGGGTTAGGATCCCTTAGGGTTAGGGGTAGGGTTAGGGGTAGGGTTAGGGTTAGGATCCCTTAGGGTTTAGGGTTAGGGGTAAGGTTAGGGTTAGGGGTAGGGTTAGGGGTAGGGTTAGGGTTAGGATCCCTTTATCACCTTTATGTTGGGGGGTGGCATATCAGTGTGTTTTCTGTTTTTTTAATAGAAAAACGCATGCGTTTTTAACGCAAAAAAACGCATGCACAAAATAACGCATGCGTCCCCATTGACTCCAATGTATTTTTTGACCAAAAAAACGCATGCGTTTTTTTTTGGTCCAAAAAACGCCTCTCAAAAATACTACAAGTTGCATTTCTGAAAATGAACGCATGCAGTAAAAAAACGCATGTGTTCAAAAACGCATGCAAACGTGTACACCAAAAAACGCATGCGTTTTCAATGTTAAATATAGGAAAAAAAACGCTGCAGACAAAAACGCAAGTGTGAAATCACCCTAAGACATATTTTCAGTTGTTTCACACTTTTTTGTTAAGTATATAATTCCACATATGTTATTTCATAGTTTTGAAGCCTTCAGTGTGAGTGTGCAATTTTCATAGTCATGAAAATACAGAAAAATCTTTAAATGAGAAGGTGTGTCCAAATTTTTGGTCTGTACTATATGGATATATACAGTCTTGGCTGAAAGTTGTCACCATTGAAATTGTTCCAGAAAATAAAGCATTTCTCGACGAATTACACATATTTTGTTATACACATGTTTATTTTCTTTATGTGCATTGGAACAACAAAAAAAGGGGAAATAAAGGCAAATTGGACATATTTTCACACAAAGCTCCAAAGATCTGACACAAAAAAATGTTGGCACCCACTGTTAGAGTTGGCCGATTGCACTAAATAGATTTAATGAGGAAGTGCAATCGCAACCCAGGGTCCACCGTGCAGAGATGTAAAAGTGCAGCTAATGTGAACAATGGCGGAGAATGCAGTGAGTGATTGCTAGCTCGCACTGAGTTTCACATGACTCAGTGACCAGCACAAGAGGTAATATCACTCGCACACAATAATGAAGCTGATGCTCTGCAAAAGAGCTGTGTCATTTGCACATAGTATCAAAAGATATGTCTCTAGACATGATCCCTGTTAATTTCACAGAGGATCAAAGATTACTAACAGAGAAGATAGCAACAGTGGTCAGACAGTCAGCAACAGCACTCAAACAACTCCTCTCCAGAGGTGCTGGAATTCTAGTGGCATTACGTCAGCCCTGAATCCACATGAACAAACTCCTCTCCAGAGGTGCAGGAATTCTAACAGCTAAGAGCTGACCCTGAGAACATGCTGACACAGACCACAATGTTGCAAAGTACATTCACACATGAAATTCGATTGATACTAGTGCACCGCTGTGTGAGCCTCTTAGAACCTTCTATAAATACAGCTCAGGTCCAGTCGGACAACCTTGCCCGTGGACCAATCCAGAGCTTCCACATCACCAGAGCAGCTGACGACCGACCACCAATGAGACTTCGCCACATCACGAGCAAGCTCAGTAGGGTGATCTCTGAGAGTGTTCGCTCATCAGTGACTACTACTGTTTACTAGTGATGAACGAGTATACTCGTTGCTCGAGATGTTCCGAGCATGCTTGGGGGGTCTCCGAGTATTTGCAAGTGCTCAGAGAGTTAGTTTTTTTTACACAGCTGCATGATTTACAGCTGCTAGCCAGCATAAGTATATGTGGGGTTTGCCTGGTTGCTACGGAATCCCCACATGTAATCAAGCTGGCTAACAGATGTAAATCATTCAGCTGCGGTGATGAAAACTAAATCTCTGAGCACTAAAAAATACTTGGAGCACAACCGAGCGTGCTCGGGAAATCTCGAGTAACAAGTATACTCGCTCATCGCTACTGGTTACCATAGGCTTGGCTGAAGAGCCAGCAGTAACCAAATAGCACGAGTCTGAGCAAGACGGCTGGACCAAAGTCTATGCTCAGCAGCGCCCACAGCGGTCAAAGCAGAATGGGAGTCTGCAGATGCAGGCAAGGCTTGGGATCTACCCCGTGCAGTGGGAGAATCCCAGATACTAACACCCTCAACTTAATATTTGGTTGCACATCATTTGGAATAATAGTTGAGATCAATTGTTTCCTATAACAAACAACAAGTTTCTTAAACCTCTCACCTGGAATTTTGGACCGCTATTCTTTTGCAAATTGCTCCTAAACTCTCAAATTTGAAAGGTGCCCTCTCCCAACAGCAATTTTAAGATCTATCCACAGGTTTTCAATGGGATTTAGATCCAAAGTAATTGCTGACCACTTTAAAACTCTCCATTACTTTGTTTCTATCCATTTCTGGGTGCTTCTTGCAGTGCAGTATGTTTGGGGTCATTGTACTCCTGGAAGACTCATGCCTTAGGGTGCAAATCCAGATTATGACACTGGGCACTGCATTACGACCAAAACTCCTTTTGTAGATTTCAGATTTCATGATGCAGTTCTCACTGTCAAGGCACCCAGTGCACCCAGCACCAGAGGCAGCAAAACAACCCCAAAATGTCTTTGAACCGCCACCATTTTTGACTGTAGGTACTGTGTTCTTTTCTTGTAGGCCTCATTCCATTTTTGGTAAACAGAAGAATGATGTGCTTTACCAAAAAGCTATATCTTGGTCACATGTGTCAACAAGAGGCTTTCTTAGTTTACGTCAATTTTGGCAGACAGCAGTCTGGTTTTTTTTTGTCTCTCTGTTACCACTGGGGTTTACATAGGCTTTCTGCCCTAGCATTTATTTTCATTCAAATGCTGAAGTACAGATCACACTGACATTGATGCAACCTGTTGATATTTTTCAACAATTTTGGTTCTCATGTCCTCAGGCAGTTCTCTTTCTGTTCTTCATGTTTATTGTAGTACAAATAGACACACTATGCAAAGACTGAATCAACTTCTCCTCTTTTAGTCTGGTTTCAGGTGTGATTTTTATATTGCCCACACCTATTACTTGCCACATGTGAGTTTGAATGAGCATCACTTGCTTAAAACAAAGTTGTTTATCCACAATTTTAGAAAGGGGTGAACAATTTGTCCAGACCCCTCTTGGGGGCTTTGTGTTAAATGATGTCCAATTTGCCTTTTTTTTTTCTTTTTTTGTGTTGTTCCAATACCCACAAAGTAAATAAACATGTGTATAACAAAACATGTATAATTGCAATAAGTTTCTGGAAAACATACTTCATTTTCTGAGTAGTAGCAATTAGGTATATATATATATATATATATATATATATATACACATATACATATATACATACATATATACATATATATATATATATATGCGTAGGAAAAAAGTTTTCAATACTTAAGTCTTCAAAATATGCATATTTTCAGTATCTTAACCCTTCTGCAAGTTACTTGAATTAATGTAATGTAGAATGGGTATAATGAAAATGTATTTTATTTTTTGTTCATATGCTAAAATTTGCTAAGAGTTTAACAGGTCAAAATAGTTGGCAGACCCAAAGCCAATTGCTTGGCTTCAGGTTGACATGGCAACCGTCATAATCATATATAGTTTTGGGTGCTTAGGTTTAAAGAGAGATCCCTGACCCTCTTTTACTATCTAATTGCCAGTGTAGCTTTTGCATCAACAACCACTTGGGGTTAAATGTAATTAATTAGTACTAACACAGATCATGGCCACTACAGCAAGATGAGAACCATAGTAAACAGTTGACAGCCATGGAATATTTATCCATTGGGTGTGCTATACTCTTCTTTCTTAGGTCAGCAATAATGTGAATTGGTGGCCGAGATAATGTTTCACGAATAATACTGAAAATGGAGACAGGAATCTCCTGATGTGAGGTTTTCATAGGAAAGAACATAATATACTATGTGGAGTGTATGTCGTGCAGCCAAGTTTATAACAAATTTCACAGTATACAAAAAAGTGCAATCAGAGTGGTATACAAGAGCAAAGGAAATAACGCCTATTACTGTTTGAATTAAGTCAAAGCATGTTTGACATATCTCAATCTAATTTTTTATGGTACAAACTGTAAGTATAATTTGGATTTAGTAGCGTCCTGATGGAGTCAGATAATTCTTTTAAAGCTCTGATAATATTTTTTAAGCACAAGTGTCCTCTTTGCTGACTTACTGCTTGTCATAGAATGTTAGAGTAGGAAGGGATCTCCAGGGTTATCGTGTCCAAACCCCTGCTCAATTCAAGATTCACTAAAACATCCCAGATAGATGTCTGTCCAGCCTCTGTTTGAAGACTTCTGTAGAAGGAGAACTCACTACCCCTTGTGGCAGCCTGTTCCACTCATTGATCACCTTCACTGTCAAAAAGTTTTTTCTAATATCTAATCTGTATCATCTCCCATTCATTGCTTCTTGTGTTACCATGTGTAAATGAGAATAAGGATGATCCCTCAACACTGTGACATCCTTTCAGATATTTGTAGACCGCTATTAAGTCTCTTTTTAGCCTTCTTTTTTTGCAAGCTAAACATTCCCATATCCTTTAAACCAGAGGTCCCCGACTCCAGTCCTCAAGGCCCACCAACATGTCATGTTTTCAGGATTTCATTAGTCTTGCCCAGGTAATAATTGCTGTTATGATTAGGTAATTCAGTACCACAATGGACATGGAGGTCAGAGCACATACAGTGATCTGACAATAACCCAAAAACATAGAACGAGCTCTGAGACGTGGGAACTCTGTTGACCGCAATCCCTGATCCTCTCCAACAAACACTAGAGGCAGCCGTGGATTGCGCCTAACGCTCCCTATGCAACTCGGCACAGCCTGAGAAACTAGCTAGCCTGAAGATAGAAAATAAGCCTACCTTGCCTCAGAGAAATACCCCAAAGGAAAAGGCAGCCTCCCACATATAATGACTGTGAGTAAAGATGAAAAGACAAACATAGAGATGAAATAGATTTAGCAAAGTGAGGCCCGACTTTCTGAACAGAGCGAGGATAGGAAAGGTAACTTTGCGGTCAACACAAAACCCTAAAAACCACGCAGAGGGGCAAAAAGACCCTCCGTACCGAACTAACGGCACGGAGGTACACTCTCTGCGTCCCAGAGCTTCCAGCAAACAAATAGATAAGCTGGACAGAAGAAAAGCAAACAAAATAGCAAAGGAAAACTTAGCTATGCAGAGCAGCAGGCCACAGGAACGATTCAGGAGGAAAACAAGTCCAATACTGGAACATTGACAGGAAGCCAGGATCAAAGCACTAGGTGGAGTTAAGTAGAGCAGCACCTAACGACCTCACCACATCACCTGAGGGAGGAAACTCAGAAGCCGCAGTACCACTTCCCTCCACCAACGGAAGCTCACAGAGAGAATCAGCCGAAATACCACTTGTGACCACAGGAGGGAGCTCTGCCACAGAATTCACAACAAATTGCATCACCTGTGCAATGCAAAGGAAATCCTGAAAACATGACCTGTTGGTGGGCCTTGAGGACTGGAGTTGGGGACCTCTGCTTTAAACGTTCCTCATAGGACATACTTTGCAGTATGCTCGCCATCATGGTAGCTCTTCTCTGAACTTGCTGCAGTTTTTCATTGTCTTTTAGACTTTTTTTAAGATATTGTACTCCCATTTAAATTTTTACATGGGACTATAGCATATGCCACTATATTTCTCAGAAAAAAAGATATAAAAAGAACAAAAGCAACAGTGAATGGTACATTGCTTGAATTGAAGGCACTTGTGCAAGCTGAGAAAACAGTGTTACATTTAATTATTGACTGAACTGTTTTCATACCGTTCAGTAAACTAAAATTTTTGGCAGCAAAAAAATCATCTTTTTAAAATCAGTCACATATAAGGAATAAATATTGAATATTATTTCCAATTTTCTAAATTTTTATCCTATGTAGTAATGCATTTATTAAACATTAGCAATGATATTTTGAGGATTCATACAGTCATGTAGAATTCAGACAGTAATTTAAAAAATATTAGCTATTCTTATTACATAAATAACTTATTTTCCAACATTTTCCTAACTTGGCGATATAGCAGCATATGGAATCCCTGTCAGCTCTATACCATTAAGCTAATGGTGTCCCATGTGTCACATAAGATGAACTTGAAGGATCTTATGTCAGAAATATTCTTATCCAAAAGCAATCCTAGCAGAGGAAAACACCTCCATAAAGTAAAGTCTACCAGAGATAAATAATTGTTTACATATTCTCCCACTTTTACAATAATTAAAAAAAACTTTCATTAGCAATTAATTGATTTTCCGCAAATCACAAGTATTGCAATGCCTCTAATTGCCCTGAAAAGACGCCTAAGTTCTCCTAGGCAGTACCAAACCCTTTTTAATCTCTCTTGCACAAATACGGCCTTAATAATGTTAGGGAACCCGTCACCCCCCCAGGTGTTTTTAACTAAAAGAGCCATGTTGTGCAGCACTAATGCTGCATTCTGTGGAGGTGGCTCTTCTTTTTGTGCTCCCTTCCAACGCAGCAATATTAATTTTTATTATTTTTGTGCCATACCATTAGTCTGTCCAGGGTGGCACATCTTTTTCCCCTGAACACCCGCCTCCCAGCCATCAGTCAGCCCCTCCGTGCACCGGGCGCCGCCTTCTCTGTCTTCAGTAACGTACCTGCGCTGTGCTTTTCCTTTTTGGGCATGCACCGTTTGCGCTGCTGTTTGACTCACATCACCTGATGGAATTCATCTCGCGCCTGCGTGTACCCGAGGCCCGAGATCTCACCCCGCAGTGTGTTTGGATTTATTCACACTGTGGGCCGGGATCTTGGGCCTCGGGTACAAGCAAGCGCGAGTTGAATTCCATCAGGTGATGTGAGTCGAAGGGCAGCGCAAACAGCGCATGCCCAAAAAAGAAAAGCACCGAGCAGGCACTGGCTATTTTACATGATATGATTATTCAAAGACATTATGGGATGCCTGCTCAGCTTTTTCTAAGGTCCTGTAAGCCTTCTCTGACTGATGCAAATTTCTGCAATGTACAAAATGGTTGCAGCCAGTTTAGGTGACTTGTGCAAAATGCATTGCAAATAGTTTAAAGTCCCAAGGTTATGAAAATTTCTAAAACATTTCTTTTGCAACAAATCAATTCACTCATCTCTTCTGTCTTCAGAAACATTGTACATGGTTTGTTCCTAAGGAGGCATGGATCTGAATGCTTAAGATGAAGTATACCGTAAAGTGAGGTCCTTAAGAAGACTCAGGACAACTTAGAGGTTTAGAGCCAGTAGTAAAGTGAAGGTAGGAGCTAAAGGAAAATACAACATAATTGTGTCTAAATTATTGCTGCTAGTCAATGCACAGAATGAAAAAGTAATATTAGCTTGACATATAAACATAATTTTATGCTTTCATGGAATGTACTTCTCCTTCCAAAGTAAACACATCGAAATGGCTGAAAAAAAAGCTTTTTTCAATGACAACTAATACATAAAAAAACACTTTTGTCTACCTTGAATTGTTTTTCATTCAAACACGATAAACTTAAAATACTGGATATTCCTTCATTCCTTCATTTGAAGAAACAAATCCTGTTCTTGTAATAAAATATGTGGTTCAAGGGTTCAAGTGAAAGAATAAATATTTGTCAACACAGCCTCATTAAACATTGGCACATTTATTGCTTTTACTTTAGCCTGTCCTCAATTTGAATACTTTAAACCCACAGCTGAACACTATAATTTAAGCTAGCCACAATCTATATTAGAAAAAAAAATGAAACTATTTTTTACTTTTCTTTTTTCACTATTGATGTTTCTGTACTACTTTAGATTGTTAATATCACAATTTCAAAATTTTACTTCCAAAGTATTGTAAAGCTGCAGTATCATCGTATGCAGTGAAGAGGCAGTGACCCACAAAGTTCCAACACAAATGTCTCTTTAATGTGTTTCCTCACAACATTAAAGTCCAATTCACACAAATTCATATAACTTCAGTGTATATTATCAATGTTCAGTTCACACCAGTTCACAGCAATTCATATCTGTTAGGACGGGCAGAAGACACCAAATAATAATATTAAAGAATATGAGGTGCGTTCGCAGTCCGGGTCCTCCGTGCAGAGAAGGCACCTGCTGAGTAATGGTGGATGGACGCTTGCTCACACGTGTGTTAGACCTCACCCAGTGTGAATGGAAGCGAACTCTGTTGCTTCACAGAGTCGCCGTAATCATGCTGCGCCCTGTTAGTAGTCACAGGGTGCAGCTGAAAGACACTAGTGGGATCCCTATAAATCACACCCACTAAACTCGTGATTGGACTTGCTTTGACCCTCGGTGGCTTTTGAGCCTACACTTGAGGATGCCCTGAGTCAGATGCTGAGTCCAAGTGGGAATTCCATCCCTACTCTGACCGGCTGTCAGAAAAGAGCATTGATTGCGCACGGTGCCGTAAAGACAGGTACTGCAAATAGATGCTGAAACGTGTGCTTAGTGTGCAGGTAGCTCTGTCAGGCGCTAGGTAGCTTCCACCATTCGCAAGCAGTCATCAATAGAGTTGAGCGACCTTTACTTTTATAAGATCGGGTCGGGTTTCACGAAACCCGACTTTTTCAAAAGTGGGGTCGAGTGAAATCGGCCGATCCTATAAAAAAGTCGGGGTCGGGGTCGGCCGAAACCTGAAACCCAATGCAGTGCATTGGGTTTCCATGGTTCCCAGGGTCTGAAGGAGCGGAAACTCTCCTTCAGGCCCTGCGATCCATATTTTAGTGTAAATTTCTATTAGGTATATACTCACACTCGGACGTGCCCTGCTTCTTTCCGGCAGCCTTCCTTCCTAAGAATCAGCCCTTCCAGGACCTTCGGTGACGTCGTGGTTTGTGATTGGTCGCACAAGCGGTCACATGGGCGGCCGCGCGGCCAATCACAAGCCGCGACGTCACCGCGACGTCACCGCAAGGTCCTGGAAGGCTGATTCTAAGGAAGGAAGGTTCCCGGTTAGTACCAGGGCGCGTCAGAGGGTAAGTATTGCAATATTTTTTATTTTAATTCTTTATTTTACACTTAAATCGGAATTCCGATACCAATTCCCGATATCTTAAACATATCGGGAATCGGTATCGGAATTCCGATTCTAGATTCAAAAGATCGCTGACTTCATGGCCGACCCCACACAGGGGTCGGGTCGGGTTTCATGAAACCCGACATTGCCAAAAGTCGGCGACTTTTGAATATTTTCGACCTGTTTCGCTCAACCCTAGTCATCAACATAAGGAATGGGAATGATTAAGGAGCTTTCATCCATCGACAGACATCCATCTACACACAGATATCAAGTCTATACTAGCGCATAGCCATGCGGCCATGCAAATCTTTTATAGCTGTAGCACTCAAGGACCTTCCTAGTGGTCCAATAGGAGCTGCTACAGGACCTGAGCATGTGACCCCTGACCTCCAATGGGAGGTCGTCCTGTGGGCATGCTCAGTATGGGAAAATCAGGTCTTAGTTCATGAAACGCCTGCTCGCTGCTGATCAGTACTGGCTACAAAGGCAGAGCCTGGAGAGGCAGCAGTAACCAAGCGCACAGTATCAGCTTGAGCCAAACACTGGGATTGACATCTCTGCTGAGCAGGCTCCACTGTGGCTGGAGGAGAATGGGAGACTGCAGCGGACAAGGTTCGAGATTCTCCCTGTGCAGCGGCGGGAACTCAACTCCTAACACATATCACATGGCTTTAGACTTGCGGTCCCTAAACAGGCCAGACTTCACTTGTCCCATTTCCCTGGGCGACTACACAACATATTAGTCTCCTTATACACAGCCTCATACGTTGCAGACACTACACACGCCAGAAAAAAAAAGCAAAAACACCTATATAGAAAAGAAATACCAAAAATATATTGTTTATAAAAAGCAAAGAATACCACTCCTAATATATTACCCAAAAGAAGTATTCAAAGATAACCAAGTAAAAATAGATTACCATTTATTGAAAATACATGATTATACACAAGAATACCAGAAATCAAAATCACTGACTACAAGGAAATTACCATAAGAGAATCTTTATTAAAAAGCATAAAATTAATAGTAATAACCACCTATGTGTACCAGGGGGCAAAAAATGCCAGGCAAACCATCAAAATATACACAAGCAGATAGCCTTGCTGGTAAATTCAAATAAAAATGTTTTTGTGAAACAATATGCTACTCCAAAAAATTGTGAAATGTAATACACAATATATAATGAAAAATAATAATAAATAATTACCCAGTGGTAACCAACAGATCACAAAAAGTGCATCCAAAACTAGAACATATAAATATATTGATAAAAAAATATAATTGGTGATGCTAAAACTAAATAACACCAAAAGTGAATGGTGCACATTAAAAGGAGATAGCCATAATACATTTCATGAAAACCCAAGTGGCCAGAATTAGGACAAGACTATCAGCAGTGAGGGCAATAATATTAATCCATAAGGCATCACATATCAGGCAGCCTGACTCTCATTTGCCCCTGCTCACACCTCTCCAACGCACGTTTCACTTCTGCTTTGTCTCCTTATACACAGCTTCATATGTTGCAGACACTAGACCCGCCAGCCCTCCTCTGACTAGTTCAAGTGGGTGTCCTGCATCGCTGTATCACAGTCTCTTACAGTCTCTTTACTCAAACAGCCAGGATACCCTCCGGATAGCAGCTGGGCACCATATCCACCTGTTTGCAATCGTTACACATGCTAGTCCTCTTTTGGGCACAGGACATCCACCTCCGGGTACAGGACTGTCCATATCTGACTCCTTCGGGCATAGGATATCCACTTCTGGGCACAGGACCTTCCACATCTGAGACCAGTACCATGGACGACTTGCATCACTGTATATGCTGCGGGTGCCAGGCTATTCAGCTGCCCTGGGTGTTGGCTCCGCTGGCCTGTGCTTCCATGCACTCAGCCAGCACTCTGCAGGCCTCTGCTCTGCACATCAGCACACACCAGACTGACACTGACGTGCATCTAACACACCTGACCTGACACCTGACACACCCTTACTGCAGGGCTTTTAACACACACAAACCTGTGGCCTTCAACCACATGGAAAACCCGGATTGGAAATCCGTGACTCCCATGCACACCTATGGACTTCATCCGTCTGCATGCACAACCTGGGGAGAAGACACAGCGACTCCTACCTGTGACATGAGTCACTGCCTCACATTGCAATCACAGCTACACCGCCTACTGCCATGCACACCTATGGACTTCATCCGTCTGCATGCACATTGTGGGGAGCAGAAACAGCACCGCCTAGCTGTAACAGGGGTCACAGCCTCACAGTATCTAGACTTTACCTTCTGATTTTACTTTGCTTAACTTTTTATGGGGTGATTTTTTTTTCCTGTTCATAGAAAGGCCAGTATTGCTTACATGAGCACTTTGCAAATTTGGTGTCTGGACTGGAGGAGGGCTATTTTAAGCTGTTACCTACGCTGCTGACCTGCCAAACAAGCAGCACTGCTATACTTGACTTTAACTTCTTAATGATGCTGCCAATTTTAATTTTTGCATTTTTTGTTTGTATCTATCCTTCTTCCCAAAGCCATAACATTTTCATTTTTCTGTCCACCTAGTCATACAGTGTGGGGGCTTGTTTTTTGGGGATCAATTTGTTCTTTTGAGATACATCATTCATTTCACCACATAATGTGCTGGAAAGCAGGAAAAATATCCAAATGAGGATAAATTGAGAAACTAATGCAGACTAGACATTTTGGGGGGCAATTGTTGCATACATTTTGTATTTAAAATTACCTCACAATATAATATTCATCATTAGTACGATTACAGTGATACAAAATGTCCAGTCTTTTTATTATTTTGTGGTTAATAAAACACCACTTTGGGATATATATGATATTTTCATCACTTGTTACTAGTGTTGAGCGATACCGTCCGATACTTGAAAGTATCGGTATCGGATAGTATCGGCCGATACCTGAAAAATATCGGATATCGCCGATACCGATATCCGATACCAATACAAGTCAATGGGACATCAAGTATCGGAATGTATCCTGATGGTTCCCAGGGTCTGAAGGAGAGGAAACTCTCCTTCAGGCCCTGGGATCCATAGTGAGGTGTAAAATAAAGAATTAAAATAAAAAATATTGATATGCTCACCTCTCCGGCGGCCCCTGGACATCACGCTGGTAACCGGCCGGCTTCTTTGTTTAAAATGAGCGCCTTTAGGACCTGTGAATGACGTCGCGGCTTCTGATTGGTCGCGTGCCGCCCATGTAACCGGCACGCGACCAATCAGAAGCCGCGATGTCATTCGCAGGTTTTTAATTCCTAGAATTAGGAGTTTTGTGAATGAGAATGACGTCGTGGCTTCTGATTGGTCGCGTGGCGGTCACATGGGTGGCACGCGACCAATCAGAAGCCGCAACGTCATTCTCAGGTCCTAAAGGCGCTCATTTTAAACAAAGAAGCCGGCCGGTTACCAGCGTGATGTCCAGGGGCCGCCGGAGAGGTGAGCATATCAATATTTTTTATTTTAATTCTTTATTTTACACATCCCTATTGATCCAATACCGATACCTGATACTACAAAAGTATCGGATCTCGGTATCGGAATTCCGATACCGCAAGTATCGGCCGATACCCGATACTTGCGGTATCGGAATGCTCAACACTACTTGTTACAGCAAGGGGTGTGATTAGAATTTTTATGGGTTTTTTCTTATTTTTTTTAAATCTTTTTTTTTTTTTTACTTTTCACTGTCCTTATTATCCCCTTGAAGGTGTGATCATGTGATTGCTTGGGCTATATGCAACAATGCCACAGCATTGATGTATATAGTAAAAATCACTGTCTTTGAATCCCGTCCACACACTGGGGTTTCATGGTACGTCTGTAATTCAACAGATCCTCTGCTGTCATAGCAAAGTAGCAGCGATCATGGCGCGCTGTTGGCAGAATAGAATGACATGCCCCCATGCAGCCACATGTTAAATGCCATTGTCAGAGTTTGACAGCAGCACTTAACAGGTTAACAATCACCACACTTGATTGTTACAGACAGGTTTTGGCTGTTACACAGCCATTACCTGCCGAGAAAGGGGCGGCCACACACCGTAAGCCTACTCCATAAACCCACTTCCGACTTCCACTGCACATGTGTGGCGGTTGTCGTGGAGAGGTTAAAGTTAGAATAGAAAAACCTTTAAAGTGTTTGGCAAGCGAGTGATTTCCACTGCAAACTCTGAAGTGGTTAATGCAGTACATAACATTTTAACCTAGATAATTGCCAACATTTCACATATTATGGTAATAAATAAGCATATTATTGTTTATATATTGTACACAATAAAGATAATACCCGTAAAACAGAGAAAAGCAGTTTGCACTTACCGATTTTTTCTTTTTTTTACATCTTGGCTTTTTACAGCTTGAGTAATAATTAAGTGCGGCATACTCCATCAGTGCCGCAAATACAAATAAGAAACAGACTGTCACAAATAGATCCATGGCGGTGACATATGAAACTCTCGGTAAGGACTTTCTTGCTATGGTACTTAATGTTGTCATTGTCAATACTGTAGTGATACCTGAATGGAGAAACAAATCCACTCAGCTTACAGTAGGAAAACTTATACAACCATGACAAATTTTCTGGGAAACCAACAATCAAAGTATTTTAGTAGAAATTATTGCGAGATAACTATGACAATATTGCTAAACATTGTAGTTCATAAACTGCGAATGAGGTTAATCTGCCTCAAGTAAATTTGAAGTTAGCTTTTCGAGTGTCATTTACATTTTCACTTTACAGGTTTCTATCTGTTTCTCTTAAATCAGTTCAGTGAACATAAACTAAGTTAAGCAGTTTAAACATATCTTGATTGGTGAAAAACAAATTAGAATTTTTTAAATTTCAAGTCTCCTTTAGGCAGTCCATTGATGTGCAATGTCTCTACCTTTCAACACTGAATGGTCCCCAGCCACTCCCATTTGTTTTTTTAGTTACATCTTTAGAAGTTATCTGGTTAGACACTGGCACAGATGAGCGAATCAATCTTCAGAAGATCAACTTTAAGTTGAATTGCCTCAGATTCGCAGGTTTTCATAAATTCAAACAATTTGCAAATTAATTTGCAAAGATTGCAAAAAAATGGCTTGCTATTGTTCCGCTTATTGCTGAAGAGTTAGAGGGCTAATGACTTTAGGTATAGCTGTGCAGGCTTCTCAATAATCATTTGCAGCTGTCACGTCACATGGGCTAGCTAACTCCACATAGGGATAGAAAAATGTTTGTGTACTACTGCTGTGCTGAAGGACATTGACAATTAGAGTGGTAGTCTATGTCTCTGAATAATAATCCAAAGACAAGTTATTTGGAGGTGCTGTACCTGTCAGTGCAACTATGAATTGAATAATCTGTAAAATACACCTTAATAGCTGCATTTTCTATTTTTCAGACACCACAAACAAAGATTGCTGTTTATTATCCTTCTGTCCTAATTTTAGTAATCATGACTCGTGTGTCACATGAGGCACGCTTACTGACTTGTAAGACAGGCCAACCTTTTTTTTAATCTTTTTAAAAACAAAAGAAAATTCTTCAAAATTCAGAAATTTAAATAAAATTGCCTACCTCACTAAGCTTGCACAATGCTAAACGTTTATCTGTCTTTCACACTTTTATGTTGTAATAGTCCAATCTTAAACCTTTCTATGCCAACCAAACGTGGCTTTTAGTTATCACCGCTTGCAATCTGATTTCCCTTAGCCAACATCGGAGTGTTATGCGGACCTTTTTTCAGGCAAATAGAGGGTTTGCAGTATTGATATTTGTGGAGAGTTTATACTCCATAAATCTAATTTTTTGGGAAAAACTTGGCAAAGCTGGTAAATTTGAATATCAAATGATCCACTCATGTCCAGATACTGGAGCTGTCGCTCAAAGCAGAAGGGATGTGCTGGGGAGTATTCAGTACAGAGACACTGGAAACACAGAACAGGATGAGACAACTTTCCCGGAGAGTGTCAATTACAGCCCATTAAGGTTTAAGACTTGTTTTCCTAGATTTTGCAAGTAGAGTGACAATCAACTTAGGTACATTTATACCTCGGTAACCCTGACTAATGTAACGCTGTCTGCAGTTTTCAATTTGCAAAACCGTTTCTAACTGAAATATGCATAAATGTCCATTACATCGAATTTAGCAAAAATAGTAAATATAACTCTCAAAAACAGGTCAAGCCTGAAGAAATTATTTGATGTGTTGACTTAAAAAACTGTTGATAAAT
Source organism: Ranitomeya imitator (assembly GCF_032444005.1). Taxonomy (NCBI): domain Eukaryota; kingdom Metazoa; phylum Chordata; class Amphibia; order Anura; family Dendrobatidae; genus Ranitomeya; species Ranitomeya imitator. The sequence goes on along the minus strand of NC_091284.1, from coordinate 538,719,486 downwards.
GTTAGTGAATATACATCACAACAGCTGATAAGATTACCCCATGATGTTATACAGTAACAGATTAAAAAAAAGGTGGCTTTACATGTGTAACCTTGATATCCACAATGAAGAACCTTGTGGTATAATTGTTTGGATATAATAGATGTTTAGTGCAACAACACGTGTTAATGAATGACTCACAGATTCTCAATTATAATTTTCTAGGAGAATCACTGAATACCTTGAATTGTGGTATTTACATAGACTATAATCCAAATAAAAATATAAAGTGTAATCATAGTAGTGAAGGTAAAAAATATGAAATGTAAAAATATAAGCATTGAAATGTTCTAGCTTTACATTACTCTTGCCTTACAGCTTAATTACCCTGAAAGTAATAAAATTCTCTTTACTATCTAATGCTACTTCAGAGTCACCTCTTTGCTGCTCTCCTCTATTCTTTATTGACAAGGCTGCCTCTGTTATGCTCTATCTACAGCATGTGATAACTGCAATGAGCACTCTAAAGAAGTGCATATATTTTATTTACTTCTAGTCTGCGGTGTGAATTAATTTGGCCGAATATAAAGTATGTGGGAAGGAAACTCTACAGCAGTGTGGAAAGGTTATCATAACTGACTAGGCAGGATAGAGACCAAATTCAAGAGGGAAGATGTTACCTGTGAGTCATAGATAGATGAACATTCATCTCACCATTATATGGCCACTGCTTAGTGGTGTTATTAGCAATATTGATCTTTCTTTAACCCCTTTCTGGCATTGCACTTACTCGTCCATCCACGTGACCTGGGACTTAATCCCTATGGATGGAATAGTACATCCAATGCGATCAGCCATGCTCCCAGTGGGAGCACAGCTGATTGCGGCCGGGTGTCAGCTGATTCTCACAGCTGACACCCGGCCCTAAGTGCCAGGAGTGGTCATGGACCGCTCCTGACACTTTAACCCCTGGAACACTGCGATCAAACATGATCGCAGCACTCCGGAGCCGGCAGATCGGGCTGACAGCCCATCTGCCTTGGATTGGAGACCCTGTGGCATGACGTGGGGTCCCGATCACTGCCAAGGATACCCAATGTTGTCATGATGACATCCAGGTCTCCAGACCTGAGAGACTTACTGTCATGAACAGTGATGACCAGGAAGCCTCTCAGGTCAGTGTAATAGAAACTACAGCACTGACTGTATGCTATAGAAGTGATCAGCATGCACAGAATGAATGTCCCATAGTGGGACACAGTGTAAAAGTTATAATGAATTTTTAAAAAAATGTTTTCAATAATTGTAAAAACATTTTAAAAAATAATAATAAAAAAACAATATTTATTCTATCAATAACTAAATATTTGAATTTAAAAAATCTAGTCCCACTAGTTAACCCCTTTAGTGAACACCGCCAAACAAAAAGTGGAATAACACGCGATCAAAAAGACAGATATAAATACAAGTGGTATTGCTAAAAACATCATTTTGTCCCGCAAAAAATAAGCCACCATACAGCTCCATCAGCGAAAAAATGAAAAAGTTATAGCTCTCAGAATAAAGCGATGCAAAATTATTATTTTTTATATAAAATACTTTTTGTTGTATAAAAGCACCAAAACATAAAAAAGCTATAATTGAGGTATCACTGTCATCATACTGACGCAAAGAATAAAATTGATTATCAATTTTACGACACACAGAACGGTATAAATGCCCCCTTAAAGAAATTCATGAATTGCTGGTTTTTCTTCATTCTTCCTCACAAAAATCGAAATAAAAAAGCGATCAAAAAATGTCATGTGCTTGAAAATGGTACCAATAAAAACACAACCTTGTCCCGCAAAAAACAAGACCTCACATGTCTCTGTGGGCCAAAATATGGAAAATTATAGCTATCAAAATATCGTGATGCAAAAACTATTTTTTTGCAATAAAAAACATCTTTTAGTGTGTGACAGCTGCCAAACATAAAAACCCGCTATAGATAATAAATCAAACCCCACCTTTATCACCCCCTTAGTTATGGAAAAATAATAAAAAATTTTATTTATTTCCATTTTTTCATTAGAGTTAGGGTTAGGGCTAAAGTTAGGTTTAGGGTTGGGGCTAAAGATAGGGTTAGGGTCCTTCCCCCTAGAGTTGGGGGTTAAGGTTTGAATTACCTTTACGGTTGGGATTAGGGTTGGGGTGTGTCAGGGTTAGGAGTGTGGTTAGGGTTGGGATAAGGATTAGGGGTGTATTTATTTGAGGGTGTGGTTAGGGTTATGGTTAGGGTTGGGATTAGTGTTAGGGGGTGTGTTGCGGTTAGGGTTGGAGTTAGAATTGGGGGTTTCCACTGTTTAGGCACATAAGGGGCTCTTCAAACGCGACATGGCACCCGATCTCAATACCAGCCAATTCTTTGTTGAAAAAGTAAAACAGTGCTCCTTCCCTTCTGAGCTCTGCCGTTCGCCCTGTGGTTTACCCCCACATACAGTTATATGAAAAAGTTTGGGCACCCCTATTAATCTTAAGCTTAATGTTTTATAAAAATAGTTTTTTTTGCAACAGCTATTTCAGTTTCATATATCTAATAACTGTTGGACACAGTAATGTTTCTGCCTTGAAATGAGGTTTATTTGTACTAACAGAAAATGTGCAATCTGCATTCAAACAAAATTTGACAGGTGCATAAGTATGGGCACCCTTATCATTTTCCTGTTTTAAATACTCCTACCTACTTTTTTACTGACTTACTAAAGCCCTTTTTTTTGGTTTTCTAACCTCATTGAGCTTTGAACTTCATAGCCAGGTGTATGCAATCATGAGAAAAGCTACTTAAAGTGGCCACTTGCAAGATGTTCTCCTGTTTGAATCTCCCCTGAAGAGTGGCATCATGGGCTCCTCAAAACAACTGTCTAATGATCTGAAAATAAAGATTATTCAACATAGTTGTTCAGGGGAAGGATACAAAAAGCTGTCTCAGAGATTTAACCTGTCAATTTCCACTGGTACAGTGTTCCACAGGTACAGTTCTTGCTAAGGCCAGAAGTGGTAGGCCAAGAAAAACATCAGAAAGGCAGAGAAGAATGGTGAGATCAGTCAAGGACAATCCTCAGACCACCTCCAGAGAGCTGCAGCATCAACTTGCTGCAGATGGTGTCACTGTGCATCGGTCAACTATACAACGCACTTTGCACAAGGAGAAGCTGTATGGGAGAGTGATGCAAAAAGAAGCCATTTCTGCAAGCACGCCACAAACAGAGTTGGCTGAGGTATGCAAAAGCACATTTTGAGAAGCCAATTTCTTTTTGGAAGAAGGTCCTGTGAACTGATGAATAGTGTTGAGCGATACCTTCCGATATTTGAAAGTATCGGTATCGGATTGTATCGGCCGATATCCGAAAAATATCGGATATCGCCGATACCGATACCCGATACCAATACAAGTCAATGGGACACAAATATCGGAATGTATCCTGGAATGGTTCCCAGGGTCTGAAGGAGAGGAAACTCTCCTTCAGGCCCTGGGATCCATATTCATGTAAAAAATAAAGAATAATAAAAAAATATGGATATACTCACCCCTCCGGCGGACCCTGGACCTTAGCGATGTAACCGGCAGCCTCCGTTCCAAAGAATGAGCGGGTGAAGGACCTTTGATGACTTTGCGGCTTGTGATTGGTTGCGTGACCGCTCATGTGACCGCTCACGCGACCAATCACAAGCCGCGACATCATCGCAGGTCCTTCACTCGCTCATTCTTAGGAATGGAGACTGCCGGTTGCAGCGGTTACAACCAGGGTGCGTCCGAGGGTGAGTATATTCATATTTTTTATTTTTATTCTTTATTTTACACATAAATATATTTATCCCTATCCCGATTCCCGATATCGCAAAAATATCAGAACTTGGGATCGGAATTCCGATACCGCAAATATCGGCCGATACCCGATACTTGCGGTATCGGAATGCTCAACACTACTGATGAAACCAAGATTGACTTGTTTGGTCATACAAAAAGGCATTATGCATGGCGGCCAAAAAACACAGCATTCTAAGAAAAACACTTGCTACCCACAGTAAAATTTGGTGGAGGTTCCATCATGCTTTGGGGCTGTGTGGCCAATGCCGGCACTGGGAATCTTGTTAAAGTTGAGGGACGCATGGATTCCTCTCAGTGTCAGCAGATTCTTGACAATAATGTTCATGAATCAGTGACAAAGTTCAAGTTATGCAGGGGATGGATCATTCAGCAAGACAATGATCCAAAACACCGCTCCAAATCTACTCAGGCATTCATGCAGAGGAACAATTACACTGTTCTGGAATGGCCGTCCCAGTCCCCAGACCTGAATATCATTGAACATCTGTGGGATCATTTGAAGAGGGCTGTCCTTGCTTGGCGACCATCAAACTTAACTGAACTGGAATTGTTTTGTAAAGAAAAATGGTCAAAAATACCTTCATCCAGGATCCAGGAACTCATTAAAAGCTACAGGAAACGACTAGAGGCTGCTATTTTTGCAAAAGGAGGATAAATATTAATGTCACTTTTCTGGTGGGGTGCCCATACTTATGCACCTGTCAAATTTTGTTTGAATGCAGATTGTACATTTTCTGTTAGTACAAATAAACCTCATTTCAAAGCAGAAACATTACTGTGTCCAACAGTTATTAGATATATGAAACTGAAATAGCTGTTGCAAAAAAAACAATTTTTATAAAACATTAAGCTTAAGATTAATAGGGGTGCCCAAACTTTTCATATAACTGTATGTGGTATCAACGTACTGAGGACAAATTGGACAACAACTTTTGTGGTCTAATTTCTCCCTTACCCTTGTGAAAATAAAAATTGGGGGGCTAAAAATCATTTTTGTAGGAAAAAGATTTTCTATTTTCACGGCTTTGCATTATAAACTTTAGTGAAACACTTGGGGGTTCAAAGTTCTCACAACACATCTACATAAGTTCCTTGGGGGGTCTAGTTTCTAAAATGGGGTCACTTGTGCGGGGTTTCTACTGTTTAGATACATCAGGGGCTCTGGAAATGCAACGTGATGCCTGCAAACCATTCCATCAAAGTCTGCATTCCAAAATGGCACTCCTTCCCTTCCGAAATCTGTCATGCGCCCAGGCGGTGGTTCCCCCCACATATGGGGTATCAGCGTACTCAGGACAAATTGCACAACTTTTGGGGTCCAATTTCTCCGAATACCCTTGAGAAAATTAAAAATTGCGGGTTAAAAGATCATTTTTGTTGAAAAAAAATATTTTTTAATTTTCACGGCTCTACATTATAAACTTTAGTGAAACAATTAAGGGTTCAAAGTGCTCACCACACATCTAAATAAGTTCCTTGGGTGGTCTAATTTCCAAAATGGGGTCACTTGTGGGGGGTTCCTACTGTTTAGGCATGTCAGAGGCTCTGCAAACGCGACATGACGTCCGATCTCAATTCCATCCAATTTCACGTTGAAAACGGTGCTCCTTCCATTCCGAGCTCTGTCATGCGCCCAAACAGCGGTTTACCCCCACATATGGGGTATCAGCATACTCAGGACAAATTGCACAACAACGTTTGGGGTCAAATTTCTCCTGTCACCTTTGAAAAAATAAAAAATTAGGGGCAAAAATATTATTTTTGTGAAAAAAATATGATTTTTTATTTTTACGGCTCTACATTATAAACTTCTGTTCAGCACTTGGAAGTTTAAGGTGCTCATCACACATCTAGATAAGTTCCTTAGGGGGGCTACCTTCCAAAATGGTGTCACTTTTGGGGGGTTTCCACTGTTTACGCACATCAGGGGCTCTCCAAACGCAACATGGCATCTTATATCAATTCCCACCAATTTTGCATTGAAAAGTCAAACAGCGCTCCTTCCCTTCCGAGCTCTGCCATGCGCCCAAACAGTGGTTTACCTCCACATATGGGGTATCGGCGTACTCAGGACAAATTGCACAACAACTTTTGGGGTCAAATTTCTCCTGTTACCCTTGGGAAAATAAAAAAATTGGGGGCAAAATTCATTATTGTAAAAAAATATCATTTGTTATTTTTACGGCTCTACATTATAAACTTCTGTGAAACAATTTGGGGTTCAATGTGCTCACCACTAGAGTTGAGCGACCTTGACCTTTTTAGAGTCGAGCCGGGTTTCGCGAAACCCGACTATCTCAAAAGTCGGGTCGAGTGAAATCGGCCGATTATGACGTAAAGTCGGGATCGACCGAAACACGAAACCCAATGCAAGTCAATGGGGCAGCATAGTCGGCAGTGAGTGGGGGCCAGGAAAACACCTAGAGTGCCCATTTTAATGTCAAAACCATCCATTCTTCTTAATGAAGCTTGTCAAGCGTAATTTACCTTATAATAATTGGAAGGCATTTGAAATTGGGGGTCATTTGGCTAAAGTTGTGGTGGGTAGGGCTGGTTCAAGTAATTAGTGGGCCCAGGAAATCTGGACCACGTCACGGCAGTGGAGCAGGGAGAGGTAAGTATTTCAACTTTACAAGTGCTGTGAACCTGAGCAAGCAGGGGGGGCCCACTCGTTGGCATTGGCACTGGCACAGGGCCCCTCAAAGTACAGCGGTGTGTTTGCACGGCGGGGGCGCCTCCCACCGGCAGCAACACTTTTGCGTACCATGAGAGGCCCTGTGCCAGTGACGTCGCCAACTAGTATTCCTCCCCCCACCTGATGAAGGAACCTGCACTTTCATCTGCACCTTCCTGTTTGTCCCCGTGTAAGGTGGTATGGTATGCGGGAAGGGGGACCTGACTTTCAGCAGGGTCACAATCTTGCAGTGTAGCGTGCACGGGAAATGTTGCGTTATGGGTCAATGTACCAGCAGACTCATCTATCACTGGCTGGGCAATGGGCAGGATGAGGAGGAAACACAGATATAGGCCCAAAGAATAAAGTGGGCTAAATGCAGTTCAAAATTGGTAACACAGGACTAATCAGGGGGCATTGCAGTGGAGGACAACTGGAATGAGAGGCTGACACAGAGAGTAGGCCCAAATCAGTAAGTAGTCGAAATGCAGTTCAAAATTGGCAACAGTAGTAAACAGGCGGCACAGCTTTGTTCAGTGGAGGAGAACAGCAAGGAGTGGCAGACACCGATAGTAGGCCCCAACCCAACTAGTAGGCCAAATGCAGTCTAACATTAACAACTACTTAACAAGCGCCTGAAAACGGAATTTCAGGACAGGAAACCAGGAGAACAGCAAGGAGCGGCAGACACCGATAGTAGGCCCCAAACCAACTAGTACGCCAAATGCAGTTGTTCCGTTTAACCACAATTTAATGAGAGCCTGAAGATAGAAGTTCAGGAAAGGCAACCTGGAGAACACCTTGGAGTGGAACACACCATCTCTCTACACCCCATACCCAATTTGTAGGTCTAATGCAGCGTAGTTTCCAACAACTACTAAACGAGAGCATGATGATCGAAGCATTGGCGAGGAAACCTGGGGAACACCTTGGAGTGGAACACACCATCTCTCTACAGTGGAACACACCATCTCTCTACACCCCATACCCAATTTGTAGGCCTAATGCAGCGTAGTTTCCAACAACTACTAAACGAGAGCCGGAAGATCGAAGCAATGGAGAGGAAACCTGGGGAACACCTTGGAGTGTAACACACCATCTCTCTACACCCCATACCCAATTTGTAGGCCTAATGCAGCGTAGTTTCCAACAACTACTAAACGAGAGCCGGAAGATCGAAGCAATGGAGAGGAAACCTAAGGGAACACCTTGGAGTGTAACACACCATCTCTCTACACCCCATACCCAATTTGTAGGCCTAATGCAGCGTAGTTTCCAACAACTACTAAACGAGAGCCGGAAGATCGAAGCAATGGAGAGGAAACCTGGGGAACACCTTGGAGTGTAACACACCATCTCTCTACACCCCATACCCAATTTGTAGGCCTAATGCAGCGTAGTTTCCAACAACTACTAAACAAGAGCTGGAAGATCGAAGCAATGGAGAGGAAACCTGGGGAACACCTTGGAGTGTAACACACCATCTCTCTACACCCCATACACAATTTGTAGGCCTAATGCAGCGTAGTTTCCAACAACTACTAAATGAGAGCATGATGATCGAAGCATTGGCGAGGAAACCTGGGGAACACCTTGGAGTGGAACACACCATCTCTCTACAGTGGAACACACCATCTCTCTACACCCCATACCCAATTTGTAGGCCTAATGCAGCGTAGTTTCCAACAACTACTAAACGAGAGCCGGAAGATCGAAGCTCAGGAAAGGCAACCTGGGGAACACCTTGGAGTGTAACAAACCCTCTCTCTACACCACGGAAGGGCTGATTCTTAGGAAGGAAGGCTGTCGGAAAGAAGCAGGGTGCGTCCGAGGGTGATTATATTCTTATTAGGTATATACTCACCCTCGGACGCGCCCTGCTTCTTTATTTGTAATGAATGTTTATTTGCAATGTGGTTTTGACTTACTCTATTTTTTTGGTAAATAATGATTTTATTATTTTCATTGTTTTGCATCTTCTTGGCAATAATATAAAGAAGACGCGACAGGACAACACTCGGTGGATGCCATATCTGTGTTTAAAATTGAAAAAACCTTTCAGTTAACTACTTGCAGGAGAAAGTTATTGTAGCTGGTGGCCATTTTTAGTACTGTACCAGATTTTTGTTGTATGTGTTTGTTTTTAATGTTAAAATGTCTGCATTTGATATCTCTCCAGTATTTTCTTTTTTATAAGCAAAATACTTATTTTTATATTTTCTGATGTTGGTTCCAGGGGTACACGGGCAGCAGTGGTGTGGTCAGTGGAGGCCTAGTGGAAGGAGTGACCGCAGACAGGCATCGAAGGCCTAAAATAATAACACATGGCTGTAGGCAATTTTAAATTGGTTCCAGGGGTACACGGGCAGCAGTGGTGTGGTCAGTGGAGGCCTAGTGGAAGGAGTCACCGCAGACAGGCATCGAAGGCCTAAAATAATAACACATGGCTGTAAGCAATTTTAAATTGGTTCCAGGGGTACACGGGCAGCAGTGGTGTGGTCAGTGGAGGCCTAGTGGAAGGAGTGACCGCAGACAGGCATCGAAGGCCTAAAATAATAACACATGGCTGTAGGCAATTTTAAATTGGTTCCAGGGGTACACGGGCAGCAGTGGTGTGGTCAGTGGAGGCCTAGTGGAAGGAGTCACCGCAGACAGGCATCGAAGGCCTAAAATAATAACACATGGATGTAGGCAATTTTAAATTGGTTCCAGGGGTACACGGGCAGCAGTGGTGTGGTCAGTGGAGGCCTAGTGGAAGGAGTGACCGCAGACAGGCATCGAAGGCCTAAAATAATAACACATGGCTGTAGGCAATTTTAATTTGGTTCCAGGGGTACACGGGCAGCAGTGGTGTGGTCAGTGGAGGCCTAGTGGAAGGAGTGACCGCAGACAGGCATCGAAGACCTAAAATAATAACACATGGCTGTAGGCAATTTTAAATTGGTTACAGGGGTACACGGGCAGCAGTGGTGTGGTCAGTGGAGGCCTAGTGGAAGGAGTGACCGCAGACAGGCATCGAAGGCCTAAAATAATAACACATGGCTGTAGGGAATTTTAAATTGGTTCCAGGGGTACACGGGCAGCAGTAGTGTGGTCAGTGGAGGCCTAGTGGAAGGAGTCACCGCAGACAGGCATCGAAGGCCTAAAATAATAACACATGGCTGTAGGCAATTTTAAATTGGTTCCAGGGGTACACGGGCAGCAGTGGTGTGGTCAGTGGAGGCCTAGTGGAAGGAGTGACCGCAGACAGGCATCGAAGGCCTAAAATAATAACACATGGCTGTAGGCAATTTTAAATTGGTTCCAGGGGTACACGGGCAGCAGTGGTGTGGTCAGTGGAGGCCTAGTGGAAGGAGTGACCGCAGACAGGCATCGAAGGCCTAAAATAATAACACATGGCTGTAGGCACTTTTAAATTGGTTCCAGGGGTACACGGGCAGCAGTGGTGTGGTCAGTGGAGGCCTAGTGGAAGGAGTGACCGCAGACAGGCATTGAAGGCCTAAAATAATAACACATGGCTGTAGGCAATTTTAAATTGGTTACAGGGGTACACGGGCAGCAGTGGTGTGGTCAGTGGAGGCCTAGTGGAAGGAGTGACCACAGACAGGCATCGAAGGCCTAACATAACAAAAATGTCAATACAATGGTATTGTCAGTGGCAGGCATTGAAGGATGTCAGCGCATAGACTAAACATTGGTGGAGCTGTGAGATAATTTTGCAAATGGTAGAGCACTGTTTGAGCTGGGGTGGGGGGAAACTGTCTTGTGGCCGGCGGTACAGGCCCAGGGCCCCTCATATTACAACGGTGTGTCTGACGTTGGGTGCGCACCACCACCGCCAGAGACACTTTATTGTACTAGGAGGGACCCAGTGGCAGTGCCGTCGACCAAAAGCGGGCTCACCCACCTCTTCAGACAAACTGCACTCTCACGGGTGCTGTCGCCAAGTGTCGATACCACGGCCCCGTGTGGGGAGTTTGGCCATTTAGTGAGGTGTAAACATGTCGTATGCTGGACAATCAGGTGCAGAAAATTACGAGATTGGAAAAGGCATTCAGAATAGTCCACAGGCAAGACCTTTTCATAGGAAAGCTAGGTGTCAGCCGGGCAAGGTGGGGCAAAAGATTTCGAAATCCAGTTGTGGTTCATTTTAATGAAGGTTAGATCATCTACATTTTGGGTAGCCAGACGAGTCCTTTTTTCTGTTAGTATTGAACCTGCAGCACTGAATACTCTTTCTGATAGGACACTAGCTGCCGGGCAAGCAAGCTCCTGCAATGCATATTCTGCCAATTCTGGCCAGGTGTCTAATTTTGATGCCCAGTAATCAAATGGGAATGACGGTTGAGGGAGAACATCGATAAGGGATGAAAAATAGTTTGTAACCATACTGGACAAATGTTGTCTCCTGTCACTTTGAATTGATGCTGCAGTACCTGTCCTGTCTGCGGTCATAGCAAAATCACTCCACAACCTGGTCAGAAACCCCTCTGGCCAACGCCACTTCTGATTTCTGCCCCTCAAACTCCTCTGGTCTGCTGGCCCCTGCAGCTCGTGTGAGAACGATCACGGGCGCTGTGTGCAGGGAATGCCAGAAGCAAACGGTCAACAAGAGTTGATTGTTTGGTTGCTAATATTAGTTCCAAGTTCTCATGTGGCATTATATTTTGCAATTTGCCTTTATAGCGAGGATCAAGGAGGCAGGCCAACCAGTAATCGTCATCATTCATCATTTTAGTTATGCGTGTGTCCCTTTTGAGGATACGTAAGGCATAATCCGCCATGTGGGCCAAAGTTCCAGTTCTCAAATCTGCGGTTGTGCTTGGTTGAGGGGCAGTTTCAGGCAAATCTACGTCACTTGTGTCCCTCAAAAAACCAGAACCCGGCCTTGCCGCGCCACCAATTTCCAGTGGCCCCGGAAAAGCTTCCTCATTAAAAATATAATCATCCCCATCATCCTCCTCGTCCTCCTCCTCCTCTTCGCCCGCTACCTCGTCCTGTACACTGCCCTGGCCAGACAATGGCTGACTGTCATCAAGGCTTTCCTCTTCCTCAGCTGCAGACGCCTGATCCTTTATGTGCGTCAAACTTTGCATCAGCAGACGCATTAGGGGGATGCTCATGCTTATTATGGCGTTGTCTGCACTAACCAGCCGTGTGCATTCCTCAAAACACTGAAGGACTTGGCACATGTCTTGAATCTTCGACCACTGCACACCTGACAACTCCATGTCTGCCATCCTACTGCCTGCCCGTGTATGTGTATCCTCCCACAAAAACATAACAGCCCGTCTCTGTTCACACAGTCTCTGAAGCATGTGCAGTGTTGAGTTCCACCTTGTTGCAACGTCTATGATTAGGCGATGCTGGGGAAGGTTCAAAGAACGCTGATAGGTCTGCATACGGCTGGAGTGTACGGGCGAACGGAGGATATGTGAGCAAAGTCCACGCACTTTGAGGAGCAGGTCGGATAACCCCGGATAACTTTTCAGGAAGCACTGCACCACCAGGTTTAAGGTGTGAGCCAGGCAAGGAATGTGTTTCAGTTGGGAAAGGGAGATGGCAGCCATGAAATTCCTTCCGTTATCACTCACTACCTTGCCTGCCTCAAGATCTACAGTGCCCAGCCACGACTGCGTTTCTTTCTGCAAGAACTCGGACAGAACTTCCGCGGTGTGTCTGTTGTCGCCCAAACACTTCATAGCCAATACAGCCTGCTGACGTTTGCCAGTAGCTGCCCCATAATGGGAGACCTGGTGTGCAACAGTGTCAGCTGCGGATGGAGTGGTTGTGCGACTGCGGTCTGTGGACGAGCTCTCGCTTCTGCAGGAGGACGAAGAGGAGGAGGAGGGGGTGCGAACGGCTACAGCCAATTGTTTCCTAGACCGTGGGCTAGGCAGAACTGTCCCAAACTTGCTGTCCCCTGTGGACCCTGCATCCACCACATTTACCCAGTGTGCCGTGATGGACACGTAACGTCCCTGGCCATGCCTACTGGTCCATGCATCTGTTGTCAGGTGCACCTTTGTGCTCACAGATTGCCTGAGTGCATGGACGATGCGCTCTTTAACATGCTGGTGGAGGGCTGGGATGGCTTTTCTGGAAAAAAAGTGTTGACTGGGTAGCTCGTAGCGTGGTACAGCGTAGTCCATCAGGGCTGTGAAAGCTTCGCTTTCAACTAACCGGTAGGGCATCATCTCTAACGAGATTAGTCTAGCTATGTGTGCGTTCAAACCCTGTGTACGCGGATGCGAGGCTAAGTACTTCCTTTTTCTAACCTTAGTCTCATGTAGGGTGAGCTGGACTGGAGAGCTGGAGATCGTGGAACTAGCGGGGGTGCCGGTGGACATGGCAGACTGAGAGACGGTGGGAGATGGTATTGTTGCCACCGGTGCCCTAGATGCAGTGTTTCCTACTACGAAACTGGTGATTCCCTGACCCTGACTGCTTTGGCCTGGCAAAGAAACCTGCACAGATACTGCAGGTGGTGCGGAAAATGGTGGCCCTACAATGCCGGAAGGGATGTTGCGTTGCTGACTAGCTTCATTGGCCGAGGGTGCTACAACCTTAAGGGACGTTTGGTAGTTAGTCCAGGCTTGCAAATGCATGGTGGTTAAATGTCTATGCATGCAACTTGTATTAAGACTTTTCAGATTCTGTCCTCTGCTTAAGGTAGTTGAACATTTTTGACAGATGACTTTGCGCTGATCAATTGGATGTTGTTTAAAAAAATGCCAGACTGCACTCTTTCTAGCATCGGATACCTTTTCAGGCTGAGCTTTAACCGGATGGCCACGCTGTCCTCCAACAGGTTTTGGCTTTGCCACGCGTTTTGGGCAAGATACGGGCCCGGCAGATGGAACCTGTTGCGATGTTGATGCCTGCTGCGGCCCCTCCTCCTCCGCTTCAGAACTGCTGCCGCCTGCACCCTGTTCCCCCAATGGCTGCCAATCGGTGTCAAGAACTGGGTCATCTATTACCTCTTCTTGTAGCTCGTGTGCAACTTCGTATGTGTCACCGTGTTGGTCGGTGGTATAGCGTTCGTGATGGGGCAACATAGTCTCATCAGGGTCTGATTCTTGATCAGCACCCTGCGAGGGCAATGTTGTGGTCTGAGTCAAAGGACCAGCATAGTAGTCTGGCTGTGGCTGCGCATCAGTGCACTCCATGTCAGATTCAACTTGTAATGGGCATGGACTGTTAACTGCTTCACTTTCTAAGCCAGGGACGGTATGTGTAAAGAGCTCCATGGAGTAACCCGTTGTGTCGCCTGCTGCATTCTTCTCTGTTGTTGTTTTTGCTGAAGAGGACAAGGAAGCGACTTGTCCCTGACCGTGAACATCCACTAACGACGCGCTGCTTTGACATTTACCAGTTTCACGAGAGGAGGCAAAAGAGCTAGAGGCTGAGTCAGCAAGATAAACCAAAACTTGCTCTTGCTGCTCCGGCTTTAAAAGCGGTTTTCCTACTCCCAGAAAAGGGAGCGTTCGAGGCCTTGTGTAGCCAGACGACGAACCTGGCTCCACAGCTCCAGACTTATGTGCAATATTTTTTTTCCCATGACCAGCTGATGCTCCACCACTACCACTACCCTCATTACCAGCTGACAATGAACGCCCCCGGCCACGACCTCTTCCACCATACTTCCTCATTGTTTTAAAAACGTAAACAAACTAACGGTATTTGTTGCTGTCACACAAATTACACGGTGAGCTATAACTTCAGTATGATTTAGCTACCCCTTTACAGGTGAGTGAGACCACAACGAAAATCAGGCACAATGTTACACACTCTGTTGTTGGTGGCAACAAATGAGAGAGATGCCACACACGCAGGACTGTCACTGAAGCACAAATGTAAATATTAATCTCCCACTGATTTGATTTTTTTTTTTTTTTAAGGGAGACTTTAGGAAAAAAAAATAATAGAATAAAATGATTTTTTCAGGAAGAATTTAGAAACCAAATAAAATAAAATGATTTTTTCAGGGAGAATTTAGAAAACAAATAAAACAAAAAAAGGCTTTCTATGGCCCACTGAGTGAGAGATGACGCACACAGGAGTCAGGAGTGGCACACAAGCCCAGAGGCCAATATTTATCTCCCACTGATTGATGTAGTGATTTTTTCAGGTAGATTTTGGAACCCAAATCAAGCTAAAAAAAATAATAGGCTTTCTATGGCCCACAATTGGAGAGAGAGAGAGAGATGGCACACCCAGGAGTCAAGACTGGCACACAAGCAGAAAGGGCAATATTAATCTCCCACTGATTTTTTTTTTTTTTTTCAGGGAGACTTTAGGAAAAAAAAAAGTAGAATAAAATGATTTTTTGAGGAAGAATTTAGAAACCAAATAAAATAAAATGATTTTTTCAGGGAGAATTTAGAAAACAAATAAAACAAAAAAAGGCTTTCTATGGCCCACTGAGTGAGAGATGACGCACACAGGAGTCAGGAGTGGCACACAAGCCCAGAGGCCAATATTTATCTCCCACTGATTGATGTAGTGATTTTTTCAGGTAGATTTTGGAACCCAAATCAAGCTAAAAAAAATAATAGGCTTTCTATGGCCCACAATTGGAGAGAGAGAGAGAGAGATGGCACACCCAGGAGTCAAGACTGGCACACAAGCAGAAAGGGCAATATTAATCTCCCACTGATTTGTTTTTTTTTTTGTTTTTTTCAGGGAGACTTTAGGAAAAAAAAAATAGAATAAAATGATTTTTTGAGGAAGAATTTAGAAACCAAATAAAATAAAATGATTTTTTCAGGGAGAATTTAGAAAACAAATAAAACAAAAAAAGGCTTTCTATGGCCCACTGAGTGAGAGATGACGCACACAGGAGTCAGGAGTGGCACACAAGCCCAGAGGCCAATATTTATCTCCCACTGATTGATGTAGTGATTTTTTCAGGTAGATTTTGGAACCCAAATCAAGCTAAAAAAAATAATAGGCTTTCTATGGCCCACAATTGGAGAGAGAGAGAGAGAGATGGCACACCCAGGAGTCAAGACTGGCACACAAGCAGAAAGGGCAATATTAATCTCCCACTGATTTGTTTTTTTTGTTGTTTTTTTCAGGGAGACTTTAGGAAAAAAAAAATAGAATAAAATGATTTTTTGAGGAAGAATTTAGAAACCAAATAAAATAAAATGATTTTTTCAGGGAGAATTTAGAAAACAAATAAAACAAAAAAAGGCTTTCTATGGCCCACTGAGTGAGAGATGACGCACACAGGAGTCAGGAGTGGCACACAAGCCCAGAGGCCAATATTTATCTCCCACTGATTGATGTAGTGATTTTTTCAGGTAGATTTTGGAACCCAAATCAAGCTAAAAAAAATAATAGGCTTTCTATGGCCCACAATTGGAGAGAGAGAGAGATGGCACACCCAGGAGTCAAGACTGGCACACAAGCAGAAAGGGCAATATTAATCTCCCACTGATTTGTTGTTTTTTTTTTTTTTTCAGGGAGACTTTAGGAAAAAAAAATAGAATAAAATGATTTTTTCAGGAAGAATTTAGAAACCAAATAAAATAAAATGATTTTTTCAGGGAGAATTTAGAAAACAAATAAAACAAAAAAAGGCTTTCTATGGCCCACTGAGTGAGAGATGACGCACACAGGAGTCAGGAGTGGCACACAAGCCCAGAGGCCAATATTTATCTCCCACTGATTGATGTAGTGATTTTTTCAGGAAGATTTTGGAACCCAAATCAAGCTAAAAAAATAATAGGCTTTCTATGGCCCACAATTGGAGAGAGAGAGAGAGAGAGATGGCACACCCAGGAGTCAAGACTGGCACACAAGCAGAAAGGGCAATATTAATCTCCCACTGATTTGTTTTTTTTTTTTTTTTTTTTTCAGGGAGACTTTAGGAAAAAAAAAAATAGAATAAAATGATTTTTTCAGGAAGAATTTAGAAACCAAAGAAAATAAAATGATTTTTTCAGGGAGAATTTAGAAAACAAATAAAACAAAAAAAGGCTTTCTATGGCCCACTGAGTGAGAGATGACGCACACAGGAGTCAGGAGTGGCACACAAGCCCAGAGGCCAATATTTATCTCCCACTTTTTTTTTTTGTTCCAGGGAAAATTTATAAACCCAATAAAAAAAATAATAAATAGGCTTTCTATGGCCCACTATCTGAGAGACAGAGAGAGATGGCACGCTTAGGACTGGCACACAAGCCCAAAGGCCAATATTAATCTCCCTTTTTTTTTAAGGGAGAATTTATAAAACCAAAAAAAAATAAATAAATAGGCTTTCTATGGCCCACTATTTGTGAGAGAGATGGCACGCTCAGGACTGGCACACAAGCCCAGAGGCCAATATTAATCTCCCACTTTTTTTTTTTTTTTCCAGGGAAAATTTATAAACCCATTTAAAAAAAATAAAAATAAATAGGCTTTCTATGGCCCACTATCTGAGAGAGAGAGATGGCACGCTTAGGACTGGCACACAAGCCCAAAGGCCAATATTAATCTCCCTTTTTTTTAAAGGGAGAATTTATAAAACCAAAAAAAAATAAATAAATAGGCTTTCTATGGCCCACTATTTGTGAGAGAGATGGCACGCTCAGGACTGGCACACAAGCCCAGAGGCCACTATTAATCTCCCACTTTTTTTTTTTTTTTTCAGGGAAAATTTATAAACCCATTAAAAAAAAATAAATAAATAGGCTTTCTATGGCCCACTATCTGAGAGAGAGAGATGGCACGCTTAGGACTGGCACACAAGCCCAAAGGCCAATATTAATCTCCCACTGATTGATTTATTGATTTTTTCAGGTAGAATTTAGAACCCAAATAAAGCAAAAAAAAAAAAAAAAGGGCTTTCTATGGCCCACTGAGTGAGTGATGATGCACACAGGAGTCAGGAGTGGCACACAAGCCCTGAGGCCAATATTTTTCTCCCACTGATTGATGTAGTGATTTTTTCAGGTAGATTTTAGAACCAAAATCAAGCAAAAAAATAAATAGGCTTTCTATGGCCCACTGAGTGAGTGATGATGCACACAGGAGTCAAGAGTGGCACACAAGCCCTGAGGCCAATATTTTTCTCCCACTGATTGATGTAGTGATTTTTTCAGGTAGATTTTATAACCCAAATCAAGCAAAAAAATAAATAGGCTTTCTATGGCCCACTGAGTGAGAGATGACACAGACAGGGATGGCACTCTAGCAGAAATGTCAATCTTAATCTCCCACAAAAAAAAAAAAAAAAAACAGGGAGTGTCCTTCAATTACTATCTCCCTGCAGTAATCTCAGCCAGGTATGGCAGGCAGCAATAAGGAGT
This sequence comes from Ranitomeya imitator, assembly GCF_032444005.1. NCBI lineage: Eukaryota > Metazoa > Chordata > Amphibia > Anura > Dendrobatidae > Ranitomeya > Ranitomeya imitator. The sequence continues at coordinate 538,701,662 of NC_091284.1, read as the reverse complement.
GGACTGATGCACAAATTAAATAAAAAGTGTGTACAAACCAAAAAGATAGCTGTGCAGAAAGGAAGGAACAAGAGGATTTGTGCTTTGAAAAAAGCAGTTGGTTTGCACAGCGGCGTACACACAGCAATGCAGCTATCAGGGAGCCTTCTAGGGCAGCCCAATGAGCTACAGCGCTGAGGGGAAAAAAAAAAAATGTAGCTTCCACTGTCCCTGCACACCGAAGGTGGTGTTGGGCAGTGGAAATCGCTACAGCACAAGCGGTTTGGTGGTTAATGGACCCTGCCTAACGCTATCCCTGCTTCTGACGAAGCGGCAGCAACCTCTCCCTAAGCTCAGATCAGCAGCAGTAACATGGCGGTCGGCGGGAACGCCCCTTTATAGCCCCTGTGACGCCGCAGACAGCAAGCCAATCACTGCAATGCCCTTCTCTAAGATGGTGGGGACCAGGACCTATGTCATCACGCTGCCCACACTCTGCGTTTACCTTCATTGGCTGAGAAATGGCGCTTTTCACGTCATTGAAACGCGACTTTGGCGCGAAAGTCGCGTACCGCATGGCCGACCCCGCACAGTGGTCGGATCGGGTTTCATGAAACCCGACTTTGCCAAAGGTCGGCGACTTTTGAAAATGAACGACCCGTTTCGCTCAACCCTACTCACCACACATCTAGATAAGTTCCTTAAGGGTCTACTTTCCAAAATGGAGTCACTGGAGGGGGTTTCTAATGTTGAGGCACATCAGGGGCTCTCCACACCTGTCATGGCGTCCTATTTCAATTTCAGCCAATTTTGCATTGAAAAGTCAAACGGCGCCCCTTCCCTTCTGAGCTCTGCCAAGTGCCCAAACAGTGGTTTACCCCCACATATTGGGTATTGGTGTACTCAGAACAAATTGCACAACAATATTTGTGGTCTAATTCCTCCTGTTACCCTTGGTAAAATAAAACAAATTGGATCTGAATTAAATTTATTGGGATAAAAAGCAAAATGTTCATTCTTTTTAAACATTCCAATAATTCCTGTGAAGCATCTGAAGGGTTAACAAACTTATTGAATGTGGTTTTAAGCACCTTGAGGGGTGCAGTTTTTAGAATGGTGTCAATTTTGGGTATTTTCTATCTTATAGACCCCTCAAAGTGACTTCAAATGTGATGTAGTGCCAAAAAAAATGGTGTTGTAAAAATGAGAAATCACTGGTCAACTTTTAATCCTTATAACTCAATAACAAAAAAAAAATGGGGTTCCAAAATTGTGCTAATGTAAAGTAGACATGTGGGAAATGTTACTTATTCAGCATTTTGTGTCACATATGTCTGTAATTATAAAAATTGGCCTGGTCATTAACGTGCAAACCACCCTAGGGGGTAAAGGGGTTAATGGTACTGTGCGTATTTCTTTGACTGAAATTTCAATGTGTATCTGTCCTCCACTATGTGGATCAGTGTTTATGTGCTTCATTTTTATATTAATTCATCTGTTGATGGCATGGCTTGACAATTTAACGGGAATCTGTCAGTAGGATCAATGCTCCTAAGTCATCTATATTGGCATGCAGGCCATAGAAATGGGATCTAAATGACACTTTGATATCTGCAACAGAGAAATTCATGTTTTTCATATATGGAAATTAGCTGTTAAGGACTATGGGCAGGACACTGATCTGCTTGAGAATCTGCCTCCAGAGCTCATGTTATATGAAATCAGGATTTACCAGTGTGAGACATGTAACACACAATGCACTAGAATTGAAATTTGACTCATAATAAACACATTGGCAGCTGCAGCTCTCACAGATCTAATGTATTATAGCAATACTGCAACACTGGCTGCCTGAGAGATGGAGGCAAAAGCCCTGAGAGGAACCTGCAGATGTGTCAGTTATTATCACACACAGCTTCACAGTGAGATCAGGAGAGCAGATAGTAGGCATTACACATCACATTGGTAACAACTCTTTCATTTAAAATAACCTCTGGAGGCAGATTGCCATGCAGATCAGTGCCCGTCCAATAGGTATCACGTTTTGCAGCTTCCTATGAAATACATTACCATTTAAATGGCTTAGGTACAGTAGTTCGATCCTAGAGACAGATGCCCTTTAAAGGAGTGGAGTATCATCACACAAACAATACCTCTTTGCAGCACTCATGAACTGCGGACGTGATGTCACCACTATGTTCTTGTAAAAAAAACAAACTGATGAGTAATGGATAGGAGGACTCAGGAAGTAGTTATTTTCAAGCCTTTGGACAAATTTTAAATTGAAATTGTAATACATATTTAAATAATATTGTAGTATTACACAAATTGACCATCTCCATGGGATACTGGATGTATAGCAATATGTACATGTATAGCAATATTGTAACATACACAGAATGTTGCAATATTATGAGACTTGCTCACAGGCAACATTTGATTAGTTAATTTTCTCTCTATGGGGATTGTTTACATGACTCAGCTCTACTTGTTATGCAAAAGTTTTTGGAAAGACCTGAGGGTATGTGCACACGTCAGGATTTCTTGCAGAAATTTCCTGAAGAAAAACGGAAATTTTCTGCAAGAAATCCGCATTTTTTTTTTTTTTTCCCGTTTTTTTCGCGTTTTTTTAGCATTTTGCAAGCGAAATTAGCTTGCAGAATGCTAAAGTTTTCCAAACGATCTGTAGCATCGCTTGGAAAACTGACTGACAGGTTGGTCACACTTGTCAAACGTAGTGTTTGACAAGTGTGACCAACTTTTTACTATAGATGCTGCCTATGCAGCATCAATAGTAAAAGATAGAATGTTTAAAAATAATGCAAAAAATAAAAAAATGGTTATACTCACCTGCAAACAGCCGACACAGCGGCGTCCGTTCCTATAGATGGTGTGTGTGTGCAGGACCTTCGATGACGTCGCGGTCACATGAGCGGTCACATGAGCGGTCACACGACCAATCACAAGACGGCGACATCATCGCAGGTCCTTTACACACATCATCTATAGGAACGGAAGCGGCAGCATGCACCGCTGAGAGGCGGGAAGACTCCGGGGCCATCGAAGGTGAGTATATCACTATCTTTTTTTTTTTTACCAATTATAAGGTGCCCAGTCCGTGGAGAAGAGTCTCCTCTTCTCCACCCTGGGTACCAAACGCACATAATCTGCTTACTTCCCGCATGGTGTGCACAGCCCCATGTGGAAAGTAAGCAGATCAATGCATTTCTAGGTGTGCGGAATCCCCGCAATTCTGCAAATTTAATGACCATGTTGCTTTTTTTCCGCAATGCGATTTTTTCGCGGAAAAATGCAACATTTGCACAAGAAATGCGGAATACACTGTAAATAATAACGAAAAAAACGCGAAAAATACTGAACATGTGCACATGGCCTGAGACAAGCTTCCCTGGCAGTTAGCCAATGACAGTAGCTGGAAACAGTTATGGAAGAGAGAAGTCAGTAGAGGAAGGCAGATTGCAACACAGAGATGAAGATCCCCACCTGAGTGCTGAGTCTGAAAGGAATCAAGGAAAAAGGAGGGGAGCTGAAAGCCTTCAGATTGGAAGGACTCCTAATGCCCCATCAGGCGGAAAAAAACACCTCAGAGGAGAAGCACAGTTCAGGCCCAAGTAAGGAATATTGAATGAGGATTACAGAGGAACATCCTGAGAACTAGTGAATTGAATTGATAAAACAAGTATCACACAGAGATGTCCACATGTAAGGGTACCGCACACAGTGGCATTTTGATCGCTACGACGGCACGATTCGTGACGTTCCAGCGATATAGTTACGATCTCGCAGTGTCTGACACGCTCCTGCGATCAGGGACCCCACTGAGAATCGTATGTCGTAGCAGATTGTTTGCAACTTTCTTTCGTCGTCTAGTGTCCCGCTGTGGCGGCATGATCGCATGGTGTAACAAAGGTGTGCACGATATTGTATACGATGTGCGCATAGTAACCAACGGCTTCTACATCGCACATACGTCATGAAATTATCGCTCCAGCGTCGTACATTGCAAAGTGTGACAGCAGTCTACGACGCTGGAGCGATATTGTTACGATGCTGGAGCGTCACGGATCGTGCCGTCGTAGCGATCAAAATGCCACTGTGTGATGGTACCCTAAGGGTTAACCTTCAACTTTGAGTGTAAATTTCAGCATCAATTACCTACTGTTTGTATATTGATATTTAACCCATTATCATTAGTAAAAGGACTGCCCTTTCCAAGCTAACACTGCTTTTTTATTACTGGGGATTAGCTGCACAAACAACCATCACTACCATCATACTCTACCTAAAGAGGCAGCTACTGTGCATATCACCATTCATCTCATTACCCTCTCTGATATGTGCAGATTTGGGATTCTACACACCTGACATCGCAACAAACTAATTCACGATCTTTTTTCATATATTTTTATTGGGGGAACTTTGTACTCTACATTGTGTGTACTTGGAGAGGGGGAAGAGGCTCATCATGACAGAAAGCTTGGCCACCATGACATAGATTACAGGAGCACAAACCCTTCCCCTGCTGTATACCACATGAGGTTTGCCGCACATTTACCTTTGTTGGAATTGAATAATAGATTCTCTTTAATGGGTTAAAATTAAAGGTGATATACTTAAAAGTAAAGACACATAAGTCAAAAACAATTGAAATTTGCCATAAGTAATACATTCTAGCACCTTTTTAGTACATTCATCAATAAATTGCATACAGTATAAAAAGATTTGAAGATACTCTATACTTTTAGTCGGACACTTATAAAATGGTCTTGCCTCCCAGGGTTTCAGATGTAGCAAGCAACATATTAACCCCTTTCTGAGATCTGACATAATAATCCATCCATGGGCCCTGGGCCTATTTGTCCAGGGATTAATTTTTATGTCATCACAAACGACCGCTCACTTGGGTGGTGCACGGGCGATCGCCGCTATGTGTCGGCTGATTCTGATAGCTGACATCTGGCACTAAGTGTCAGGAGCGGTCATCCACCATTCCGAGAACAATTGATCGCAATCGCAACATTCCAGGAGCTGGCAGAGGCATGACAGCCCTCTGCCATTAGATCGGAGACCCCACATTGTGACATGGGGTCCCGAACGTTGCCATGGTGACTCGATCTTGTCATGATGACATCCTGGTCACCATAGCTAGGAACGTTGGTTGATCAAGTGCAGTGCATGATCAGCAACTTTCCTTGTCAGTGGAGAGCTGACAGTTTGCATACAAGCGATCAGCCTGCAAAACATGATAATCCCATAGTGAGGCAAAGGAAAAAAAAAAGGAAAACATCTTTTTTTTAAGCATCGTATTATACTCGAGTATAAGCCGAGATTTTCAGCCCAAAATTTTGGGCTGAAAGTGCCCCTCTCGGCCTATACTCGAGTCACAGTGGGCGGCAGGGTCAGCGGGTGAGGGGGAGAGGGCTGAGGCATACTCACCTAGTCCCAGCGATCCTGACACTCCCTCTACCTGTCACACGGTCTTCGGTGCTGCAGCTCTTCCCCTTGTTCAGCGGTCACGTGGGACCGCTGATTAGAGAAATGAATATGCGGCTCCACCTCCCATAGGGGTGGAGCCGCATATTCATTTCTCTAATCAGCGGTGCCAGTGACCGCTGATAGAGGAAGAGGCTACGGCACCGAAGACCGTGTGACAGGCAGAGGGAGCGGGACGCCGGGAGCAGGTAAGTATGTAATATTCACCTGTCCGCGTTCCACACGCCGGGTGCCGCTCTGTCTTCGCGTCCTCTTGCTCTGACTGTTCAGGTCAGAGGGCACGATGACGCATATAGTGTGCCTGATCAGTCAGTGCGGAGAGATGCCGGGACGAGACGCTGGGAGCTGCAAGCAAGAACGGTGAGTATGGCATTTTTTTTATTGCAGCAGCAATGGCACAGCTTTATATGGCACAGCTATGGGGCAATAATGAACGGTGCAGAGCACTATATGGCACAGGTATGGGGCAATAGTGAACGGTGCAGAGCACTATATGGCACAGCTATGGGGCAATAATGAACGGCGCAGAGCACTATATGGCACAGCTATGGGGCAATAATGAACGGCGCAGAGCACTATATGGCACAGCTATGGGGCAATAATGAACGGCGCAGAGCACTATATGGCAGCTATGGGGCAACAATGAATGGTGCAGAGCACTATATGGCACAGCTATGGGGCAATAATGAACGGCGCAGAGCACTATATGGCACAGCTATGGGGCAATAATGAATGGCGCAGAGCACTATATGGCACATCTATGGGGCAATAATGAACGGTGCAGAGCACTATATGGCACAGCTATTGCGCAATAATGAACGGCGCAGAGCACTATATGGCACATCTATGGGGCAATAATGAACGTCGCAGAGCACTATATGGCACAGCTATGGGGCAATAATGAACAGCGCAGACCACAATATGGCACAGCTATGGGGCAATAATGAACGGTGCAGAGCACTATATGGCACAGCTTTCTATGGTACATCTATGGGGAAATAATGAACGGTGCAGAGCACTATATGGCACAGCTATGGGGCCATAATGAACAGTATGGAGCATCTATTTTTATTTTTGAAATTCACCGATAGCTGCTGCATTTTCCACCCTGGGCTTATACTCGAGTCATTAAGTTTTCCCAGTTTTTTGTGGCAAAATTAGTGGGGTCAGCTTATACTCGGGTCGGCTTATACTCGAGTATATACGGTAGTTGTAAAAAAAAATAATAAACAAATTTAAAAGATATTGTATCTATAAATAAATATTTGTATGAGAAAAAAATATAAACAATAAAAGTACACATATTTGGTATAGCCACATCTGCAACGACTTGACCTATAAAATATCCTTCTATTTAACCCCTTTAGTGAACACCATGAAAAAAAAAAAAATGACAAAAAACCATGTTTTATCATCATTCCGCCGAACAAAAAGTGGAGCAAAATGTGATTAAAAAACACAGTTATGAATAAACATAGTACCGCTGAAAAAATCATCTTTTCCCGCAAAAAACATGCCGCCTTACAGCTCAATCAGTGGAAAAATGAAAAGTTATAGCTATCAGAATAAAGTGATGCAAAAATAATATTTTTTTCTATAAAATCGTTTTTATTGTGTAAAAGCGCCAAAACATAAAAAAAAAGAGATAAATAAGGTATAGTTGTAATCGTACTGACACAAAGAATAAAATTATCTTATCAATTTTACCACTCACAGAACAGCATAAACCCTGTCCCCAAAAAATCCTTCATTGCTGGTTTTTGTTCATTCTCCCTCCAAAAATTAGAATAGAAAGCGATCAAAAATGTCATGTGCCTGAAAATGGTACCAATAAAAACGTCAAACTCATCCCGCAAAAACAAATACTCACATGACTCTGTGGGCAAAAATATCAAAAAATTATAGCTCTCAATATATGGCGATACAACACTATTTTTTGCAATAAAAAGCATCTTTTAGTGTGTGACAGCAGCCAAACATAAAAACCCAATATAAATCTGGTATCGCTGTAGTTGCCTAGTCACTTCTACCACACAAGGAACGACTTAAAAAATAAAACCAATTCTTCACCTGCTGTTGATCGCAGTAAGGCTCAGCGCACATTTATCCTGCTCTCTGCAGTGAGCGCTTACACCGAGGTTTCCATGCAAATCATTGAAATATGTGATTCAGACAGAACCTCTGGCGGAAGACCCCTAACTTTAGGTAGAATGTTCTCAATAAAAGCTTCTACTCAATCTACAGAAAATAGCAAGCCCTCCCTCAGGTCTTTTATGTGTCAATGGAAATATAGGGGGCTTCAACGTTACTGGTAGCACAAAGGCTCTGGAAAAGCAAAATGGCTAACCTTCCAAAAGTAATTCAGCTAATTATGTGCTCCAAAATCACAATGCTCCCTCCCTTCTGAGCCCCATAGTGTACCTAAACCACATGTAGCATCCACATGTTTGGCATTTCTGAAGTGATGAGACCCTCCTAACTTACGGGTGCATGTATCCAGAAGCATTCCTCCCAAGTGTCTACAAAAGGCTAAAGTACTACTGTGCCGCATTATTGGCACATTCATTAGACCAGGGATTCAAGCTTCAGGAGGCTAATTTGCATATTCCAGGTGCCTTCTGGGAGAAGCGAAGTCTCCCTAAGCTAGAAGATCGTTGGGTACAGCCGGGACCAGCTGCTTCGAAAGCATCACCAAACCAGGGATTCAAGCTTCAGGAGGCTAATTTGCATATTCCAGGTGCCTTCTGGGAGAAGCGAAGTCTCCCTAAGCTAGAAGATCGTTGGGTACAGCCGGGACCAGCTGCTTCGAAAGCATCACCAAACCAGGGATTCAAGCTTCAGGAGGCTAATTTGCATATTCCAGGTGCCTTCTGGGAGAAGCGAAGTCTCCCTAAGCTAGAAGATCGTTGGGTACAGCCGGGACCAGCTGCTTCGAAAGCATCACCAAACCAGGGATTCAAGCTTCAGGAGGCTAATTTGCATATTCCAGGTGCCTTCTGGGAGAAGCGAAGTCTCCCTAAGCTAGAAGATCGTTGGGTACAGCCGGGACCAGCTGCTTCAAAAGCATCACCAAACCGCGCGCCGTAAGGCGCGCGAATTTTTGCCTGTAGGACATTATTGCAAGAGAGCTTGGCTGAGTAGATTACACAAGAAGGAAAACACACAGCAAGTCAGCAGGATCTAGGAGCAACATGGCAGATGTGACAACCTACATGGTGAGCTGCAGCATGTGCTACATGTTCACAGATCGACCAGAAGAAGAATCCAATTTCACCTGTCAGAAGTGTAGACTAGTGGCCCTTTTAGAAGAAAAGGTGCGGGGTCTGGAAGAAAGAATAGCAACTTTGAAACTCATCAAAGAGAATGAAGACTTTCTAGACAGAACAGAAGCATCTCTACTGGTCACAGAAGGTGCAAAAAGTGTCAGAGAACCTCCAAAAGCAGATGAGTGGAAGCATGTGACCAAAAGAAGCAAGAAGACCATGGAGAAATCACCAACCACACAACTGAAGAACCGATATCAAATCTTTGTAGAGGATGAAGATGGCACACCTAAGAATGAAGCAATACCAGCAAGCAAAAAAGAAAAGGGCACACAGCAACAAGTGACAGCAAAAAGTACAGCCAAGAAGCAACGAAGAGTGGTGGTGGTGGGAGACTCACTACTGAGAGGCACAGAAGCAGCCATCTGCAGACCGGACATAACTGCAAGAGAAGTATGCTGCCTTCCAGGTGCGATGATCAAGGATGTGACCGATAGGATACCAAAGCTCTTCAGCTCCAAGGACGTCCACCCATTTCTTCTGATACATGTTGGCACCAATGACACGGCAAGGAAGGACCTACCGACAATCTGCAAGGACTTTGAAGAGTTGGGGAAGAAAGTAAAGGAACTGGATGCACAGGTAGTTTTTTCTTCTATCCTTCCAGTAGATGGGCATGGCACCAGGAGATGGAACAGGATCCTTGATGCAAACAACTGGCTAAGACGATGGTGCAGACAACAAGGATTCGGATTCCTGGACCACGGTGTGAATTACTTGTACGATGGACTCCTCGCCAGAGACGGACTACACCTCAACAAACCTGGGAAACACACATTCGCCAGAAGACTCGCTACACTCATCAGGAGGGCGTTAAACTAGAAGAAGAGGGGACGGGAAGAAAAACATTAGACTCGAACAAAGACGACCCAGGAAAACATACTCAGAAGGGAGGTAAGAACATTTCTAAAACAATCCACAGTGAGGAGATTGGAACAAAACAAAATCCTCTAAACTGCATGCTCGCAAACGCCAGAAGCCTGACAAACAAGATGGAAGAACTAGAAGCAGAAATATCTACAGGTAACTTTGACATAGTGGGAATAACCGAGACATGGTTAGATGAAAGCTATGACTGGGCAGTTAACTTACAGGGTTACAGTCTGTTTAGAAAGGATCGTAAAAATCGGAGAGGAGGAGGGGTTTGTCTCTATGTAAAGTCTTGTCTAAAGTCCACTTTAAGGGAGGATATTAGCGAAGGGAATGAGGATGTCGAGTCCATATGGGTTGAAATTCATGGAGGGAAAAATGGTAACAAAATTCTCATTGGGGTCTGTTACAAACCCCCAAATATAACAGAAACCATGGAAAGTCTACTTCTAAAGCAGATAGATGAAGCTGCAACCCATAATGAGGTCCTGGTTATGGGGGACTTTAACTACCCGGATATTAACTGGGAAACAGAAACCTGTGAAACCCATAAAGGCAACAGGTTTCTGCTAATAACCAAGAAAAATTATCTTTCACAATTGGTGCAGAATCCAACCAGAGGAGCAGCACTTTTGGACCTAATACTATCTAATAGACCTGACAGAATAACAAATCTGCAGGTGGTTGGGCATTTAGGAAATAGCGACCACAATATTGTGCAGTTTCACCTGTCTTTCACTAGGGGGACTTGTCAGGGAGTCACAAAAACATTGAACTTTAGGAAGGCAAAGTTTGACCAGCTTAGAGATGCCCTTAATCTGGTAGACTGGGACAATATCCTCAGAAATGAGAATACAGATAATAAATGGGAAATGTTTAAGAACATCCTAAATAGGCAGTGTAAGCGGTTTATACCTTGTGGGAATAAAAGGACTAGAAATAGGAAAAACCCAATGTGGCTAAACAAAGAAGTAAGGCAGGCAATTAACAGTAAAAAGAAAGCATTTGCACTACTAAAGCAGGATGGCACCACTGAAGCTCTAAAAAACTATAGGGAGAAAAATACTTTATCTAAAAAACTAATTAAAGCTGCCAAAAAGGAAACAGAGAAGCACATTGCTAAGGAGAGTAAAACTAATCCCAAACTGTTCTTCAACTATATCAATAGTAAAAGAATAAAAACTGAAAATGTAGGCCCCTTAAAAAATAGTGAGGAAAGAATGGTTGTAGATGACGAGGAAAAAGCTAACATATTAAACACCTTCTTCTCCACGGTATTCACGGTGGAAAATGAAATGCTAGGTGAAATCCCAAGAAACAATGAAAACCCTATATTAAGAGTCACCAATCTAACCCAAGAAGAGGTGCGAAACCGGCTAAATAAGATTAAAATAGATAAATCTCCAGGTCCGGATGGCATACACCCACGAGTACTAAGAGAACTAAGTAATGTAATAGATAAACCATTATTTCTTATTTTTAGTGACTCTATAGCGACAGGGTCTGTTCCGCAGGACTGGCGCATAGCAAATGTGGTGCCAATATTCAAAAAGGGCTCTAAAAGTGAACCTGGAAATTATAGGCCAGTAAGTCTAACCTCTATTGTTGGTAAAATATTTGAAGGGTTTCTGAGGGATGTTATTCTGGATTATCTCAATGAGAATAACTGTTTAACTCCATATCAGCATGGGTTTATGAGAAATCGCTCCTGTCAAACCAATCTAATCAGTTTTTATGAAGAGGTAAGCTATAGACTGGACCACGGTGAGTCATTGGACGTGGTATATCTCGATTTTTCCAAAGCGTTTGATACCGTGCCGCACAAGAGGTTGGTACACAAAATGAGAATGCTTGGTCTGGGGGAAAATGTGTGTAAATGGGTTAGTAACTGGCTTAGTGATAGAAAGCAGAGGGTGGTTATAAATGGTATAGTCTCTAACTGGGTCGCTGTGACCAGTGGGGTACCGCAGGGGTCAGTATTGGGACCTGTTCTCTTCAACATATTCATTAATGATCTGGTAGAAGGTTTACACAGTAAAATATCGATATTTGCAGATGATACAAAACTATGTAAAGCAGTTAATACAAGAGAAGATAGTATTCTGCTACAGATGGATCTGGATAAGTTGGAAACTTGGGCTGAAAGGTGGCAGATGAGGTTTAACAATGATAAATGTAAGGTTATACACATGGGAAGAGGGAATCAATATCACCATTACACACTGAACGGGAAACCACTGGGTAAATCTGACAGGGAGAAGGACTTGGGGATCCTAGTTAATGATAAACTTACCTGGAGCAGCCAGTGCCAGGCAGCAGCTGCCAAGGCAAACAGGATCATGGGGTGCATTAAAAGAGGTCTGGATACACATGATGAGAGCATTATACTGCCTCTGTACAAATCCCTAGTTAGACCGCACATGGAGTACTGTGTCCAGTTTTGGGCACCGGTGCTCAGGAAGGATATAATGGAACTAGAGAGAGTACAAAGGAGGGCAACAAAATTAATAAAGGGGATGGGAGAACTACAATACCCAGATAGATTAGCGAAATTAGGATTATTTAGTCTAGAAAAAAGACGACTGAGGGGCGATCTAATAACCATGTATAAGTATATAAGGGGACAATACAAATATCTCGCTGAGGATCTGTTTATACCAAGGAAGGTGACGGGCACAAGGGGGCATTCTTTGCGTCTGGAGGAGAGAAGGTTTTTCCACCAACATAGAAGAGGATTCTTTACTGTTAGGGCAGTGAGAATCTGGAATTGCTTGCCTGAGGAGGTGGTGATGGCGAACTCAGTCGAGGGGTTCAAGAGAGGCCTGGATGTCTTCCTGGAGCAGAACAATATTGTATCATACAATTATTAGGTTCTGTAGAAGGACGTAGATCTGGGGATTTATTATGATGGAATATAGGCTGAACTGGATGGACAAATGTCTTTTTTTGGCCTTACTAACTATGTTACTATGTTACTATGTTACTATTAGAATTTGTGGGACAAATTATGGTGCCATTTGTACCCACTTCTTATGTGAAAATGTTAAATCTGGAGCTAAAACAAAACTGTGGTGGTAAAAATGTAGGTTTATTTTCTTCACTGTCCAATGGTATAAAATTCAGTGACACACTCGTGGTATCAATATGATCATTGCACCCCTAGATTAACTCATTGAAAGCTGTAGTTAGTAAAATGGGGTCACTTATAGAGAGTTCTGCTGTTCTGCCACCTCATGGGCTCTCCCAATGGGTCAGGGCACCTGCAAACCATAACAGTAATATCTGGCACTTCTTGCTTTCTGAGCCTTGCACTGTGGCTGAAAAATATTTCCTGATTACACGTAGTGTATTGGCGCACTTAGGAAAAAATGGACCTCAGTTTGCTGTAAAAAAAAATCCCGATTAGCCCTTAGGATTATGAGCCCTTAGCTCAATGGTGTAAAATTCTGTGAGGCACATGTGGTGTCAATATGATCACTGCACACCTAGATGAATTCATTTTGGAGTGTAGTTTGTAAAATGAGTTCACATATTTGGGGTTTCTGTTGTTCTGGCACCTCGAGGGCTCTGACAATATGACATGGCACCCTCAAACAATTCCAGCAAAATCTGAACTCTAATATGGCGCATCTTCCCTTCTGAGCTTTGCATTGTGCTTCAAAAGTAGTCTTCCCCATATGGGATATTGACATACTCAGGAGAAATTGCTCTACAAATTGTATAGTGCAATTTCTCCTGTTACTCTTATGAAAATGCCAAATTTGTGGCTAAAATAACATCTTTGTGGGGAAAATGTGATTTTATTACTTTCATGGCTCAACGTTATGAACTTCTGCGAAGCACCTGGGGGTTCAAGGTGCTCACCACACATCGAAATACATTCCTTAAGGTGTCTAGTTTCCAAAATGGTGTCACTTGTGTGGATTTCCACTGTTAAGGCACATCAGGGGCTCTCTAAATGGGACATGATGTCTGCTAATGATTCCAGGAAATTTTACATTCAAAAAGTCAAATAACCCTCATTCCTTTCCTCATATGGGGTATCGGCATGCTCAGGAGAAATTACACAACAAATTGTGGGGTCCATTTTTTCCTGCTACCCATGTAAAAAAATGTATCTGAATTACATTTTTTGAGAAAAAAAGTGAAATGCTAATTTTTTTATCCTCATTCCAAAAATTCTTGTGAAGCACCTAAAGGGTTAATACATTTCTTGAATGTGGTTTGGAGCACTTTGAGGGGTGTAACTTTTAGAATGATGTCACTTTTGTGTATCTTCTATTACAGGGGTGGACAATTCATTTTCCCGAAGGGCCACATGAAAGACCATGACTGTTGTGGAGGGCCAAACTAAAAGCTTGAAATTAATTCTACTCAATATTGATTTATTAACATTAATTGTATCACTTAATTTAGAGCATAATTAAGTTTGCTGACACTCCCTATATATCTTTGAACCCCCCACAGCCTCTTATATACAGCATGAGCCTCACACAGCCTCCCTATATATGGCATGAGCCCCACACAGCCTCCGTATATAGGGCATGAGCCCCTCACAGCCTCCCTATATACGGCATGAGCCTCACACAGCCTGCCTATATATGGCATGAGCCCAACACAACCTCCCTATATACATCATGAGCCCCACACAGCCTCCCCATATAGGGCATGAGCCCCACACAGCATCCCTATATAGGGCATGAACCCCACACAGCCTCCCCATATACGGCATGAGCCCCACATAGCCTCCCCATATAGGGCATGAACCCCACACAGCCTCCCCATATACAGCATGAACCCCACACAGCCTCCCCATATACGGCATGAGCCCCACATAGCCTCCCCGTGTACAGCATGAGCCACATACAGCCTCCCCATGTACAGCAAGAGCCCCACACAGCCTCCCCATGTACAGCATTAGCGCCACAAAGCCTCCCCATGTACAGCAAGAGCCCCACAAAGCCTCCCCATGTACAGCATGAGCCCCACACAGCCTCCCCATGTACAGCATGAGCCTCACACAGCCTCCCCATGTACAGCAAGAGCCCCACAAAGCCTCCCCATGTACAGCATGAGCCCCACACGGCCTCATCATGTACTGCATGAGCCCCGGTCTCCCCATATACTGCAAGAGGCCCCACACAGCCTCCCCATAAACTGCATGAGCCCCAAACAACCTTTTTATGTACAGCATGAGCCCCACACAGCCTCCTCATGTATTGCATGAGCCCCGGTCTCCCCATATACTGCAAGAGGCCCCACACAGCCTCCCCATAAACTGCATGAGCCCCAAAAAACCTTTTTATGTACAGCATGAGCCCCACAGTTTCTCTGCATACTGAATGAGGACCCACACAGCCTCCTATATATTGCATGAGGCCCCCACAACCTCCCCATATACTGATTGAAGCCCCCACAGCCTCCCCATATTCTGATTGAGCCCCACACAGCCTCCCCATATATTGCACGACAGTATGCAGCCTTCCCATAGCCTCACCACGTGCAGCCTGTCACCCCCATAGCCTCCCCATGTGCACCATGATACCACCATAGCCTCCCCATATGCAGCATGACACCACCATAGCCTCCCCCAAACTCAGTAGGAAACAGCTTGTAAGCACTGTGCATGTTCGGCCACCATTAAGTCCAGTTGCCAACAAGCATTAACTAATAGAATATATATAATATCCGGAGAGTGTAATGATATTTAAATAAATAAAAAAATTACTCAAACTTTGCCTCGAGCTGTACACTACTGTAATGTCTATACTTTCTAGTTGCTTGAGGGACTGGCACTCTATCTTGAGTGACATGTCTGGTCAGGTTACTTCAGCAGAGCTTATGCTAATGGTATGTCAGTGCACTTGTTTAATGGCCCCTTCACATTAAGCGACGCTGCAGCAATACCGACAACGATCCGGATCGCTGCAGCGTCGCTGTTTGGTCGCTGGAGAGCTGTCACACAGACCGCTCTCCAGCGACCAACGATGCCGGTAACCAGGGTAAACATCGGGTTACTAAGCACAGGGCCGCGCTTAGTAACCCGATGTTTACCCTGGTTACCAGCGTAAAAGTAAAAAAAAAAAAAACACTACATACTTACCTACCGCTGTCTGTCCCCGGTGCTGTGCTTCTCTGCACTCCTCCTGCACTGGCTGTGAGCACAGCGGCCGGAAAGCAGAGCGGTGACGTCACCGCTCTGCTTTCCGGCTGATAAATGCTCACAGCCAGTACAGGAGGAGTGCAGAGAAGCAGAGCGCCGGGACAGACAGCGGTAGGTAAGTATGTAGTGGTTTTTTTTTTTTACTTTTACGCTGGTAACCAGGGTAAACATCGGGTTACTAAGCGCGGCCCTGCGCTTAGTATCCCGATGTTTACCCTGGTTACCAGTGAAGACATCGCTGGATCGGTGTCACACACGCCGATCCAGCAATGTCTGCGAGAGATCCAGCGACGAAATAAAGTTCTGGACTTTGTTCAGCGACCAACGATCTCCCAGCAGGGGCCTGATCGTTGGTCGCTGTCACACAGAACGATTTCCTTAACGATATCGTTGCTACGTCACAAAAAGCAACAATATCGTTAACGATATCGTTATGTGTGAAGGTACCATCAGAGACTACACAGTAATTATATTTGCATTTAGAGTTAACTGAACTGTGCCTTTGAACAATTGAGAGCAGTGATGAGAAGAAATGCTCTGGAAACTGTAGTGTGGGTATGTGCACATGTCAGGATTTCTTGCAGAAATTTTCCTGACAAAAACCGGACATTTCTGCCTGAAATCCGCATGCGTTTTTACCGCGAATTGACGTGTTTTTGATCCGTTTTTTATTCGTTTTTAGTGCGTTTTTTGTGCGTTTTTTCCCAAATGCATAGAATTGCGGGAAAAACGCAGAAAATCCGCAAAAATAATGAACATGCTTATTTTTTTACCGCGATGCGCTTTTTTCGCGGAAAAAAACGCATCCATGTGCACAAAACATGCAGAATGCATTCTAAATGATAGAATGCATAATGTATGCATTTTGAATGCGTTTTTATAGCGTTTTTAGCATGAAAAACGTGAAAAAAACGCAAAAAAACCTGAACGTGTGCACATGGCCAGTAGGTCAAGAACTGGTGATTTCAGGATGATAAGAGACCAGGAGCCGATACTGAGGGGGAAAGAGGTGAGCAGCTATTAGTTCTATAAAAATTATTCGGCTGGATAGAATTGACTAGGATTTCGACAGTTAACTATTCAGCCTGGAATATAACTACTACAGGCTCTGGTTGTAAATCTCCTTGGCTGAACAAACTGTACATTATGTAAAATAAAAACTCTCATTGACAGCTGATAGAAAAAGCAAATCAATTGCAAATTTGCTTATTTTGATGCTATCTAGCTAATTTAATAACATGAGAAAATTATTTTAACAAAAACGTTTCTTTTCAATGACAGCAGAAATATTCAAAGTGGTGAGAAAATTAAACATAAGGTATAATAAAAAGCTGTATATGTTTTTATATACTTATTACAATAAAGTTACATGAAATGAAAAATCCATTTCGAGTCCTATGCATTTTTAAGCCATATACATTAATGCAACTCTATATGACGGCTGGAAGTGGTTTCTGAATCATTTCAAAGTGACAAGAAGAAAATCTGTCAGTATTCGTAGATAGACACTATTACTGGTCACTGCAAGTCAAGAGATTGTATTTGTGCAGTCCCAAAGCTCACTTCTTTTCTTGTACCGAGTTGTCAGCACTTATCACTGACATGCAATTTAAACAATGCGCAAACAAAGCAGAAATGGCAGAACTGTCTTTTTAATGTCTTACCTAATGCTGTTCTTGCTGGTGCAGAATCTTTTTTTATCCAGAATGATACCCAGGATAACACAACTGTTAATATGCAAGGGATATATGTTTGAATAGTGAAGTATCCCATTCTTCTGCTTAAATCAAAGTACACAGTCATGACAATATAATCACCTGTTGGAACAAAAACAAAGCATTGTTAATATCCAATTTCTATGAATACTATTTTGCAAGAGAAATACAAAAGAAAATGTTGAAACACATTTAGACTTCTAACAATATAATATTTTACCAACAGATCTGAATTGGTTTAGGATTCTCTTTGTATTTCAAGTCTTTATCATTTTTATCAGATTTTCTGATGACCCCTTTTTTATGCATGTGTGTGAAGAACAGACAATACATGCACCCATTGTTTGTCTATGTGAGTGTTCACATTGGCTATTTCTCACATGAACTTGGGGCTAAAGGGAACCTGTCAGCAGGATTGTGCACAGTAACCTACAGACAATGTCAATTTAGCACTGTTATACTGATTAACATGATACCATGGTTAATGACATCTATCTTGTGGTTGTTGTTTAATCTTTATTTTCAGTGTTGAGTTAATGATATACTCGATCCCCCCAGGTGGCCTGTGGGGGTTTTCATGTGGTGCTCTGATTAGGCATTCACCAGTATGGCTTCTGACAGGTCACTGATCCTCCAGTTACCTGCCTCCTAGTTTACATAATGAATTTTTATATATATTTTAAAAAATCCTCTTCTGCAGGAAGGGGCCGGCCGCAGCGCCTGCGCTGCACCATGATCGCATCCATGATGTATACTAAATTATTGCTTTTGATGGTATTCTTAAATTCATCAAAAAAAATCAGTTTGAAAATGGCATAGGCCATGCCTGCGTAGTACCTGCTACTGCGCAGGCACCGGCAGTGCCATCTTGCTAGAGAAAAAAACGGACTCTTCCAAGATGGAGATGCTACTGCGCAGGTGCTGCCGGCATCATCTTAGTGGAGAAATTTTTTTTTTCAACTTGCAAGATGGCACCGCCTGCGCAGTAGCAGCTATCAGCGATCTGATAGATGCTTCTCTCTAGGCTCTGGAGGTACCATCTTGGAAGAGGCAATTTTTTTTTCTCTAGCTCTTAGCTGCTACTGTGCAGGCGTGACGGGCACCATTTTCAAACTGATTTTTTTTTAATGAATTTATGGATACCATCAAAACAAATAAGTAAATGCAATAATGGATTCGATCATGGTGCAGCAAAGATGCCACCGGGGGGATTTTTTGTTCTAGATAAAGATATATATATAATATTCATTATGTATACCAGGGGGCAGGTCACTGAGGGATCAATGATTTGTCAGAAGCCATATGTTAGGGCTAGCGGAATGCACCAAATAATTAGGAAGATGGTATAAGGTGCGTTCGCAACCCGGGGTCCACCGTGTAGAGATGGAACCTGCTGCTGAGTAATGACAGACTATATGGTGGTACAATGTGGATATACACATGGGTTAGCTTCACCCGGTATGAAGGAAGCAAACCCTGTTGCGTCACAGGGCCGCAGTACCGCACAAAGAGCGCAAGCAAGGAGTCTCAGAACTCTATCCCAAGACTCAGGGAAAGAGTTCCTCTAGACCTCTTGCGCTCGACACCGCTACTGGGGTGTCAGAGTTAACCTGAAACAATAATTAAATGCACAAGAGTGCGTGCAGTGCCGCTCTGGCGGATGCCACTAAACACCCAGACTTGGGTCAGGAAAGCGCACTATTAGCGCACGGCGCCGCACTGGCGGCCACTGCAATCAGACATAGTATCATGTGTTAGGTGCAAGTAGCACTGTCGGGTGCTAGATAGCAAGCATCCACCATTTGCGAGCAGTCAAGAACACAAGGAAGGGGGACGATTAAAGAGTGACAGTCACACATCTACACACACACATTTTCAAGTATACACTAGCGCATGGCCGAGGGGCCATGCGAACCTTTTATAGAAGCAGTGCTACGGGACCTTCCAGATGGTCCAATAGGAGCCGCAACAGGACCTGTGCCTCTAATGGGAGGTCATCCTGTGGGCATGCTCAGTATGGGAAAAGCAGGACTTAGTCCCAGAAAGACCTGCTCGCTGCTTATCAGTGCTGGCTACAAAGACAGAGCCTGGAAGGGCAGCAGTAACCAGTCGCACAGTATCAGCTTGAGCCAGACGCTGGGTGTTGTGAATTCTGTTGTCGGGCTCCCTCCTGTGGTCATGAATGGTACTTCGGCTGGTTCTGTCCATGGACTTCCTCTGGTGGGTGTTTCTGAGTTTCCTTCCACAGGTGACGAGGTTAATTCGTTAGCTGGCTGCTCTATTTAACTCCACTTAGATCTTTGCTCCATGCCACCTGTCAATGTTCCAGTATTGGTCTAGTTCACTCCTGGATCGTTCTTGTGACCTGTCTTCCCAGCAGAAGCTAAGTTCCTGCTTGTATTTCTTTGGTTTGCTATTTTTCTGTCCAGCTTGCTATTTTTATTGTTGTCTTGCTTGCTGGAAGCTCTGGGACGCAGAGGGAGCACCTCCGCACCGTGAGTCGGTGCGGAGGGTCTTTTTGTGCCCTCTGCGTGGTCTTTTTCTAGGTTTTTGTGCTGACCGCAAAGCAACCTTTCCTATCCTCGATCTGTTCAGTAAGTCGGGCCTCACTTTGCTAAATCTATTTCATCTCTGTGTTTGTATTTTCATCTTTACTCACAGTCATTATATGTGGGGGGCTGCCTTTTTCTTTGGGGAATTTCTCTGAGGCAAGGTAGGCTTTATTTTTCTATCTTCAGGGCTAGCTAGTTCCTTAGGCTGTGCCGAGTTGCATAGGGAGCGTCAGGAGCAATCCATGGCTATTTCTAGTGTGTTTTGATAGGGTTAGGGATTGCAGTCAGCAGAGTTCCCACGTCCCAGAGCTCGTCCTTTATTATCAGTAACTATCAGGTCATTCCGTGTGCTCTTAACCACCAGGTCCATTATTGTCCTGACCACCAGGTCACAACAGTACAGGTGGCCCAAAGTACTAATGCATCTCAATAGAGGGATAAGAGAAGTTCTGAGACCATTTTTTTTTCTTTGTAGTGTGTTTTGTCTCTCTTTTCCCCTTTACCTCTGGGTGGGTCAGGACACAGGTGTAAACATTGACATTCAAGGTCTGTCCTCTTGGATGGATAATCTCACTACAAGGGTACAAAACATTCAAGATTTTGTGGTTCAGAATACGATGTCAGAGCCTAGGATTCCAATTCCTGATTTGTTTTTTGGTGATAGATCTAAGTTCTTGAATTTCAAAAATAATTGTAAATTGTTTCTTGCCTTGAAACCTCGCTCCTCAGGTGACCCTGTTCAACAAGTAAAGATCATTATTTCTTTGTTACGTGGTGACCCTCAAGACTGGGCATTTTCCCTTGCGCCAGGAGATCCGGCATTGCGTGATGTTGATGCGTTTTTCCTGGCGCTTGGATTGCTTTATGACGAACCTAATTCAGTGGATCAGGCAGAGAAAATCTTGCTGGCTCTGTGTCAGGGTCAGGATGAAGCGGAGATATATTGTCAGAAGTTTAGAAAGTGGTCTGTGCTCACTCAGTGGAATGAATGTGCCCTGGCAGCATTCTTCAGAAAGGGTCTCTCTGAAGCCCTTAAGGATGTCATGGTGGGATTTCCCATGCCTGCTGGTCTGAATGAGTTTATGTCTTTGGGCATTCAGAACGATCGACGCTTGCGTGGGCGTAAAGCTGTGCACCATTTGGCGGTACTATCTGAGCATGGGCCTGAGCCTATGCAATGTGATAGGACTTTGACCAGAGCTGAACGGCAAGAACACAGACGTCGGAATGGGCTATGTTTTTACTGTGGTGATTCCACTCATGCTATCTCCGATTGTCCTAAGCGCACTAAGCGGTTCGGTAGGTCTGCCACCATTGGTATGGTACAGTCTAAATTTCTATTGTTCGTTACTCTGATTTGCTGTTTGTCATCCTATTCTGTTATGGCATTTGTGGATTCAGGCGCTGCCCTGAATTTGATGGACTTCGAGTATGCTAGGCGCTGTGGGTTTTTCTTGGAGCCCTTGCAGTATCCTATTCCATTGAGAGGAATTGATGCTACGCCTTTGGCCAAGAATAAGCATCAGTACTGGACCCAATTGACCATGTGCATGGCTCCTGCACATCAGGAGGATATCCGCTTTCTGGTGTTGCATAATCTGCATGATGTGGTCGTTTTGGGGTTGCCATGGCTACAGGTTCATAATCCAGTATTGGACTGGAAATCTATGTCTGTGTCCAGCTGGGGTTGCCAGGGGGTACATGGTGATGTTCCATTTTTGTCTATTTCGTCTTCCACTCCTTATGAAGTTCCAGAGTTTTTGTCGGATTATCGGTATGTATATGATGAGCCCAAAGCCAGTGCCCTACCTCCTCATAGGGATTGTGATTGTGCAATTAATTTGATTCCTGGTAGTAAGTTTCCTAAGGGTCGATTGTTCAATTTATCTGTGCCAGAACACGCCGCTATGCAGAGTTATATAAAGGAATCCTTGGAGAAAGGCCATATTCACCCGTCGTCATCACCGTTAGGAGCAGGGTTCTTTTTTGTGGCCAAGAAGGATGGTTCTTTGAGACCTTGTATTGATTACCGCCTTCTTAATAAAATTACAGTCAAATTTCAGTATCCTTTGCCGTTGCTGTCTGATTTGTTGGCTCGTATTAAAGGGGCTAGTTGGTTCACCAAGATAGATCTTTGAGGGGCGTATAATCTTGTGCGTATTAAACAAGGCGATGAATGGAAAACAGCATTTAATATGCCCGAGGGCCATTTTGAGTACCTGGTTATGCCATTCGGGCTTTCCAATGCTCCATCAGTATTTCAGTCCTTTATGCATGACATCTTCCGAGAGTACCTGGATAAATTCCTGATTGTGTATTTGGATGATATTTTGGTCTTTTCGGATGATTGGGAGTCTCATGTGAAGCAGGTCAGAATGGTGTTCCAGGTCCTTCGTGCGAATTCCTTGTTTGTGAAGGGGTCAAAGTGTCTCTTTGGAGTTCAGAAAGTTTCATTTTTGGGGTTCATTTTTTCCCCTTCTACTATCGAGATGGACCCTGTTAAAGTCCAGGCCATTTACGATTGGACTCAGCCGACATCTGTGAAGAGCCTGCAAAAGTTCCTTGGCTTTGCTAATTTTTATCGGCGCTTCATCGTTAATTTTTCTACTGTTGCTAAACCGTTGACTGATTTGACCAAGAAGGGTGCTGATGTGGTCAATTGGTCTTCTGCAGCTGTAGAGGCTTTTCAGGAGTTGAAGCGTTGTTTTTCTTCTGCCCCTGTGTTGTGCCAGCCAGATGTTTCGCTCCCGTTTCAGGTTGAGGTTGATGCTTCTGAGATTGGAGCAGGGGCTGTTTTGTCACAAAGAAGTTCTGATGGCTCGGTGGTGAAGCCATGTGCTTTCTTTTCTAGAAAGTTTTCGCCTGCTGAGCGTAATTATGATGTTGGCAATCGTGAGTTGTTGGCCATGAAGTGGGCATTCGAGGAGTGGCGTCATTGGCTTGAAGGAGCCAAGCATCGCGTGGTGGTCTTGCAGATCACAAGAATTTGACTTATCTTGCGTCTGCCAAATGGTTGAATCCGAGACAGGCTCGATGGTCGTTATTTTTCTCCCGTTTTGATTTTGTGGTTTCGTACCTTCCGGGCTCTAAGAATGTGAAGGCTGATGCTCTGTCAAGGAGTTTTGTGCCTGACTCTCCGGGTGTTCCTGAACCGGCGGGTATTCTCAAAGAGGGGGTAATTTTGTCTGCCATCTCCCCTGATTTGCGGCGGGTGCTGCAAAAATTTCAGGCTGATAGACCTGACCGTTGCCCAGCGGAGAAACTGTTTGTCCCTGATAGATGGACTAGTAGAGTTATCTCTGAGATTCATTGTTCAGTGTTGGCTGGGCATCCTGGAATCTTTGGTATCAGAGATTTGGTGGCTAGATCCTTTTGGTGGCCGTCTTTGTCACGGGATGTGCGTTCTTTTGTGCAGTCCTGTGGGACTTGTGCTCGGGCTAAGCCCTGCTGTTCTCGTGCCAGTGGGTTGCTTTTGCCCTTGCCGGTCCCGAAGAGGCCCTGGACGCATATTTCTATGGATTTTATTTCGGATCTCCCCGTCTCTCAAAAGATGTCGTTCATTTGGGTGGTTTGTGATCGCTTTTCTAAGATGGTCCATTTGGTACCTTTGTCTAAATTGCCTTCCTCCTCTGATTTGGTGCCATTATTTTTCCAGCATGTGGTTCGTTTACATGGTATCCCGGAGAACATCGTTTCTGACAGAGGTTCCCAGTTTGTTTCGAGGTTTTGGCGATCCTTTTGTGCAAGGATGGGCATTGATTTGTCTTTTTCCTCGGCTTTCCATCCTCAGACAAATGGCCAAACCGAACGAACTAATCAAACTTTGGAAACATATCTGAGATGCTTTGTTTCTGCTGATCAGGATGATTGGGTGTCCTTTTTGCCGTTGGCTGAGTTCGCCCTTAATAATCGGGCCAGCTCGGCTTCTTTGGTTTCGCCGTTTTTCTGCAATTCTGGTTTCCATCCTCGTTTCTCTTCAGGGCAGGTTGAGTCTTCGGACTGTCCTGGTGTAGATACTGTGGTGGATAGGTTGCAGCAGATTTGGACTCATGTGGTGGACAATTTGACATTGTCCCAGGAGAAGACTCAACGTTTCGCTAACCGCCGGCGCGGTGTGGGTCCCCGACTTCGTGTTAGGGATTTGGTTTGGTTGTCGTCTCGTTATGTTCCTATGAAGGTTTCCTCTCCTAAGTTTAAGCCGCGTTTCATTTGTCCGTATAAGATTTCTGAGGTTATCAATCCTGTGTCATTTTGTTTGGCCCTTCCTGCTTCTTTTGCCATTCATAATGTGTTCCATAGGTCGTTATTGCAGAGATACGTGGCGCCTGTGGTTCCATCCGTTGATCCTCCTGCCCCGGTGTTGGTTGAGGGGGAGTTGGAGTATGTGGTGGAGAAGATTTTGGATTCTCGTGTTTCGAGACGGAAACTCCAGTACCTGGTCAAGTGGAAGGGTTATGGTCAGGAAGATAATTCCTGGGTTTTTGCCTCTGATGTTCATGCTGCCGATCTGGTTTGTGCCTTTCATTTCGCTCATCCTGGTCGGCCTGGGGGCTCTGGTGAGGGTTCGGTGACCCCTCCTCAAGGGGGGGGTACTGTTGTGAATTCTGTTGTCGGGCTCCCTCCTGTGGTCATGAATGGTACTTCGGCTGGTTCTGTCCATGGACTTCCTCTGGTGGGTGTTTCTGAGTTTCCTTCCACAGGTGACGAGGTTAATTCGTTAGCTGGCTGCTCTATTTAACTCCACTTAGATCTTTGCTCCATGCCACCAGTCAATGTTCCAGTATTGGTCTAGTTCACTCCTGGATCGTTCTTGTGACCTGTCTTCCCAGCAGAAGCTAAGTTCCTGCTTGTATTTCTTTGGTTTGCTATTTTTCTGTCCAGCTTGCTATTTTTATTGTTGTCTTGCTTGCTGGAAGCTCTGGGATGCAGAGGGAGCGCCTCCGCACCGTGAGTCGGTGCAGAGGGTCTTTTTGCGCCCTCTGCGTGGTCTTTTTGTAGGTTTTTGTGCTGACCGCAAAGCAACCTTTCCTATCCTCGGTCTGTTCAGTAAGTCGGGCCTCACTTTGCTAAATCTATTTCATCTTTGTGTTTGTATTTTCATCTTTACTCACAGTCATTATATGTGGGGGGCTGCCTTTTCCTTTGGGGAATTTCTCTGAGGCAAGGTAGGCTTTATTTTTCTATCTTCAGGGCTAGCTAGTTCCTTAGGCTGTGCCGAGTTGCATAGGGAGCGTTAGGAGCAATCCACGGCTATTTCTAGTGTGTTTTGATAGGATAAGGGATTGCGGTCAGCAGAGATCCCACGTCCCAGAGCTCGTCCTTTATTATCAGTAACTATCAGGTCATTCCGTGTGCTCTTAACCACCAGGTCCATTATTGTCCTGACCACCAGGTCACAACAGCTGGGACCGATGTCTCCGCTGAGCAGGTTCCATTGCGGCTGGAGAAAAATGGGATGACCGCAGTGGAGATGGTTCGAGATTCCCCCTCTGCAGAGGCCGGAACTCATCACCTTACACGATACCGATGAATAACTAATCAGAGCACCATATGAAGCCGCCCCAGAGCACCTTAATCTCATTAACTGAAAACTAAAAATAAGTTTAAACAGTAACCATAACCACAAGATGGATTTCAGAAACCAAGGTATCATTTTAATCAGTATAAATGGCGCCGACCTGACACTGTCTGTAGGCTACTGTGCACAATCCTGCTGACAGGTTCCCTTTTATGTAAAAAATTACAGTATGTGCTAATATACAGGCCAAACTATTGTATGCCTAGTTGCATACATAGGTGTATACATACACCTAGGTGTATACACATACACATACACATAGGTGTATACATACACATATACATAGTATAGGTGCACTCTTCTGTTATGTGGTCAGGTACACAAATCTTCATATGGAGCCAGTCACGTATGCAATTTGTACATAGTATGAATGTAGTTTAAATCAGAATATTTCTAGAAATATAATAATATTTGCTTTCCTCTGATCTGATTGATTTTGTGCAAATCTGACAGTCATAATATAGCGTGTTCAATAAGATGCCATATATAAAAAGGTATTGTCCCCATCAGGGCTGGCCCCAGGTTTTTGAGGCCCCGGGAGAAAGCCTCAGTGGGCCCAATAACACAATACACAATTCATGATACACATATACGGCAGAGAAATATAAGAATAGTGCAATGCCAAAGATTTCCCTTACTTCTTACATTACATGAGTGATATATATTGTAAATTCTACAATAGCTCAGAAAACAGACAGTATAATGGGCCCCATGTATTTCTCCCTACCATATTATGGGCACCACATACTGCTCCATACAGAATAATGAGCCCCATATTACTCCAAACAGTATTATGGGCACAACATAGTGCTCCAAACAGAATAATGAGCCCCATACAAAATTATAGACCGCATTGTTGTGAATTCTGCTTTTGGGCTCCCTCCGGTGGTTGTAGGTGGTAATGCAGTTGTCCCTGGCCTGCAGTCCTGGACAGGTGTATCTGCTGATTGCAATTCTGACTGGGGTATTTAGGTTTGCAGGACTCATTAGTCCTTGCCAGTTGTCAATGTTTCTTGGGAAGTGTTGGATCTCTGTCTGGCTTCTCCTGCTTAGCTGCCAATTCAAGATAAGTGTCTGTTTCTTTTTCTATGGCACACAAGCTGTGTGCTTGACTTTTGATTGTATTCCTGCTCTGAATGTAGGAGTCTCTGGAGTTGCAGATATACGTTCCACGTCTTTAGTTAGATGGAGGAATTTTTTGTATAATCTGCTGTGGATATTTTTGGAAGGGTTTTAAAACTGACGGCACAGGACTCTGTTCTATCCTTTCCTATTTTAGCTAGAGTGGCCTCTTGTGCTAAATCCTGTTTTCTGCCTGTGTTTGTCTTTCCTCTCCTACTCACAGCCAATATTTGTGGGGGGTTGCCTATCCTTTGGGGTTCTGCTCTGAGGCAAGGTAGTATTCCTATTTCCATCTATAGGGGTATCTAGTCCTCCGGCTGTGACGAGGTGCCTAGGGTTTGTTAGGTACACCCCACAGCTACTTCTAGTTGCGGTGTTAAGATCAGGATTTGCGGTCAGTATAGTTACCACCTACTCCAGTGAAAGTTTTCATGCTGCTCCAAGGTCACCGGATGATAACAGTACAACTGGCCAATAATGAGTTAAATGCATCTCAGAAGAAGGGAAGAAAGGTGTTGAGCCATTTTTTTTTCTTCAGTCTGCTTTATCTTCTCTTCCCTCTTTATCTCTGGGTGGCTGAGGAGCCTAGTGCTAGCATGAATGTTCAGGAATTAGCTTCTCGTGCAGACCAGTTTGCTGCTAGGGTACAGGGTATTTCTGATTATATTGTTCAGACTCCTGTTTTAGAACCGAAGATTCCTACTCCTGATTAGTTTTTTGGTGACTAGTCCAAATTTTTGAGTTTTAAAAACAACTGTAAACTGTTTTTTGCTTTGAGACCTTGATCCTCCGGTGATTCCATTCAGCAGGTTAAAATCGTCATCTCCCTGCTGCGTGGCGACCCGCAGGATTGGGCGTTTTCCCTGGAATCTGGGAATCCGGCTTTGCTTAATGTAGACTCCTTTTCAGGCATTAGGATTATTATATGATGAACCTAATTCTGTCGATCAAGCTGAGAAGACCTTGTTGGCCCTGTCTCAGGGTCAAGAGGCGGCAGAATTGTATTGTCAGAAATTCAGAAAATGGTCTGTGTTGACTCAATGGAATAATGATGCTTTGGCGGCAATTTTCAGAAAAGGTCTTTCTTAATCCGTTAAAGATGTTATGGTGGGGTTTCCCACGCCTTCCGGTCTGAGTGATTCTATGTCTCTGGCCATTCAGATTGACCAGCGCTTGCCGGAGCGCAGAACTGTGCGCGC
Organism: Ranitomeya imitator; assembly: GCF_032444005.1. Lineage (NCBI taxonomy): Eukaryota > Metazoa > Chordata > Amphibia > Anura > Dendrobatidae > Ranitomeya > Ranitomeya imitator. Next base: position 538,673,647 of record NC_091284.1, on the reverse strand, counting down.
TGTGGCGTTGTCCTCAGAGCAGATTCCTGAGCCAATGCAGTGTGATAGGATTCTGTCTAGCACGGAACGACAAGGATTCAGACGTCAGAATGGGTTGTGTTATTATTTTGGCGATGCTTCTCATGTCATTTCAGTCTGCCCTAAGTGGACAAAGAGGATCGCTAGTTCATTTACCATCAGTACTGTACAACCTAAATTTCTGTTATCTGTGTCCTTGATCTGCTCATTGTCATCCTTTTCTGTCATGGAGTTTGTGGATTCAGGCGCCGCCTTGAACTTAATGGACTTTGAGTTTGCTATGCGTTGTGGTTTTCCCTTGCAGCCTTTGCAGAACCCTATTCCTTTAAGGGGCATTGATGCTACACCCTTGGCAAAAAATAAGCCCCAGTTTTGGACACAGGTGACCATGCGCATGGCGCCAGCCCATCAGGAAGATTGTCGATTTCTGGTGTTGCATAATTTGCATGATGCTATCGTGCTGGGTTTTCCGTGGTTGCAGGTACATAATCCTGTGTTGGATTGGACGTCCATGTCTGTGAGTAGTTGGGGTTGTCAGGGGGTTCATAATGATGTTCCTTTGATGTCAATCTCCTCTTCTTCCGCTTCTGAAATTCCAGAGTTTTTGTCTGATTTTCAGGATGTATTCGAGGAGTCCAAGTCCAGTTTCCTTCCACCGCACAGGGACTGCGATTGTGCTATTGACTTGATTCCAGGCTGTAAGTTTCCTAAGGGTCGACTTTTCAACCTGTCTGTGCCTGAACATACCGCCATGCGGAGCTATATTAAGGAGTCTTTGGAGAAAGGGCATATTCGGCCATCTTCTTCACCGTTGGGAGCGGGGTTCTTTTTTGTTGCTAAAAAAGATGGTTCCTTGAGACCCTGTATTGATTATCGCCTCTTGAATAAAATCACGGTCAAGTTTCAATACCCTTTACCTTTGCTTACCGATTTGTTTGCTAGGATTAAGGGAGCTAGTTGGTTTACGAAGATTGACCTTCGGGGGGCATATAATCTTGTTCGTATTAAGCAGGGTGATGAATGGAAAACTGCGTTTAACACGCCCGAAGGCCATTTTGAATACCTTGTGATGCCATTCGGCTCACTAATGCTCCATCTGTTTTTCAGTCCTTCATGCATGATATTTTCCGGACTTATATTGATAAGTTCTTGATTGTATATTTGGACGATATTTTAATTTTTTCTGATGATTGGGAGTCTCATGTGGAACAGGTCAGGATGGTATTTCAGATCCTTCGTGACAATGCCCTGTTTGTGAAAGGGTCTAAGTGTCTCTTTGGGGTGCAGAAGGTTTCCTTTTTGGGCTTTATTTTTTCTCCCTCGTCTATAGAGATGGATCCGTTTAAGGTTCAGGCCATTCATGATTGGATTCAGCCCACATCCGTGAAGAGCCTTCAGAAATTTTTGGATTTTGCAAATTTTTATCGCCGTTTCATTGCTAATTTTTCCAGCGTGGTTAAACCCTTGACCGATTTGACAAAGAAAGACGCTGATGTGGCAAATTGGTCCTCTGCGGCTGTCTCTGCCTTTCAGGAGCTTAAACGTCGATTTACTTCTGCTCCGGTGTTGCGCCAACCGGATGTTTCTCTTCCGTTTCAGGTTGAGGTTGACGCTTCTGAGATTGGGGAAGGGGCCGTTTTGTCTCAGAGGGATCCTGTTGGTTCCTTGGTGAAACCGTGTGCCTTCTTTTCCCGTAAGTTTTCGCCTGCTGAACGCAATTATGATGTCAGCAATCGGGAGTTGTTGGCTATGAAGTGGGCGTTTGAGGAGTAGCGACATTGGCTTGAGGGAGCTAAGCACCGTATTGTGGTCTTGACCGATCATAAGAATTTGATTTACCTCGAGTCTGCCAAATGGCTGAATCCTAGACAGGCTCGATGGTCCTTGTTTTTATCCCGTTTTGATTTCGTGGTCTCGTACCTTCCGGGTTCTAAGAACATTGAGGCTGATGCCCTCTCTAGGAGTTTTTTGCCTGATTCTCCTGAGGTCTTAGAACCGGTCGGTATTCTGAAAGAAGGGGTGGTCCTTTCTGCCATTTCCCCTGATTTACGACGGGTTCTTCAGGAATTTCAGGCTGACAAACCTGACCGCTGTCCTGTGGGGAAACTGTTTGTTCCTGACAGATGGACTAGTAGAGTGATTTCTGAGGTTCACTGTTCCGTGTTGGCTAGGGTTGAGCGACTTTTGTTTTTATAGGATCAGGTCAGATTTCACGAAACCCAACTTTTTCAAAAGTCAGGTCGAGTGAAATCGGCCAATCCTATAGAAAAGTCGGGGTCGGGGGTCGGCCGAAACACGAAACCCAATGCAGTGCATTGGGTTTCTAATGGTTCCCAGGGTCTGAAGGAGAGGAAACTCTCCTTCAGGCCCTGCGATCCATATTAATGTGTAAAATAAAGAATAAAAATAAAAAATATTGCTATACTCACCCTCGGACGCGCCCTGGTTCTAACCCGCAGCCTTCCTTCTTAAGAATGAGCGCTTGAAGGACCTTTCGATGACGTCGCGGCTTGTGATTGGTCGCGTGATGCCCATGTGACCACTCACGCGACCAATCACAAGCCGCAACGTCATCGAAAGGTCCTTCAGGCGCTGATTCTTAGGAAGGAAGGCTCCCGGCTACAACCAGGGTGCGTCCGAGGGTGAGTATAGCAATATTTTTTATTTTTATTCTTTATTTTACACTTAAATCTGAATTCCGATACCGTTTCCCGATATCTTAAACATATCGGGAATCGGTATCTGATTTCCGATTCCAGATTCAGAAGATCGCCGACCTCATGGCCGACCCCACACAGGGGTCGGGTCGGGTTTCATGAAACCCGACTTTGCCAAAAGTCGGCGACTTCTGAATCTGGCCGACCTGTTTCGCTCAATCCTAGTGTTGGCTGGTCATCGTGGCATTTTTGGTACCAGAGACTTGGTTGGTAGGTCCTTTTTGTGGTCTTCTTTGTCGCGTGATGTGCTTTATTTTGTGCAGTCCTGTGGGACTTGTGCGCGGGCCAAGCCTTGTTGTTCCCGTGCTAGTGGGTTGCTTTTGCCATTGCCGCTCCCTGAGAGGCCCTGGACGCATATTCTATGGATTTTATTTCCGATCTTCCGGTTTCCCAGAGGATGTCGGTTATCTGGGTTGTTTGTGACCGGTTCTCTAAGATGGTTCATTTGGTGCCTTTGCCTAAATCGCCTTCCTCTTTGGATTTGATTCCGTTGTTTTTTCAGCATGTGGTCCGTTTGCATGGTATTCCGGAGAATATTGTGTCCGACAGAGGTTCCCAGTTTGTTTCTAGGTTTTGGCAGGCCTTTTGTGCTAGGCTGGGCATTCATTTGTCTTTTTCTTCTGCGTTTCATCCTCAGACAAATGGTCAGACCAAGCGAACTAATTAGACTTTGGAGACTTATTTGAGATACTTTGTGTCTGCTGATCAGGATGATTGGGTGGCTTTCTTGCCATTGGCCGAGTTTGCCCTTAATAATCGGGCTAGTTCGGCTACTTTGGTTTCGCCTTTCTTTTGTAATTTTGGTTTTCATCCTCGTTTTTCTTCTGGGCAGGTTGAGCCTTCTGACTGTCCTGGTGTGGATTCTGTGGTTGACAGGTTGCAGCAGATTTGGGCTCATGTGGTGGACAATTTGGTGTTGTCTCAGGAGGAGGCTCAATGTTTTGCTAACCGTCATTGGTGTGTTGGTTCCCGGCTTCGGGTTGGGGATCTGGTCTGGTTGTCTTCCCGTCATGTTCCTATGAAGGTTTCTTCTCCTAAGTTTAACCCCTTTAGCCCCAAGGGTGGTTTGCATGTTATGGACCGGGCCAATTTTTACAATTCTGACCACTGTCCCTTTATGAGGTTATAACTCTGGAACGCTTCAACGGATCCCAGTAATTCTGACATTGTTTTCTCGTGACATATTGTACTTCATGATAGTGGTAAAATTTCTTTGCTATTACCTGCAATTATTTGTGAAAAAAACGGAAATATGGCAAATATTTTGAAAATTTCGCAATTTTCCAACTTTGAATTTTTATGCAATTAAATCACAGAGATATGTCACACAAAATACTTAATAAGTAACATTTCCCACATGTCTACTTTATATCAGCACAATTTTGGAACCAAAATTTTTTTTGTTAGGGAGTTATAAGGGTTAAAAGTTGACCAGCAATTTCTCATATTTACAACACCATTTTATTTTAGGGACCACATCTCATTTGAAGTCATTTTGAGGGGTCTATATGATAGAAAATACCCAAGTGTGACACCATTCTAAAAACTGCACCCCTCAAGGTTCTCAAAACCACATTCAGGAAGTTTATTAACCCTTCAGGTGTGTTAGGATTGGCGGAACGCACCAAGACAGATGGTATAGATGCGTTCGCAGTCCGGGGTCCACCGTGCAGGTGAAAACCTGCTGCTAGCAATTAGCAGACTATATGGCGGTACACTAAAGTATACATGCATGGGTTAACCTCACCCAGCGTGAAAGAAGCAATGAAATGAAATGAAATGAAATGAAATGAAAGAAGCGTGAAAGAAGCAATCCTGTTAAGGCACAGGACCGCGGTACCGCACCTAAAGCGCGAGCAAGTAGTCAGTGAACTCAACCCCAACTAGGATTAAAGTCCGATTAGACCCTTGCTGGCACAACACCGCAACTGGGTGTGTAAGGAAACTGAAGAGCAATATTAAGGCACAAGAGTGCATGCAGTGCGGCACTGACGAACGCCACTAACCACCCAGGCTTGGGTAAGGAAAGCACAGAGGAAGTGCACGGCGCCGTACTGGCGGTCACAGCAACTGGACGCTATAATGTGTGACTAGTGCTGTAGGATAAGTCGGGCGCTAGGTAGCAGCCATACACCTTCCGCGAACAGTCATTCAATAGGGTAGGGGTATCCAAGGACGACTTGCACTCACAACATACACACATTAGAGATTGAAAGACAATACTAGCGCATGGCCGTGCGGTCATGCGCAGTTTATATAGCAGCAGCACAGGAAGTGGCCACAGCACATTTGCCCTTCCAAGACCTGCCAAGAGGACCAATGGAATGTGCTGCAGAGCCTGAGCACATGACCCTCGATCTCCAATGGGAGATCTTACCCTGGGCATGCTCAGTACGTGCAGACAAGGACTTAGTCCCAGAGAAGTCCGCTCGCTGCTGACCAGCACTGACTTTAATGGCAGAGACTGGAACAGAGTGAGAATGAGCAAGACGCTGGGACTGACGTCTTTGCTGAGCAGACTCCACTGCGGCTGGACAAGAATGGGAGACCGCAGCGGAGGTGGCTCGAGATTCCCCCTGTGCAGAAGCGGGAACTCGACCCCTAACAAGGTGTTTCACATGAATTTTTGGAATGTTTAAATAAAAATTAACATTTAACTTTTTTTCACAAAAAATTTACTTTAGCTCCAATTTGTTTTATTTTACCAAGGGTTACAGGAGAAAATGGACCCCAAACCTTGATGTACAATTTGTCCTGAGTACGCCAATACCCCATAAGTGGAGGTAAACCACTGTTTGGGCGCATGACAGATCTTGGAAGCGAAGGAGCGCCATTTGACTTTTTAATGCAAAATTGACTAGAATTGAGATGGGACGCCATGTTGCGTTTGGAGAGCCCCTGATGTGCCTAAACATTGAAACCCCCCACAAGTGACACCATTTTGGAAAGTAGACCCCCTAAGGATCTTATCTAGAGGTGTGGTGAGCACTTTGACCCACCAAGTGCTTCACAGAAGTTTATAATGCAGAACCGTAAAAATAAAAAATCATTTTTTTTCACAAAAATTATCTTTTCGCCCCCAATTTTTTATTTTCCCAATGGTAAAAGAAGAAATTGGAACCAAAAAGTTGTTTTACAATTTGTCCTGAATACGCTGATACCCCTTATGTGGGGTTAAACCACTGTTTGGGCGCATGGGAGAGCTCGGAAGGGAAGGAGCGCCGTTTGACTTTTCAATGCAAAATTCACAGGAATTGAGATGAGACGCCATGTTGCGTTTGGAGAGCCACTGATGTGCCTAAACATTGAAACCCCCCACAAGTGACACCATTTTGGAAAGTAGACCCCCTAAGGAACTTATCTAGAGGTGTGGTGAGCACTTTGACCCACCAAGAGCTTCACAGAAGTTTATAATGCAGAGCCGTAAAAATAAAACAAAAATTTTTTCCCACACAAATTATTTTTTAGTCCCCAGTTTTGTATTTTCCCAAGGGTAACAGGAGAAATTGGACCCCAAAAGTTGTTGTGCAATTTGTCCTGACTGCGCTGATACCCCATATGTGGGGGGGAACCACCGTTTGGGTGCATGGGAGGGCTCGGAAGGGAAGGAGCGCCATTTGGAATACAGACTTAGATGGAATGGTCTGCAGGCGTCACATTGCATTTGCAGAGCCCCTAATGTACCTAAACAGTAGAAACCCCCCACAAGTGACCCCATATTTGAAACTAGACCCCCCAAGGAACTTATCTAGATGTGTTGTGAGAACTTTGAGCCCCCAAGTGTTTCACTACAGTTTCTAACGCAGAGCTGTGAAAAAAAAAAAAAATTCCCCCCAAAATTATTTTTTAGCCCCCAGTTTTGTATTTTCTCGAGGGTAACAGGAGAAATTGGACCCCAAAAGCTGTTGTCCAATTTGTCCTGAGTGCGCTGATGCCCCATATGTGGGGGGGATCCACCGTTTGGGCGCATGGGAGGGCTCGGAAGGGAAGGAGCGCCATTTGGAATACAGACTTAGATGGAATGGTCTGCAGCGTCACATTGCGTTTGCAGAGCCCCTAATGTACCTAAACAGTAGAAACCCCCCACAAGTGACCCCATATTGGAAACTAGACCCCCCCACGAACTTATCTAGATGTGTTGTGAGAACTTTGAGCCCCCAAGTGTTTCACTACAGTTTATAACGCAGAGCCGTGAAAATAAAAAATCTTTTTTTTTCCCACAAAAATTATTTTTTAGCCCCCAGTTTTGTATTTTCACAAGGGTAACAGGAGAAATTGGACCCCAAAAGTTGTTGTCCAATTTGTCCTGAGTACGCTGATACCCCATATGTTGGGGTAAACTCCTGTTTGGACACACGGGAGAGCTCGGAAGGGAAGGAGCACTGTTTTACTTTTTCAACGCAGAATTGGCTGGAATTGAGATCGGACGCCATGTCGCGTTTGGAGAGCCCCTGATGTGTCTAAACAGTGGAAACCCCCAAATTATAACTGAAACCCTAATCCAAACACACCCCTAACCCTAATTCCAACGGTAACCCTAACCACACCTCTAACCCAGACACACCCCTAACCCTAATCCCAACCCTATTCCCAACCGCAAATGTAATCCAAACCCTAACCCTAACTTTAGCCCCAACCCTAACTGTAGCCTTAACCCTTACTGTAGCCTTAACCCTAGCCCTAACCCTAGCCTTAATACTAGCCCTAACCCTAGCCCTAACCCTAGCCCTAGCCCTAGCCCTAACCCTAGCCCTAACCCTAGCCCTAACCCTAGCCCTAACCCTAACCCTAGCCCTAGCCCTAGCCCTAACCCTAGCCCTAACCCTAGCCCTAACCCTAGCCCTAACCCTAACCCTAGCCCTAACCCTAGCGGGAAAATGGAAATAAATACATTTTTTTAATTTTTTTTTATTTTTCCCTAACTAAGGGGGTGATGAAGGGGTTTGATTTACTTTTATAGCGGGTTTTTTTGCGGATTTTTATGATTGGCAGCCGTCACACACTGAAAGACGCTTTTTATTGCAAAAAGTATTTTTTGCGTTACCACATTTTGAGAGCTATAATTTTTCCATATTTGAGTCCACAGAATCATGTGAGGTCTTGTTTTTTGCGGGACGAGTTGACGTTTTTATTGGTAACATTTTCGGGCACGTGACATTTTTTGATCGCTTTTTATTCCGATTTTTGTGATTCAGAAATACCAAAAACCAGCTATTCATGAATTTCTTTTGGGGGAGGTGTTTATGCCGTTCCGCGTTTGGTAAAATTGATAAAGCAGTTTTATTCTTCGGGTCAGTACGATTACAGCGACACCTCATTTATATCATTTTTTTTTATGTTTTGGCGCTTTTATACGACAAAAACTATTTTATAGAAAAAATAATTATTTTTGCATCGCTTTATTCTGAGGACTATAACTTTTTTACTTTTTTGCTGATGTTGCTGTATGGTGGCTCGTTTTTTGTGGGACAAGATGACGCTTTCAGCGGTACCATAGTTATTTATATCTGTCTTTTTGATCGCGTGTTATTCCACTTTTTGTTCCGCGGTATGATAATAAAGCATTGTTTTTTGTCTCGTTTTTTTTTTTCTTACGGTGTTTACTGAAGGGGTTAACTAGTGGGACAGTTTTATAGGTTGGGTCATTACAGACGCGGCGATACTAAATATGTGTACTTTTATTTATTTTTTTATTTTATTTATGGGAATAATATTTTTTTTTTTTCATTATTTAGGATTTTTTTTTTTTTTTTTTACACACTTGTAAAAAAATTTTTTAACTTTTTTTACTTTGTCCCAGGGGGGACAATATAGATCAGTGATCTGCCAGTTTGCACAGCACTCTGACAGATCACCGATCTGTCTGAGAGCAGTGCAGCGTTACCAAGTGCCTGCTCTGAGCAGGCACTTGGTAAGCCACCTCCCTCCCTGCAGGACCCGGATCCGCGGCCATCTTGGATCTGGGACTTTCTGCAGGGAGGAAGGTAGGAGACCCCCGCAGCAACGCGATCACATCGCGTTGCTGCGGGGGTCTCAAAGAAGCCCGCAGGGAGCCCCCTCCCTGCGCGATGCTTCCCTGCACCGCCGCCACATCGCGATCATGTTTGATCGTGGTGTGCCGTGGGTTAATGTGCCGGGGGCGGTCCGTGACCGCTCCTGGCACATAGTGCCGGATGTCAGCTGCGATAAGCAGCTGACACCCGGCCGCGATCGGCCGCGCTCCCCCCGTGAGCGCGGCCGATCGCTTATGACGTACTATTCCGTCCGTGGGAAGTAAAGCCCACCCCACATGGACGGAATAGTACGTCTAATGGCAGAAAGGGGTTAAGCCTCGGTTTATTGGTCCTTATAGGATTTCTGAGATTATTAATCCGGTGTCTTTTCGACTGGCGCTTCTGGCCTCTTTTGCGATCCATAATGTCTTCCATAGATCTTTATTGCGGAAATATGTGGAGCCCGTTGTTCCCTCTGTTGATCCTCCGGCCCCTGTGTTGGTTGATGGGGAGTTGGAATATGTTGTTGAGAAGATTTTGGATTCCCGTTTTTCAAGGCGGAAGCTTCAGTACCTTGTCAAATGGAAGGGTTATGGCCAGGAGGATAATTCTTGGGTTTTTACCTCTGATGTCCATGCCGCTGATTTGGTTCATGCCTTTCATCTGGCTCATCCTGATCGGCCTGGGGCTCTGGTGAGGGTTCTGTGACCCCTCCTCAAGGGGGGGTACTGTTGTGAATTCTGCTTTTGGGCTCCCTCCGGTGGGTGTAGGTGGTAATGCAGTTGTCCCTGGCCTGCAGTCCTGGACAGGTGTATCTGTTGATTGCAATTCTGACTGGGGTATTTAGGTTTGCAGGACTCATTGGTCCTTGCCCGTTGTCAATGTTTCTTGGGAAGTGTTGGATCTCTGTCTGGCTTCTCCTGCTTAGCTGCCAATTCAGCAAAGATAAGTGTCTGTTTTTTTTTCTATGGCACACAAGCTGTGTGCTTGTTTTTTGAGTGTATTCCTGCTCTGAATGTAGGAGTCCCTGGAATTGCAGATATACGTTCCACGTCTTTAGTTAGATGGAGGAATTTTTTGTATAATCTGCTGTGGATATTTTTCGAAGGGTTTTAATACTGACCGCACAGGACTCTGTTCTATCCTTTCCTATTTTAGCTAAAGTGGCCTCTTGTGCTAAATCCTGTTTTCTGCCTGCCTGTGTTGTTTTTCCTCTCCTACTCACAGCCAATATTTGTGGGGGGCTGCCTTTCCTTTGGGGTTCTGCTCTGAGGCAAGGTAGTATTCCTATTTCCATCTATAGGGGTATCTATTCCTCCTGCTGTGACGAGGTGTCTAGAGTTTGTTAGGTACACCCCACGGCTACTTCTAGTTGCGGTGTTAAGATCAGGATTTGCGGTCAGTATAGTTACCACCGGTGAAAGTTTATATGCTGCTCCAAGGTCACCGGAGCATAACACTGCATATAATGCTCCATACTGTATAATGAGCCCATATATTGCTCCATGCAGTATGAGTGCGATATAATGCTCCTTACAGTATAATGGACACCATATAATGCTCCATACAAAATAATGAGCCTCATTTATTGTTCCATACAGTATAATTAGTACCATATAATCTTTAAAACAGTATAATGAGCTTCGTACATTGCTTCATATATAATAGGACCCATATAATATTCCACACAATATAAGACAGGCCCCATATACTGCTCCAAACAGAATGGGCCCCATATAATGCTCCATATATAATGGGCCCCATACGTTGGTGCCCATACAGTGCTCCAAACATGAAAAAAAATTAAATACTCACCTCTACTCACTGACCGCTGCTCTGCTTTGGACTTCTCAGCTCCGGTGTCATCTGGCTCTCTGCACTGTGACTGTTCAGGCAGAGGGCGCACAGTACTGACATCATCGCTCTTTGTGACCTGAAAGTCACAGTCACGATATGCGGAAGACACCGCTATGGTGGAACAGGTAGAGGTAAGTATTGCAAGTACCAGGGTCCTGTGCAAGTGGGGGGGGGCCCACTCATGGGCACCGGCACTGGCACAAGCATCGGGTCCCCATAGCGTGCCAGTGTCCCTGACAGTGAGTGGGCTCCTTGCCTGTTCAGGGTCCCAGCACTTGGATTTCTTTCCACCAGTAATATAAAAAAAGCCTGAACATGTTTGGTATCTGTAAACTCATATTGACCTGGAAAATCATAATGACAGGTCAGTTTTAGCATTTAGTGAACATTGTAAAAAAAAACAGTTGTGGAATTGCGCCAATGTAGTTTTTCAAATCTACAACTCGTCCTGCAAAAAACAAGCTCTCACAAGGCCATATTGATTGAAAAATTAAAAAGTTATGGCTTTGGGAAGAAGAGGGAAGAAGAGGAGCAAAAACAAAAAGGGGTAAAGGGGTCAAATATAACAATGGAAGAAAGGTTGAACTCAATGGACCTATGTTTTTTCAACCTTTATAACTATTATCTTCTAATACTTGCAGTCATATACACATTTACCATGCATTCTCCATTAATGTACCAACCTTTTGAACAGTATCAAACACATTGAAATACAACATCCAACATATCCCAATCTAAGTGAGCCGTGAAAGCCACCTAATGTGAATAATGTATTCTGCACCAAAAAATTTTCATTGTACTTAAGCTTGTTCAAATAATTACAATAATTAAAATAAGTAGTAAACAATAGGCAGTTTTATGTTGACGTATTCCCTTTAAATATTGAAAATATTTGCCTATCAGCTGTCACTGTTTTTAATATCTTTTGAACACAGGGATGTACAGTATAAGCTGAAGCTGATAGGTTAAATCTTTTTAAGGCAGCTCTTGGTTAGGTAAGCAACATTTACTGGAAAGTTTCATGCTATTTGATTTTTACCAGACTAGCACCGAATTTCCTTGGTGTAATAAAAACCTTTATTTTATTCCATCAAGTATTCTCTATTTCCGCAGTGAAACTGAATGGCTTTAGCATCTACACTGCCCAACTTGGTTAATTTATTAGAATACATTCTTTAGCCCATTCACAACCTATAACGTACATGTACATCAAAATGCATGCTCCTGCCTTTGATGTGGGCCTGCATACTGAGCCTGCATCTTTCCTCACGTGACCTATGATATAATCAGTTATTATGTGCCTTTAACAGCCAAGCTCAAAGCACAGCTCCTCCCGCAGCTGTTAACCTGTTAACTCCCACTGTCAATCTTGGACAGCGGCATTTAATATGCACCAACAGGGGGTGTGCAACATCAATTGCGCCCATCAGTGCTCCAGTGACCTGATCGAAGGGTTCCAATGATTTGTTATAATAGATGCTGCTGATTACCTCAATGCCTGTCACTATGATCCTCCTATGAAAGCCAACCCATTGCTGGTGTTAATAGGAGAACATGATTTTCCCAATACGTAGCACAAGCAATCAGATGATTGCAGTTTCAAGTCATCACTATTAAAAACAGTAAAAATGAGGAAATAAAGCTTAAATCACTACTCCCTTTTTGCTCCACTAGAAATAATATAATTTTTGAAAAATACACATATTTGGTTGCACTGCATTTGTTAAAGTCTGAAAGATTAAAATATAAAATAAATTAATCCAATTGGTAAATAGCGTAAAGAGAAAAACAAAATGACAGAATTTGGGGGTTTGTCTGCTGCAACATTGCAATAAAATGCAATAAGAGGAGATCAAAACATCTTATCTACCCCAAAATCATATCAGTAAAAACATCTGCTTAGGGCATAATAAATAAGCCATCACATAGCCCCATATCCAGAAAAATAAAAACGTTATTGATCTTGTCAAATGGCGACACAAGCAAAAAAAAATTTCCTACAAATTTTCTAATTTTTTTTCCCAACTTAAGTTAAAAACATCTATACAATTGGTTTCCGTGTACTTATACTGACCCGGAGAATCATATTGCCAGGTCAGTTTAATTGACCGTAACACCACATGGCCTGGTCTGACCGTGTAAAATAAATAAATAAATTAAAAAAGAGACATATGATCCCCTCTATTTTCGTAACCAGCCATGGGAAAGCAAATTGAAGATGTTTTGCATTAAGATGGTTCTTTTGGACAAAACAGTAATGATATTGGATAAAATGCTGTGGCAATGCTGAGCATTATAAAGGTGCTCTCTGAATATTTATGCTTTTTTATACAGTGGGGCAAAAAAGTATTTAGTCAGTCAGCAATAGTGCAAGTTCCACCACTTAAAAAGATGAGAGGCGTCTGTAATTTACATCATAGGTAGACCTCAACTATGGGAGACAAACTGAGAAAAAAAATCCAGAAAATCACATTGTCTGTTTTTTTAACATTTTATTTGCATATTATGGTGGAAAATAAGTATTTGGTCAGAAACAAAATTTCATCTCAATACTTTGTAATATATCCTTTGTTGGCAATGACAGAGGTTAAACGTTTTCTGTAAGTCTTCACAAGGTTGCCACACACTGTTGTTGGTATGTTGGCCCATTCCTCCATGCAGATCTCCTCTAGAGCAGTGATGTTTTTGGCTTTTCGCTTGGCAACACGGACTTTCAACTCCCTCCAAATGTTCTCTATAGGGTTGAGATCTGGAGACTGGCTAGGCCACTCCAGGACCTTGAAATGCTTCTTACGAAGCCACTGCTTCGTTGCCCTGGCGGTGTGCTTTGGATCATTGTCATGTTGAAAGACCCAGCCACGTTTCATCTTCAATGCCCTTGCTGATGGAAGGAGGTTTGCACTCAAAATCTCACGATACATGGCCCCATTCATTCTTTCATGTACCCGGATCAGTCGTCCTGGCCCCTTTGCAGAGAAACAGCCCCAAAGCATGATGTTTCCACCACCATGCTTTACAGTAGGTATGGTGTTTGATGGATGCAACTCAGTATTCTTTTTCCTCCAAACACGACAAGTTGTGTTTCTACCAAACAGTTCCAGTTTGGTTTCATCAGACCATAGGACATTCTCCCAAAACTCCTCTGGATCATCCAAATGCTCTCTAGCAAACTTCAGACGGGCCCGGACATGTACTAGCTTAAGCAGTGGGACACGTCTGGCACTGCAGGATCTGAGTCCATGGTGGCGTAGTGTGTTACTTATGGTAGGCCTTGTTACATTGGTCCCAGCTCTCTGCAGTTCATTCACTAGGTCCCCCCGCGTGGTTCTGGGATTTTTGCTCACCGTTATTGTGATCATTCTGACCCCACGGGGTGGGATTTTGCGTGGAGCCCCAGATCGAGGGAGATTATCAGTGGTCTTGTATGTCTTCCATTTTCTAATTATTGCTCCCACTGTTGATTTCTTCACTCCAAGCTGGTTGGCTATTGCAGATTCAGTCTTCCCAGCCTGGTGCAGGGCTACAATTTTGTTTCTGGTGTCCTTTGACAGCTCTTTGGTCTTCACCATAGTGGAGTTTGGAGTCAGACTGTTTGAGGGTGTGCACAGGTGTCTTTTTATACTGATAACAAGTTTAAACAGGTGCCATTACTACAGGTAATGAGTGGTGGAAAGAGGAGACTCTTAAAGAAGAAGTTACAGGTCTGTGAGAGCCAGAAATCTTGATTGTATGTTTCTGACCAGATACTTATTTTCCACCATAATATGCAAATAAAATGTTAAAAAAACAGACAATGTGATTTTCTGGATTTTTTTTTCTCAGTTTGTCTCCCATAGTTGAGGTCTACCTAAGATGTAAATTACAGACGCCTCTCATCTTTTTAAGTGGTGGAACTTGCACTATTGCTGACTGACTAAATACTTTTTTGCCCCACTGTATGTATCTGGTAATGTTTTCTACATGAAAAAAATAGCCACTGTATTTGTGAAATGTATTTTTTATTTTCTTAATAATCTTCTTTTTAATCATAAATCAATAAATCAACATAAATCAATTATATTATAATGCATTGTAATCTAATATTATGCAATGCTCTGTTTAAAATTAATTAAATAGCTCAAGTTAACATAAACCTACTAACAATCCATACATTTACCATAAACTGATAATTAATCCCTTTAATCCTGCTTCATCCCATTTTTGTGATGAGTACACATAGCCCACACATTTGAGAACACATACACTAAAGCGACGCTGCAGCGATACCGACAACGATGTCGATCGCTGCAGCGTCGCTGTTTGGTCGCTGCAGAGCTGTTACACAGACAGCTCTCCAGTGACCAACGATCCTGAAGTCCCCGGGTAACCAGGGTAAACATCGGGTTACTAAGCGCAGGGCCGCGCTTAGTAATCCGATGTTTACCCTGCTTACCAGCGTAAATGTAAAAAAAACAAACACTACATACTTACCTTCCGTGTCTGTCCCCCGGCGCTCTGCTTTCCTCTGCACTGTCAGCGCCGGCCAGCCGGAAAGCAGAGCGGTGACGTCACCGCTGTGCTTTCCGGCTGGCCGGTGCTCACAACCAGTGCAGGGAAGCAGAGCGCCGGGGACAGACACGGAAGGTAAGTATGTAGTGTTTGTTTTTTTATGTTTATGCTGGTAACCAGGGTAAACATCGGGTTACTAAGCGTGGCCCTGCGCTTAGTAACCCGATGTTTACCCTGGTTACCAGTGAAGACATCGCTGGATCGGCATCACACACGCCGATTCAGCGATGTCTGCGGGAGGTCCAGCTACAAAATAAAGTTCTGGACTTTCCTCAGCGACCAACGATCTCCCAGCAGGGGCCTGATCGTTGGTCGCTGTCACACATAACGATTTCCTTAACGATATCATTGCTACGTCACACAAAGCAACGATATCGTTAACGATATCGTTATGTGTGACGGTACCTTTAGTGGAGAAAAGTTTTGGGACAAATCTCTTAATCACTGAATTCAGGTTTTCATTAGTCCCACTGCCACAAGTGTAAAAAGTCAAGCAAAGAGCCATACCACCTTCTTTTGCTAACATTTGTGACAGATTGGGTCATTCTGAAGAGCTCACTGAATTTAAGTGTGATATTGTAATATCAAGTCACTAGAAGTGGGCAACTGTATTTGAGTGGAATTGAATTTTACTGGGAGTTTACAAAAATAAGTATTCTCCAGAATATAGACTTTTTGGTAACTCACTCTGTCCAAATTCAATGACACAGTTGACAGCCATGTCTGCCATTTTGCTGAACTATAAAGGGCTGAAAAGTGTAAAACAGACAAACTAATATTCACCTCTGCCGCCTGCATGTTGCCCACTATCTTCTCTTCAGGCCCTTTTCTTTCTGCAGTCATGTGCTGTTGTCATCTTTCAAGAACAGAATTTTTGGCTGGATCTAGGCATCATTGGTCAAGGAATATCATAACGACATGATCTGCATTATGACATTATGACCTGACTTAACCTCCAAGGCGTGGTTGTAGCTGGAAGTACTGGAAGTTCTAAAGTAAATATACTGGACATACAGTTAGGGCCAGAAATATTTGGACAGTGACACAATTTTCGCGAGTTGGGCTCTGCATGCCACCACATTGGATTTGAAATGAAACCTCTACAACAGAATTCAAGTGCAGATTGTAACGTTTAATTTGAAGGGTTGAACAAAAATATCTGATAGAAAATGTAGGAATTGTACACATTTCTTTACAAACACTCCACATTTTAGGAGGTCAAAAGTAATTGGACAAATAAACATAACCCAAACAAAATATTTTTATTTTCAATATTTTGTTGCAAATCCTTTGGAGGCAATCACTGCCTTAAGTCTGGAACCCATGGACATCACCAAACGCTGGGTTTCCTCCTTCTTAATGCTTTGCCAGGCCTTTACAGCCGCAGCCTTCAGGTCTTGCTTGTTTGTGGGTCTTTCCGTCTTAAGTCTGGATTTGAGCAAGTGAAATGCATGCTCAATTGGGTTTAGATCTGGAGATTGACTTGGCCATTGCAGAATGTTCCACTTTTTGGCACTCATGAACTCCTGGGTAGCTTTGGATGTATGCTTGGAGTCATTGTCCATCTGTACTATGAAGCGCCGTCCAATCAACTTTGCAGCATTTGGCTGAATCTGGGCTGAAAGTATATCCTGGTACACTTCAGAATTCATCCGGCTACTCTTGTCTGCTCTTATGTCATCAATAAACACAAGTGACCCAGTGCCATTGAAAGCCATGCATGCCCATGCCATCACGTTGCCTCCACCATGTTTTACAGAGGATGTGGTGTGCCTTGGATCATGTGCCGTTCCCTTTCTTCTCCAAACTTTTTTCTTCCCATCATTCTGGTACAGGTTGATCTTTGTCTCATCTGTCCATAGAATACTTTTCCAGAACTGAGCTGGCTTCTTGAGGTGTTTTTCTGCAAATTTAACTCTGGCCTGTCTATTTTTGGTATTGATGAATGGTTTGCATCTAGATGTGAACCCTTTGTATTTACTGTCATGGAGTCTTCTCTTTACTGTTGACTTAGAGACAGATACACCTACTTCACTGAGAGTGTTCTGGACTTCAGTTGATGTTGTGAACGGGTTCTTCTTCACCAAATTAAGTATGCGGTGATCATCCACCACTGTTGTCATCCGTGGACGCCCAGGCCTTTTTGAGTTCCCAAGCTCACCAGTCAATTCCTTTTTTCTCAGAATGTACCCAACTGTTGATTTTGCTACTCCAAGCATGTCTGCTATCTTTCTGATGGATTTTTTCTTTTTTTTCAGCCTCAGGATGTTCTGCTTCACCTCAATTGAGAGTTCCTTTGACCGCATGTTGTCTGCTCACAGCAACAGCTTCCAAATGCAAAACCACACACCTGGAATCCACCCCTGACCTTTTAACTACTTCATTGATTACAGGTTAACGAGGGAGACGCCTTCAGAGTTAATTGCAACCCTTAGAGTCCATTGTCCAATTACTTTTGGTCCCTTGAAAAAGAGGACGCTATGCATTACAGAGCTATGATTCCTAAACCCTTTCTCCGATTTGGATGTGGAAACTATCATATTGCAGCTGGGAGTGTGCACTTTCAGCCCATATTATATATATAATTGTATTTCTGAACATGTTTTTGTAAACAGCTAAAATAACAAAACTTGTGTCACTGTCCAAATATTTCTGGCCCTAACTGTAGGAAGTTGCAGTTATTGTAATGTCTTGGTGTTACAACACAAGGTGACTTCCAAGGCCAGGTCCATGCCAGAAGTCTTGTTCTAGCGAGAAGAAACTGGCATGTAACTGTGAATAGCGGGCAACAGGTTTTAGAGTAACAAAGATGCTCAGACAGGTGAGCAGTGAGGTGAGTGCTAGGGTTTTAATTTTTTTTAAATGTTATGTGTAGGTTTGAGCAAAACGGGTCGGCCAGATTCAGAAGTCGCCGACTTTTGGCAAAGTCGGGTTTCATGAAACCCGACCCGACCCCTGTGTGGGGTCGGCCATGAGGTCGGCGATCTTCTGAATCTGGTATTGGAATTCCGATACCGATTCCCGATATGTTTAAGATACTGGGAATCGGTATCGGAATTCAGATTTAAGTGTAAAATAAAGAATAAAAATAAAAAATATTGCTATACTCACCCTCGGACGCGCCCTGGTTGTAACCGGGAGCCTTCCTTCCTAAGAATGAGTGCCTGAAGTTCCTTTCGATGATGTCGCGGCTTGTGATTGGTCGCGTGAGCGGTCACATGGGCGTCACGCGACCAATCACAAGCCGTGACATAATCGAAAGGTCCTTCAAGCGCTGATTCTTAGGAAGGAAGGCTGCGGGTTAGAACCAGGGCGCGTCCAAGGGTGAGTATATTCCTAACAGGTATATACTCACCCTCGGACGCGCCCTGGTTCTAACCCGCAGCCTTCCTTCCTAGAATCAGCGCTTGAAGGACCTTTCGATGACGTCGCGGCTTGTGATTGGTCGCATGACGCCCATGTGACCGTTCATGCGACGAATCACAAGCCGCGACATCATCGAAAGGTCCTTCAGGCGCTCATTCTTAGGAAGGAAGGCTCCCGGTTACAACCAGGGCGCGTCCGAGGGTGAGTATAGCAATATTTTTTATTTATATTCTTTATTTTACACATTAATATGGATCACAGGGCCTGAAGGAGAGGTTCCTCTCCTTCAGGCCCTGGGAACCATTAGAAACCCAATGCACTGCATTGGGTTTCATGTTTCGGCCGAACCCGGCCCCGACTTTTCTATAGGATCGGCCAATTTCACTCGACCCGACTTTTGAAAAAGTCGGGTTTCGTGAAATCCGACCCGATGTGTATTATGCTCTTGTGTATGCAGATTGAATACTGAGAAAAATTCATCTCGTGGAGAATAACTTTGTTACATTGCAAGTTTCCAGATAAAATCCATAACATTTTTCCAGATATGCTAATCTCTAAATGTCACCATTTGCAACAAGACAGTTTGTGAAATTTCTCCCCTTCTAAACATTCCACAGTCAGAGTTGTATTCTTGAAAGGTGGAATTGGTTAGGAATGACAGCAAAGTGGTGGAGCATGTAAAAGTAAAGAATGTGGTTGCTTAGTGTTGAGACACATAGTTCTTAAAATGTTACCAAAGCATTGCTGACTGAATAACAGGATTTCATACGTTTGGTAATAACAGAAGGATAAAAGCTGTATGCCAGGAGTTTCATGGCATGCGTTTCTATGGCTAGCTGCATGCAAGTTTTACAAGACTATGTCTTGACTATAGGATAAAAAAAATGTAATCACAGTGTACTTTTTTCCAGGTGATAATAATGTGACATTAGTCAGCTAAAGCAATTGCTCATTAATTTCACTGTATGATTTTTGGCTGTGGGTAACGTTATCCATTTTCATCTACCCAATTTCAAAAAGGTTGTGACACTGTGTAAAATGTAAAGAATACAAGAAGTCAATGATTTGTAAATCTCTTATAGACAACAATGTAAAACATCACACAAAGGTACAAAGGTTGAAATGTAAGTAATCTTGAATTTAAAAAAAAATAATTTAAAAATTGACATCAGCGACACTTCTCAAAAAAGTTGGGCTGTAAAACATTGGTAAAGTAAGCGGTAGTAATGAAAACAGCTGAAGGGTTAATTTTCAACTAAGTCATATGACTGTGAAGAAAAGAGCATGTTACATGCATGCCATAATGTCCAGCATGAAGACCTACATTTATTTCCACGTTATATTTTTATGTCTCCACAGGTCCCCAACTCACAAAATGAAGACCCTACAGTAACCCCCATGAAGTGGCACAGTGGAACCAAATATCCCCCAATATCCAACAAAGCATGATGCCCATAGAGCCCAGACTCCAACCCCATCCCCAATCCAGTCAGATTGCCACACAGCTCCCCCTACACAGTATAATGTCTAGCACAAGCCCACACACAGTGTGATGCCCCCAAAGATCCCCTTCACAAACAGTGACTGCCAAAATTTAAAAAATAAATAAATCTGCTCACTTCACCCCATTCTCTTGATGCATTACTCTAGCCTGTGCTGTTTGCGGATGAAGGATCTGCACAGCAGGCTTGATCTGATTACATCATTGCACTTGCTTCTGTGAGAATCAAGCAAACAGACTGAGTACTAAATTAGGGAACCAATGACTTTCTGTCCCCCCATTGTATTCAATTGCATATCCATCCTGAGGTCACAAGTACAGTTGAAATCTATATATCAAAAAAGGGCACTAGGCCTAGATAAATGGCACTTCCAATATCAATATACCCCAAGAGTTCATAAGGAAGTCAAACGCCAAATGTAGAATCAAACAAATTTTATTCCAATTTATTACATAACATTAAAATACATATAAGAAGGAACACAGACAAAGAAACTGCCAACACTGGCATGCATCAAGAACTGGCACCTTTCCAATATAAATTGATGTTCTGTATACACAGAAAAACCCACTGTACAGTAAATAAATCTACCACTATTCTATCAAACAAGAGTAGAGAACAATAAAGTGCATATATTACTACCAAATTTCATAAAAAGCCACCATACTTAGATATATGTAAACAAGCCAAGTGCTTTATAAACAATTAATCTAGGTGGCTATAATAACTAATTGAAAATACATAGGTAGGTAGATATAAATAAGGTTCATAATATGTCGATCAAACATTCATTAAGGCGTATATACCCATTATAGCATTATCTTGCCTAAGTCTGCCAAAGTGCTTTGTGCTCCTACAAGTACTCTCTACTGGCCTGCAAAGTGCCTAGTGCATATGTGCTTTGTAGCCTCACAGCAGTAAAAGGAGCAAATATAGGCATAAGTATATGACATAACCAGTAAAACAAAGGTCTTAAGGTGCCAAACGATACATGACCTGATCCCCGACTCGCGTTTCGCGACTTGCTTCTTCCTGGGGGGTTCTCGTATAGAAACTGGTGACCCTTGTGTGCTTTATTTATACACTCCAGCTCATTAACCACAGCGGCATGATGACGGCGCTTCCATTGTACTGTTCCCGAGTCTTCCGGTATGTGGATCTCCTTGGCAACGCGTCTAAGTGCTGCAGATTCCGCCCTCTCTCTGGCGCGTCAGAGGGGAAAGTGGACCTGCCGCGTGGGACGCCGAGCTGATGAGACCTCACATCCGGAACAGTACAACGGAAGCGCCTTCATCATGCCGCTGTGGCTAATGAGCTGGAGCGTATATATAAAGTGCACAAGTGTCACCAGTTTCTATACAACAACCCCCCAGGAAGAAGCAAGTCGCGAAACGCGCGATGGGGATCAGCTGCTTGCACAGGTCATGTATCATTTGGCACCTTAAGCCCTTTGTTTTACTGGTTATGTCATATACTTATGCCTATATTTGCTCCTTACTATATCTCGCACTAAAGCACTTTTACTGCTGTGAGGCTACAAAGCACATATGCACTAGGCACTTTGCAGGCCAGTAGAGAGTACTTGTAGGAGCACAAAGCACTTTGGCAGACTTAGGCAAGATAATGCTATAATGGGTATATATGCCTTAATGAATGTTTGATCCACATATGATGAACCTTATTTATATCTACCTACCTATGTATTTTCAATTAGTTATTATACCCAGCTAGATTAATTGTTTATAGAGCACTTGGCTTGTTTACATATATCTTAGTATGGTGGCTTTTTATGAAATTTGGTAGTAATATATGCACTTTATTGTTCTCTACTCTTGTTTGATAGAATAGTGGTAGATTTATTTACTATACAGTGGGTTTTTCTGTGTATACAGAACATCAATTTATATTGGAAAGGTGCCAGTTCTTGATGCATGCCAGTGTTGGCAGTTTCTTTGTCTGTGTATACAGAACATCAATTTATATTGGAAAGGTGCCAGTTCTTGATGCATGCCAGTGTTGGCAGTTTCTTTGTCTGTGTTCCTTCTTATATGTATTTTAATGTTATGTAATAAATTGGAATAAAATTTGTTTGATTCTACATTTGGCGTTTGACTTCCTTATGAACTCTTGGGGTATACAGTTGAAATCTAGATGTGCTTTTTTTTAGGCCTCCCCAACTCACGGGTCCATGGTGGTCACATGGAATGCCGCCATTAGTGGTATGCAACTATTCAACCTCTCTTAAGATATTTGATATAGATCTTACCTTAGTAATGTAAAAGTGTCCTCAACATATCTGACTATGTGGAATTTGATGAAAACTGGAATTTGACAAATTTATTTAAGTGGAATTGAATTCTACTAGAATTTTACAAAAAGCAGTACTCTACTTATTGCAACTCTTCTGTAATTCACGCCGAGCTAATTCAGCAAAATGCTGGCCACCATTTATTTGATCTCTAAGATCACAACAATGTTATGATATTAGGATGTGCCCTGCAACCTTCCAACGTGCACTGTGGATTGGAACTTCTGGCTGGGACTTGGACCAGGAAGACCCTGTCACCCTAGGCCTAATCAAGGCCAAATGTCATGGACCTACAGTGAGGATGCAGTGCCAAGAACCATATGGAAAAAATTAAAAGTGAAGGTGAGCAGTAAGGTATTTATTGTTTTTTTTTTTAAATTCTACACCATCATCCTGGGTCTCTCTAGATAATTATAAGGTAAATTCAATTCAGGAAAACTAATTTAGCTGCAAATCAAATTTCCCAGTAAATTGTGAACAATTTGTTGAATTCCAATCCCGTCAGATCCACTCACCTCTAATGGTAACCATTTTTCAACACATATTATCTTAAGAATTTGTTCATTGGTTTAAAATGGCTATGACATTTCTTGTCTGTGTTTTCATCCAGGATATTATAGTTTCTCCTGATTGCCTGTGCTATTCCTTGTGATGTGATAGTTGCATGGCATTATGAAAAGCCAACACAGGTGCTCCAAAGGTCATATGAGCCTTCTCTAGCTGATGCAATTTTCTGGTTCTTGCAAAATGTTAATTTTTTTTCAGATTTATGTGAATCGGATCACACCTTACTTGAATTCCAGTTAAGTTTCTAAAATTTGCATCAAATTGATTTATGTATCTCTAATATTTAATATTATATTTACCTGCTATCTCTCAGATAACTCTCTTGCAGACCCTCTTCAATCTGGTTTCCGCTCTTACACTCTACTGAAACTGCCCTCACTAAAGTCTCTAATGACCTACTAACAGCTAAATCTAATGGTCACTACTCCATGCTAATTCTCTTGGATCTCTCTGCAGCATTCAACACTGTGGATCATCAGCTCTTCCTCACTATGCTCCATCGGCTTCAATGACACCGTTCTCTCCTGGTTCTCCTCCTATCTCTCTGACTGCTCCTTCACTGTATCTTTTGCTGGTTCCTCCTCCTATCACCTTCCCCTTACTGTTGGGGTTCCTCAAGGATCAGTCCTAGGCCCCTTCCTCTTCTCTTTATATACTGCCCCTATTGGACAAACAATCAGTAGATTTGGTTTCCAGTACCATCTCTATGCTGTTGACACCCAATTATAGACTTCTTCTCCTGTTTTCATGCCGACCTTTTTAGTAAACACCAGTGATTGTCTTACCGCTGTTTCTAACATCATGTCCTCCCTCTATCTGAAACTGAATCTGTCAAAAACTGAACTCCTCATGTTTTCTCCCTCTATCAACCTACCTTTGCCTGACATTGCCATCTCCGTGTGTGGTTCCACCATTACTCCAAAGCAACATGCCCGCTGCCTCATTCACCCCCCACATCCGATCACTGGCTCGCTCTTCTTACCTGCATCTCAAAAACATTTCTAGAATTCGCCCTTTTCTTACTTTCGGCTCTGCAAAAACTATTACTGTTTCACTTATTCATTCTCGTCTGGACTATTGTAACTCTCTACTAATCGGCCTCCCTCTTACCAAACTTTCCCCGCTCCAATCTGTCCTGAATGCTGCAGCCAGGATCATATTCCTCACCAACCGTTACACCGATGCCTCTACCTTGTGCCAGTCATTACACTGGCTACCCATCCACTCAAGAATCCAGTACAAAACTACTACCCTCATCCACAAAGCACTCCATGGCTCAGCACCACCCTACATATCCTCTCTGGTCTCAGTCTACCACCCTACCCGTGCCCTCCGCTCTGCTAATGACCTCAGGTTAGCATCCTCAATAATCAGAACCTCCCACTCCCGTCTCCAAGACTTTACACGTGCTGCGCCGATTCTTTGGAATGCACAACCTAGGTTAATACGATTAATCCCCAATCCCCACAGTTTTAAGCGTGCCCTAAAAACTCATTTGTTCAGATTGGCCTACCGCCTCAACGCATTAACCTAACTATCCCTGTGTGGCCCATTAAAAAACAAAACAAAAAAAACATAATTGGGGTCCTCGCATCATGTTCTCATACGCTTTATACAGTTAATAGCCCTCTGAGTCTATACTGCTACATACTTAGGCAGATAACTGGTTCATGCAGCTTTACATGAACACCTGAGCCTTAAACTATGGCTGGTCCGACTAACTAAAGCAATTGTTACCATCCACCTCTCGTGTCTCCCCTTTTCCGTATAGTTTGTAAGCTTGCGAGCAGGGCCCTCATTCCTCTTGGTATCTATTTTGAACTGTGATTTCTGTTATGCTGTTATGTCTATTGTCTGTATAAGTCCCCTCTATAATTTGTAAAGCGCTGCGGAATATGTTGGCGCTATATAAATAAAATTATTATTATTATTATTTAATAAAATTACACTGCAAAAATAATGTTAAGAACATTTTATTGTTTAAATACGGTAATAATCAACTTTGCCAATATATAATAACATTTTTTTATGTTACCTCCTATTTAAAAAAAAAAATCATAGAGAATATATCAGTAAACACAGCTGTGTTATAATGTCACCTTAAATGGCTTATTTGAGGCTATAGTCAGCTTGATGATATGCAGCAAGATAACCTTACATCCCGGTAATAGCATCTGATCTGAGTTTCATTAAGATGAAGTATTATGATCATAATTGGACAATTTATTTCAGGCTCTAATCAAAGTATTTGACATGGAAACAATTGTTAAGCACAAGGATGAAGGGAAAGGAAGGCAGACCATTAAATAAAAAATAATTAGTAATTATGGAAGGTCGAACTCTTAAAATCATTACGTAGGAAGCTACAATTATATATAACGAACAAAGAATACATCATAGGCATCTAAGAAAGAGTTATTGCACTTGTGCAAGATTAATACAACTATAAGGTGCTATTAAAAGAAAGCAACATTATTGTGTTGTAAATATTAGATTATCCAGTTGTACACTATCAACCTATGTGGAGTGTATAAATCATTTTTCAAATTTCTTCTTCGCCTTATTGTCTCTAAAACTTGAGTCTTGATGTGTGGAACTGCAGGAGTCTTGATGTGTGGAATATTCCTCAACTGACAGTAGAGAAGAAACTATAGGGATGACAGTTGTGGCCCAGTCCCGTAGTGCAGAGAATCCACAACATCCCCCACCCTTGCCACCAAATCATGCAATTCAAGGCCATGCATACAAGGTCCTAAGGTTTGCCATGTGAGAACTCAATATGCAGGGCCTTAAAGAAAAGAAAGTATAGGAGAAGAAAGTACTGTAAATGCAAGTTTTTCTCTGATCTGGCATCTGATTGCAGGGTTATTACCAAGATAGTAAGGGATCTCCTATCTCTGAGACAGGCGATAACCCACTGATAGTTGGGGGGGTCCGTCAATTGGAACCCACAGTTATCCTCAGAACAGGGCTCTGGAATCCAAAAACCTAGCTTATCATAGCTCTGTATTGAAGGAAATGGAAGTGACCATGCTCCATTCATTGACTCTGGGGCTGCTGATGAAAGCCAAACACAATGCAATCAATAAATCACTTACGATATCCTCTATCCTGTGGATAAGGGATAACTAAGGGTACCGTCACACAGTGGCATTTTGATCGCTACGACGGCACGATTTGTGACGTTCCAGCGATATATCCGTGACGTTCCAGCGATCTCGCTGTGTCTGACACGCTCCTGCGATCAGGGACCCCGCTGAGAATCGTACGTCGTAGCAGATCGTCTGAAACTTTATTTCGTCGTCTAGTGTCCCGCTGTGGCGGCATGATCGCATGGTGTAACAAAGGTGTGCACGATATTGTATACGATGTGCGCATAGTAACCAACGGCTTCTACATTGCACATACGTCATGAAAATTATCGCTCCAGCGTCGTACATTGCAAAGTGTGACAGCAGTCTACGACGCTGGAGCGATATTGTTACGATGCTGGAGCGTCACGGATCGTGCCGTCGTAGCGATCAAAATGCCACTGTGGGACGGTACCCTAAGTATATCAATGATAACATTTTAAGGAAGGCCAGTGTGACAATGCAAAGTGAAATTAGCCCAGTCTCTGATGCTTCAGAAGTGTGGGAAATGGTGCTACACATGTTTTTCTTTTGCAAGTTGTGAATTTGAATCTCAAAATTTTGAATTCGTGTTTAACCGTAAATTTCAGGAAATTCTAATCAAACTCCATCCTCCGCTCCCCATCTAGAATTTTAATTAATTTGAATGAATATATTTTGGGGGCTGTTCTTCGGTTTGCAGTCTCCTATGCTCAATTAGGTTATACTACTTTTTTTACTTTGCATACCAAGTGTGCCCTCATTCAAAATTTCATACAGAGCTAGTAAATGATCTCTGATAGATAGATGATCGATGATTTATAGTTACATTTCTGATTTTATCTTTTGCTGTCTTTTTTCTGTCTTTTTATGTTTTATGTCTATTAATAACTTATCCCATTCTGTTAAGTGTACAAAAGGTACAGTACGTACACAAAATGGTAATATATTTTTAATCAGAACTATTTACAATGTTGTTGCTATTTATTGAAGATGCATTAGAGCAATGCAAAACAGGATGACATTTATGCAGTTACAATGAGATCAGAAGATAATTCAGATACTGTGCTTTATATGCTTTTGTTTATTTGTATATAATGAATATTTACCAAATTAAGCTGCTGAGCAAAACAAAGCTTGCCTGTATTTATGCACAGCATCTGTGGAAAACCAAGGTTTTGTTAGTCTCATTACTCACAAACCCGTCTAGAAATTGGACCAATACTCTGCAACTTACCAATCACTCTTTTTGCTAAGGTGGCTCTTCCTCATCAGCATTATGTAAGCAATTAAAGTGTGTTCCAAAGTCTAAAAGTTACCATTTTCCATGAGATAGAGAATAATTTTCTGATTGCTGGGGGTATGACCGTTGTGGCTCTTACGGATCCTGAGTTCTGAAAAACCCCGGCTGAATGGATAGGGGTCAACAATGCATGTTGACACTTCATTTATTCTAATGGGAATGCTCATTCACATCTTTCCAGACCCAAGAGCATAAGAAATGCAATATGTGAAAAATTGAAATATGATTGCACTCACCTCACCGCTCACCTCTCAAGCAGCTCTGCTACTCACCACTACCCCTTCGGTCCTCACCGCATCATTCCATCCATTGCTGTTCACATTGGAATCTTCAGTCCCAGCACTCTGTGCCAGACTTCTGGGTGTCATGGCGCCTTGGAGGGTTTTGCACAGGCATGAGATCTCAAAGGCGCTATTCATGGCACTGTTGACCTATCTTGCGCCTGTGCCGAATCCTCCAGGGGACAAATATACCCAGAAGTCCAGCGCTTCAGGAGTGGACCAATGATTCCAATGTGAGTGGCAGGGGACAAGAAGATGCCGCGAGAATCAAATGGGTGGCAGTAAGTGGGACCGTATAGGTGAGCATAATGATTTTTTTATCTTTTAACTGTTTGACAACATATTGTGGTTCAGAGAAATAGTGCCTATTTGTTGTGATTTTGCTGCATCCATCCAGAAGCAAAATTCTAAAATACTGCATGTTGGTGAATACGAATGGTTTGTAAAATTTGAGAAGAATTCAATTTCACTCCAATTTATTTGGTCATCTCTAAATCACTTGTATTAGGAATGAATGGAGTGCTACTGATGCATTCAGCTGGGGCTTTACAGAGCTTCGAATCGTATAGAGGATAACATTCAAACTTGAGAGGACTCCTTTCAGGTGACATCTTTCCAGGCTGCAGTGCTTCTGTCATTGTCTGATGGCCTGCCTGCAATGAACAGAAGGTCTGCCTATCTGTTATGTTTAGTGTATAGTAGTGTATAGTCTATGAATTGTGTTATTAATCATTTGATGATATTACTGTAGAAATTGCTGTAATTATATATATAAGGCTGGTTTCACATTTGCGGTTTTGTCCGCAGCATTTCGGACACATACAGGTCCTTCTCAAAAAATTAGCATATAGTGTTAAATTTCATTATTTACCATAATGTAATGATTACAATTAAACTTTCATATATTATAGATTCATTATCCACCAACTGAAATTTGTCAGGTCTTTTATTGTTTTAATACTGATGATTTTGGCATACAACTCCTGATAACCCAAAAAACCTGTCTCAATAAATTAGCATATCAAGAAAAGGTTCTCTAAACGACCTATTACCCTAATCTTCTGAATCAACTAATTAACTCTAAACACATGCAAAAGATACCTGAGGCTTTTATAAACTCCCTGCCTGGTTCATTACTCAAAACCCCCATCATGGGTAAGACTAGCGACCTGACAGATGTCAAGAAGGCCATCATTGACACCCTCAAGCAAGAGGGTAAGACCCAGAAAGAAATTTCTCAACAAATAGGCTGTTCCCAGAGTGCTGTATCAAGGCACCTCAATGGTAAGTCTGTTGGAAGGAAACAATGTGGCAGAAAACGCTGTACAACGAGAAGAGGAGACCGGACCCTGAGGAAGATTGTGGAGAAGGACCGATTCCAGACCTTGGGGAACCTGAGGAAGCAGTGGACTGAGTCTGGTGTGGAAACATCCAGAGCCACCGTGCACAGGCGTGTGCAGGAAATGGGCTACAGGTGCCGCATTCCCCAGGTAAAGCCACTTTTGAACCATAAACAGCGACAGAGGCGCCTGACCTGGGCTACAGAGAAGCAGCACTGGACTGTTGCTAAGTGGTCCCAAGTACTTTTTTCTGATGAAAGCAAATTTTGCATGTCATTCGGAAATCAAGCTGCCAGAGTCTGGAGGAAGACTGGGGAGAAGGAAATGCCAAAATGCCTGAAGTCCAGTGTCAAGTACCCACAGTCAGTGATGGTGTGGGGTGCCATGTCAGCTGCTGGTGTTGGTCCACTGTGTTTCATCAAGGGCAGGGTCAATGCAGCTAGCTATCAGGAGATTTTGGAGCACTTCATGCTTCCATCGGCTGAAATGCTTTATGGAGATGAAGATTTCATTTTTCAGCACGACCTGGCACCTGCTCACAGTGCCAAAACCACTGGTAAATGGTTTACTGACCATGGTATTACTGTGCTCAATTGGCCTGCCAACTCTCCTGACCTGAACCCCATAGAGAATCTGTGGGATATTGTGAAGAGAAAGTTGAGAGACGCAAGACCCAACACTCTGGATGAGCTTAAGGCCGCTATTGAAGCATCCTGGGCCTCCATAACATCTCAGCAGTGTCACAGGCTGATTGCCTCCATGCCACGCCGCATTGAAGCAGTCATTTCTGCCAAAGGATTCCCGACCAAGTATTGAGTGCATAACTGAACATTATTATTTGTTGGTTTTTTTGTTTGTTATTAAAAAACACTTTTGTTTGATTGGATGGGTGAAATATGCTAATTTATTGAGACAGGTTTTTTGGGTTATCAGGAGTTGTATGCCAAAATCATCAGTATTAAAACAATAAAAGACCTGACAAATTTCAGTTGGTGGATAATGAATCTATAATATATGAAAGTTTAATTGTAATCATTACATTATGGTAAATAATGAAATTTAACACTATATGCTAATTTTTTGAGAAGGACCTGTACATCCGCATGAGTCTTGATTTCCTATCTTTTACATTGTAGAAGCAGGTGCGTGCATTTGCATGTGCTAGCCCATGTTTGCTTATGCATGCATTTTTTTGCTGTCTGCGGCTGGGCGCTTCTGAGGCACCATGTTAGAATTTTTGTGGCGGCAAATTTCCGCCACCATACTCATGCAGATGCTTGTGGAAGGAGTGCGTCAAATAAATGCATTACAGTCTATGGGAATGCATGCATACGCAAGTGCTTGAGTTTGCTTGCGTTTGCGTATGCATGCATTCTTCTGAGTAAACATGTCTAGGAACTTGTTTTAAGCCACCCCCCAAACAAAGGTTATAAAAGAAGGTGTGGGCAGTGGAAGTCCATTACTCTCAAGACTATGGATGCAAGAAAAGTATTGCAGCACATCCACCTTGGAAGTTTGGAAGACTCTATCAAAATGTAAGTATACAAGCTATATGTCTGCAAAATGTGAGTATTTGATCTGTTCAATGGTTTATATAGAGAGAAATCCCATGAGCCACGCCCATTTAGAGTGGCTTGTTTCAAGGAAATTCTTCTTGAAACAATTTTTCCTATCAAACGCATTCACATAAAAAACGCAAGCGCATGCAAAAACGCATGCAAACTCTTGCAAACGTTGCGTTTTTTTATCCGTCATGCGTAAGTTGAACAAAAAGCAGCGTGATTATGCGTTTTGCATTGCATTTGTGGTTGCGGACTCAACTGTAAATGTGAACCTAACCTAAGTAATGAGCAAAGAAGCAATATGGAAGACAAAACATCTCTTAGTATTAACTAAAGTGTAACAGCTGTCACTTAACATACTTGAGTATTGGTCAACTACCAAATTTTTGAGGACATAGCTTAAAAGATAGGACATTCATATTCATCAGAATCCATAAAAGTTTATTCTTTACTGTGCTGAATATTTACAATAGTAGGACACAACAATGTACAGTTCCATAATCATTCCCAGGTACAATTTGTATTTTCTCGTGTCATCTTGTAAACTCTACATTTTGCATTGTTTAATAAACATACACTGTATTTAAAAAAAATTGTTTGGATCATATCCATAAAGCATAGATTAGTTTGTACTATTCAATTTCATTTTTCAGACCACTAGCTGGATAGGCTTAAGTGGCAATCATTTTTGGAACAATTGATTTATTATTTCCCTTTCTCTCTTGACTGACCATACAAAGCGCACTACTCAGCATGTCTACATGCACTTTATACTAGAAAAAGCACCATATTGGGTAAGAGTAATTTGAAAAATAAAATAGTCAGTATGGATAGATAAATCTATATTTATATATATATATACATTATTATACATGTATAGCATTTATATATTGTGTAGTATAGCATAGTACAGTATACATACTGTCATTTTTTAATTTCAATCTCACCTTGATGTGGACAATTTCATGGGATGAACTACAGATTTCAAATTACTTTTACTACGTATGGTGCTTTCCCTAGTATACACCCACACCCACATATATATATATATATATATATATATATTATATACAGAGTGGAAGTGGAAGTATTGAACACGTCACCAATTTTCTAAGTAAATATATTTCTAATGGTGCTATTGAAATGAAGTTCTCACCATTGAACACCTGTGGATCTTAAAATTGCTGTTGGGTGAAGGCATCCTTCAAATATGAGAGACCGGGAGCAGTTTTGCAAAAGAAGAGTGGTCTAAAATTCCAGTTGAGGGGTGTAAGAAGCTTGTTGGTGGTTATAGGAAGTGATTGATTGCAGTTTTTTATTGCAAAGGATGTGCAACCAATTAGTAAGTTGAGGGTGCCAACAATTTTGTCCGGCCCATTTTGGGGATTTTGTGAGAAATTATATCCAATTTGCCTTTTTTTCTTAGTTTTTTTTTTTGGGTTGTTCCAATTCACACAAAGGAAATGCACATGTGTAAAACAAACAAAATATGTGTAATTGCAATAATGTTCTGGTAGAAATACTTCATTTTGGGAACAATTTCAAGGGTGCCAACACTTTCGGCCATGATTGTATAGGGGGCTAAACATGAAGTAACAATCAACATTTTTTAAACAAAATTAAAAAAAAACGTTTTACCCCTTCCAGAATAATTGCATACTGGAAAGTCGGATGCAGTTTCTCCATGCATGTAGCAGGCTTAAGAACTGAAACTGCCTCACATGAGTCAGATTTAAGCTGTGATACACAGCGCATCATGACCCGGAGAGTCTGCAGTGCAGCGACGTCGCTAAGAACAGGAAAAGAATGGCATTGAGCATTGGGGAAAGAAGTGGTAGATGCGTATATTAACCCCTTTCTGCCATTGGACATACTATCCCGTCTATGTGACCTGTGACCTGGGATTTAATTCCCATGGATGGGATAGTACGTCATATGCGCTCAGCCGTGCTCACAAGGGGGGCGTGGTCGATCACAGCTGGGTATCAGCTGATTATGATACCTGACACCCGGGACTAAGTGCCAGGAGTGTTCACGGACCGCCCTTGGCACTTTAACCCCGGAACACTGTGATTAAACAAGATTGCTGAGTTCCAGTGGCATAGAGAAGCATCACACAGGGAGGGGGCTCCCTGCATGCTTCCCTGAGACCCTCAGAACAACGCGATGTGATTGAGTTGTTCTGAGAACAAGATACACGGCACTCTATAAACTTGTGAGTAGAGGTGCTCAAGTAGGGTTTCCAGCCCCTTAAATCAACTGTATCAAAAAACTTGGCACTCAATAATGCTTGTAGAGAATAAAGTTATTTATTTTACATACGTATGCCCAAGCAGCTTACTCTGCTCACAGTCACGGTCTCCATTACTGCCTCTGAAATTTGCCTCTACATATATTGTCAGCATACTCATGCATCTGATTAAATGTCCAGATCCTACGCTCCAGATAAACTTGCTCTGAGGAAGGTCCACAAAGGACCAAAAACGTTTAGCAAGATACGAGCTACAGCTGATCTGTTGGTCCAGATGTAAAATAAATAACTTTATTCTCTACAAGCATTATTGAGTGCCAAGTTTTTTGATACAGTTGAGTTGTTCTGAGGTTCTCCCTGCCTGCAGACCCATGGATCCAAGATAGCTTCAGGGTCCTTCCGGGTCCTGCAGGAAAGTGGCTTGTCAGTGCCTGCTGAGAGCAGGATGTGAGAAGCCTCCTTCACTACCTGTCAGATCGCTGATGTGACACAGTGCTGTGCAAGGTGTCAGATCAGCAATCTGACATTATACAGTGCTGTCCCAACCTGTGACAATGTAAAAAAGTAAAAAAAAATATTATACTGTGCAAAAATATATTTTTTTACATTTTAAAATAAAGAGAAAAAATATTGTTCCAATAAATATATTTCTTTATATAAATAAAAAAATAAATAAACATTCACATATTTAGTGTCACCAAGTCCATAACGACCCGACCTATAAAACTATCCCACTAGTTAACCCCTTCAGTGGACACCGTATAAAAAATAAATAAAAAACAGGGCAAAAACTATGCTTTATCATCATACCGCTGAACAAAAAGTGGAATAACACGCAATAAAAAAGACAGGTATAAATAAACATAGTACCGCTCAAAATCTTGTCTCGCAAAAAACGAGCCACCATACAGCATCATCAGCAAAAAAATAAAAAAGTTATAGCCCTCAGAATAAAGCGATGCAAAGATAATTATATTTTATATAAAATAGTTTTATTGTATAAAAGCACCAGAACATAAAAAAAAAGATATAAATGAGGTATTGCTGTAATCGAATGAATAATAAAAGAATAAAACAATTTTTGCCACATGTGGACCGGTATAAACGCTCCACCCAAAAAGAAATTCATGAATTGCTGGTTTTTGTTCATTCTGCCTCCCAAAAATCGTAATAAAAAGCGATCAAAAATGTCATGTGCCTGAAAAAAGTACAAATATAAATGTCAACTCGTCCCGCAAAAAAACAGACCTCACATGACTCTGTAATCTAAAATTTCAAAAAATTATAGCTCTCAAAATGTGATGATGCATTTTTTGCAATAAAAAGCGTCTTTTAGCATGTGACAGCTGCCAAACATAGAACATGCTATAAAAACCCACTTAGTTAGGGAAAAAAATTAAATAAAAAAATGCATTTATTTCCATTTGGGTTAGGGTTAGAGCTAAAGTTAGGGTTATGGTTGTTAGGAGTCAATTTCCCACCGCTGCACAGAGTCAATCTCGAGCCATGTCTGCTGCGGTCTCCCATTCTGCTTCAACTGCAGTGGAGCCTGCTCAGCGGAGACATCGGTCCCAGCGTCTCACTCAGCCTGATACTGTGCAAAGGGTAGCTGCTGTCTTTCCAGGTTCTGCTTTTGTAGCCAGCACTGGTCAGCGGTGTGCAGGCTTTTCTGTGACTAAGTCCTGCTTTGCACTCACTCAGCATGTCCATGGGAGGACCTCTCACTAGAGGTCGGGGGTCACACGCTCAGGCCCTGTAGCAGCTCCTATTGGACCACTTGTAAGGTCCTTGTCTGCTACAGCTATAAAAGGTTTGAATGGCCGCATGGCCATGCACTAGTATCAAACCAAAGTCTATGAGCTCAGCGTCAGTGTGGTCATGTCTGGATGTGGTTAGGGTTTGGCTGAAATAAGCCCCTAGAATATCGGCACCTCCGGTGAGGAGTTTGCATGTGTGTATTCAAGGCCTTTGTTGAAATAAGCTGCTAGAATACCGGCACCTCCAGTGAGAAGTTGTTTCCCTGTTTCTCTGACTGCATGTCCACAGTTTTGCTCTGTTTGGTATCTGTGTACCTCTGTGAGATTAACAGGGCACAGCATCTTTTTTTCTAGTGAATCTGTGGAGTTAACATAGTTCTCTTATATCGCCATATAGCGCTGCCTTTTGCCAGCAGCAGGTTCCTCTCCTGCACGGTGGACCCCGGGATGCGAACGCACCTATTAATACATATATATACAGTGGGGCAAAAAAGTATTTAGTCAGTCAGCAATAGTGCAAATTCCACCACTTAAAAAGATGAGAGGCGTCTGTAATTTACATCATAGGTAGACGTCAACTATGGGAGACAAACTGAGAAAAAAAAATCCAGAAAATCACATTGTCTGTTTTTTTAACATTTTATTTGCATATTATGGTGGAAAATAAGTATTTGGTCAGAAACAAACAATCAAGATTTCTGGCTCTCACAGACCTGTAACTTCTTCTTTAAGAGTTTCCTCTTTCCTCCACTCATTACCTGTAGTAATGGCACCTGTTTAAACTTGTTATCAGTATAAAAAGACACCTGTGCACACCCTCAAACCGTCTGACTCCAAACTCCACTATGGTGAAGACCAAAGAGCTGTCAAAGGACACCAGAAACAAAATTGTAGCCCTGCACCAGGCTGGGAAGACTGAATCTGCAATAGCCAACCAGCTTGGAGTGAAGAAATCAACAGTGGGAGCAATAATTAGAAAATGGAAGACATACAAGACCACTGATAATCTCCCTCGATCTGGGGCTCCACGCAAAATCCCACCCCGTGGGGTCAGAATGATCAAAGAACGGTGAGCAAAAATCCCAGAACCACGCGGGGGGACCTAGTGAATGAACTGCAGAGAGCTGGGACCAATGTAACAAGGCCTACCATAAGTAACACACTACGCCACCATGGACTCAGATCCTGCAGTGCCAGACGTGTCCCACTGCTTAAGCCAGTACATGTCCGGGCCCGTCTGAAGTTTGCTAGAGAGCATTTGGATGATCCAGAGGAGTTTTGGGAGAATGTCCTATGGTCTGATGAAACCAAACTGGAACTGTTTGGTAGAAACACAACTTGTCGTGTTTGGAGGAAAAAGAATACTGAGTTGCATCCATCAAACACCATACCTACTGTAAAGTATGGTGGTGGAAACATCATGCTTTGGGGCTGTTTCTCTGCAAAGGGGCCAGGACGACTGATCCGGGTACATGAAAGAATGAATGGGGCCATGTATCGTGAGATTTTGAGTGCAAACCTCCTTCCATCAGCAAGGGCATTGAAGATGAAACGTGGCTGGGTCTTTCAACATGACAATGATCCAAAGCACACCGCCAGGGCAACGAAGGAGTGGCTTCGTAAGAAGCATTTCAAGGTCCTGGAGTGGCCTAGCCAGTCTCCAGATCTCAACCCTATAGAAAACCTTTGGAGGGAGTTGAAAGTCCGTGTTGCCAAGCGAAAAGCCAAAAACATCACTGCTCTAGAGGAGATCTGCATGGAGGAATGGGCCAACATACCAACAACAGTGTGTGGCAACCTTGTGAAGACTTACAGAAAACGTTTGACCTCTGTCATTGCCAACAAAGGATATATTACAAAGTATTGAGATGAAATTTTGTTTCTGACCAAATACTTATTTTCCACCATAATATGCAAATAAAATGTTAAAAAAACAGACAATGTGATTTTCTGGATTTTTTTTTCTCAGTTTGTCTCCCATAGTTGAGGTCTACCTATGATGTAAATTACAGACGCCTCTCATCTTTTTAAGTGGTGGAACTTGCACTATTGCTGACTGACTAAATACTTTTTTGCCCCACTGTATATACTCGGTGCGATCCACCAACCCTAATAATAGTTGAGGCTAAAGTTAGGGTTAGTGTTGGGGCTAAAGTTCGGGTTAGAGTTGGGGCTAAAGTTAGGGTTAGGGTTGAAGCTAAAGTTAGGGTTAGGGTTGGGGCTAAAGTTAGGGTTTGAGTTGGGATTAGAGTTGGGATTAGGGTTAGGGGTGTGTCCTCGTTAAAGGCTTATGGTTAGGGTTGGGATTAGGGTTAGGTGTGTGTTCGGGTTAGAGTTGGAGTTACAATTGGGGGGTTTCCACAATTTAGGCACATCAGGGGCTCTCCAAATGTTACACTGTGTCCAATTTCAATTCCGGCCAATTCTGCATTGAAAAAATAAAATGGCATTCCTTCCCTACCGAGCTCTGGCATGCACCCAAACAGTGGATTACCCCCACATATGGGGTATCAGCATATGACTTCCACGGGTCATATCTGGACCCATGGAAGCGTGTTTAACGCAAAATGGCCGTCGTCCTTTTACTTGCACTGTCCCTGCTCTGATTACCTTGTCCATGAACATATATTGGAAATAAAGGACTAAGGTTTCTTCATCACATAACGGAAGTGTTGCTGCTTTCTTCTTCATTGGTATTTATCTACATGTTTAATCCTGGCAAGCACCCTCCACCAAGTTACTCCACTCCCATAATGTGCCAATGATTCAGAGTGTATCCCTCCATACCAGTAAGTAACTCATTACATTTCAATCTCAATGCCATTAATTTTTTCTTCTATTTGGACTTCTATGGGCACTAGGAGTACCTGGTGATGCCCTTTGGGCTCTGTAATGCTCCTGCCGTTTTCCAAGACTTTGTGAATGACATCTTCCGGGATATGCTCACCACCTTGGTTGTAATCTATCTGGATAATATTCTCATCTACTCTCCAGATATAGACTCCCACAGGAGAGATGTTTGCAAAGTTTTCGACCTCCTACAAATTCCCTTTATGCCAGGTTGGAGAAGTGTGTGTTTTTGCAGGAGTCATTGCCTTTTCTGGGCTATATCATCTCCACCCAGGGATTGGCTATGGATCCTGCCAAGCTACAGGGATGGACTGGCAGAAACTCCATTCTCTCAATGTGATGCCGCGCTTTATGGGGTTCATTAACTATTATTGCTAGTTCATTCCCCACTTCTCAACTTTGGTAGCTCCCTTGGTAGCCCTCACCAAGAAGGGAGCAAATCCCAAATTGTGGTCAGAGGAGGTCTCCTAGGCCTTCTTCTCTAACAAGTCTCACTTCGCTAGCGCTCCCATTCTACATTGCCC
Organism: Ranitomeya imitator; assembly: GCF_032444005.1. Classification (NCBI taxonomy): domain Eukaryota; kingdom Metazoa; phylum Chordata; class Amphibia; order Anura; family Dendrobatidae; genus Ranitomeya; species Ranitomeya imitator. The sequence continues at coordinate 538,635,793 of NC_091284.1, read as the reverse complement.
CAATGTAGATAAACCTTTTATAATGGAGGTGGATGCCTCATCCTTCGGTGCTGGAGCAGTCCTATTCCAAAATGATGCTCAAGGTCGGAAGCATCCTTGCTTTTTTTTCTCTAAGACCTTCACACCAGCGGAGAGGAATTATTCCATCGGGGACAGGGAGTTGCTAGCTATGAAGTTTGCCTTTTCAGAGTGGAGACACTGTTAAGGACTGGCGGAACGCACCAAGTACAAGATGAAATGGAACTAGGTGCGTTCGCAGTCCAAGGTCCACCGTGCAGGTAAACCCTGCTGCTAGTAAAGATGGACTATGTGGCGGTACTATAAGAATACACACATGGGTTAACTTCACCCTGTGTGAAGGAAGCGACCCTGTTGCGTCACAGGACCGCGGTACCGCACATAGAGCGCAAGCAAGGAGTCACTAATCTCAAACCCGAGACTGAGGGTTTGAGTTCAGAAGACCCCATGCGCTCGACACTGCAACTGGGGTGTCAGAGGAACATAAATAATAATATAAAGGCACAAGAGTGCGTGCGGTGCCGCACTGACGGACGCCACTAACCACCCAGGCTTGGGTCAGGAAAGCGCAGAGCAAGCGCACGGCGCCGTACTGGCGGACACAGCAACTGGTAGCTGTAATGTGTGTGTTGGATAAGTCGGGCGCTAGATAGCAAACATACACCTTCCGCGAACAGACATCCAGTAGGGAGGGTTATTTAAAGAGCGACTTTCACTCACAACACACACACATATATACAAGACAATACTAGCGCATGGCCGTGCGGTCATGCACAGTTTATATAGTTGCAGCACAGGAAGCTGCTACCGAAGTTTTGCCCTTTCAGGACCTTCCTGGAGGACCAATGGAATGTGCTGCAGTACCTGAGCATGTGACCCTCGATCTCCAACGGGAGATCCCGCCCTGGGCATGCTCAGTGTGTGAAAATAAGGACTTAGTCCCAGAGAAGCCCGCTCGCCGCAGATCAGCGCAGGGTACAACAGGAAAGCCAGAAAAGGCAGTAGTAACCCTCTGCACAGAATCAGTCCCAGCAAGACGCTGGGAGCGACGCCTCCGCTGAGCAGACCCCACTGCGGCCGATGCAGAATGGGAGACCGCAGCAGACACGGATCGAGATTCCTCCTGTGCAGCAGAGGAAACTCGACTCCTAACATTACCCCCCCTCCTAGGCCCCCCCCTCCTTGAGCCTCACTACGCTCAAAAGCTGCAATAAGCAGCGGAGCCCGAATGTGCTCCACAGGCTCCCAGGTTCTATCCTCTGGGCCGTGACCCTTCCAGTCCACCAGATAAAATTTCTTGCCACGTACCACCTTGCACCCCACAATAGCATTCACCTCAAACTCATCCGTGGATGAACCCGATGTCCCAGCAGATGACTCAGAAAACCGGGACAAATGAACGGGCTTTAAGAGGGAAACGTGAAAAGTATCAGTGATACCAAGGCGTGGAGGAATAGCCAAACGGTAGACCACAGGGTTGACCTGTTCCAGAACCTTAAACGGGCCAATGTAGCGAGGAGCAAACTTAGTGGACTCAACTCGCAGCCTGATGTTACGGGCGGAGAGCCACACCAAGTCGCCAGGAGCAAAGACCGGAGCGGGGCGCCGGTGTGTATCAGCCGAAACCCTCATTCTCTCCTTGGAGGCCCGGATGGCATCCTGTGTGCGGTCCCAGATGTCACGTGCCTCCACCGCCCAGTCTGCCACCCTAGAATCGGTGGATGACACGGGCATGGGCACAGGGACACGCGGATGCTGGCCGTAATTAAGGAGAAAAGGAGTCTGACCAGTGGAATCGGCTATGGCGTTGTTCAAGGCAAATTCCGCCCAAGGCAGCAAAGATGCCCAGTCATCCTGCCTAGCAGAGACGAAATGATGCAAATATGTCACCAGAGTCTGGTTGGTTCTCTCCACCAACCCATTCGTCTCGGGATGGTATGCAGAGGAGAGGTTTAACTCTATGCTGAGTAAACGGCAGAGCTCTCTCCAAAACCGAGACGCGAACTGGGGACCCCGATCGCTGACAATGTTATCAGGCATACCATGCAATCGGAAAACGTGCTTAATGAACAACCCAAATAATGGAGCAGCCACGCGACTTGGGTAAGCCCACCACAAAGTCCATCCCGACCATCTCCCAGGGCCTGTCTGCCACCGGTAGAGGGTAAAGCAACCCAGCAGGCCATTGCCGAGGAGACCAATTCTGGGCGCAAGAAACACACGCCTAAATATAGTCCCTGACATCTCAGGCCATATGCGGCCACCAGTATGTTCTCGCCAAAAGCTCAGATGTCCTCTTGGTCCCAAAATGCCCACCCACTCTGGAGGAGTGAGCCCAAGAGAGAACCTCCGGTCGCAAGTTAGCTGGCACGAAAGTCTTGCCCGGGGGTACAGACTCTAGCGAAACCAGAGCTACAGTTCTCAGGCTTTCAGAAGGGTCAATAAGCCGAGGCTCCTCCTCCTCCTCCTCAGATGACACTACGGAGCGGGAGAGAGCGTCGGCACGAACGTTCTTTTCCCCGGAGAGAAAATGGAGAGTAAAATGGAACCGGGAGAAGAAAAGGGACCATCTAGCCTGGCGAGAATTCAGCCGCTGGGCGGTTTGTAGATATAGCAAATTTTTGTGGTCTGTAAAAACTTGAAAGGGAAAACGAGCCCCCTCCAAGAGATGTCTCCACTCAGAGAAAGCCAATTTCATCGCTAGCAACTCCCTGTCCCCGATGGAATAATTCCTCTCCGCTGGTGTGAAGGTCTTGGAGAAGAAGAAGCACGGATGCTTCCGACCTTGAGCATCCTTTTGGAAGAGGACTGCTCCAGGACCAACGGAAGAGGCATCCACCTCCATTATAAACGGCTTATCGACATCGGGACGATGTAGGATGGGAGCGCTAGCAAAATGAGACTTAGCAGAAGAAAAGGCCCTGGAGACCTCTTCAGACCACACTTTGGGATTTGCTCCCTTCTTGGTGAGGGCTACCAAGGGAGCTACCAAAGTTGAGAAATGGGGAATGAACTGGCGGTAATAATTAATGAACCCCATAAAGCGCTGCACCGCTTTAAGTGAATGGGGCTCTTGCCAGTCCATCACAGCCTGTAGTTTGGCAGGATCCATAGCCAACCCCTGGGCAGAGATGATATAGCCCAGGAAAGGTAAAGACTCCTGCTCAAACACACACTTCTCCAACTTTGCGTAAAGAAAGTTTGCCTGTAAGAGGTCGAAGACTCTGCCAACATCTCTCCGGTGGGAGTCAATATCTGGAGAGAAGATGAGAATATGATCCAGATAGACTATGACCGAGGTGGAAAGCATATCCCGGAAGATGTCATTGACAAAGTCTTGGAAAACGGCTGGGGCATTACAGAGCCCGAAGGGCATCACCAGATACTCATAGTGCCCATCTCTGGTGTTAAACGCCGTCTTCCATTCGTCCCCCTCACGGATGCGAATCAGGTTATAAGCTCCCCGCAGGTCTAATTTGGTACATACCCTAGCTCCCCGTAGCCTATCAAAAAGCTCAGAAATCAGGGGCAGCGGGTACTTATTCTTAACGGTGATGGCGTTAAGACCCCTGTAGTCTATGCAAGGACGCCACTCTCCATTCTTCTTCTGTACGAAGAAGAACCCTGCCCCTGCTGGTGACACTGACTTCCTAATAAATCCTCTTGCCAAATTCTCCTGGATGTATTGGGACATAGCCTACGTTTCCGGGAGAGAGAGGGGATAGACACGTCCCCGAGGAGGTTCTGCTCCAGGCAAGAGATCTATAGGACAGTCATAGGGACGGTGAGGCGGAAGGGTCTCCGCTGCCTTTTTGGAGAAGACGTCTGCATAAGACCAATAGTATTTGGGGAGAGTAGAGAGATCTGCGGGTATCTCAGTGGTGGAAACCTGAACGCACTCTTTCACACATATGCCCTTACAGGATTCACTCCAACCCAATATCCTCCCAGAGGTCCACTCAATATGTGGGGAGTGGAAACGGAGCCAGGGTATTCCCAGCAGAATCTCATCCATTCCCTCGGGAAGGACAAGAAGGGAAATAATCTCCTGGTGGGATGGGGACATGGCTAACGTGAAAGGGACAGTCTGATGTGTGATCTGTAATGGAAGTGTCGACCCATTCACCACTCTAACGGTTACTGCTTTGGCAAGCATAACCAGAGGTATTGCGTGGCGCAGAGCAAAAGCAGAAGACATAAAATTTCCTTCTGCTCCTGAATCCACACAAAGCTCTACTGTAAGAGTGGATGTGCCTAACAGAATTGTCCCTTTAAAGGACAATTTGGAGGAAAATGCCGCTGTGTCCAGTGAACCTGCTCCAATGGTCACAAGACGCGATCGTTTTCCCGACCGCCGTGGACATTTATTAGCGTAATGTCCCGGTTGCTGGCAATTTTTACATACCACAGGTACTCGAGCGGTCTGAGACCTAGGTCCCGCTCGAGAAACCTCCATGGCCTCATGGGAATCGGACGCCATAACAGGAGATTCTAGAGGTTTGGCAAAGGTGGGAGCCAGCCGAAACCTCTGCCTACACTGGGTCCGCTCCAACCTCCGCTCGTTAAAACGGAGGTCGATGCGGGTAGCTATAGTAATAAGCTCCTCTAGTGTGGCGGGAATCTCCCTGGTGGCCAAGGCGTCCTTTACATGATCTGCCAGTCCTTTCCAGAACATAGGAATAAGGACTTTATCTGGCCATTCCAGCTCAGAAGCTAAAGTCCGGAATAGGATGGCGAACTGGCTGACCATGGACGAAGCCTGAGTAATTGCCAACAATTGGAGCGCGGTATCGTGGGTGACACGGGGTCCCAAAAGACCTGCCTCAGAGCGTCCAGGAAGATAGGAGCACTCTGTACCACACGATCACCATGTTCCCAAAGCGGCGTTGCCCACTCCAACGCCCTGCCCGACAAGAGAGATAAAATGAATCCCACTTTCGCCCGTTCCGTAGGAAAACGTGCAGCCAGCAGCTCGAGATGTATGGAGCACTGGCTCACGAATCCCCGACATAGCTTACTGTCACCAGCAAACTTGTCTGGAAGTGGGAGACGGGATAAGGTCGGAGCAGGGGTGGCAGCGGACAAACTAGCTGCAGCTGCACTTGCAGCCTGAACAGCGACAGCAGTAACGTCCACAGCTGAGGTTGCATGCTCTAGAGCCGCCAACCTACCCTCCAACTGCTGGATGTACCGCTGTAGACGCTGACCGTCCGCCATTTACTAGCCAGACCTTGGCGCTAGTATTATGTTAAGGACTGGCGGAACGCACCAAGTACAAGATGAAATGGAACTAGGTGCGTTCGCAGTCCGAGGTCCACCGTGCAGGTAAACCCTGCTGCTAGTAAAGACGGACTATGTGGCGGTACTATAAGAATACACACATGGGTTAACTTCACCCTGTGTGAAGGAAGCGACCCTGTTGCGTCACAGGACCGCGGTACCGCACATAGAGCGCAAGCAAGGAGTCACTAATCTCAAACCCGAGACTGAGGGTTTGAGTTCAGAAGACCCCATGCGCTCGACACTGCAACTGGGGTGTCAGAGGAACATAAATAATAATATAAAGGCACAAGAGTGCGTGCGGTGCCGCACTGACGGACGCCACTAACCACCCAGGCTTGGGTCAGGAAAGCGCAGAGCAAGCGCACGGCGCCGTACTGGCGGACACAGCAACTGGTAGCTGTAATGTGTGTTACGTGCTGTTGGATAAGTCGGGCACTAGATAGCAAACATACACCTTCCGCGAACAGACATCCAGTAGGGAGGGTTATTTAAAGAGCGACTTTCACTCACAACACACACACATATATACAAGACAATACTAGCGCATGGCCGTGCGGTCATGCGCAGTTTATATAGTTGCAGCACAGGAAGCTGCTACCGAAGTTTTGCCCTTTCAGGACCTTCCTGGAGGACCAATGGAATGTGCTGCTGTACCTGAGCATGTGACCCTCGATCTCCAACGGGAGATCCCGCCCTGGGCATGCTCAGTGTGTGAAAATAAGGACTTAGTCCCAGAGAAGCCCGCTCGCCGCAGATCAGTGCAGGGTACAACAGGAGAGCCAGAAAAGGCAGTAGTAACCCTCTGCACAGAATCAGTCCCAGCAAGACGCTGGGAGCGACGCCTCCGCTGAGCAGACCCCACTGCGGCCGATGCAGAATGGGAGACCGCAGCAGACACGGATCGAGATTCCTCCTGTGCAGCAGAGGAAACTCGACTCCTAACAGACACCTTCTGGAAGGAGCTCATTTTCCCTTCCAAGTGCGAACGCACCTTATTACTATCTTTATAATTATTCAATGCGTTCCGCCAGCCCGAACACTGCATTATAAACTTTAGTGAAACACTTGGGGGTTCAAAGTTTTCACAACACATCTGGATAAGTTCCTTGGGGGTCCAGTTTCCAATATGGGTTCACTAGTGGCGGTTTCTACTGTTTAGGTACATCAGGGGCTCTGTAAATGCAACATGATGCCCATAGACCATTCCATCAAAGTCTGCATTCCAAAATGGCGCTCCCTCCCATCTGAGCTCTGCCATGCACCCAAACGGTGGTTCCCCCCACATATGGGGTATCAGCATACTCAAATTGCCCAACAATTCTTGGGGTCAAATTTATCCTGTTACCCTTGGGAAAATAAAAAATTTGGTTCTAAAAGATGATTTTTGTGGAAATTTTTATTTTTTATTTTTACGGCTCTACATTATAAATGTCTGTGAAGCACTTGGGGGTTCAAAGTGCTCACCACACATCTAGATAAGTTCCTTAGGGGGACTACTTTCCAAAACAGTGTCACATGTGGGGGTTTCTACTGTTTAGGCACATCAGGGGCTCTCAAAATGCAACACGGTGTCCGATCTCACTTCCAGCCAATTGTGCATTGAAAAGTCAAATGGCGCTCCTTCCCTTCCGATCTCTGCCATGTGCCCAAATAGTGGTTTACCCCCACATATGGGGAATCAGCGTACTCAGGACAAATTGCACAACAACTTTTAAGGTCCAATTTCTCCTGTTAACCTTAGTAAAATAAAACAAACTTGAATCTGAAAAAATAATTTGTGAGGGGTGCAGTTTTTAGAATGGTGTCAGTTTTGGGAATTTTCTATCATATAGACGCCTCAAAGTGACTTCAAATGTGATGTGGTCATTAAAAAAAATGGTGTTGAAAAAATGAGAAATCGCTGGTCAACTTTTATCCCTTATAACTTCCTAACAAAAAATAGTTGATAACAAAATTGTGCTGATGTAAACTAGACGTGAGAAATGTTACTTATTAAGTATTTTGTGTGACATATCTCTTTGATTAAAGGACATGAAAATTCAAAGTTGTAAAATGTTAAAAATTTTAGCCAAATTTCCATTTTTTTTTACAAATAAACACAAATCATATCAAAGAAATTTTACCTCTAACATGAAGGAAAATATGTTATGAAAAAACAATGTCAGAATCACCAGGATCTATAGAAGCATTACAGAGTTATTACCTCGTAAAAGGACAGTGGTCAGAATTATAAAAATTGACCCATCATTAACATGCCAAACCACCCTTGGAGGTTAAGGGATTAATACACTCAGTATTTTACAAGTACTATACGCACATTAAGTAAAGAAAATATACAGTAGAGGGAACTGTTTATTTAAAAATAACCTCTTACCACTAAGATACATGGCTCCTGAGAAACTTGAAAAATTGCATTAACTTCACTAGGCCCCCATTCTTCCAAAGGTGAAGGTCCCAGATATGCAACCTGATGTACCCATCAGTGGATATGTCATAAATAGAATGGAGATGCCTTTTTAATATACTTTTTCAACTTTGTTTTGCCAGGTAGCACATTCAGTCCACATCATTGTGACAAAGTAAGTGCCAAACATTATATTGAAAGCTTTCAATTTACAGTATAAGGCCACATTCACACACATTCAGTAACTAGTCATCATTTTGCATCAGTAGCTGTAACACAAAACCAGGAGTGGGTGAAAAATGCAAAAGTGGTGACGTGTTTCTATTATACTTGTTCACTGTTTATTTGACTCCTGATTCTTGCTTACGAATACTGAAGTAAAATACTGACCAAACTTCACAATCTATGGATGTTGTTCTCCTCAGGACTCATTCACATAACCGTAATTTCTGCTGTCCATGAAAAAAAACAGACAGAACTAGGTGCGTTGTTATTCAATGGAACAATGCAGATGAATGAATTTCTTGATTAACCAAATCTGCATGACAATACAAAAATACAGGTTACTAGAGTTTGAAGGTATGACAGATTACCTTTGAAGTAGTAGAATTGGTGAGTTGTATATAAATATACCAAATATGTTTCTTTTGGAGTAATGGCTTCCTGGCAGAGTGGCCTTTCAGCCCATGTTGACACAGCACTAGTTTAATCATCTTCACAATGTCTTTTGGTTTTGTCCTTGGGCTGATATGCACATGTCGGACCAAAGCACGTTCATCTCTGGGACAAAGTATCCATCTCCTTCCCGAGCGGTATGATAGCTGAACATTCCCATCTTGTTTGTACTTGCGTATAATTGTTTGCACAGATGAACGAGGGACCTTCAGGTATCTCAAAAATTGTACCTATGGATGAGCCAGACTTGTGCAAGTCCACAATTCTCTTCCTGATGTCATGGTTGATTTCTTTAGAGTTTCCAATGATGCTACACAAAGAAGTAGTGTGTCTCAGGTGTGCATTAAAATAAATCCACAGGTGTGTATCTAATTAACTCAGAACCTTCCAAACACATGACATCATCATATGGACAGTCCATAATTGTTTAATGGAATAGTTATCTTAGTGTATGTAAACTTTTGACTTTGCAGTAAGTAATAAAAATGCCTTAAAACATTCTCTCTCTCATTATTCTGCCATTTGGCAAATATTAATATTTATGGCAATCCAAATTAACCTAAAATGGGAAAAGTTTATTCTGATTTCATGTCAGATATTAATAAAAACATGTAGATGTGTCTTTTTATATGGTGTATGTAAACTTTTGGTTACAACTGTGTATGAAAGTGTGTGCATGTTTGTATGCAGCATTCAAGCTGTCTAAAATGGTTAATATAATTTGTATGTATGTAGTGCTATTAATAAAACTCTGTAATTAAGTATTTGCTGCATAATTTCAAAGGCAGATGTTCTGTTTATAGCTATATGGCAACGTGACATCTTGCTTTTTCTATTAACCTTCACTCCCTATTCTAATGAATGACCCAATTTTGGCTCCAGTCCAGGTACAAGCAATCCCACATTTATCCAAGATGTCATTCTAAAGTTTATAGTCAACCTGTCAAAGGAATCAACTGCATGTGCAGACAAATCTTATCTCATTACCAAATCAGCACTTTTTTCCCTAATAACATTGAATTGACATTCGATTAATAGTTTAGAAAATGTCATACTCTGGGAACTTCTGATTGGTGGCTAAGTCAGGCTGCATCTAAAAAGCAATGCAATCTAGAGTGTTCCTTCAAGCAAAATAATTCATGACAGATTTAGTATAACAGAAAAAAATGATATCTTAAGGCAACAAATCTTCCTGCTGAATAAAAATAGCAAAATTGTTTTTCCCATGAAGTTAGTGCAGACTCTGACCCAGTCAATATTTATAAGTATTGATGTAGCAAAATAATATGTCTTCTTAATGAGGTTATCTCCTCATGTGACATGGAAAAGTTAATTGTAATCTTAATTCAGATTTATTTTTGCTTATGCTATTCATAGAAATCTTCCTTGTTATATTATTGGTGATACTATCTGCATTTCATAAAATTAAAGGGGTGCTGCAAAACTAACATTTACTTTAATCCTAGATGTCTGCAGTCAAAATAATGATCTAATCTCTTTTCTAATATATTTTAATTAAAAATTCCCTATTGTATCACCACAGTACTAGGGTTGAGCGAAACAGATCGACAATTTTCAAAAGTCGCTGAGTTTTAGCAAAGTCGGGTTTCGTGAAACCCGACCCGATCCCACTGTGGGATCGGGTCGGCGGTCGGCGATCTGTTCTCCAAAGTCAGGTTTCATTTTTTATATATGTCATAGAGACACATATATATATTTATTTATATTTACTTCAGCGCGATAATGTTGAAAAGCCGGTAATTCAATTGCCGGCTTTTCATTTCTCCTGCCTAAACCCGACATGATATGAGACATGGTTTACATACAGTAAACCATGTCATATCCCGGCGCTCTAGCTATTAAATTTAAGGGTTAAATCGTGGAAATCGCAATTTTCTCCGCCAGAATAGTAAAGCCAGTGACTGAGGCCAGATATTAATAGCCTGGAGAGGGTCCATGGTTATTGGCCCCCCATCTGGCTAAAAACATCTGCCCCAGCCACCCCAGAAAAGGCACATCTGGAAGATGCGCCTATTCTGGCACTTGGCCACTCTCTTCCCATTCCCGTGTAGCGGTGGGATATGGGGTAATGAAGGGTTAATGCCACCTTGCTATTGTAAGGTGACATTAAGCCAGATTAATAATGGAGAGGCGTCAATTCTGAGACCTAGCCATTATTAATCCAATTGTATGAAAGGGTTAAAAAAAACACACACATTATTAAAAAGTATTTTAATGAAATAAACACACAGGTTGTTTTAATATTTTATTGCTCGCTTGGGACAGTTCATAGAATCTCCTGGCTTTCAGTATCATCTCTATGCTGATGACACATAGATTTACATCTCTGGACCAGATATCACATCCCTACTAACCAGAATCCCTCAATGTCTGTCTGCTATTTCATCCTTCTTCTCCACTAGATTTCTAAAACTTAATATGGACAAAACAGAATTCATCATCTTTCCCCCATCTCACGCGACCCCCCCAAAAGATCTATCCATTACAGTAAATGGCTGCCCAATTTCCCCAGTCCCACAAGCTCGCTGCCTTGGGGTAATCCTTGACACTGATCCAAGCCCTCTCCACTTCCTCCCACCTTCAACTCAAAAATATTTCAGGGATCCGTACATTCCTAAACCACGAATCTGCAATAACCCTAGTCCATGCCCTCATCATCTCTTGCCTTGCCTACGGCAACCTCCTGCTCTGTGGCCTCCCCTCGAACACTTTCGCACCCCTTCAATCTATTCTAAACTCTGCTGCCTGCCTAATCCACCTGTCCCCCGCTATTCCCCGGCATCTCCCCACTGTCAGTCCCTTCACTGGCTCCCCATTACCCACAGACTCCATTACAAAACCCTAACCATGACATACAAAGCCATCCACAGCCTACCTCCTCCATACATCTGTGACCTCATCTCCCAGTACTTACCTGCACGCAACCTCTGATCCTCACAAGATCTCCTTCTCTACTCCTGCCTACCATCGAAACCTTCAAAAAGAAGCTGAAGACCCACCTCTTCTGACAAGCCTACAACCTGCAGTAACCCCTGATCGACCAAACTGCTGCACGACCAGCTCTACCCTTACCTATTGTATCCACACCCATCCCTTGTAGATTGTGAGCTCTCGCGGGCAAGGTCCTCACTCCTCCTGTACCAGTTGTGACTTGTATGGTTTAAGATTATTGTATGTTTTTATTATGTATACCCCTCCTCACATGTAAAGCACCATGGAATAAATGGCGCTATAATAATAATAATTAATTATAATTTGGGGTATCCGTGTGCTCAGAAGAAATCGCACACTACATTTTGGGGTCCATTTTATCTTGTTCCTACTGAAAAAATAATTTGGGGCTAAAGTAACATTGTTGTGAAAGAAAGTAAAATGTCTATTTTTTACTTCCACATTGCTTTTGCTCCTGTTTAGCACCTGAAGGGTTAATAAAATTCTTAAATGTGGTTTTGAGGACTTTGAGGGGTGCAGTTTTTAGAATGGTGTGAGTTTTAGGTATTTTTTGTCATATGGTCTCCCAAAGCCACTTCAAATATAATGTGATCCCTAAAAATAGTTTTGTAAATTTTCTTCTAAAAATGAGAAATTGCTGACTAACTTTTAACCCTTCTAACTTCCTAACAAACAAAATATGCTTAAAAATGATACAGATGTAAGTTGACATGTAGGAAATTTATTCACTATTTTCTGTGGCATAGCTCTCTAGTTTGAGGGCATAAGACTAAAAAGTTTGAAAATTATGACATTTTCAACATTTTCATCAAATTTCTGTTTTTTTCACAAAAAATTCAAGTCATAACGAACAAATTTTAGTACTATCATGAAGTACAATCAGGGACGGTTTTAAACAAAGTGGGGCCCTAGGCAAAAATTTAAAGTGGGGGCGCCAAATAATAACATTGCACTGTGGCCCCCATATTTAGGGGCCTTATATCGGCCAACAGGCTGCATTGTACAGTACCATGTAAACGTATGGAAAACAAAATCTGCAGTACACATGCTGCAGAAAATACTGCGCCGAAACGCTGCATTGTATTTTCTCCAGCATGTCAATTCTTTGTGATGATTCCACAGCATTTTACACCTGCTTCATAATAGGAATCCGCAAGTGTAAAAATGCTGTTGAAAACCGCACAAAAACCGCGGTAATTCCACGATAAATTTGCAGTAAATGCCCCGCATTTTACCTGCAGATTTTTAGGAATCTGCGTGGAAAAATCCGCAGCAGATTCCACAATGTGTGCACATAGCCTCATTGTTCCACTGCTGTTTCTGCATTACAAATACTGACCTAATAGTTTAATTTACCAAAACACAAAAAATTGCAGTGAAAAATGCTGTTGCAATATCTGCAGCTTTTTTATTCTTTCATTGCTTTCTATGGGTGAAAACACACTGAGAAGTGACACGCTACAGATTTATAAATTGCTACAGTTCTGAAATCCAGTCAGAAAACAAACAAGCGCCTGCAGGAGATTTCGGAAATCTCAAAGGTTTTGCTGGCACTTTGAAAAGCGACTTTACGCTATGTTCATATGCACAATTTTTGCAGCTTTTTCTTCTGCAAATAAGAAGTTTACAGCGTTTTACAGCACAAGCAAAAACTGAGATTTTCAGAAATCTTCTGCACAACCTTTTATTTTCCCCTGACTGAATTTCACAACTGCAGCGTTTTTTTAAATCTGCAGCATGTTACTTCTTTCAGCAATTTTTTTCACCCATAGAAAGCAATAAAAAAGTTTAAAAAATGCTGCAAATGTTTCAACGTTGTTTTTCGCTGCATTTTTTGTGAATAACACTAACTTTATTAAACATGTACTGTAGACAAAATGCATACTGTAAAAAACAAACAGCAAAAGCTCTAAGGGTGTGTGCACACAGTCAATAAACGCTGCGGGTCGGCTGCTGTGTACTTGTGCAGCTTCCAACCCGCAGCGGCCACATGTTACAGTATAGTGGAGGGGATTTCAAGAAATTCAATCTCTACTATGCGTGCACTATCACCTGCACCTCACCTGCAGAGACGGATATGTTGCGCGTCTGTCCAGGCTGCAGCATGTCAATTTATATGGCATAGACGTGAGTCTCCGCAAGAGAAATCTCACCCCTGCAATGTATAGGACGCAGGGATTCTGCACACATCAATGAACACACGGAATCACCTGTGTTCAAAAGATGGCAGCACTTTGGACACCGCACATGTCCACTGCATCCAAAGGGCTGCCTTTTCCGGATCCTCTGCACATACCTTAAAAAATGGGTGTTTTGAAAGCAGTGTTTTTACTGCCAAGAGAGCAGGCTTTGGCTGCAAAAAAAAATGCACCAAAAACGCTGATTCCTATGCACACCTGTACTATATGTGTATACCCTTATTGTTTCACGTGGGAATTCATTTATTTCTACATAATAAATACTTTGATTCAGCAGACAATATTCCTGCCTTGTGTCATCCAGACAGTAGTGACAGCAGGTCGCCCTGTCAGATTACAAGCAGTGATTCAGTGACTGTGGTCAGAGCCTATTGTGATCCCTGCTGTATGTGACTGTGAAACCTGATCCTACAGCAATCAGCACAGAGCTCCGGACCACATGAGTTAGGGTACCTTCACACATAACGATATCGTTAACGATATCGTTGCTTTTTGTGACGTAGCAACGATATCGTTAAGGATATCGTTATGTGTGACAGCGACCAACGATCAGGCCCCTGCTGGGAGATCGTTGGTCGCTGAACAAAGTCCAGAACTTTATTTCGTCGCTGGATCTCCCATGGACATCGCTGGATCGGCGTGTGTGACACCAATCCAGCGATGTCTTCACTGGTAACCAGGGTAAACATCGGGTAACTAAGTGCAGGGCCACGCTTAGTAACCCGATGTTTACCCTGGTTACCAGCATAAAAGTAAAAAAAAACAAACAGTACATACTTACCTACCGCTGTCTGTCCCCGGCGCTGTGCTCTGCACTCCTCCTGTACTGGCTGTGAGCGTCGGTCAGCCGGAAAGCAGAGCGGTGACGTCACCGCTCTGCTTTTCGGCCGCTGTGCTCACAGCCAGTACAGGAGGAGTGCAGAGAAGCAGAGCGCCGGGGACAGACAGCGGTAGGTAAGTATGTAGTGTTTGTTTTTTTTTACTTTTACGCTGGTAACAAGGGTAAACATCGGGTTACTAAGCGCGGCCCTGCGCTTAGTTACCCGATGTTTACCCTGGTTACCCGGGGACTTCGGGATCGTTGGTCGCTGGAGAGCTGTCTGTGTGACAGCTCTCCAGCGACCAAACAGCGACGCTGCAGTGATCCGGATCGTTGTCGGTATCGCTGCAGCGTCGCTGTGTGTGAAGGGGCCTTAAGTCACAGCACTGAGGGGGTCTCAAGGGGGTTTGGGAGAGACATTCCAGAACAACAGAGCAATGCACAGCATTATTCACTGCTGTACACCCTCTGGGCACTTCATACAGGGGCTGCAGAGGCAGGGGGCCCCCTTTCTAGGCGGGATCCCGGCGTCTGCCTGGTTTGCCTGTGCCAAACGCCGGCCCTGAGTACAATATGTCATGAAAAAAATTCTCAAATCACTGAGATCAGTGAAGCCAAAGTTATTACTATATACATTGACACTGGTTAGATTTTCAAAAATTGGTCTGGTCACTAAAGTCAAAATTGTCTCAGTCACTAAGGGGTTAATCAGCCTAAATGCTTTTATTGACGCAGATCAAATTTATGTAAACTTTTAGAAAATGTAATAGTATTTGCAAATTCTAACCATTTGCAACTGGATTTACCCAAAAATCTTTTTTCACTCTATCTACTGAAATTGATGAACAGTCATTTTTTGTTCTGTGATAAGATGGGGTCGAAGCAATTGAAAGGCGTGATTGAAATAACTAGCTGTATTGGTGAATCCTGCAACAGCACTCTGAGTCAATGCAAATCTAGAAGTGGGAATTACTCATGAAGGGCAAGAAGCTCAGGACCTTTCCTGCAACTGGGAGTCAACAGAAATTACCCGATCACCAACTGCAACAACATACAGCAAAGCATCTGTCACAACCCTGATTCTTTTCATTTTTAGAGCTTGATGGCATGAACAACAAAATCCATACAGCAGATGAACTACTGCTCTGCATCAAGCTGTAATTTTCAGGCTATATGGATCCCTAGCAACTGCATCTAGGCATTGCGTTAACTGCAATGCCAGAAACATTGCATCTTCTTTATGTTATCTGAATTTTTTTTAATGATAAATACCAACATGACGAAGGTAATGGCCATATCCAGAGAAGTATTAGCTCATTTCAATCCATCATTCATAGTAAAGATGAGCTCTACTGTAGACTTTACAAAAACAAAACTGTCTGAGCGATACTTGATTTACCTGGTTGCAGTCCACTGAAATTCAACGCTGCATTTGTTGGAGCAGAGTAAACCAGTGACTAGTGTTGAGCATTCCGATACCGCAAGTATCAGGTATCGGCCGATATTTGCGGTATCGGAATTCCGATACCGAGTTCCGATATTTTTGCGATATCGGGAATCGGTATCGGGATGAAGATTGATGTGTAAAATAAATTATAAAAAAAAAAAATATTGATATACTTACCTTCGGACGTGCCCTGGTTGTAACCGCTGCAAGCGCCATGCTTCTGTTCCTAAGAATGAGCGCATGAAGGACCTTCGATGACGTCGCAGCTTGTGATTGGTCACGTGAGCGGTCACATGAGCGGTCACACGACCATTCACAAGCCGCGACGTCATCGAAGGTCCTTTACGCGCTCATTCTTAGGAAGGGAATCATGGCGGTTGCAGCGGTTACAACCAGGGCGCGTCCGAGGGTAAGTATATCAATATTTTTTATTTTTATTCTTTATTTTACACATGAATATGGATCCCAGGGCCTGAAGGAGAGTTTCCTCTCCTTCAGACCCTGGGAACCATAGAGGATACCTTCCGATATTTGTGTCCCATTGACTTGTATTGGTATCGGATATCGGTATCGGCGATATCCGATATTTTTCGGATATCGGCCGATACTATCCGATACCGATACTTTCAAATATCGGACAGTATCGCTCAACACTACCAGTGACAGATTAAACCATGCAATAAACAAAATGTAGCTTAGATTACTTGGAATTCTGCCCTTTAAAAAGTATGAGGGGGCACGCTGCCTACTAAAGAGACGACTAATTTTGTCAGTTGATTTTCTGTGTTTAATTGCCACAAAGGTGTTTACTAACTACCCTAGGTTATTTATATGCACTATTGCTTTTACTTATTTACTTACAGCAGGGTATATGTTCATTTTGTTTTTGTCTTAGGTTTTGTATTTTGTCTGCATACCAACTCATATTCCAGTTCATTTTTTCAGTATAATATTCCTTTTACTGCTCCATCACTTCTGCCACTATAGTCAGTAGATAATAATAATAATAATCTTTATTTTTATATAGCTCTAACATATTCCGCAGCGCTTTACAGTTTGCACACATTATCATGGCTAAACATGAGTAAATAAACATTAAACTAAAAGGCTAATACTTGTATTTCTGTATTGAGTAGCCATTGCTTCTTCACTTTCAAAATAGTAAACCTGTTGGTGATCTTAAAATAATAGAGATATCTTTTGAATGGCTTGTGTAAAACAAGACATTGCTTCTCCATTTTTCAAACAGCAAACCTCTTCCATATCCCAAAATAGAGAACATTTTAATGGCTTGTTAAAAAGCTATAGCTTTTTCATTTAGCAAGCAACAAACCTCTTGCTACTACCCAAAATGGATCACTTTTGTACCACCTCTTTTAAAATATCCATGGTTTCTTTCATAAGCACAGTCTGTACTTAATTACCAGCAATACAAGAATCTGCTCCCAAAAAGTATATTTTTGGAGCATTATTAGTGATTTAAAAAGCCTAAAAAGAAAATAAAAGTAGTGCGTTCTCAAGCATTGAATTAGCTATCACTGAATAGCATCCATTTACCAATAACCAGATGTGTTAAGGGAACCTGAGAGCTGATACACACTGCCCGGTTCACAGACAGCTTGTATGAGACTGTGGATGCGTGATTTTAGCCACATATGTTTAACTCTGGACCAAGCGGCTTGGGAGACTAGCCAGACAGGTGGGTCCCAGCGGTGTCCCCTGTCTGTGACAGGTCTCTCACTGTAAAGGTACCGTCACACTGGACGATATCGCTAGCGATCCGTGACGTTGCAGCGTCCTGGCTAGCGATGTCGTCCAGTGTGACAGGCAGCAGCGATCAGGCCCCTGCTGTGATATCGCTGGTTGGGGCAGAAAGGCCAGCACTTTGTTTCGTCGCTGGATCTCCCGCTGACATCGCTGAATCGGCGTGTGTGACGCCGATTCAGCGATGTCTTCGCTGGTGACCAGGGTAAACATCGGGTTACTAAGCGCAGGGCCGCGCTTAGTAACCCGATGTTTACCCTGGTTACCATCGTTAAAGTAAAAAAAACAAACACTACATACTTACCTACCGCTGTCTGTCCCCGGCGCTGGGCTTCTCTGCTCTGGCTGTGAGCGCCGGGCAGCCGGAAAGCACAGCGGTGACGTCACCGCTCTGCTTTCCGGCCGCTGTGCTCACAGCCAGAGCAGAGAAGCCCAGCGCCGGGGGCAGACAGCGGTAGGTAAGTATGTAGTGTTTGTTTTTTTTACTTTAACGATGGTAACCAGGGTAAACATCGGGTTACTAAGCGCGGCCCTGCGCTTAGTAACCCGATGTTTACCCTGGTTACTGGCATAGTTGGTCGCTGGAGAGCTGTCTGTGTGACAGCTCTCCAGCGACCAAACAGCGACGTTGCAGCGATCCGGATCGTTGTCGGTATCGCTGCAGCGTCGCTTACGTGTGACGGTACCTTAAGTGCACAAAGGGAGAGACCTATCAGTCAATAGGTGCCATTAACTCACCTGCTAACTAGTCCCTGGATGATTGGTTTCCCGATGTCTATTAACCGCTTAGTGATCAAGCCAAATGTTTAAAATCTGAAATGTCATTTTATGTGACAATAATTCTGGAATGTTTCATCAGTGTTTTTGAGATTGTTTTCTTGTGGCACGTTATATTTTATGATAATTTACAAACATAAATAAATGATGCATCTGCACATTGTGACTAATGAATAGATGAACTTCTATATTGCAATATTGCGGTAAACGTTAAAAACGTAAAATACTTATTTATTGCTTTTGTCCAAAGAGCATAAAAGTGAACCAACTAAGTCAAATAGTACCAAAGTATGTTTGTCCCTATCACCCATGTCCTATCTCTCCATGCACCAAACCTGGTCTTTTCTGAATAGGGAAGTGAAAGAAAACCAGGCACACAGCTTCCATTAAATCTTTGTTTGGGAGGGATGTGTCGATAAGGGTTGTGAGCTCTGTAGGGGGGGCAAAATCCCCAATTTATATAACAAAAATAAAAATATAAAGCCTGCACACTTTCAGTATTAGATTAATGTAAAGGTGCACAAATATGCTACGTGGCCAATAAACTTACATATGCATACATGATGCATGAGCACACTGTGATTAATCCCTTTCCGATATCGGGCATAATAGTACACCGATATCGGACTCCCCCTGTTTGGTGTAGGCTCTGGTGCTGAGCCCGCACTTTTCCGGGCACAAGTCAGCTGATATATACAGTGGAATCGCGATCCACCCATGGCTGTTAACTAGTTAAATGCCGCTGTCAATCTCTGACAGCAGCATTCAACTCGCGCTTCCAGGAAGCTAGCCGGAAATCCTGCCCACCTGTGATCGCGGGTCACTGATGGGTTAGCATGACAACCAGAGTTCTTCAGCAGGCATCTATGGTTGTCATAGCCAGATTGCTATGACTGCCACCCAGTGGCCGGCACTCATAGCAGGTGAGCATTTCTACTACATACAGGCGATCTGATTATCGCCTGTATGTAGCAGAGCCGATCAAAGCAGTGCAGATTCTAGTCTCCCATGGAGACTATTGAAGCATGCAAAAAGTAAAAATAATGTATTTTAAAAATATATAAAAATAAAAAAGTCTAAAAGTTAAAATCACCCCCTTTCACCCCCTTCAAAATAAAACAATAAAAAATGAAATATACACATATTTGCCATTGCCGCATTCAGAATCACTCGATCTATCAATATAAAAAAAAGAATTAACCTGATCATTAAATGGCGTAACAAGAAAAAAAGTCAAAACACAAGAATAACTTTTTTTGGTCGCTGCAACCTTACATTGAAATGCAATAATGGGCAATCAAAAGATTGTATCTGCATTAAAAACGTAAACTCAGCGCCCAAAAAATAAGCCCTCAATCAAGCCCAGATCACAAAAAGTGAAGACTTTACGGGTATCGGATAATGGCACAATTTTTTCCTTTTAACAATTTTTTTATTTTTTCTCACTATTTAAATAAACAAACCTATACACGTTTGAGGTCTGTAAACTTGTAATGACCTGTAGAATCATAATGGCTGGTCAGTTTTAGGATTTAGCGAACATGGTAAAAAAATAAAAATAAAAACTGTCCTTGTAAGGGCGGGAGCTCGGTGATTTAGTCTTATTGATAGCCCCCTCAGGGATTGACAGGGCATTGTCTCCTGACGCTGTGGTATGATGGATCCTTCCACTCCAGCAAGCTTAAGCTCCACCTTACCTGTCCTTGGCAATTGGTGAGATTGTTCCAATTTTTATATTTTCTCCAATTGACCTTACCCCTTACTCTTGTAATACCTGCTGATATTAATGCAACCAGGGTTACCAATTTGTTGGTTTTGACTTTTGACAGATGCTGTTATGCATGGGTATTATTACTATTAAATTGGTACCTTGGGTTAAGTGATGGTACACTGGGCCACTGCTAGTGTCATTTCCATCAAATTCCTGGGAGTACTATTATAGATATGGTGGATTCCCTAACGGGGTATACTATTTAGTACTTTTTAATTGACTTTTTGGTGACATTATAATTTAAATTTTTTGTATAAACACAATAAAAGCTAAGTTTTAAATTCCTGCTTATGCTATGTTCCCAGACTTTTGGTAGGATCTTTTGTATATTGCTGTTTTCACACGCTTTGATCAGAAAATGCAAAATACCTTATGTTTTTAACAGTCACAGCAATAAAAGAGTTCATGTATTTATTAATCTCAATGCGCTGACTAATCATATACACATGTGGTCAAAATTGTTGGTACCCCTCGTTTAGCTTTTATGCACAAACACAAATTACAAGCAAACAGGCTACAGGTGAGGACATTAACTTTAGTAGCCAGTCAAACCCATTTGTGCCAATTTCTGTGAATTTTATCAGACCAAAATCACCAGGGTATGTAAACTTTTGATCAGGGTCATTTGGATATTTTGGGTTGTCATTATAATTTAAAAAGAGAAAACACAGTAGTTTGACAATAAATAGCTTCACCCAATCACTAACCTTGAGTGGAGAGCCAGTTTTGGTGTTATCATTCATATTCTCAAAAAAAGGGCAAGAATTCTGCCAGGGTATGTAAACTTTTGAGCACAACTGTATATTGTTGAAGCTGCAGTCTTTTGAAAACTCTGGGAGTAATTTATTAAGACCAGTGTTATTTACACCTGTCCTAGTAAAGAATAAGATGCACCTAATACATTAGGCACATCTTTTGCTGTGTTTGTGCCAGAAAATCAAATTCTTGCATGAATTATTGCTATAATTTATGCTATTCACTCCTAATTCACATAGCTGTCTACAGGGGCGGACTGGGCCGGGTGGCAGGAATGCATCTGCCCCCCAGGCCGGTGCCTGAGCAGGTACACAGGGCCGCTGGAGCGGCAGCGATTTTAATACATAGCGCGCCGCATCCCTCCAGCCGGCCCTGTGTGAGCGCGTTGCCTGCTCTGACAAGTGCCGCGGCGGCCCGCACTAGTGTGCGAGCACGGCAGTGGTCCTCGTTCCTGCGCATGCTCGTCTGCTGCCCATGTCAGGGCGGGAAAGCAGGAGACCATGCGCACACATGGTGATATTTGAAAAAGCCGGCGCGCATAGCCTGACTGTGTCTGACGCTGGTCGGCCTGCACCAGCATCAGAGAAGACTGCTCACCAATGCCTGGAATGATCCTCTCCTCTTCACTGCCAACGCTGGCCAGGATGCGACACCCGACCCACCTCAGCTCTTCATCCTCCCGACCTCCCCCCATCTCAGGGACCAGGGTGAGTCCCAAGATGATTTT
Organism: Ranitomeya imitator; assembly: GCF_032444005.1. Taxonomy (NCBI): domain Eukaryota; kingdom Metazoa; phylum Chordata; class Amphibia; order Anura; family Dendrobatidae; genus Ranitomeya; species Ranitomeya imitator. The sequence continues at coordinate 538,614,180 of NC_091284.1, read as the reverse complement.
TTTTAATGTGTATATAGCAGTATTGCCTATATAATGTGTATAGACTGCTATATATACATTATATAGGTGATACTGCTGTATATAATCACTATACCACTATAATGCATGTATAGCAGTCTATATCTTATATAGGTGACACTGCTACTGATGCGTATATACCTTATATAGGTGACACTGCGGTGTGTGTGTATATGTACGTATATATATATATATATATATATATACACACACAGATATGTACATGTATACACAGCAGTATCACCTATATAAGGTATATACGCATCAGTAGCAGTGTAACCTATATAGGATATATACCGCTATACATACATTATATAGGTGGTATAGTGATTATATACAGCAGTATCACCTATATAATGTATATATAGCAGTCTATAGACATTATATAGGCAATACTGCTATTGATGTGTATATAGGTGATACTTCTGTGTATATATGTCGTTATGTAGGTGATACTGGTGTGTGTGTGTGTGTTTATGTATATACAGGTCCTTCTCAAAAAATTAGCATATAGTGTTAAATTTCATTATTTACCTTAATGTAATGATTACAATTAAACTTTCATATATTATAGATTCATTATCCACCAACTGAAATTTGTCAGGTCTTTTATTGTTTTAATACTGATGATTTTGGCATACAACTCCTGATAACCCAAAAAACCTGTCTCAATAAATTAGCATATTTCCCCCATCCAATCAAATAAAAGTGTTTTTTAATAACAAACAAAAAAACCATCAAATAATAATGTTCAGTTATGCACTCAATACTTGGTCGGGAATCCTTTGGCAGAAATGACGGCTTCAATGCGGCGTGGCATGGAGGCAATCAGCCTGTGACACTGCTGAGATGTTATGGAGGCCCAGGATGCTTCAATAGCGGCCTTAAGCTCATCCAGAGTGTTGGGTCTTGCGTCTCTCAACTTTCTCTTCACAATATCCCACAGATTCTCTATGGGGTTCAGGTCAGGAGAGTTGGCAGGCCAATTGAGCACAGTAATACCATGGTCAGTAAACCATTTACCAGTGGTTTTGGCACTGTGAGCAGGTGCCAGGTCGTGCTGAAAAATGAAATCTTCATCTCCATAAAGCATTTCAGCCGATGGAAGCATGAAGTGCTCCAAAATCTCCTGATAGCTAGCTGCATTGACCCTGCCCTTGATGAAACACAGTGGACCAACACCAGCAGCTGACATGGCACCCCACACCATCACTGACTGTGGGTACTTGACACTGGACTTCAGGCATTTTGGCATTTCCTTCTCCCCAGTCTTCCTCCAGACTCTGGCACCTTGATTTCCGAATGACATGCAAAATTTGCTTTCATCAGAAAAAAGTACTTGGGACCACTTAGCAACAGTCCAGTGCTGCTTCTCTGTAGCCCAGGTCAGGCGCCTCTGCCGCTGTTTATGGTTCAAAAGTGGCTTTACATGGGGAATGCGGCACCTGTAGCCCATTTCCTGCACACGCCTGTGCACGGTGGCTCTGGATGTTTCCACACCAGACTCAGTCCACTGCTTCCTCAGGTTCCCCAAGGTCTGGAATCGGTCCTTCTCCACAATCTTCCTCAGGGTCCGGTCTCCTCTTCTCGTTGTACAGCGTTTTCTGCCACATTGTTTCCTTCCAACAGACTTACCATTGAGGTGCCTTGATACAGCACTCTGGGAACAGCCTATTTGTTGAGAAATTTCTTTCTGGGTCTTACCCTCTTGCTTGAGGGTGTCAATGATGGCCTTCTTGACATCTGTCAGGTCGCTAGTCTTACCCATGATGGGGGTTTTGAGTAATGAACCAGGCAGGGAGTTTATAAAAGCCTCAGGTATCTTTTGCATGTGTTTAGAGTTAATTAGTTGATTCAGAAGATTAGGGTAATAGGTCGTTTAGAGAACCTTTTCTTGATATGCTAATTTATTGAGACAGGTTTTTTGGGTTATCAGGAGTTGTATGCCAAAATCATCAGTATTGAAACAATAAAAGACCTGACAAATTTCAGTTGGTGGATAATGAATCTATAATATATGAAAGTTTAATTGTAATCATTACATTATGGTAAATAATGAAATTTAACACTATATGCTAATTTTTTGAGAAGGACCTGTACACAAACACACGTACATATATACACAGCAGTAACACCTATATATAACGTATATACACATCAGTAGCAGTGTTGCCTATATAATGAATATAGACTGCTGTATATATGATATATAGGTGATACTATCATTATATACAGCAGTAGCAGTATCGCCTATATAAGGTGCATCCAACATTTGCAGTATCACCTGTATAAGATTCAGATTCAAAATTCAAGATTCAAAGAAGCTTTATTGGCAGGACCAAATACACAACAGTTTTGCCAAAGCAAGTGTATAAAGGCAATAGGGATAGGGACTGTGGGGATGTTGGGTAGGAGCTGTTGGGAAGGTGAATGGGGGCAGATCCAGGGTGGGGGCTATAGTCCATGGCATAGGGGAGGTGGATGGGGCAGATCCATTGTAGGGGCTATAGACATCATAGTTCTCTTTCTCGCAGTCTATGACATTCGCTCACATACCGCGCTGCTATCTCCACCGCTCTCTCTTCTTCTCTCATCAGGAAATATGTTTTCTCTTCCTCCTTCATGGTGATGAAGTCCGGGAAGAGATGTGAGAGTCTCCTGAAGTGAATGTCCCTCACTGCTGAGTATTTGGAACAGTGTAGCAGGAAGTGGGTTTCGTCCTCTATGGCCTCCTGATCACAGTGTTGGCACAGTCTTTCCTCCCTGGGCTTGTAGGTCTGCCTGTGTCGGCCACATTCAATGGCCAGACTGTGGGCACTGAGTCTATATCGGCTCAGGATCTTGCGATCTCTGTGGTCTGGGAGTTTCTCCAGATATGGGGCCAGTCTGTAGTCTCTCTGTAGGCTCCGGTACATGGTTAGTTTCTGTGAGCTGATGATATCATTCTTCCAGTCACTGACATACCTCTCCTGGCCTTCGTCTGCCATCTTCCTGATTCCGGCTTTTGTCAGGTTGTTGTGATTGGTGTACTGGTCGGGTTGGGTTTGGCTGGGTTGTTCCGAGGGTTCTGGTTTTTCTGTTTCACCTACATGTATCAGGGCTTTGTGGTGATGGGAGCTTGGATTGCTCCTATGCAGGTGAGCCCGCAATGACAGCGCCCTCTTTAGAACTGTTAGGTGTAGAGGGAATCTGCCCAGCTCGGCCCGACAAGCACTGTTGGAGGTGCTCCGATGGACCTGGAGATGGTGCTTGCAGAATTCCAGGTGGAATATTTCTGTTGGACTGGAATCCCACCTTGACCAGTCTGGGTAGGTGTGAGGACCCCAGACTTCGCTGCCATACAGGAGGATTGGGGCGATGATGGAGTCGAAGATTTTTAGCCAGACCCTCACTGGTGGCTTCAGATGGTAGAGCTTCCTTCGGATGGCATAGAAGGTTTTGCAGGCCTTTTCTTTCAGGGTCTCTATGGCTTGTTTGAAGCTCCCTGACCGGTGAATCTCTAGGCCCAGGTAGGTATATTTGTCCGTTCCTGTGAGGTCGCAGTTGTTGAGGACAAATGATGGGTGCTGGTCTGATCTTCTCTTTCTCCTCTGGAACACCATGGTGTTGGTTTTCTTTAGGTTGACCGGTAGAGCCCAGGTGGAGCTAAATTTCTCTAGGATTTTCCGGTTGTCCTGGAGGCCTTTCTCAGTTGGTGACAGCAGCAGCAGGTCATCTGCATACAGCAGGAATTTCACCTGAGTGTCGTGGAGGGTGAGACCTGGTGCTGAGGAGGATTCCAGGGCTGTAGCCAGCTCGTTGATGTAGATGTTGAAGAGCGTTGGATTTAGACTGCAGCCTTGTCTGACTCCGCGGCTCTGCTGGAAATAAGCCGTTCTTCTGCCGTTCACACTCATGTTGCAGCGGTTCTCGGTGTAGGAGCTTTTGATGACATCGTAGGTCTTTCCTCCTATTCCACTCTCCAGCAGTTTCAGGAATAAGCCCGGGTGCCACACTGAATCAAAGGCCTTTTTAAAGTCCACAAAGCAGGCATATATCTTCCCATTCTTTGTGTTGTAGACGTGTCTCTGAATGAGGCTGTGCAGAATATAGATGTGGTCAGTGGTGCGGTGGTTCAGCATGAACCCTGCTTGGCTCTTGCTGAGGACGTTGTGCTCGGTGAGAAAGGTGAGGATCCTCTTGTTCAGGATACTGTTGAACTGTTTTCCCAGGTTGCTGCTGACACATATGCCTCTGTAGTTGGCTGGGTCATACCTGTCCCCACTCTTGTGGATGGGTGTGATGAGGCCTTGGTTCCAGGTACGAGGGAAGTAGCCGGCACTCAGCACAATATTGAAAAGTTTAACAGCAGCCTGTATTTCTGGTGGGCTGAACTGCAGCATTTCTGGTAGGATTCCATCCAGGCCACCGGCTTTTCTACATCTTATGGAGGAGAGTCTCTCGGCTACATCCTGTAGTGTTATAGGTGTATCCACCATAACATCCATTATGTTTTCCTGTTCTTGGCTTAGTCCTTCCTTTGGAATGTATATTGTACAGACTAATGTATATACGTTATATAGGTGACAGTGCTGTGTATAGTCGCACTATCTATCTGTGTCTAAACTATATATATAATTGCCTAAGGGGTACTTCCGTCTTTCTGTCCTCAACTTCCGTAACGGAAATCCCGCGTCACTGATTGGTCTCACCAGCTGCCTGTCATGGCTGCCGTGACCAATCAGCACCGGGCACAGTCCGATTAGTCCCTCCCCTTCTCCCCTGCAGTCACAGTGCTCGCCGCCCACTCCATACTCCCCCCATTCAGTGTGCCCGGCGCCTGCTCCATACTCCCCGCAGTCAGTGTGCCCAGCGCCCGCTTCATACTCCCCGCTCCATACTCCCCACAGTCAGTGTGCCTGGCGCCCGCTCCATACTCCCGCAGTCAGTGTCCCCAGCACCCGCTTCATACTCTCCATGGTCAGTGTACCCAGCACCCGCTCCACACTCCCCGCAGTCAGTGTGCCCGGCACCCGCTCCATACTCCCCACAGTCAGTGTGCCTGGCACCCGCTGCATACTCCCCACAGTCAGTGTCCCCGGCGCCCGCTCCATACTCCCCGCTCCATAATCCCCACAGTCAGTGCTTGCTCCATAATCCCCTCCAGTCACCGCTCACACAGGGTTAATGCCAGTGGTAACGGACCACGTTATGGCGCGGGTAACGCACTCTGTTACCCGCCACTATTAACCCTGTGTGACCAAGTTTTTACTATTGATTCTGCCTATGCAGCATCAATAGTAAAAAGATGTAATGTTAAAAACAATAAAAAAGAAAAAAAACCTGCTATACTCACCTTCCGTCATTGGACAATGCGCTCCAGCCGGCCGCCATCTTCCGTTACCAGAGATGCATTGCGAACTTACCCAGAAGACGTGGCGGTCTGGTCTCATGAGACCGCTAAGTCATCTGGGTAATTTCGCAATGCATCCTGGGAACGGAAGATGGCGGCCGCATCACACAACTTCGCTGGATCCCAGGGGTGAGTGAGTATGTAACTATTTTTTATTTTAATTATTTTTTTTAACAGGGATATGGTGCACACACTGCTTAATACTGCGTGGGCTGCATTATATACCTACGTGACTGGCCAATATACTATGTGACTGGCCAATATACTACGTGACTGGGCAATATACTACGTGGCTGTGCAATATACTACGTGACTGGGCAATATACTACGTGGCTGGGCAATATACTACGTGGCTGGGCAATATACTACGTAGCTGGGAAATATACTATGTGGCTGGGCAATATACTATGTGGCTGGGCAATATACTATGTGACTGGGCAATATAATACGTGACTGGGCAATATACTACATGGACATGCATATTCTAGAATACCCGATGCCTTAGAATCGGGCCACCATCTAGTGTATATATATATATATATATATATATATATATATATATCAGTTTCATCTATATAATGTGTGTACAGCAGTCACAGTATCACATACAATATATAGGTGATACTACAACTATACACATCAGTCGCAGTATCTACTATGTATTGTATATACAGTAGTTTGAATGTGATATATGTTCAGCAGTCGCAGTGTCTCCTATGTGATGTATGCATCATAATATAGTATAATGCTGTCTTAATTACCGTATAATGTATAGATGTTTATATAGTGTAGAGATGTTTATATAGTATGGCGCTATGTATATATTGTGGAATTCACACCATATATACACTGCTGCCACATCTCTACACTATATAAAATATGCACCGCTCTATATTCCTTAACACGGTATATAATATGCCGCTGTGTATATAATATATTGTAGTATACCATATATACTCATGTATAAGCCGAGTTTTTCAGCATATTTTTTTTGTGCTGAAAACACCCCCCTCGGCTTATACACAAATCATTGTCCCAGAAAGATGGAGAAGGAGCAGCGGGTGACAGAGGCAGGAGCCGGAGGCTGTGGCTAAAGCCTGTGCCGCTGCTAAAGAGAAATGAATATTCACTGCACTGGCAGTGAATATTCATTTCTCTTATAGCGTTGACAGCCACAGCCGCCTGCTTCCAGCACACATCCTACTTACCTTCCCTGCGCACCCTCGCTGCATCTCGTTCCGGCGCTAGCAGCTCTTCAGGACGACCGATCACGTGTCTTCCACTCATTAAGGTAATGAGTATTCACCCCTCTCCACTGCCATAGGTGTGGGTAAATATTCATTACCTTAATGAGCGGGGGACATGTGATCGCCCGGCCACAGGAGCTGCTGGCACCGGAACGAGATGCTGCGAGGCCATGCAAGGAAGGTAAGTAGGATGTGGTTTTTTATTTTTTTTTAGGAACCTTGCATACATGAACAGGGATAAGGAGCCATGCATATAAGGATGGGGATAAGGAGCCATGCACACAAAGACGGAGATAAGGAGCCATGCAGACAAGCATGGAGATGAGGAGCCATGCATACAGGGACAGGGGAGCCATGCATACAAGGATGGGATGTGGGGACAATGCATAACAGGCCTATACTCAACTCAATACGTTTTCACTGTTTTTTGTGGCAAAATGAGGTGCCTCGTCAAATACTTGGGTCGACTTATACTCAAGTATATACGGTATATTGTGGAGCTGTGTATACTTCTACTGTCCTGCATAAATGGTGTAATTCTCAGTATCTATTCTTATGTATGTGTGTATCTGTCTATCTATCACTCTGATTAATTGTGAGAAAAGTAGCGGACTCTTTATTGGCCCATGTGGCAACATTTCGCATCCATAACTGAACATTTCTCTGATATGGAAGTGAAATGTTGCCACATTGACTAATAAAGAGTATAAAAAAAATCGGTTCCATTTTCTTCCACCAAAGTGGTACAATCTTTTTCTCACTTGCTGTCCGTGTGCAGTCGTATTTTTTTTTTCTCAGCAGATGTTGCAGTACGATACACGGCGAGTCAGACCATTGAGGAGATGGAGAAATTAATTTCTCCGTCTCCTCCACACCTGTGCTGCGAGAGCATTGGAGCACGGACACTCTGATCAGGCTCACAGCAGAGCAAGAGCCGAGTATCATTGGCATATCACATCCAATGCCATATTCTAGTGTGATTCCACCCTAATGAGCACCTGTATTAAGCCCACGTTCACACGGTCAGCATTTGTTCAGTATTTTCATCAGTATTTGTAATCCAAAACCGGGAGTGGAACAATCCAGAGGAAAAGTATAATAGAAACATATGCACCACTTCTGTATTTATCACCCATTCCTGGTTTTGGCTACAAATACTGAGGTCAAATACTGACCAAATACTGACCGTATGAATTTTGCCTTATTCTGTATCTATACACTGCACAGTACCACTCCTCATTATAGAGTGGGGCTGTGTGTGTGTCACTATATTATACAGTGGGGCTGTGTGTGTGTGTGTCATGATACAGTGGGGCTGTGCCTGTCATTATACAGTGGGACTATGTGTGTCAATATATATATATATATATATAATATCTCTATCTATCGCATGCTTGCGGTCACCAGACCACCTGTTCCCGGCGCCGGCACCATAGAATCCTCATAGCGCATAGTGCGCACGATATGAGGATTCAAGCATAGTGTCTGTAGACATGTAGCTTAAGATCCGACAACCCCTTTAAGGATGGGCCGCTACTCATGGGTCACTGCTAGTGTTGAGCGATACCTTCCGATATCGGAAAGTATCGGTATCGGTTTGGATCGGCCGATATTCAAAAAATATCGGATATCGCCGATACCGATACCCGATCCCAATGCAAGTCAATGGGACCAAAATATCGGAATTAAAATAAACCCTTTCTTTCCTTGTAGGTTCATTCTACCTGAAGGAAAACAACTAAGAATAATGTAGGATGTATGGGGGAGGTGGCGGAGACATTAAAGGCAATGAGGATTAGTCCAATCAAATAGAATAGCATGTTTTTTTTTTTTTTTTAAAGACGTTCGGATTGAAAAAGATATTGAGTATGTAAATTTTTTTTATTTTGTCAGATATTGATGTTTCACTATTCCACGCCCTTCCCCTTCTTTTTTTTCTTTTTTTTTTTTTCTTTTCCCACACTTTCATCTTCATCATCATCAGCATCCTTGACATCAACTTCTTCACCTTATTCATCTTCTTCTTCATCTTCTACCTATTTTTTTTTTTTATTACATTCTTCATATTCATTTTCTTCAACTATTATTATTCTTCCTATTCTACATATTCTTTTTATTCCACTGTTATTATTCTTCCTATTCTACTTCTTCATCATATTCTCATTTGTGACAGGCATTCCCGTAGTTGTTATCTATAAAAGTTGGAAGATTACACCTTCCGTTCTGCCAGTCACAAAAGTTACATTTGTCCGCGTTCAGTTTGGCCTGCAGCATCAGGCTTTATCCAGGGGCACCACGAGGAGGAACGGACTCACCCCCATACACTGCTTAGTCTTCTTCTGCATATAATTTAGATAATATCTTTTGCTCTGATATTAAGTCTTATGCTTAATGTTCTTCTGCTCTTTGTTCTGCAGCCTCTTGTTCTTCTGCTTCTCGGTCTTCCATGTTGTCGTCTCCAGGGTCTTCGTCTCCAGTGTCGTCATCTCCGCCGTCGTCGTCTCAGCCGTCGTCGTCTCCGCCGTCGTCGTCGTCGTCGTCATCGGGGTGGTCTTCCGGGTCGTCGTCATCGGGGTGGTCTTCCGGGTTGTCGACGTTAGGGTCTTCAACTTGGAAATGTAGCAGAAGGTACAAGAAGGCTGAGAAAATGCCAAGAACCAGCTGATGGAACTGGAACTCGGATGGCTACCCGAAGGTTCAAGAGCCTATGGAACTACCGAGGACCAGCTGACGTTACTGGAACCCGGTTACTAAGCAGGAGGTACCCGTGCTAAAAAGCACTACCAAGGACCGCCTGACGTTGGCGGAACTCGGATACCCAGAAGGAGGCACCTAAGCCAAAGGCTCTGCCCGGAACCAGATGACGTTACTGGAACCAGGATGGGGAGCAGAAGGTACAAGAGCAAAAGACACTGCCGAGAACCAGCTGACGGTACTGGAACCCGGATGGGTAGCCGAATGTCCAAGAGCCAATGGAACTACCAAGGACCAGCTGACGTTACTGGAACCCGGTTACTAAGCAGGAGGTACCCGTGCCTGAAAGCACTACCAAGGACCACCTGACATTGGTGGAACTTGGATACCCAGAAGGAGGCACCTAAGCCAAAGGCTCTGCCCGGAACCAGCTGACGGTACTGGAACCAGGATGGGGAGCAGAAGGTACAAGAGCAAAAGACACTGCCGAGAACCAGCTGACGGTGCTGGAACCAGGTGGTGGACCCGAAGGCCCACAGGAGAGGAGAGAACAGCTAGGCCGCGAGGCAGCCGCAGTTACCGAACCCCAACAGTCCTACAGGGGGAGCTGGGCCTACTGGCACTACAGAACCAGCCTTGACTACCAGTTCACGCAGCCCACATAGGAAGCTCCTAAACTGGAGGCACCCTGGAGTTGGCTAACTCGACCGCCCCACGACGGGGCAAGCATAGGCGTCTCAGTGAAGTTGACACAACCCGGAAACAGCTGACGGTGCTGAAACCAGGCTTGGCACGAGGGAGTACCTGTGACAAGAACACTGCCGAGAACCAGCTGGCGGTGCTGGAACCCGGATGCGTTGCCCCAGTGTGCAAGAGCCAATGGCACGACCGAGGACCAGCTGACGGTGCTGGAACCCGGTTACTAAGCTGTAGGTGCCCGCGCTTAAAAGCACTACCAAGGACCGCCTGGCGTTGGCGGAACTCGGATACCCAGGAGGAGGCACCTAAGCCAAAGGCTCGGCCCGGAACCAGCTGACGGTGCTGGAACCAGGTGGTGGACCCGAAGGCCCACAGGAGAGGAGAGAACAGCTAGGCCGCGAGGCAGCCGCAGTTACCGAACTCCAACAGTCCTACAGGGGGAGCTGGGCCTACTGGCACTACAGAACCAGCCTTGACTACCAGTTCACGCAGCCCACATAGGAAGCTCCTAAACTGGAGGCACCCTGGAGTTGGCTAACTCGACCGCCCCACGACGGGGCAAGCATAGGCGTCTCAGTGAAGTTGACACAACCCGGAAACAGCTGACGGTGCTGAAACCAGGCTTGGCACGAGGGAGTACCTGTGACAAGAACACTGCCGAGAACCAGCTGGCGGTGCTGGAACCCGGATGCGTTGCCCCAGTGTGCAAGAGCCAATGGCACGACCGAGGACCAGCTGACGGTGCTGGAACCCGGTTACTAAGCTGTAGGTGCCCGCGCTTAAAAGCACTACCAAGGACCGCCTGGCGTTGGCGGAACTCGGATACCCAGGAGGAGGCACCTAAGCCAAAGGCTCGGCCCGGAACCAGCTGACGGTGCTGGAACCAGGTGGTGGACCCCAAGGCCCACAGGAGAGGAGAGAACAGCTAGGCCGCGAGGCAGCCGCAGTTACCGAACCCCAACAGTCCTACAGGGGGAGCTGGGCCTACTGGCACTACAGAACCAGCCTTGACTACCAGTTCACGCAGCCCACATAGGAAGCTCCTAAACTGGAGGCACCCTGGAGTTGGCTAACTCGACCGCCCCACGACGGGGCAAGCATAGGCGTCTCAGTGAAGTTGACACAACCCGGAAACAGCTGACGGTGCTGAAACCAGGCTTGGCACGAGGGAGTACCTGTGACAAGAACACTGCCGAGAACCAGCTGGCGGTGCTGGAACCCGGATGCGTTGCCCCAGTGTGCAAGAGCCAATGGCACGACCGAGGACCAGCTGACGGTGCTGGAACCCGGTTACTAAGCTGTAGGTGCCCGCGCTTAAAAGCACTACCAAGGACCGCCTGGCGTTGGCGGAACTCGGATACCCAGGAGGAGGCACCTAAGCCAAAGGCTCGGCCCGGAACCAGCTGACGGTGCTGGAACCAGGTGGTGGACCCCAAGGCCCACAGGAGAGGAGAGAACAGCTAGGCCGCGAGGCAGCCGCAGTTACCGAACCCCAACAGTCCTACAGGGGGAGCTGGGCCTACTGGCACTACAGAACCAGCCTTGACTACCAGTTCACGCAGCCCACATAGGAAGCTCCTAAACTGGAGGCACCCTGGAGTTGGCTAACTCGACCGCCCCACGACGGGGCAAGCATAGGCGTCTCAGTGAAGTTGACACAACCCGGAAACAGCTGACGGTGCTGAAACCAGGCTTGGCACGAGGGAGTACCTGTGACAAGAACACTGCCGAGAACCAGCTGGCGGTGCTGGAACCCGGATGCGTTGCCCCAGTGTGCAAGAGCCAATGGCACGACCGAGGACCAGCTGACGGTGCTGGAACCCGGTTGCTAAGCTGTAGGTGCCCACGCTTAAAAGCACTACCAAGGACCGCCTGGCGTTGGCGGAACTCGGATACCCAGGAGGAGGCACCTAAGCCAAAGGCTCGGCCCGGAACCAGCTGACGGTGCTGGAACCAGGTGGTGGACCCCAAGGCCCACAGGAGAGGAGAGAACAGCTAGGCCGCGAGGCAGCCGCAGTTACCGAACCCCAACAGTCCTACAGGGGGAGCTGGGCCTACTGGCACTACAGAACCAGCCTTGACTACCAGTTCACGCAGCCCACATAGGAAGCTCCTAAACTGGAGGCACCCTGGAGTTGGCTAACTCGACCGCCCCACGACGGGGCAAGCATAGGCGTCTCAGTGAAGTTGACACAACCCGGAAACAGCTGACGGTGCTGAAACCAGGCTTGGCACGAGGGAGTACCTGTGACAAGAACACTGCCGAGAACCAGCTGGCGGTGCTGGAACCCGGATGCGTTGCCCCAGTGTGCAAGAGCCAATGGCACGACCGAGGACCAGCTGACGGTGCTGGAACCCGGTTACTAAGCTGTAGGTGCCCGCGCTTAAAAGCACTACCAAGGACCGCCTGGCGTTGGCGGAACTCGGATACCCAGGAGGAGGCACCTAAGCCAAAGGCTCGGCCCGGAACCAGCTGACGGTGCTGGAACCAGGTGGTGGACCCCAAGGCCCACAGGAGAGGAGAGAACAGCTAGGCCGCGAGGCAGCCGCAGTTACCGAACCCCAACAGTCCTACAGGGGGAGCTGGGCCTACTGGCACTACAGAACCAGCCTTGACTACCAGTTCACGCAGCCCACATAGGAAGCTCCTAAACTGGAGGCACCCTGGAGTTGGCTAACTCGACCGCCCCACGACGGGGCAAGCATAGGCGTCTCAGTGAAGTTGACACAACCCGGAAACAGCTGACGGTGCTGAAACCAGGCTTGGCACGAGGGAGTACCTGTGACAAGAACACTGCCGAGAACCAGCTGGCGGTGCTGGAACCCGGATGCGTTGCCTTGCCTATTAAAGATTGTCTTCCTAGAGCCCCAACTAGCGGTGTTGGAGCAAAGGGTAAGCAGGGGGAGATGAGTGTAGGCCGAAGCCTGCACTGGAGGCAGCTTTGTGTCTGCGTTGCGTTTGCAGGACACTTTGCCGGCTACACACTGGGGGAACAGCTGGCGTTGCTGAACCCCACTAACACAATGGCGTGTGTTTTTATCTGTGCAGCTAGCACTTGCGGGCAAAAACTAGCGATGTTAGAGCCCGTGTTGAAGCAGGAGGAGGAGGAGAGGAGCAGAGTGTAGGCCGAAGCCTAGTTGAACCAATTTCAAAGGAAACCTTTAACCCCCCCCTCAGGTGTTACAAAGTACAAGAGACACACCTTGTGCAGTATTAATGCTGCACAAGTGAAAGGTTGCTCTATTAATTTGTCTACTTGCACACGCTGAATGAAAGACATACACAATTTACCCCATTCTACAGTCAAACTGTAGTGGATGCGTGACTTGGTTTTTTGATGAGACGCAGCACAGGTGTCCAAAATAACGCCTTGGTGCTTGGCGCAGCTTCCTGAGCGTTGTTATTTGCTGTACAGGAGTCTGCGCTCTTGTGTTATCCCTTGGCAATGCCCTGTTAGCGCTGCCCATCTTATGACCTCATTTCATGTTGGCCGGTGCGGTTAACGATGGCCATAAATCCCAGACCCACAGTGTCTTTTCATAAAGCCACACTGCGGTGCTGGGATTCGTGGCCTTGAGCAGTAAATATTTTGGCCGCTCACACACGTCCTTACACCTGCTTCAGACTGGGCGGCCTCTGCTGATCCCTTCTCACATGCCGCGGCCATGAGGCTGCACAGTCTGAAGAAGGCGGAAGGAGATGAGTTAAGACAGGCGAAGATATGCACTGCTCGTGCCCATCAATCACACCCTCGCAGTCAAAATAATTAAGACAACGAGGAGCATTTTATTCAGGCAGGGCGGACGAACAGGCGCAAGTAGCCAACCAATGATGTCAGAAGACGGGAAGCGCTACCAAGGGGGGTGCTGCGTATCATTAGAAAGGAAAGTCACACCTCAGGGACAGTGGAATGGTCTCAAAGAGACACATTTTGTACGTGTTGAGTTCCACGTGGGCAAGGAGAAAACATCAGCCACCTTGTACAAATGCAGCAGTACTGCTGTACAAGGTGGCTGTTATACATAGAAACACCTGGGGGTGGGGGCCAGGCTCCCTTCAATTTCAGTTCATGTGCCTGCGTGGCGTTTGCAGGTCACGTTGCAAGCTGCACAGCAGGGGAACAGCTGGCGGTGCTGAACCCCACTAACACATTGGCTGGTGTTTTTCTCTGTGCAGCTAGCATGTCCGGGCAGAAACTGGCGTTGTTTGAGCCCAGGGTCAGCAGGAGGAGGAGAGGAGCAAAGTGTAGGCCGAAGCCTGCACTGGTGGCAGCTTTTGTTCTGTTGTGCCAGCGTGGCTTGTGCTGGACACGTTGCCGACTACACAGCAGGGGAACAGCTGGCGGTGCTGAACCCCACTAACACATTGGCTGGTGTTTTTCTCTGTGCAGCTAGCATTTCCGGGCAAAAACTAGCGGTGTTTGAGCCCAGGGTCAGCAGGAGGAGTAGAGGAGCAGAGTGTTGGCCAAAGCCTAGTTGAACCAATTTCAAAGGTTACCTTTAACCCCCCCCTCAGGTGTTGCAAGGTACAAGAGCCACACCTTGAACAGCATTATTGATGCACAAGTCAAAGGTTGCTCTATTTAATTTTGCTCCTTGCACACGCTGAATTAAACACGTACACTATTTAGCCCATTATACTGTCAAACAGTAGTGGAGGCGTGACTACTAGTCTTTTTAAGGAGACGCAGCACAGGTGTACAAATTTACACCTAGGTGCTGTGCGCAGATTCCTTACCGTTGTTATTTGCAGTACAGGAAACTGCGCTCTTGTGTTATCCCTTGGCAATACCCTGTTAGTGCAGGCCGTCTCATGACCTCATTTCATGTTGGCCGGTGCGGTTAACGATGGCCATAAATCCCAGACCCACAGTGGCTTTTCCTAAAGTCACACTGCGGTGCTGGGATTCGTGGCCTTGTGCAGTAAATATGTTCGCCGCTCACACATGTCCTTACACCTGCTTCAGACTGGGCGGCCTCAGCTGATCCCTTATCGCATGCCGCGGCCATGAGGCCGCACAGTCAGAAGAAGGCGGAAGGAGGGGAGTGAAAACAGGGGAACATATGCACTGCTCGTGCCCATCAATCACACCCTCGCAGTCAAAATATATGAGACAACGGGGGGCGTTGTGTCGGGCAGGGGGGACGCACAGGCACAGCCAGCCAACCAATGATGTCAGGAGACGGGCAGCGCTAACAATGGGGGTGCTGCGTGTCATTAAAAAGGAAAGTCACACCTCAGGGACATTGTAATGGTCTGTAATGAGACACATTTTGTACTTGTTGAGTTCCACGTGTGCAAGGAGAAAAAGTCAGCCACCTTGTACAAATGCAGCAGTACTGCTGTACAAGGTGGCTGTTATACATAGAAACACCTGGGGGGGTGGGGGGCAGGCTCCCTTCAATTTCAGTTCATGTGCCTGCGTGGCGTTTGCAGGTCACGTTGCAAGCTACACAGCAGGGGAACAGCTGGCGTTGCTGAACCCCACTGACACATTGACTGGTGTTTTTCTCTGTGCAGATTGCATGTCCGGGCAAAAACTAGCGGTGTTAGAGCCCAGGGTCAGCAGGAGGAGGAGGAGAGGAGCAAAGTGTAGGACGAAGCCTGCACTGGTGGCAGCTTTTGGTCGGTTGTGCCAGCGTGGCTTGTGCTGGACACGATGCCGGCTACACAGCGGGGGAACAGCTGGCGGTGCTGAACCCCACTAACACATTGGCTGGTGTTTTTCTCTGTGCAGCTAGCATGTCCGGGCAGAAACTGGCGTTGTTTGAGCCCAGGGTCAGCAGGAGGAGGAGAGGAGCAAAGTGTAGGCCGAAGCCTGCACTGGTGGCAGCTTTTGTTCTGTTGTGCCAGCGTGGCTTGTGCTGGACACGTTGCCGACTACACAGCAGGGGAACAGCTGGCGGTGCTGAACCCCACTAACACATTGGCTGGTGTTTTTCTCTGTGCAGCTAGCATTTCCGGGCAAAAACTAGCGGTGTTTGAGCCCAGGGTCAGCAGGAGGAGTAGAGGAGCAGAGTGTAGGCCGAAGCCTAGTTGAACCAATTTCAAAGGTTACCTTTAACCCCCCCCTCAGGTGTTGCAAGGTACAAGAGCCACACCTTGTGCATCATTAATGCTGCACAAGTAAAAGGTTGCTCTATTTGTTTTGCTCCTTGCACACGCTGACTAAAACACGTACACTATTTAGCCCATTATACTGTCAAACAGTTGTGGAGGCGTGACTTGTCTTTTTAACGAGACGCAGCACAGGTGTCAAAATTTGCACCTAGGTACTGGGCGCAGATTCCTGAGCGTTGTTATTTGCTGTACAGGAGTCTGCGCTATTGTGATCCCTTGGCCATGCGCTGTGAGCGCTTCCTGTCTTCTGACCTCATTTCATGTCGGCCGTTGCGGTTAGCGATGGACATGAATCCCAGACCCACAGTGTGTTTTTAAAAAATCACACTGCGGTGCTGGGATTCGTGCCCTGGTGCACTAAATATGTTTGCCGCTCACACATGTCCTTACACCTGCTTCAGACTGGGCGGCCTCATCTGATCCCTTATCGCCTGCCGCGGCCATGAGGACACCCAGTCTGAAGAAGGCGGAAGGAGATGAGTGAACACAGGCAAACATATGCACTGCACATGCCCATCAATCACACCCTCGCTGTCCAAAAAAATAAGACACCGAGGGCCGTTGTTTCGAGCAGGGGAGATGCACAGGCGCAGCCAGCTAACCAATGATGTCAAAAGACGGGCAGCGCTAACAAGGGTGGTGCTGCGTGTCATTACAAAGGAAAGTCACACCTCAGGGACATTGTAATGGTCTCTAATGAGACACATTTTGTACGTGTTGAGTTCCACGTGGGCAAGGAGAAAAAGTCAGCCACCTTGTACAAATGCAGCAGTACTGCTGTACAAGGTGGCTGATATACATAGAAACACCTGTGGGTGGGGGGCAGGCTCCCTTCAATTTCAGTTCATGTGCCTGCGTGGCGTTTGCAGGTCACGTTGCAAGCTACACAGCAGGGGAACAGCTGGCGTTGCTGAACCCCACTGACACATTGACTGGTGTTTTTCTCTGTGCAGATTGCATGTCCGGGCAAAAACTAGCGGTGTTAGAGCCCAGGGTCAGCAGGAGGAGGAGGAGAGGAGCAAAGTGTAGGCCGAAGCCTGCACTGGTGGCAGCTTTTGGTCGGTTGTGCCAGCGTGGCTTGTGCTGGACACGATGCCGGCTACACAGCGGGGGAACAGCAGGCGGTGCTGAACCCCACTAACACATTGGCTGGTGTTTTTCTCTGTGCAGCTAGCATGTCCGGGCAGAAACTGGCGTTGTTTGAGCCCAGGGTCAGCAGGAGGAGGAGAGGAGCAAAGTGTAGGCCGAAGCCTGCACTGGTGGCAGCTTTTGTTCTGTTGTGCCAGCGTGGCTTGTGCTGGACACGTTGCCGACTACACAGCAGGGGAACAGCTGGCGGTGCTGAACCCCACTAACACATTGGCTGGTGTTTTTCTCTGTGCAGCTAGCATTTCCGGGCAAAAACTAGCGGTGTTTGAGCCCAGGGTCAGCAGGAGGAGTAGAGGAGCAGAGTGTAGGCCGAAGCCTAGTTGAACCAATTTCAAAGGTTACCTTTAACCCCCCCCTCAGGTGTTGCAAGGTACAAGAGCCACACCTTGTGCAGCATTAATGCTGCACAAGTAAAAGGTTGCTCTATTTGTTTTGCTCCTTGCACACGCTGACTAAAACACGTACACTATTTAGCCCATTATACTGTCAAACAGTTGTGGAGGCGTGACTTGTCTTTTTAACGAGACGCAGCACAGGTGTCAAAATTTGCACCTAGGTACTGGGCGCAGATTCCTGAGCGTTGTTATTTGCTGTACAGGAGTCTGCGCTATTGTGATCCCTTGGCCATGCGCTGTGAGCGCTTCCTGTCTTCTGACCTCATTTCATGTCGGCCGTTGCGGTTAGCGATGGACATGAATCCCAGACCCACAGTGTGTTTTCAAAAAATCACACTGCGTGGCTGGGATTCGTGGCCTTGTGCAGTAAATAGGTTTGCCGCTTACACATGTCCTTACACCTGCTCCAGACTGGGCGGCCTCAGCTGATCCCTTATCGCCTACCACGGCCAGGAGGCCGCACAGTCTGAAGAAGGCGGAAGGAGATGAGTTAAGACAGGCGAACATATGCACTGCTCGTGCCCATAAACCACACCCTCGCTGACAAAATAAATATGACAACGAGGGGCGTTGTTTCTAGCAGGGCGGATGCACAGGCGCAGCCAGCTAACCATGATGACAAAAGACGGGAAACGCTACCAAGGGGGGTGCTGCGTATCATTACAAAGGAAAGTCACACCTCAGGGACAGTGGAATGGTCTCAATGAGACACATTTTGTACGTGTTGAGTTCCACGTGGGCAAGGAGAAAAAGTCAGCCACCTTGTACAAATGCAGCAGTACTGCTGTACTAGGTGGCTGTTATACATAGAAACACCTGGGGGGGTGGGGCCAGGTTCCCTTTTAATTTCAGTTCCTGTGCCTGCATGGCGTTTGCAGGTCACGTTGCCGGCTACACAGCAGGGGAACAGCTGGCGTTGCTGAACCCCACTAACACATTGGCTGGTGTTTTTCTCTGTGCAGCTAGCACTTCCGGGCAAAAACTAGCGGTGTTTGAGCCCAGGGTCAGCAGGAGGAGGAGAGGAGCAGAGTGTAGGCCGAAGCCTGCACTGGTGGCAGCTTTTGTTCTGTTGTGCCAGCGTGGCTTGTGCTGGACACGTTGCCGACTACACAGCAGGGGAACAGCTGGCGGTGCTGAACCCCACTGACACATCACCTAGTGTTTTTTTCTGTGTAGACAACACTTCCAGGTGGCAACTGACAGTGTTGAAACCCAGGGAATCAAAGAGGAGCAGAGTGTAGGCCGAAGCCTGCAGTGGAGCAAGTTGAAAGGGAACCTTTAACCCCCCCCCAGGCATTTGTTGCTGAAAGAGCCATCTTGTACAGCAGTAATACTGCACATGGAAAATGGTGGCTCCGAAAATTATGCTCCTTGCAAACGCTGAAGTACACACTCATATAATGTGTCCCCTCACACCGTCAAACCATCCCGGAAGTGGGACTTTCCTTTGTAATGTGACACAGCACAGCCGTCATTCCAACCCCCTTGGTGCCGGGCACCACCTCCTCAACGTTGTTTGGTTCTGTCACGGAGCCCGCACTGTAATGTTATCCCTTGGCCATGCACAGTTAGCGGTGCCCGTCTTCTGACATCATGTAGGTGTCAGGCTGGCAGTGCCTGTGCGTCCAAGCTGCCCGAGATCCAACCTTGCAGTGTCATCTAATGTAGTCCCACTGCGGGCCAGGGATCCATGGGCATGCGCAGTGCATATCATCGCCTCTCACTCACCTCCTTCCTGCTTCTTCAGACTGTGCGGCGTCACGGCCGTGGCATGCTATTAGGGATCAGCTGACGCCGCCTAGTCTGAAGAAGCGTGAAGAAGGGGAGTGAGAGGCTAGTATATGCACTGCGCATGGCCATGGATACCAGGCCCACTGTGGGATCACATTAGACGACACTGCGAGGTGTGATTTCGGGCAGCGTGGACGCACAGGCGCAGCCAGGACGACAACAAATGATGTCAGAGGACGGGCAGCGCAAACTGTGCATGGCCAAGGGATAACATAACAGCGCAGGGTCCATGACGGAATCAAACAACGCTAAGGAGGCAGCGCACGGTGCCAAGGGGGTAGCAATGACGGCTGTGCTGCGTCACATTACAAAGGAAAGTCCCACCTCCGGGACGGTTGGACGGTGTGAGGGGACACATTACATGAGTGTGTAGTTCAGCGTTTGCAAGGAGCATAATTTCAAGAGCGACCTTTCCCTTGTGCAGTATTAGTGCTGCACATGGTGGCTCTTTCAGTAACAAACGCCTAGGGGGGGGGGGGGACAGGTCCCCTTACATTTTAGTTGTGCCAGCGTGGCGGTCGCATGACACGTTGCCGGATACACAGCTGGGGATCAGCTGACGTTACTGAACCCCAATAACAGAGGAGCGACTGTTGACTGTGCACACAGCACTTCCAGGCACCAACTGGCGGTGTTAGAGCCCAGGGACAGCAGGAGGAGCAGATTGGAGGTATTGCCGCACACACAGCTGGGGATCAGCTGACGTTACTGAACCCCAATAACAGAGGAGCGACTGTTGACTGTGCACACAGCACTTCCAGGCACCAACTGGCGGTGTTAGAGCCCAGGGACAGCAGGAGGAGCAGATTGGAGGTATTGCCGCACACACAGCTGGGGATCAGCTGACGTTACTGAACCCCAATAACAGAGGAGCGACTGTTGACTGTGCACACAGCACTTCCAGGCACCAACTGGCGGTGTTAGAGCCCAGGGACAGCAGGAGGAGCAGAGGAACAGAGTGTAGGCCGAAGCCTGATTGGAGCAAGTTGAAAGGAAACCTTTAACCCCCCCCCCCAAGACGTTTGTAGCTGAAAGAGCCATGTTGTGCAGCACTAAGGATGCAAAAGGAAAAGGTTGCTCTTTTAATTATGCTCCTTGCAAACACCGAAGTAAACACTAAAAATGTGTCCCTTTATACCGTTAAACCGTTCCGGAGGTGCGAATTTCCTTCGTAATGGGACACAGCACAGCTGTCATTCCTATCCCCTTGATGCCGTGCGCTGCCTCCTCAGCGTTGTTTTAAGCTGCCACGGAGCCTGCGCTGTTCTGTTAGCCCTTGGCCATGCCCAATTAGCGCTGCCTGTCTTCTGACATAATTTGGTGTCAGGCTGTCAGTGCCTGTGCGTCCACGCTGCTCCAGATCCCACCTCGCAGTCTCATCTAACGTAATCCCACTGCGGGCCTTGGAACCATGGGCATGCACAGTGCATAACCTCGACTCTCACTCCCCTCCTTCCCTCTTCTTCAGACTGTGCGGTGTCACGGCCGTGGCATGCTAGGGATCAGCTGACGGCGCACAGTCTAAAGAAGGCGGAGGGAAATGAGCGAGAGCCCGAGGGGAAGATATGCACTGCGCATGCCCATGGATCCCAGGCCCGCAGTGTGACTCAATCAGAAGACACTGCGAGGCGGGATCTCGGGCACCGCGGCCGCACAGGCGCAGCCAGCCTGACACCAAATTATGTCAGAAGACAGGCAGCGCAAATAGGGCATGCCCAAGGGATAACAGAACAGCGCAGGCTCCGTGACAGCTTAAAACAACGCTGAGGAGGCAGCGCATGGCACCAAGGGGGTAGGAATGACGGCTGTGCTGCGTCACATTACGAAGGAAAGTCCCAGCTCCGGGACGGTATAACGGTATCAGTGAACACATTTTATAAGTGTTAAGTTCTGCGTGTGCAAAGAGCTAAAAAAAAAGAGCTACCTTTTCCTTGCGCAGCATTACTGCTGCACAAGATGGCTCTTTCAGTAACAAACGACGGGGGGGGGGGGAGAGGTTCCCTTACATTTAGGTTGTTGTGCCAGCGTGGCGGTCGCAGGACACATTGCCGGCTACACAGCTGGGGATCAGCTGACGTTACTGAAACCCAATAACACTGGGTCGTATGTTTTTACTGTGCAGCCTGCACTTCTGAGCCGCAACTGGCGGTGTTGGAGCCCAGGAATAGCAGTTCAGGTGGTAGAAAGATGAACACAGCAGGAGACCTGGATGACACCCAATTACTTAATCAGGCAGAGGAGTGGCAAATTCCTGCGAGATCCAGGCCTGGTTCATTTTCAGGAAAGTAAGCCGGTCAACGTTATCGGAGGATAGTCGCATGCGACGGTCTGTTAGTACACCACCTGCGGCACTAAAGACACGTTCCGATAAGACACTAGCCGCAGGGCAAGCCAGCACCTCCAATGCATACTGGCTTAGCTCTGGCCATGTATCCAGCTTAGAGACCCAAAACTTGAACGGGGAAGAGCCGTCTGGGAGTACAGTAAGAGGGCAAGCCATGTAGTCTGTCACCATCTGACGGAACCGTTGCCTCCTGCTGACTGGAGCCGCCGGTGATGGTGTAGACATTTGGGGCGGGCACACAAAAGTGTGCCAGAGTTGTGCCATACTGGGCTTGCCTTGGGCAGAGGCACTGCTTCTGCTCCCTCTTTGGGCAGAGCCTCCCCCACTGCCTCGACGCACTGAGCTGCTTTGTAAAGCACTAGCAGCACTCCTCTCAGTTGGACAGGAGAAGATGATGGAATTCACCAGTGTGTCGTGGTACTCCCGCAATTTACGCTCCCGGGTCAACGCAGGGATGAGGTTTTGGACGTTGTCCCGGTAGCGAGGATCGAGGAGGGTGAACACCCAATAATCAGGCATGTTGAGAATGTGGTCGATGCGGCGGTCGTTTCTCAGGCACTGCAGCATGAAATCCACCATGTGCTGCAGAGTGCCAACCGGCCCAGAAACGCTGTCCCCTGCTTGAGACATGATCTCTGCCCGCTCGTCATCACCCCACCCTCGCTGTACACACTGACCACTGGACAATTGTGTCGCTCCCTCCTCTGGACGGAGCTCTTCCTCCTCCATTGACTCCTCCTCATCCTCCTCACAAATTGGCCCCTGCGTACCCCTTTGTGAGGAACCACGTGGCGCTGACTCTCCAGAAGCTGATGGAAAAGGTGACTCCTCATCCTCCACCTCTTCCACCACATCATCCCTTAACCCTTGCAAAGTTTGCTGAAGCAGGCAGATAAGGGGGACAGTCATGCTGACTAGTGCATCATCTGCACTTGCCATCCGCGTGGAATAATCAAAAGGACGCAAAACCTGGCAGACGTCCTTCATAGTGGCCCACTCTGTGGTTGTGAAGTCTGATCGGCGCTGACTGCGACTTCTTTGCGCCTGATGCAGCTGGTACTCCATAACTGCTTGCTGCTGCTCACACAACCGCTCCAACATATGTAACGTGGAATTCCACCGGGTAGGTAGGTCACATATGATGCGGTGTTCCGGAAGGCGGAATCGGCGCTGCAGAGCAGCAATGCGGGATCTGGCCAAGCTGGAACGCCGCAAGTGAGCACACTCTAGGCGGACCTTGTGCAGCAGGGCATCAAGATCCGGATAGTCCCTCAGAAAACTCTGCACAACCAAATTGAGCACATGTGCCAGACATGGGATGTGAGTGAGGTTGCCAAGGGCCAAAGCTGCCACCAGATTTCGGCCATTGTCACACACTACCATGCCTGGCTGGAGATTCGCTGGCAGTAACCACACATCGCTCTCCTGCTTTATGGCATTCCAGAGCTCCTGCGCTGTGTGGCTTCGATGCCCCAATGAAACTAGTTTCAAGACGGCCTGCTGACGTTTGGCCACGGCTGTGCTCATGTCGGTCATAGGTAAACGTTCACGGGTCCATGTGGGGGTGGACTGTGACGGATCCTGCAGAGAGGAATCAGAGGAACTGGTGTAAGAGGAGGAGTCGATGCGTACAGACTGGATTCCTGCAATCCTTGGAGTGGGCAGGACACGTCCTGCGCCACTCGCACGATCTGTACCTGGCTCAACAACATTAACCCAATGGGCAGTGAGGGAAACATATCGCCCCTGTCCATGCTGACTGGTCCACGCATCGGTGGTGAGGTGGACCTTGCTACTGACGGCGTTCAGTAGCGCATGTTTTATGTTTGCCTCAACATGCCTGTGCAGGGCAGGGACAGCCTGCCTGCTGAAGTAAAAGCGGCTGGGCACCTTGTACTGTGGGACTGCCAATGCCATCAAGTCACGGAAGCTGTCAGTCTCCACCAGCCTGAACGAGAGCATTTCCAGGGACAACAGTTTGGCAATGCCTGCATTCAGAGCCTGTGCTCGGGGGTGGTTGGCCGAGAATGCCCGCCTTTTCTCCCATGCCTGTACTACCGATGGCTGTAGAGTAGACTGGGAGTGTGAGGATGACTGGGAAGGTGGTGCTGTGGGTGGAATTACACAAGGTCTCTGGGAGGAAGCCAAACCAGCTGTGCGTGAGCTGGAGGAAGAGGCAACACGAGCTGAAGAGGTGGTAGCTGCCGCTGTTGGTTGGCCTACATCTTCAGTGTGTTTCTGTAACTCCACCGCGTGCCTGGTCCGCACATGTTTCCACATATTTGTGGTATTGAGGTTGCTGACATTTTTCCCTCTTTTTACTTTATGATGACACAGCTTGCATTTGACAAAACAAATGTCATCTGCAACTGTGTCAAAAAAGGACCAGGCACTGCAAGTCTTGGGAGCGCCCTTTTTGGCTTTGGAAAGAGACAGGCTCCTAACGGGTGCCAAAGTGGAGGCTACAGGCTCCGCAGTCTTCCCCCTCCCTCTCCCTCTTTGGCCCGTAAGAGGAAGCTCTTCCTCTGAGCTGCTCCCACCACCTTCCTGTTCCTCACGCCACGATGGGTCAAGGACCTCATCATCTCCACTACCCTCTGCCACCAACTGCTCCTCCTGGGTAGTCTCAGCAGCACAGTACGCACGAGAAAGCGGCACCTGAGTTTCATCATCAGATGCGTACTGCGCTGTGGTCACCGGAGGCACTGGCCCACCTGCCTCTTCAGAGTCAGAGAGAAAAAGGTGTTGTGCATCACTGCACACTGCCTCTTCTTCCATTTCTCCAATGCTGCTTGGCTGGCCCCCTGTTTCCAAGCCAAGAGATTCAGAGAACAGAAGTAGAGACGGCTCCTGTCCTGGGCTCTCTGACTGCCTGGCCAATTTGGCAGGTGGTGAAGAGACAGATGGCTGCTCTCCAGTGCTCTGTGCCTGAGAGGATGTGGCACTAACTGAAGTCGATGCCGAGGCGTTAGCTGCCATCCACCCGACAACGGCTTCAATTTGGTCTTCACGCAGCAGCGGTGCACGGCGCTCTCCGACAAAGCTGCGCATGAAGGACTGTTCCCTGCTGAAACTGAGTGACGACGAGTCACCGGCGCCCGCAGCAGGCACAGAATCACCACGTCCTCTCCCTGCTCCTCTCCCTGCTCCGCGCCCACGCCCACGTGCCTTACTCCCTGCCCTCTTCATCTTGGTTGACAGATAAAGATAAGCAGAAAAGTACTAAGGCCTTAGTGTGCTTATTCCTGTAATGCTCCTCCTAACAGGTGTAAGAAACACTAATGTTGTAAATTGTGGACTAAACTTTATTATTTTTCAAATGTGGCCTACACAAGTGTAAGTTGTGTTTGGTGAACTTAACCTTTTTTTTGGTGCAGATCGGGCTACAGAGCTAGTTTAAATCACACGGAGACCGTGCAGACAGCCGTAAACGGCGCTGCAAGGCCAAGAAACCCTCCTCTAGGTTATCCTATATAGTGTTTTTCCACTATTTAGCTGGATACAAGTGGAAAGACACTAATAGGAATTTTTTTTTTCAAATTTTAAACTGGCTGCACTATTTGAAAAAAAGGAAATTGTTTTTCAAGGTATGAGGCAGTAACGCACCCTGAGCTGAATCCAACCGGCTATGGCTGCACACAGACTACAGGGCGAGCTGCGCTCACACAGAGACCGTGCAGACAGCCGTAAACGGCGCTGCAAGGCCCCCAAAAAAACCTCTAGGTTATCCTATGTAGTGTTTTTCCACAATTGAGCTGGAGACTGGTGGAAAGACACTAATAGGAATTTTTTTTTTTTCAAATTTTAAACAGGCTGCACTATTTGAAAAAAAGGAAAATTTTTCTCAAGGTATGAGCCAGTAACGAACCCTGAGCTGAATCCAACCGGCTATGGCTGCACACAGACTACAGGGCGAGCTGGGCTCACACGGAGACCGTGCAGACAGCCGTAAACGGCGCTGCAAGGCCAAAAAACCCTCCTCTAGGTTATCCTATATAGTGTTTTTCCACTATTTAGCTGGATACGAGTGGAAAGACACTAATAGGAATTTTTTTTTTCAAATTTTAAACAGGCTGCACTATTTGAAAAAAAGGAAAATTTTTCTCAAGGTATGAGCCAGTAACGAACCCTGAGCTGAATCCAACCGGCTATGGCTGCACACAGACTACAGGGCGAGCTGGGCTCACACGGAGACCGTGCAGACAGCCGTAAACGGCGCTGCAAGGCCCAAAAAACCCCCTCTAGGTTATCCTATGTAGTGTTTTTCCACAATAGAGCTGGAGACTGGTGGAAAAACACTAATAGGAAATTTGAGAAAAAATGTGCAGCAGGCTGCACTAAGAGCAAAAAAGAACAACTGTGTGAGGCAGTGTGAACCCCCCCTGAGCTGAATACAACCGGGTATATGGCTGCACACAGACTACAGAGTGAGCTGCACACACACACACACACAGAGACCTTGCAGAACGCTGTTAAAACAGCGCTGCAAGGCAAGAGCAAGGTGAACAGTGAAGAACACACAGCGTTTTGCTAAATTAGCCTTTGGAAAGGAAAATAAAGCAATTAGCTAGCTCAACTGGCCCTCAGTTAGAACACAGCGTCCTGTCCCTAACTGAAATCACAGCAGAGTGAGCGCAAAATGGCGGCAGCGCTTTTTTATAGTGCAGAGTGACATCATTTCAGCAGCCAATCCAAGCCTTGCCAGTACTTACATGCCCACCATGCTAAACAGGATGTGCCCACACTTTCATTCATTCCTCATTGGCTGCTGCGTTCAATTTGAATTCTGGGAACTTCCGATTCCGGTATCCGATACGCGGGAAGTATCGGAATTCAGTATCGGAATTCCGATACCGCAAATATCGGCCGATACCCGATACTTGCGGTATCGGAATGCTCAACACTAGTCACTGCTTGTGCTTGCCCCCCAGGCTAAAATTTGCCAGCCAGCCCCTGGCTGTCCAATCCAATTACAGCAATGCATAGGGAGCTCTTGGGAGCAGAGAACAGATCTTGCACTACCTAAATCATTCACTATGTGCCCCACCCTCATTTTCTCTCTATTGATGGTCTTAGATGCCTTTGTTGAATTTACCATGGGTACGGAAAGTATTCAGACCCATTTTATACTTTTCAATTTGTGCTTAATTGCAGCCATTTGGCAAATTAAAAAAATTTCATTTTTTTCTCATTAATGTACACTGTGCACCCCATATTGACTGAAAAAAACAGAACTGTAGAAATTTTTGCAAATTTATTAAAAATGAAAAACTGAAAAATCACATGGTCAATAGTATTCAGAGCCTTTGCTCAGACACTCATATTTAAGTCACATGCTGTCCATTTCCTTGTGAATCCCCTCGAGATGGTTCTACTCCTTAAAGGGGTTAAAAATTGTGAGGTTTTTATTTATACTGAGCCGCTAAAGTTTTAAGGTGGCTTTGTGAGATATGTATGAAATTTTATTAAAGGTATGGCTAACTTCAAGGCCAAAACTTGTTCACCTGCCATTGGCTAATGGCTGCAAAATAGTGAAAAATACTCATGTGTCCATTGTCTAGATATAAGTGAGTATAGTTTTAACCCCATGGCCAGCCACACTGTGTGTGTCATGACTCTGTTGTCATGTGTCCCGGGACCAGGGGCTCTTTTCTTGTCCCTAAATGCTAGGGGCACCCTAGCTCGCCCTGTTCCCCAAATTACTTCTGATGGTAAAGATGCTGGGGTCACAAACCTTGTTTTAGCTCCTGAATCCACCCTCACTCAATTACCTTCCGCCACCCAAGGAAGAGGGAGTAGCAGTGTACCATAATACACCAGCCACAGAAGCAAGGTAATATGAACAGGGGTAATGAAAAATTTCAAACATACAAATATATACACACAAGTAACAGAGAGATTAACTGGGAAGTGGAGAATGGGGTTAAACCAAAGTAGGATAAAAAAAATTATCACACACTCAAAACCTAGGAATAGTCACATATGAATAACTGAACAACTGCTAACCCTAATAACTCCCAACAGCAACCTCCAGCCATGCAGCAAAAGCTATCCCTGTCAATGAGCACTAGCCAGGGCCCAGATTATATAGGAGATGGAAATGGCTAATAGTGCACAGCTGAGAGCCTTAAAGCTCCAGGAGCTCTCCATAGAGAAGATTAACACCTGCACTGCCAAAAGAAATTTACAATGTTTAATATGAAGGCAAAGTTCTTCTAACCAGTGCAGGAGTAGGAGAAATCAGATTCTGTGGTCTTCATGCTCCTCTCTGTTGCGGTAAACCCATGACTGTGTGATTGCAACCTTTAAAAAGAACAATGGGTTATTATATTACTGATATTCTTAATGTCAGTAGAACTAAAATCATGCACTGTAGATGGTTAACATAAACAAGGCTCTGCATTATATTATATTACCACATAACATAATTTTGTAATATGCATTTTGCTCCATAATTTTTTGTTACATTGTTCATTCAAGCTCTCCAATATAGTATTATATGCTTTCTTCTTTATCTCGTTCCTTAGCTTTTACCAAAAGGTTCTTTAGCTATCAAGATGATATAGTAATAGATTTTTTTTGTCTCGGTTGCCATGTGCACTTGTCAAGGTTTGAGTATGGCAGAGTTGAAATGCTTTTAGAAGAAAACAAACTACTCACACTTTCTTTGATGTATGGAATTCTACAGATGAACAGACCACTCAGTGGTAATAATTCTCAAATGTATTTTTTTTATATATACAGCATTTCCATTAACAAGGTTGTTAAAAAAAATAGTCTACTCCAACCCAAATTTTCAATTGATAAATATCAGCATGCCTAAATTAGTGGCTTTATGTGAATATTTGCTGCCGAACAGCATATCAACTAACTTGTCTGTATTTTGTCAAAATGAAGTCGAGAGAAAATTTGACTTACCTCCATGAATGCTTTTCCTTCACCTCCACTGATAAAAGTAAAGTGATGACAATGAATCAACCAAGCCTACTGTCCAAAACTAATAACAGCTAGTCATGGCAGAGAAAAGCTATATTTTCTGCTTGTTTTGCTTGAGAAACTTCCAAGGAGCTCCCAGAGCTGTAGCATAATATGTATCTGCTCTTAGAACAATGTTACGACACGGCAAATATAATTTATTGCCTGGATAAAGGTAGAACAGAGAATGTTTCCCAAATGGGCAGGTGCAATAAAGTTTATTGTTCTGTTTATGAATTGTAAGACAGCATACACTGTGCGGGATTATGCTATATGAAGGTACAGTGTATACTGTCAATGACCTTAGGAAATAAAAAAAAAATAACCAAGCGAGATAGGATAATACATGTTCAACCAGGGAACAAATAATATACAATGAGATGATTACAAATAAACATGTTGTTTCAGAGGGAATATAACATTTCTACTGTTATGCCCTGTAAATTTTCCTTTTTTTTTCATTCATTTCAAAGGTGTTGTCTCATGAAGACAAGCCATACTATTAGACACTTTAGTGGTATGTGCCCAAAAGGTACATGGCTCTATAACAGAAAGTCACTCTGTAGGTTAATCAACCATCCTTATATTAAATATATAGTCTTTCATTTGAGAAGCTACTGAAGGGAAAATGCTTGGCTGGCTGCAACAATTTCCTGTCAATGCTAGGAACACAATTGGTCTATGGAGATAGTCCTTCATATGAACAGCTGCTGAAGAAAAAATGGTAGGTTAACGGTAGGTCTCTCAAGAAAAATCAGGTATTTGCTGAGGGTGCCCTCTGTTGTGTGGCACATATCTTCCATGGTTCACAACAAAATTCAGTGTAGAAATGTTTAAAGTAAAGAGATCCTTATGGAAATAGCAATTTGTATAAAAGAAAGACATTTAAAGTATATGGAGGTATCCAGACTGTAAGTGTGAGCAAATTTTGACCTAAACCATGACCAGGCATAATGGATTTCATGTTAAAGTTTTGTGATAGCAAAAGATAAGCTGGTAAAGGTTTCTAATACTGTCTCTGTTCCTAATTAATGATGAGCGAATAGTGAAATATTCGGATTTGGGAAAATAGGCACAAAAATTTTCTAATATTCATGTATTCTTACCGAATAACAGATCCTATGCAATTCAATGGGAAAGCCGAATATTTTTCTACTGGACCCAACAAACAGCTCTGGGGGCTAGGGTTGAGCAAAACGGATCGGACACATTCAAAAATCGCCGACTTTCGGCAAAGTCAGGTTTCATGAAACCCGACCCGATCCTAGTGTGGGATCGGCCATTAGGGCGGCGATCTTCACGCCAAAGTCGCGTTTGGTATGACGCGCTCAGTGCCATTTTTCAGCCAATGAAGGAGGACGCAGAGTTTGGGCAGCGTGATGACATAGGTCTCGGTCCCCACTATCTTAGAGAAGGGCATGACAGTGATTGGCTTGCTTTCTGTGGCGTCACAATGACTATAAAGGGGCGTGCACGCCGACCGCCATCTTACTTCTGCCGATCGTAGCATAGGGAGAGGTTGCCGCAGCTTCATCAGAAGAAGGGATATAGTTAGGGAGGGAAGATTAAGCCCCGAAACTGCTTGTGCTGTAGCGATTTCCACTCTCCAACACCACCATTTGTTTGCAGGGACAGTGGAGGCTATATTTTTGTGCATCAGCTCTGTAGCTTATTAGGCTGCCTTATAAGGCTCCCTGATAGCTGCATTGCTGTTTGCTGTTTGTCAGCCTTTAGCTCTTTCGCCTCCTCTTCTGAAAGTTTGAAATATAAAGGCAGCGAGTCGTCAGTGGATGTTCCCGGTCAGGTACAAGTCGCTTCCTTGTGTCCTTCACCCAAACCAAAAGTGAAGGATGCGGCAGGCGACACTACAGTTTACTCCATGGAGCTCTTTACACATACCGTGCCTGGGTTAGAAAGGGAAATTGTTAACAGCCCATTACAAGAAGAATCATACATGGAGTGCACTGAAGCACAGCCACAGCTAGATTATTATGCTGTTTCATTGACTCAGATCACTACATTGCCCTCTCAGTGTACTGAGCCAGAATCTGACCCTGATGAGACTATGGTGACCCATCATAAACGCTATGGCACCTTACACGGTGACACAGAGGAAGGTGGACATAAGGATGAATGACCTCGGGGAGATAAAACATCCAACACCGCAGAGACACCATCATGTGTTTCTCAACGCAGTGATCCAGAACACTGCCCCATCCCTTATGGGAAATATGCAAATGCATGTAAAAGGACTATAAAGTTTTGATCTCTCCGAGGTCATTCATCCTAATGTTTATAGTCCTTTTACTAGGCACTGCTCCTAATAGCCAGTTTCCTACTCCACACTAATGAGGGGCAAATACCCCAAAACAGCTGTCTGTGGATGGATACCATATTTTGGCATAGGTGGTTTTCCTTTTGGATGCTGCCCTTCCCGTGGTTGTTCCTTCCCGGTGAAAGACCTGGCTATTTATTGCTTGCATTGAGAAACACGTGATGGTGTCTCTGCGGCTTTTCTACATGCATTTGCATATTTCCCATAAGGGATTGGGGCAGTGTTCTGGATCACTGCATTGAGAAACATGTGATATGTCTCCGCGGTGTTGGATGCTTTGATCTCCCCGAGGTCATTCATCCTTATGTTTATAGTCCTTTTACTAGGCACTGCTCCTAATAGCCAGTTTCCTACTCCTCACTGATGAGGAGGATACCATGTTTTGGCATAGGTGGTTTTCCTTTTGGATGCTGCCCTTCCCGTGGTTTTTTTTTCCCGGTGAAAGCCCTGGCTATTTATTGCTTGTGTTGAGAAACACGTGATGGTGTCTCTGCGGCTTTTTTACATGCATCCGGTGAAAGTAGCACAGCGTGCAATGCCTGAAAATGTTTTCCATAGTAGGAAGAGTGCAGTGTGGGAATTTTTTAACCAAGATCCGAATGATCAGTGCAAAGTTATCTGCAAGAAATGCTCAAAGACCTTTAGCAGAGGGAAGAATCTCCAAAATTTAAATGAAACGTGCATGCTTAGACATTTAAACAGCATGCACTTGCAAGCCTGGACTAACTACCAAACGTCCCGTACCGTTGGTGCACCTGCTCAGAATAAAGGTAGTCAGCAACACTACATTGCTTCCCTCACTGTAAGCCCACCGGTTAGGACACCACCAGCAGCAAATGTGGAGGTATCGTCGCAAGGCCAAAGGAGTCAGGGAATCACAAGGTTCTTGGTAGGATACACTGTAAGTAGGCCAACATCAAGGAATCAAAAGGTTCTTGGTAGGAAACACTGTAAGTAGGCCAACATCAAGAATACCATCACCAACCCTCTCCCAATCTGCCATGTGCACCACCACCCCCGCTAGTTCCACCATATGCAGCTCTCCAGTCCAGCTCACCCGACAAGAGACTCTCGTTAGGAAAAGAAAGTACTCATCCTCTCACCCGCGTACACAAGGGTTTGAACGCCCACATTGCTAGACTAATCTCGTTAGAGATGATGCCCTACCGGTTGGTTGAAAATGAAGCTTTCAAAGCCCTGATGGCTTACGCAGTACCACGCTATGACCTACCCAGTCGACACTTCTTTGCGAGAAAAGCCATCCCGGCCCTCCACCAGCATGTCAAAGATTGCATTGTACATGCACTGAGGCAATCACTCAGTACAAAGGTGCACCTCACAACAGATGCATGGACCAGTAGGCATGGCCAGGGACGTTACGTGTCCATCACGGCGCACTGGGTTAATGTGGTGGATGCAGGGTCCACAGGGGACAGCCATAGTGGGACAGTTCTGCCTAGTCCACGGTCTAGGAAACAGTTGGCTGTAGGCATTCGCCACCCCTCCTCCTCCTCCAGAAGCGAAAGCTCATCCACAGAGCACAGTCGCACGACCACTCCATCCACAGCTGCTAGTGTTGTACACGAGGTGTCCCATTATCGAACAGCTAGTGGTACGCGTCAGCAAGCTGTGTTAGAAATGAAATGTTTGGGCGACAACAGACACACCGCGGAGTACTTGTAGCAAGAAACTCAGTCATGGCTGGACAGTGTACATCTTAAGGCAGGCAAGGTAGTCAGTGATAACGGAAGGAATTTTATGGCTGCCATAGCCCTTTCAGAACAAACACATTCCTTGCCTGGCTCACACCTTGAACCTGGTGGTGCAGTGCTTCCTGAAAAATTATCCGGAGTTACCAGCACTGCTACTGAAGGTGCAAAGACTTTGCTCACACATCCGCCGGTCGCCCGTACACTCCAGCTGTATGCTGAACCATCAGCGATCGCTGAATCTTCCCCAGCACTGTCTAATAATCGACGTTGCAACAAGGTGGAACTCCACACTGCACATGCTTCAGAGACTGGGCGAACAGAGGTGTGCTGTTATGTATTTGTGGGAGGATACACATACACGGGCAGGCAGTTGGATGGCAGACATGGAGTTGTCTGGTGTACAGTGGTCAAAGCTCCAAGACCTCTGTCAAGTCCTTCAGTGTTTTGAGGAATGCACACATCTGGTAAGTGCAGACGACGCCATCATAAGCATGAGCATCCCACTAATGCGTCTGCTGATGCAAAGTTTGACGCACATTAAGGAGCAGGCATCTGCAGCCGAGGAGGAGGGAAGCCTTGATGACAGTCAGCCATTGTCTGCTCAGGGAACTCTCCTGGATGAGGTGGCGGATGAAGAGGAGGAGGAGGAGGATGATGGGGATGAATATTTATGGGAGGAGGATGCTTCTCAGGAGGCAATAGAGACTGGTGGCGTTGCAAGGTCAGGTACAGGGTTTTTGTGGGACACAAGTGATGTTGATTTGCAAGAAAGTCCTCCTCAACCCAGCACAAGCTGTGAATCGACACCTGGAACATTGGCCCACATGGCTGAGTATGCCTTGCGTATCCTAAAAAGGGACCCCTGCATTATAAAAATGATGACCGATGACGATTACTGGTTGGCCTGCCTCCTGGATCCACGATATAAAGGAAAATTACAAAATATTATGCCACCTTGAACAAATATTGGCTACCAAACAAGCAACTCTTGTAGACTGTTTGGTTCAGGCATTCCCAGCACACAGCAGTGGTGATGGTTCTCATACGAGATGTAGGAGGCAACATGGCAGAGGTGTTAGAGGTGCACAAATCCAAAGTGGCATTGGACAGACGGGTTTTATGACCAGGCTGTGGAGTGATTTCGCAATGACCGCAGACACGACAGGTACTGCTGCATCGATTCAAAGTGACAGGAGACAGCATTTGTCCAGTATAGTTACGAGCTATTTTTCCTCCCTTATCGATGTTCTCCCTCACAGGTCATTCCCCTTTTATTACTGGGCATCTAAAATAGACATCTGGCCTGAATTGGCAGAATATGCATTACAGGAGCTCGCTTGCCCAGCTGCTAGTGTGCGATCAGAAAGAGTCTTCAGTGCTGCTGGTTCAATACTGACCGAAAAAAGGACTCGTCTGGCTACCCGAAATTTTGATGATCTAACCTTCATTAAAATGACGCAATCATGGATTTCAAATTATTTTGCCCCACCTTCCCCTGCTGACACGTAGCTTGCCTGAAAAATGTCTTGCTTTTGGCCTCCTCTTACTGACTGCTCCAATTCCTCCATTTGCAGCTGCTGAATGTCCACCATAGGCCATTTTTATACCTCCCTAAATGGGCTGACTCCTCCACAGGGCCATGGTCACCACTTGGCGCAAGCACCCGTGCGAGTGCCGTTTGCCTGGACAGGTGGGTGTGCCCACTCTTGGGCGACGGCAATGGCACAGGGTCCCTCATAGTACAATGAAGTGTCTCTGACAGTGGTGGTGCACAACCAACGTCAGACACACCATCGTAATATGAGGGGCCCTGTGCCAGTACTGCCGCCCATGAGAGAGTGTTCCCCCCAGCTCGAACAGTGCTCAACCACTTGCAAAACGTACCTCTCCCTGACTCCACCACTGTGTAGTCTGTGCTGTTAAATCCTTCAATGGCACTGCCAATACAAATTTGTTGAAATGATAGATGATAGTAAAAATATACAGGGGCCCTGGCCTCCATTTATACCAGTTAATACTTTGCGCCAACTACCACTGTCTGCTACTCAGCAGAGGAGCCCACCCCTGTACCTAGCTATGCCACCTGTTTATTTATGAACAATTTTTTGACAGATATTTAGCACACTTTATTATTTTGGCCTACTAATTGTGTCAGCCACTCATTACAGTTGTCCTCCACTAAATAAAGCAATGCCGCCTGTTTAGTCCTGTTACCAATTTTGAACTGCATTTAGCCTAATTACTTATTTGGGCCTAGTAACTGTGTCATCCACTCCTTACAGTTGTCCTCCACTGAACAAAGCAATGCCGCCGGTGTACTCCTGTTACCAATTTTGAACTGCATTTAGCCTACTTTTTTATTTTGGGCCTACTAAGTCTGTCTGCGCCACTCAATACAGTTGTCCTTCACTGAACAAAGCTATGCCGCCTGTGTACTCCTGTTACCACTTTTGAACTGCATTTAGCCTACTTTTTTATTTTGGGCCTACTAAGTCTGTCTGCGCCACTCAATACAGTTGTCCTCCACTGAACAAAGCTATGCCGCCTGTGTACTCCTGTTACCAATTTTGAACTGCATTTAGCATACTTTATTATTTGAGCCTATATCTGTGTTTCCTCCTCATCCTGCCCATTGCCCAGCCACTGCTTGATGAGTCTGCTGGTACATTGACCCAGACCACTACATTCCCCTTGCACTCTACACAGCCAGAATCTGACCCTGCTGAAAGTCAGGTTTCCCATCCCGCATACTATACCACCTTACACGAAGACAAAGAGGAAGATGCAGATGAAAGTGCAGGTTCCTTCATCAGATGGGGGAGCATACTCGTTGGCACTGGCACAGGGCCCTTCATAGTATGCAAAAGTGTCTCTGGCAGTGGGATGCGCCACCCGCTGTCAAACACACCACCGTACTATGAGGGGCCCTGTGCCAGTGCCAACTAGTGGGACCCCCCTGCTTGCTCAGGATCACAGCACTTGCAAAGTTGAAATACTTACCTCTCCCTGCTCCACCGCCGTGACGTATTCCGCATTTCCTGGGCCCACGAAAATCTTGAGCCAGCCCTACTCCCCCCCCACAACTTTAGCCAAATGACCCCCTGTTTTCAATGCCTAACTATTATTATAAAGTAAATTAAGATTGACAAGCTTCAGTAATACGAATTGATGTTTTTGGCATTAAAATGGGCACGGTAGGTGTTTTCCTGTCCTCCACTCACTGCGACTTTGATTCCCCATTGACTTGCATTGGGCTTCGTGTTTCAGTTGGCCACCGAGTTTTCGCAATAATCGGCCGATTTCACCCGACCCAACTTTTGAGAGAGTTGGGTTTCACGAAACCCGACTCGATCCTAAAAAATTAAAAGTCGCTCAACTCTACTGGGGGCATCAGAAAAAGCTGAAATGCGTGGGATACTTATAGATGAAAAGCCGGCAATTCATCTGCCATATACAGTGAATTCACAGTGTGACAGGTTACAATAGAATAGCTAAATATGCATAGAATAGATAGATATATAGATGTCAGTGACCCGCATATATACAGCTCTGGCAAAAATTAAGAGACCACTGCACAGTTTTATAAAAAGCAGCTTCTCTACATGTCTGACAGCCAGTCCATTCTAGTGTCAGTTGAATTCCAACCAGAGGACACCTCATTCTACTTAATGTGCTTCTGATTAGGTGACCACCTGAACCAAATCTTATTAAATGAAGGAAAGTATAAAAAACACTGCTGAGGTGTTCACAATCCTCTTGCAATAGGACAAGCTGGATGGCAAAACAAGCACTAGTAATATCTCAAATGTGCTAGGAATGAAAAAATAACTTTTAACCATGCCAAAGGAGTTGAAAAGAAGGATCTTGAGTGAGGAAAAGAAGGGTTCAATTCTGGCTTTACTATCAGAGGGAAACAGTGAGCGTCATGTTGCCTCCATCCTTAAAATTTCTAGGATGGCAGTCCACTACAACAAGGTCAAGCAGCAGACATTGGGGACAACAAGGCTACAGACCAGCAGAGGGCGAAAATGACTTTTCACTGACCAGGATGACCATCATCTCATTCAAATGTCACTCAGCAACCACAGGATGACTGTTATGTTTGCTAATGACAGGTGTTATGAAGGCAATCCAGAAACACAGTGTGCTTAGCGATCAGAGCGCACACAGTGATCTGACAAATACCCAAAAATACAAGAACGAGCTCTGAGACGTGGAAACTCTGTAGACTGCACACCTGATCCTATCCTAAACACAACTAAAAGCGGCTGTGGATTGCGCCTAACAACTACCTAGGCAACTCGGCACAGCCTAAGAAACTAGCTAGCCTGAAGATAGAAAAATAGGCCTGACTTGCCCCAGAGAAATTCCCCAAAGGAAAAGGCAGCCCCCCACATATAATGACTGTGAGTAAGATGAAAAGACAAAACGTAGGGATGAAATAGATTCAGCAAAGTGGGGCCCGATATTCTAGGACAGAGCGAGGACAGTAAAGCGAACTTTGCAGTCTACAAAAAACCCTAAAGCAAAACCACGCAAAGGGGGCAAAAAAAACCCACCGTGCCGAACTAACGGCACGGCGGTACACCCTTTGCGTCTCAGAGCTTCCAGCAAAACAAAAGACAAGCTGGACAGAAAAAAAGCAACAAAAAAGCAAAAAGCACTTAGCTATACAGAGCAGCAGGTCACAGGAACAATCAGGAGAAGCTCAGATCCAACACTGAAACATTGACAAGGAGCAAGGATAGCAGCATCAGGCGGAGTTAAGTAATGAAGCAGTTAACGAGCTCACCAGAACACCTGAGGGAGGAAGCTCAGAAGCTGCAGTACCACTTGTGACCACAGGAGTGAATTCAGCCACAGAATTCACAACAGTACCCCCCCCCTTGAGGAGGGGTCACCGAACCCTCACCAGAGCCCCCAGGCCGACCAGGATGAGCCGCATGAAAGGCACGAACAAGATCGGAAGCATGAACATCAGAGGCAAAAACCCAGGAATTATCTTCCTGAGCATAACCCTTCCATTTAACCAGATACTGGAGTTTCCGTCTAGAAACACGAGAATCCAAAATCTTCTCCACAATATACTCCAATTCCCCCTCCACCAAAACCGGGGCAGGAGGCTCAACAGATGGAACCATAGGTGCCACGTATCTCCGCAACAACGACCTATGGAATACATTATGTATGGAAAAGGAGTCTGGGAGGGTCAAACGAAAAGACACAGGATTGAGAACCTCAGAAATCCTATATGGACCAATAAAACGAGGTTTAAATTTAGGAGAGGAAACCTTCATAGGAATATGACGAGAAGATAACCAAACCAGATCCCCAACACGAAGTCGGGGACCCACACGGCGTCTGCGATTAGCGAAAAGTTGAGCTTTCTCCTGGGACAAGATCAAATTGTCCACTACCTGAGTCCAGATCTGCTGCAACCTATCCACCACAGAATCCACACCAGGACAGTCCGAAGACTCAACCTGTCCTGAAGAGAAACGAGGATGGAACCCAGAATTGCAAAAAAATGGAGAAACCAAGGTAGCCGAGCTGGCCCGATTATTAAGGGCGAACTCAGCCAACGGCAAAAAGGACACCCAATCATCCTGGTCTGCAGAAACAAAACATCTCAGATATGTTTCCAAGGTCTGATTGGTTCGTTCGGTCTGGCCATTAGTCTGAGGATGGAAAGCCGAGGAAAAGGATAGGTCAATGCCCATCCTACCACAAAAGGCTCGCCAAAACCTTGAAACAAACTGGGAACCTCTGTCAGAAACAATATTCTCAGGAATGCCATGCAACCGAACCACATGCTGAAAGAACAAAGGTACCAAATCAGAGGAGGAAGGCAATTTAGCCAAGGGCACCAGATGGACCATTTTAGAAAAGCGATCACAGACCACCCAAATGACTGACATCTTTTGAGAAACGGGAAGGTCAGAAATGAAATCCATCGAAATATGTGTCCAAGGCCTCTTTGGGACCGGCAAGGGCAAAAGCAACCCACTGGCACGAGAACAGCAGGGCTTAGCCCTAGCACAAATCCCACAGGACTGCACAAAAGTACGTACATCCCGTGACAGAGATGGCCACCAGAAGGATCTAGCCACTAACTCTCTGGTACCAAAGATTCCAGGATGACCAGCCAACACCGAACAATGAAGTTCAGAGATAAGTTTATTAGTCCACCTATCAGGGACGAACAGTTTCTCTGCTGGACAACGATCAGGTTTATTCGCCTGAAATTTTTGCAGCACCCGCCGCAAATCAGGGGAGATGGCAGACACAATGACTCCTTCCTTGAGGATACCCGCTGGCTCAGATAAACCCGGAGAGTCGGGCACAAAACTCCTAGACAGAGCATCCGCCTTCACATTTTTAGAGCCCGGAAGGTACGAAATCACAAAGTCGAAGCGGGCAAAAAATAACGACCAACGGGCCTGTCTAGGATTCAAGCGCTTGGCAGACTCGAGATAAGTCAAGTTCTTATGATCAGTCAATACCACCACGCGATGCTTAGCTCCTTCAAGCCAATGACGCCACTCCTCGAATGCCCACTTCATGGCCAGCAACGCTCGATTGCCCACATCATAATTACGCTCAGCGGGCGAAAACTTCCTGGAAAAGAAAGCACATGGTTTCATCACTGAGCAATCAGAACCTCTCTGTGACAAAACCGCCCCTGCTCCAATCTCAGAAGCATCAACCTCGACCTGGAACGGAAGAGAAACATCTGGCTGACACAACACAGGGGCAGAACAAAAACGACGCTTCAACTCCTGAAAAGCTTCCACAGCAGCAGAAGACCAATTAACCAAATCAGCACCCTTCTTGGTCAAATCGGTCAATGGTTTGGCAATGCTAGAAAAATTACAGATGAAGCGACGATAAAAATTAGCAAAGCCCAGGAACTTTTGCAGACTTTTCAGAGATGTCGGCTGAATCCAATCCTGGATGGCTTGGACCTTAACTGGATCCATCTCGATAGTAGAAGGGGTAAAGATGAACCCCAAAAATGAAACTTTCTGCACACCGAAGAGACACTTTGATCCCTTCACAAACAAAGAGTTAGCACGCAGGACCTGAAAAACCATTCTGACCTGCTTCACATGAGACTCCCAATCATCTGAGAAGATCAAAATGTCATCCAAGTAAACAATCAGGAATTTATCCAGATACTCACGGAAGATGTCATGCATAAAAGACTGAAACACAGATGGAGCATTGGCAAGTCCGAACGGCATCACTAGATACTCAAAATGACCCTCGGGCGTATTGAATGCAGTTTTCCATTCATCTCCTTGCCTGATTCTCACCAGATTATACGCACCACGAAGATCTATCTTAGTGAACCAACTAGCCCCCTTAATCCGAGCAAACAAGTCAGATAACAATGGCAAGGGATACTGAAATTTAACAGTGATCTTATTAAGAAGGCGGTAATCAATACACGGTCTCAGAGAACCATCCTTCTTGGCTACAAAGAAGAACCCTGCTCCCAGTGGTGATGACGATGGGCGAATATGTCCCTTCTCCAGGGATTCCTTCACATAACTGCACATAGCGGCGTGTTCGGGCACGGATAAATTAAATAATCGACCTTTAGGGAATTTACTACCAGGAATCAAATTGATAGCACAATCACAATCCCTATGCGGAGGTAGAGCATCGGACTTGGGCTCTTCAAATACATCCTGATAATCAGACAAGAACTCTGGGACCTCAGAAGGGGTGGATGACGAAATCGACAAAAATGGAACATCACCATGTACCCCCTGACAACCCCAGCTGGATACCGACATGGAATTCCAATCCAATACTGGATTATGGGTTTGTAGCCATGGCAACCCCAACACGACCACATCATGCAGATTATGCAACACCAGAAAGCGAATAACTTCCTGATGTGCAGGAGCCATGCACATGGTCAGCTGGGCCCAGTATTGAGGTTTATTCTTGGCCAAAGGTGTAGCATCAATTCCTCTCAATGGAATAGGACACCGCAAAGGCTCCAAGAAAAACCCACAACGTTTAGCATAATCCAAATCCATCAGATTCAGGGCAGCGCCGAATCCACAAACGCCATGACAGAAAACGACGACAAAGAGCATATCAAGGTAATGGACAGAAGGAATTTGGACTGTACAGTACCAATGACGGCAGACCTAGCGGACCGCTTAGTGCGCTTAGGACAATCAGAAATAGCATGAGTGGAATCACCACAGTAGAAACACAGACCCTTCAGACGTCTGTATTCCTGCCGTTCAACTCTAGTCATAGTCCTATCGCACTGCATAGGCTCAGGTTTAACCTCAGGCAGTACCGCCAAATGGTGCACAGATTTACGCTCGCGCAAGCGTCGACCGATCTGAATGGCCAAAGACAAAGACTCATTCAAACCAGCAGGCATAGGAAATCCCACCATGACATCCTTAAGAGCCTCAGAGAGACCCTTTCTGAACAAAGCTGCCAGCGCAGATTCATTCCATTGAGTGAGTACTGACCATTTCCTAAATTTCTGACAATATACTTCTATCTCATCCTGACCCTGACACAAAGCCAGCAAATTTTTCTCAGCCTGATCCACTGAATTAGGCTCATCGTACAGCAATCCGAGCGCCAGGAAAAACGCATCGACACTACTCAATGCAGGGTCTCCTGGAGCAAGAGAAAATGCCCAGTCTTGAGGGTCGCCGCGCAAAAAAGAAATAATAATCAAAACCTGTTGAATAGGATTACCAGAAGAATGAGGTTTCAAGGCCAGAAATAGCTTACAATTATTTTTGAAACTTAGAAACTTAGTTCTATCTCCAAAAAACAAATCAGGAATAGGAATTCTTGGTTCTAACATAGATTTCTGATCAATTGTATCTTGAATTTTTTGTACATTTATAACGAGATTATCCATTGAAGAGCACAGACCCTGAATATCCATGTCCACACCTGTGTCCAGAATCACCCAAATGTCTAGGGGAAAAAAAAAAAGTGAACACAGAGCAGAAAAAAAAAAAATCCTGTCAGAACTTTTTCTTTTCCTCTATTGAGAATCATTAGTTAGGCTCCTTGTACTGTTATGTTTGCTAATGACAGGTGTTATGAAGGCAATTCAGAAACACAGTGTGCTTAGCGATCAGAGCGCACACAGTGATCTGACAAATACCCAAAAATACAAGAACGAGCTCTGAGACGTGGAAACTCTGTAGACTGCACACCTGATCCTATCCTAAACACAACTAAAAGCGGCTGTGGATTGCGCCTAACAACTACCTAG
Organism: Ranitomeya imitator; assembly: GCF_032444005.1. Lineage (NCBI taxonomy): Eukaryota > Metazoa > Chordata > Amphibia > Anura > Dendrobatidae > Ranitomeya > Ranitomeya imitator. The sequence continues at coordinate 538,572,037 of NC_091284.1, read as the reverse complement.
GCAACTCGGCACAGCCTAAGAAACTAGCTAGCCTGAAGATAGAAAAATAGGCCTGACTTGCCCCAGAGAAATTCCCCAAAGGAAAAGGCAGCCCCCCACATATAATGACTGTGAGTAAGATGAAAAGACAAAACGTAGGGATGAAATAGATTCAGCAAAGTGGGGCCCGATATTCTAGGACAGAGCGAGGACAGTAAAGTGAACTTTGCAGTCTACAAAAAACCCTAAAGCAAAACCACGCAAAGGGGGCAAAAAAACCCACCGTGCCGAACTAACGGCACGGCGGTACACCCTTTGCGTCTCAGAGCTTCCAGCAAAACAAAAGACAAGCTGGACAGAAAAAAAGCAACAAAAAAGCAAAAAGCACTTAGCTATACAGAGCAGCAGGTCACAGGAACAATCAGGAGAAGCTCAGATCCAACACTGAAACATTGACAAGGATCAAGGATAGCAGCATCAGGCGGAGTTAAGTAATGAAGCAGTTAACGAGCTCACCAGAACACCTGAGGGAGGAAGCTCAGAAGCTGCAGTACCACTTGTGACCACAGGAGTGAATTCAGCCACAGAATTCACAACAGATGACATCATGTGCCCTACAACAGGAATAGCAAATGGCAGCTGGTGTGAAGTGCACGGCAAGAACAGTTCGTAACAGGCTCCTAGAGGCAGGGCTCAAATCATGTAAAGCTAGAAAAAAGCATTTCATCAATGAGAAGCAAAGGAGAGCCAGGCTGAAGTTTGACAAAGACCATAAGGATTGGACCATAGAGGACTGGAGTAAGGTAATTTTCTCTGATGAGTCTAATTTTCGGCTTTCTGCAACACTTGGTCATCTAATGGTTAGACGGAGACCTGGAGAGGCGCACAAGCCACAGTGTCTTGCACCCACTGTGAAATTTGGTGGAAGATCAGTGATGATTTGGGAATGCTCAAGCAAGGCTGAAATTGGGCAGGTTAATCTTTGCTAAGGAAGTATGAATCGAGCCGCATACAAGGTTATCCTGGAAAAACAGTTGATTCTTTCTGCTCAGGCAATGTTTCCCAACTCCGAGGAATGGTTTTTCCAGCAGTACAATGCACCATGCCACACAGCTAGGTCAATCAAGGTGTGGATGAAGGACCACCACATCAAATCCATGTCATGGCCAGCCCAATCTTCAGACCTGAACCCCATTGAAAACCTCTGGAATGTAATCAAGAGGAAGAAGGATAGTCACAAGCCATCAATAAAAGAATAACTGCTTAAATTGTGTACCAGGAGTGGCATAAGGTCACCAAAAAGCAGTGTGAAAGACTTGTGGCAAGCATGCCAAGATTGTGATTAAAAATCATGGTAATTCCACAAAATATTGATTTCTAAACTCTTCCTGAGTTAAAACATTGGTATTGTTGTTTCTAAATTATTATGAACTTGGTTTTTTGCATTATTTGAGGTCTGCAAGCAATGCACTTTTTTGTTATTTTGACCATTTCTCATTTTCAGAAAATAAATACAAAATGTATTGCTTTGAACTTCGGACACATGTTGTCAGTAGTTTATAGAATAAAAGAACAATTTACCTTTTACTCAAAAATATACCTATAAAGAGAAAAATCAGACAAACTGAACATTTTGCAGTGGTTTCTTAATTTTTGCCTGAGCTCTATATATATGCCCCTTCTTCCCAAGTCCCTCTAACAGGAGCTCTATGGAACACACACTCTGTCTGCAGCAAACTTTCCTACATCCATGATCTTTTCATTACTAATAGTGATGAGCGAATGTGCTCGCCACTACTCGTTACTCGGCAGAGTATCACTATGCTTGGTGTCCTCGGCGAGCATCGAGGATTTCCAAAGATTCGGTGGTAACTGATATCTCCACCCAGTGTTTTTGGCGGACATTAGAGACCCAATCACGGTGCAGGGATTGTCTGCCAGGCCATGAAACACCGCAGCCATCTTTGTTGTGGTCATGCAGTGATTAGCTTGGCCACACAGCATCATCCCGAGTATAAGAGACCTGGTGCCGCCCTGCTCGCCGCATTTTGTTCCGGATTCAGCAAGAGTAGGGAGAGCTGGTGCTGAGATAGGGCCAGAATTGTGGTTTTTAGAGTTAGTGTAGGTCTGCAACTCTTAAATTCACAACTCCTCAGAAACCAAAAGTCCTTTTTAGGGCTAATTCATGGGTCCCGATATTGCAGCGTTAGGTAGGCAGGGCCCAGCATATCCACATTAGTGCAAGGCTTGCTGGCACTGTATGAGCATCCATTGCTCCCACTGCATCCCTCTCAAAACTCCATAACTCTCTGCTGCTGCAGCTTCTTTACTATATGCCTAGTTGCATTTTTTGTTTTCAAAAATTCACTCCAAAAAAACAAAAATATACAGTCTGTTCTGTCAGACTGAGGCCTGTTGAAAAATCATAGTTTGTCTGGCATATGTAGCATAGTTGTGTGTGCTAGCCTTGTGCCACTTTTTTTTGTGTGTGTTTTAAATTCACCGAAAAAGGCCTCATGTATCTTCGTGCTCCAAGTTTTTGCATTGTAGGCCATTTTGCCACTTTTTTTGCTGTCTGTTACTCTAATTATATAGAGCACTATTTAGCTTAAAAAATTATAAAAAGGAAACATGTTTGCCAGTGTGGTATTTCCGTGACAGCCCGCATATATCTGCGTGCTCCAAGTTTGGTTATTGTAGGCCGGTGTACCCCTTTTTTTCTGTCTGATACTCTAATTCTATACAGCACTATTTTGCTTTTAAAAAAAAAACAGGCCAGATTTTTGCCAGTGAGGTATTTCCATGACAGCCCTCATATATCTGCGTGCTCCAAGTTTAGACATTGTAGGCCGGTGGACCACTTTTTTGCTGTCTGATACTCTAATTCTATACAGCACAATTTAGCTTCCAAAATTATAAAGAGGTCACATATTTGCCAGTGTGGTATTTCCCTGACAGCCCTCATATATCTGCGTGCTCCAAGTTTGGTTCTTGTAGGCCGGTGGGCCACTTTTTTTGCTGTCTGATACTCTAATTCTATACAGCACAATTTAGCTTCCAATATTATAAAAAGGCCACATATTTGCCAGTGCGGTATTTCCGTCACAGCTCTCATATATCATCATGCTCCAAGTTTGGGCCTTGAAGGCTGGTGGACCACTTTTTTTGCTGTCTGATGCTCTAATTCTATACAGCACTATTTAGCTTCCAAAATTAAAAAAAGGTCACATATTTGCCAGTGTGGTATTTCCGTGACAGATCACATATATCTGCATGCTCCAAGTTTGGGCATTGTAAGCCGGTAGAACATTTTTTTGCTGTCTGATACTCTAATTCTATACAACACAATTTAGCTTCCAACATTATAAAAAAGCCACATATTTGCCAGTGTGGTATTTCTATGACGGCCCTCATATATATGCGTGCTCCAAGTTTGGTTATTGCAGGTCGGTGGACCCCTTTTTTTGCTGTCTGAAACTTTAATTCTATACATCACTATTTTGCATTTAAAAAAAGAGGCCACATTTTTGCCAGTGTGGTATTTCCGTGACAGCCCTCATATATCTGCGTGCCCCAAGTTTGGTCATTGTAGGCTGGTGGACCACTTTTTTTTGCTGTCTGATACTCTATACAGAACTATTTAGCTTCCAAAATTATAAAAAGGCCACATATTTGTCAGTGTGGTTTTTCTGTGACAGCCCTCATATCTGCGTGCTTCAAGTTTGGGCATTGTAGGCTGGTGTAGTCAATTCTTCTTGGTTTGCTAAACATAGTTTTCTGAGTAATTAAGATATAATCTGGTTTCTTTACAACCCACAAATAACATCAGCTGAAATACAAGACTCTCTGAAAATTAGCGGTGTGTTTGTTTTAAGATGCACAATAAGGAGGAACTTGAAGAAAAATGGGCTGCATCATCAAGTTGCCAGAAGAAAGCCATTGCTGCACAAATACCACAAAGAATGTTGCCTACAATATGTAAAACAGCACAGAGACAAGCCTCATAACTTCTGGAACACATTAATTTGGAGTGATGACACCAAAATTGAACTTTTTGGCCACAACCATAAACGTTACATTTGGAGAGAGGTCAACAAGGCCTATGATTAAAGGAACACCATACCTACTGTAAAGCACAGAGGTCGATCCTCATGTTTTGGGGATGTGTGAGCTACAAAGGCACAGGAAACTTGGCCAAAGTTGATGGAAAGATGAATGCAGCACGATATCAGCAACACTGGAGGCAAATTTGCAATCATCAGCCCGGGCAAGATCTCTCAGTGGAGATCTAGGGTCACATGCCTAGGTTCTGCAGCAATTCCATTGGTCCTTCTTTGACAGGTCCTTTACGTGCTGCAGCTATTTAAGGCTTGCATGGCCACACGGTCATGCGCTAATATCATATGTCTTGTGGCTTATGCCAGTGGATACTATACCACTTAGTTCAATGTGGTGTGAAGCTGTAGCATTGGGACTGTACACTCAGGCAGGCAGCTAGCGTCAGTAAGGGCAATTAGCCTAGTTAGGGCATTAGCTCTGTGTACAGCGCGACTCTATGAGGCAACAGAGTTTGCTACCAGTTGATACGGGGTGAAGCCTAATCCACGTGTGAGCTGAGAGTTCATCCGCCTTTACTTAGCAGCAGATATTTCTGCACGGTGGATCCCGGGCTGCGAACACACCTAGTAGCTAACTACTTATTACCCGGTGCGTTCCGCTAGCCCTAACAATATATATTCACTGAGTTGGAATCAGAGGTGTATATACTACACGCTCACTGTGAGTTTCCCAATAACTGGCCTAGTAAGGAAAAAAGCCACTGACTTGTCCATCACTCTTCAGTCAATTGTATAATTGTCCTGACGATTGGAGGCAGTGAAGTTACATCCCTGTCAAATACTAAAATGCAGTGGGCAGAGATTAAATTAAAGTTTTGCTTAGCATACTGTCAAATATGACAAGACTCTTTGTATAGTTATAGCAATTTGTAGTCCATAGAAGACCGTAGCATATTTTTCTTAGTTGTCTTAAATACATTTGTGTGATTGCAGTGCATTAGAACAATAGGTATCTAAGCTACTAAGTGTGAAATTTAGAAGATATAGATAAGTATTGTTGATGCTTGTAGGAAGGTCATACAGTGTCCAGGTCAATGTCTCTTCTGTTTAAGTGCTTTATGAAAATGTTGTAGTATAGGAATCTCTAGCTCCATCTCAATCTCTCTTCTTTTGGGAATACTTTAACTTTAACATTTTGAACTAATTTTTAAATTATATAAATTCAGAGGTCTTGTGTCTCAACTGAAAACTCCCAATTATTATGTTAAAAGAATGTATAATTAAAGACCATTTGCAAGCAATTCTGCAGAATACATAGACTATAGGCACAAAAAAATAATGTCAGTGTAAAAGAATTAACCTTTTTAATTTAGTTTTAAATTTGAATTGCAAAGTTAAGGTTTTAAAATAATAATAATTTTTATAATAATAATTTTTATTTATATAGCGCCAACATATTCCGCAGCGCTTTACAAATTATAGAGGGGACTTGTACAGACAATAGACATTACAGCATAACAGAAATACAGTTCAAAACAGATACCAGGAGGAATGAGGGCCCTGCTCGCAAGCTTACAAACTATGAGGAAAAGGGGAGACACGAGAGGTGGATGTGCTTGTCACTTAAATAGAAAACAAAAATGTACTTGCGCCACATTAGAAAATTTGATTAGTATAGGTCTTGGCACTGTGTATGAGAAACTTACACTCTAAATTATTTATTTCCATTTTTTTAGAAGATCCTAAGAAAAGTAATAAGAGCTAAAGGGGCACAGTGTTCAGTTGAACACTTTTTGAGCCTTTATTATAGCAATCAGTAAGGATCTCAAAATCTGCAAGCAACCACCAATAAAATCTTTTGACAGGTTTCCACGACTTGGTAGAAGAAAATTTTATGCACTTTTATCTCTGAAATGCTTTATGATGTATAAAATAAAATAAGTAAATTAAAAAGAGAAGACAAATGATTGCTCACAACAGAAATGATCTAGCAATGCTACTCTTCTATATCGGCAGTTAAAGTAATCTAGCTGCTAACCGAGGGCACCAATCTCATTTCTAAAATTATTCTAACTCAAGATTTATGTAAGGACTTTCAGGTGTTTGTGGTATCCCCTGTTACAGGACCCCTATTAACCACCTGGATCTAACTGAATTAACTGTCATGATGATTTGACAAATTGGAAAGAGCAAATGTTTTGCCTCATTTTCCCTTATGTGTCCTGAAAGAAGTCTTTTCCTTTGGAAGGTTGCCAGTAACTGTCGGTAACCTTGTTTGAAGTCAAACTGCATATTGGAATTTCAAGAAAAACATCTTCTGGACGTCAACGGAACATTCAGAATAATATAAACATCTTTCATTGTAAAAATTAATAAATGCAGTTTGGTCAAATACATTACTCTGAAATGTGCAAATTGTAGGTTAAGCTATACAAGAATGAAAACTTCCAAATTAAACAAATTAATCAACCAACAGGTTGATCTTAATTCTGCTTATTTTTCTTTTCATTATTCTTTCCTGTAGTAGCTACTGAAAACCATATACTTAACTGCTATTTATAAACATTATCAAGAGTAGTAGATCATACTGCCCTGCTCCTATTATTCAGCTTTTGTAAAATGATCAACCTTTCTTGAAGCAAACGAAGGGTAAATTGAATCCAGAGAGCAGTAGTATCCACTTAAAATATAGCTTTTAATGAGCCATTTTAAAAAAACAGGAAACATTAAATACAGACCTGTAGAAGCGCTTGGATCAGCGCGAAACAGCTGTTGTCGTTCACCTGCTCACCTCCCGTCCACCTGCACTCCCTCGGATCGCAAGGCTATACTTTTTCATGTTTTGAATAAAGAATTGGACCACAGATGGGTGAGTGCTGCCGCATTTTCTGTTCTGATCTACATGTTTGCATCTATCTTCCATGCGAGCACCCCCTATACTGAAGTCAGTCCGTCACCACTCACTGCTGCTGATCTGCCGGAAGAAGGAAGGCTGTGCAGCTCACTTTTTCTTTTGTTTTTGGATTAAATACAATGGTGTTCCACAAAATTTTTTAAGAAACAGCACATTACCGCAGTGTACACATTATGCAGTGTTATAACCTACGCGTTTCGACTTGTCTTACTCATGGTAAACAAAATATGTAGTATTTACATTTTTGTGGAACACCATTGTATTTCATTTTTCCTGTTTTTTTTTTAAATGGCTCATTAAAAGCTATATTTTAAGTGGATAATACTGCTCTCTGTATTCAGTTTACCGTTTGTTTGCTTCAAGACTGGCTGCTCAACCCTTTCTGTGCCAGCTGTGAACATAGGGAAACACAGCAGGACAGGTGAGCTGACTACAATTTTTTTTCTCTTGTAATCAACCTTTCCTCCAAACTGTATCATGAGAACTCAGTCTTCCAAACAGTACTATGCCCCTACATGCATTATAATCCCACACACACAGTATGGTTCCCCCATAGCTTAGCCCAACTACTACCTGACAAAAAAATAGAACTACTCACCTTAACCCTTTCATCTGATGCACTAATTCATTCTGTGGTGTTTACTGATGCTCCTCATGACAGGACAAGGGCGATTAACTGATTTCATCACATCTGTTGTGTTATTTCGCACAGCATGATTGGTGCAGCAGGGAACTGTCTGCTCCCTATTTCAACTCTGTATTCACTGGGAATGCCGATTAGAGATGAGCAAATATCTCAATGTTCTGTTCGGATTATGTTTGCCGAATTTGCAATATTCACCAATTAATTCATTGATTATTCACTGAACATTACCAAATGCCATTCAGTTCAATGGGAGACAAAAACAAATGCATGCACAACACGGCCCCAAATGCAGCCAAAAAACATCAAATGAGGGACAGACACCAGGAAAGTGGCCTGTTATGATCTGGTGGTTTAGGAGCAACATGGGACGAGCTCTGAAGGAAGTGGTAACTGTACTGACCGCAGTCCCTAAGCTCAACACAACACTAGAAGTAGCCGTGGGATGCTCCTGACACTCCCTAGGGACCTCATCACAGCCTAAGATCTAACTACCCCTAAAGATAGAAACAGGAAAACTATCTTGCCTCAGAGAAAATCCCCAACTGATAGATAGCCCCCCACAAGTAATGACTGTGAGTGGAGAGGGAAAAGACATACACAGAATGAAACCAGGATGAGCACAGGAGGCCAGTCTAGCTAGATAGATAGGACAGGATGGAATACTGTGCGGTCAGTATAAAACACTACAAAATATCCACACAGAGTTTACAAAAATCTCCACACCTGACTAAAGGTGTGGAGGGTAAATCTGCTTCCCAGAGCTTCCAGCTTAACTGAATTAATTCATACTGACAAGCTGGACAAACATAGAAAGCACAGAACGGATAAGTCCACAACCTGTGGACAGAAAAGAGCTAGCAAGGACTTAGCTTTGCTGAACTGGTCAGGATAACAGGGAAATCCAAAGAGATGTGAATCCAACCAGGAACCATTGACAAGTGGCAGAAGCTGAAGGAAAGAGCCAGGCTAAATAGCCGAGCAGAATAGACAATCAGTGGAAGCAGCTGCTGACTGCTAAATCCAAGGAGCAGCCATACCACTTAAAACCACCGGAGGGAGCCCAAGAGCAGAACTCACAAAAGTGCCACTTACAACCACCGGAGGGAGCCCAAGAGCGGAATTCACAACAGTGGCCTCAATTCACCTACAGTACAGATTTTAGCATGGTACTGCAGCAATCAGCCAGGCATGAGGTATCGGGGTCTGGGACAGCATTTACAGCTTTCAATTGAACATCACAGTAAGGCGAGGTGGGTGAGGGATCAATGTAGGGCCCCTTTGCTGGGAGCCCTGAGACCACATGCAACACCTCTACCTGCTTTCTTGCTGAGCCACACTCAGGTGGCACAAATATCAGTTTTCTAGACTACCATTGTCAGAAAAATGTAAAGATAGTAACACAGGAGTCCAAGGAAGTGGATAGCAGATTAGGTAGACCCAACCAGGAGTGTTCACATTTCCAAAAATTATTGTCAGGCACCACCAAAGTGGCATCAATTTCACCACAGTAGAAATAGTTTAATAGGGAACGACAGGTCTTTCACCACACCCAATCCAGCAGATGGACACCCAACAAGGAGTTTTCATATTTCCAAAAGATATTGGCAGACATCACCAAAGTGGCATCAATTTCACCACAGTAGAAATAGTGTAATAGGCAACGACAGGTCTTTCACTGCACTCAATCCAGCAGATGGATACCCAACCAGGAATGTTCACATTTCCAAAAATTATTGGCAGACATCACCAAAGTGGCATCAATTTCAGTACAGTAGAAATAAAATAATAGGGAATGACAGGTCTTTGACTACACCCGATCCAGCAGATGGACACCCAACCAAGAGTCTACACATTTACAACAATTAGTGGAAGACACCAACAAAGTGGCATCAATTGTAATAAAGTAGAATTAGTATAGCGAGGACCGATACTTCTTCCACTACAGTGAACCCAGCAGATGGAGATTAACGGGCAAGGTGGTGAAATCACTGTTCCGTATCACTCTGAAATCCTGGAAGGGGTGTAACTAGGTGGCCTACCAAATCCCTACTCAGACAAGTTGCAGTAGGCAAAAACTGGGACCCAAGGAGGTATAAAGAGGTGGCACAAGGTGCTACTCCATGGCTGACCTACAGAATGTGACAGCTGACCCCCTACAGCGGGTAAGCTTCTACGGCCCAAAGGAGGGATGAAAAATGGAGGCAGGCACTGTAGGGACTCTGGAACCTTAGGTGCAGATGGGAGCAGCTGAGGAACAGAAAAGCAGTCACAGGTGCAGGCTGACAGAGTTTTAGACAGATAGGCACTGGCAGGTGCGATCTGGACCGGCTAAAGGACAGAAGATTGCATACAGGTATGAGCTGATGGACACAGACAGGTAAAAGCAGATGGGTACAGGGTAGACAAGCAGACAGGCAGACCTGAGGAACCTGGCAACTAGCAAGCATGCAAGGCAAACTAATAATGTTAATCCCGTTGGGTGAAGGTGATCCATTTGTGATGAGATATTTGAGGTGCCCGCGGACTGTACTGTGCTGTCAAGGCAGAAAGAGGAGAAGGTGACTTAGAGCATGGAGTAGGAGAACAGAGAGGATGACAATGAGGTAGTAGATCACACTTGGTATAAACCCAGAGGCATGCAGCTGAGTAGCTCAGCAGAGGATAAGGAGGAGGAAGATGAGGAGGATACATAGACACAGAGTTATACAACCACTACAACCAAAGCATCCAGAGGCCCAACTCTGGATGTGAACAGCAGCATTGGCTGTTCTGCAGTTGCCTAGCTTGTGTCTTTTTTCAGACCAGCAAAAATCTAAAAAATCATGTTATCTGTCAACTTTTTTAAAAACAACCTAGAAGAGTAAAAAAAAGAAATCATTTCAGTACTACATGCATGGCCTGGCACATTCTCGATCAACATGCGTTAATCTGGGAATGTCATTGTGCTAAAATACAGACTAGTGCGTCTTGCCAACCACTCCATCAACCGCATCTTCTGATTCTTCCTCCTCCCTTACCGTGGCAAGTGTTGTCACACAGGTCTCCGGCAGAAGAAACTCTACTTGTTTACCCCCTACAGTTGGGGTGATTTACAGCCTGTCAGCTGATACAAAATTGGACATGTCTGCTGTTTTTGACTGATCTTACATACCAAGCACATACCATCTTTCTCAATCCACCATAACATCAATGCCTGCACCTGTTTCATAGTCCAGCCGCTTGTCATGTTCACCCTACTCCACTCTGTGTCGGCACAGCAGCAAACCCTCATTTATGCATTTGTGCTCTCATAAAAGATTCTTCACTCCTACACATGGCACAGTTAACAGCTTGAATTTCACAATCTTCAATCTACTAATAATATTAAACTTTATTTATATATCACAAACACATTACGCATAGCTTTTACACATAGATAAAGGCTGCATGAACTTTTTGACTACGGTTGAGTTTGATGGTGAATTATGTTCAGAGAAGTAGAGAATAAGCTATATATATAAAAAGGACTTTGATTAGGGAATGTGATCGGCCGCCATAAACACATGTGTTTTTAGGGAGCACCTACAAATGTTTAAGTTGTGGTTATACTCCTAGTTTCATGTGGGACAAAGGGTAAGAGGTGAGACATTTAGGTAGGAGATTGAACTGAAGCAGACAAAGTCCAGATCAGGAGTGTTGCCATCATTGTGTGTCTCAAAGTTTGAAAGTTGTGAGACGCCATGAGAATTGGCTAGAAATAGAAGCTGGGATGCAGTTGGGGAGGTGGAGCTGTTGAAGTTTCCATGGATAAGGGTTGCCAATTCTGAGGACATGAAGTATGGCCACAATGCATAAAAGTGGTCAAGGAAGTGGTTGGGTGAGCCTGGGGGCCAGTATATGACTGCTACACTGAGGGAGAGGGGATGGAACACCCTGATGGTGTGAACCTCAAAAGAAGAATGGCGTCCAATTGGCCTGCATTTATTTATTGGGGTAAAAACAGAATTGTTGTTGGCAGCGAGGGGTGTAGGTTTATTGGGGAATTAGCAGTGACCGTGCAGTGGGATATACGCATATTCCATGTGTTGGAATCTGGACGTGGATAAGCCATATGCTCACTATTACTTTTCTGAGAACTAATTATTTTGAACAGCCTGTGGCCTCCTCGGATGATTTGTCACCCAATCGTGTCATTGGCTGGACAATAGGGGCCAGCTGAGAGCTATTTGCTACTAAGATCACAGCACTTGTTTCTGTGTGACTCATGGCCTCTGATCTCTGTGAATCTCTCAATTGAAAGGCCAGTCCAATCTGTTGGCCACAGAAATGCAGCTTTTACGCCTTATGGATACAGACAGTTTCTGAAAGCTGATGGCCGTCACAGTTCCCCCAATACCAGATGCCCAGTCATCATTACTTCTTTAAGAAAGACGGGCCTGCGCTACAGCAAAAATTCACAGACAACATCACCTGTTTCCTGAAAAATTCTATGTCTGCCAGGGTTCATTTCAACAATGATCCCTGGATGAGCAAGCATGGACAAGGGAATTACAGCTAGATGACTGGGCACTGGTTGACTCTTGTAGCTGAAGGGGCAGTTGGGGAAGCAGCTGCTCCACAAGTCTTGCACTCCCCATGGCTTGCAGGGCACTGGGGGACAGAGAGATAAATCACTACATACCATAAGATTGATAACTAAACTACTAGACAACAGGGATTGGAGAACTAAACTACTAAACAACAGGGGTTGGAAAACTAAACCACTACACACCATACGATTGATAACTAAATTAATAGACAACAGGGGTTGGAGAACTAAACTACTAAACAGCTATGATTGGAAAACTATACAAATTAACACCAGAACATGGAGAACTAAACTTAATAGACAGCAGGGATTGCAGAACTAAACTACTGAACAGCTAGGGTTGTAGAACTAAACCACTTCAAACCATACGATGGATAACTAAACTAATAAACAAAAGGGGTTGGAGAACTAAACTACTAAACAGCTATGATTGCAGAACTAAACAAATTAACACCAGAACATGGAGAACTAGACTAATAGACAACAGTGATTGGAGAACTAAACTACTAAATAGCTTAGGCTGGAGAACTAAACTAGTACACACCAGGGGATAGAGATCTAGAGATCTTCGTGCCAAATTTATGTTTGGTGATCATTTTCCGAACAAATTCGTTCATCACTAATGCAGATAACAGTTGAATCGAGACACAGGGCAGGGTGCTGACACAAAGGCCACTGTTTACATCCCTTTAGCTACCTCTGTTTACATCCCTTTAGCTACCTCAGTTCACAGGTCAGATAGTAACTTCTAAATGCTAGTTGTGAGCCATGGGCTGGGCTACACCCACGTCTGTTCTAAAATAAGGAATAGCGAATAAAAATTCAATACAACATAAATTCTAGTTTCACAAACAGCATGATAGGATCAGTCACTGCAAAGATGTTTGATCGATTTTTGGTGTTTCCATTTAGTAGACTGATACCTTTCAAATTGATGGACTACCAGTTGTTAATTTTTAAACGAAGTGTATAACTATAATTAAGTTTCCAGTAGTATCATGTTTACTGTGTAAATCGAGGGTGATGAATGTTTGTGGCCCTTGATGACCTTTTCTACGGCTACAATGCAGACTCCTCGGGGACTGCAGTTCTCGGGTCTGCAGCCATGTTTTGCCAGCCGCTGTCCCTTTCACTACTTTTTCCAGTCTGAGAATGCTGTGCAACATCTAATGAAAGATTATTTATCCACCCCAATACTTAATGGTTGGTGATATGTTCTTTTCCTGAAATTCTGTGCCCTTTTTTCTCCACACATACGGTTCTTTGTTGCCAAAGAGTTCTATTTTAACCTCAATGTTAACAGGACTTGTTTCCAAAATGCATCAGGCTTGTTTAGATATTCTTTTGCTTACTTTTGATGCTGAATTTTATGATGAGGAAGCAAGAGAGTTTTTCTACTAATTACTCTTTCATGAAGGCCATATATCAGCAGATGTCTCTAAACGGTAGAATAATGTGCCACAACTCCAGAGCTGTCTGAGCACATAACTCTCCAAGAGCACCAAAACTTTTGCATAGGCCCATTTTCCTTTTTGTAATTTTGAAAATGTAAACAATATCCATTTATCTATCTATCTATCTATCTATCTATCTATCTATCTATCTATCTATCTATCTATCTATCTATCTATCTATCTATCTATCATTTGCTCAAATGTTCACAATAACAGTAATTTTGACCATGGGTGCCCAATCTTTTACTTGCAGATGTACAGTATATGCACTAGCCTCAGCATCTCCTGTGTGATGTATATTCACCAGCCCCAGAGTTGCCTATGTGAAACATATGCACCAGCTTAATCATCTCCTGTGTGATGTATGCACCAGATCCACTGTCTCCTATGTGATGTATGTTACAGCACATTTTATTCCATGGCTCTTTACATGTAAAAAGGGCATACATAGTAAAAAACGAGCACAATAATCTTAAGCAATACAGAGTGTAGTGGATAATTGGATATGTTGGGCCAGAAAATTCTACAGGATGAGGGATAATCTGGAGAAATCTTGCAGGCAATAGGATGAGGAAAGTACAATTGTGGAAGAAGGACGTCTTGGCAAAACCAGAGATAACATGGTGGGAGATATTGTGAGAGTAGTTCAGAGATATGCATGGCTTTGGAGGTCAGTATTAGTAGCTTAAAGTGGATACATTGTGGAACTGGGAGACAATGAAGGGATTAGCAGAGCGGAGAAGTGGAGGAGTAGCAAGTACAGACATGGACTAGTAAGGCAGCAGAGTTAAGGTACCTTCACACTAAACGATATCGCTAGCGATCTGTGACGTTGCAGCATCCTGGCTAGCGATATCGTTCAGTGTGACACGCAGCAGCGATCAGAATCCTGCTGTGATGTCGTTGGTCGGGGCTAGAAGGCCAGAACTTTATTTGGTCGCTGGCTCTCCCGCTGACATCGCTGAATTGGCGTGTGTGACACCGATTCAGCGATGTCTTCGCTGGTAACCAGGGTAAACATCGGGTTACTGAGCGCAGGGCCGCGCTTAGTAACCCGATGTTTACCCTGGTTACCATCCTAAAAGTAAAAAAAAACAAACGCTTCATACTTACCTTCCGCTGTCTGTCCCCAGCGCTGTGCTTTCCTGCACTCACTGTGAGCACAGCGTCCGGAAAGCAGAGCGGTGACGTCACCGCTCTGCTTTCCGGCCGCTGTGCTCACAGCCAGTACAGAGAAGCACAGCGCCGGGGACAGACAGCGGAAGGTGAGTATGAAGCGTTTGTTTTTTTTACTTTTAGGATGGTAACCAGGGTAAACATCGGGTTACTAAGCGCGGCCCTGTGCTTAGTAACCCGATGTTTACCCTGGTTACCGGCATCGTTGGTCGCTGGAGAGCTGCCTGTGTGACAGCTCTCCAGCGACCAAACAGCGACGCTGCAGCGATCCGGATCGTTGTCAGGATCGCTGCAGCGTCGTTTAGTGTGAAGGTACCTTTAAGGACAGACTAGAGAGGTGTGATGATACGATGGGTATGAGGAGGTTCTAGACTCCACATGAAGTTAAGGTCATCTGAGTAATGTGGGCAGTTCAGGGGACGTTGTGGTGGTCACGCTGCCCCAGCTGCACAGCAAAAGAGAAATCAGGGTGCAAAAGCACTGAGGCCACACAATATTATAAGGCCAGGCCATTATCTTTGAGGATGGATTCCTGTACCAACAGCTTCAAAGTACACAAATGAAAAAATATTTTTGGGGCCTACTAATTGCAATATTTTTCAGACTACTAGAAAACATACAGCAGCTAAAATTAAGAGTACCCCCACAGGCAGGCAAGGGGTGCAGTACACAAAGCAGCTTAAAGGGCAAGACTCCCACAGTACTCAGACTACAAACAGCAGAAAGCTGCTGCAGTTGGCACTAGTGTTTCATCATCATCCAATGTGCTGCAATGGTCTACTGACCAATTGTACTACCACTCCCACATACTCATACTCCAACAAAACAAGTGTTTGGCCATCAGTGCATTTCTTCCAATTGTTGTTCGGGGCCAGGTAAATGATCAACGGAACCATAGCCAGGAGAATCATCAAGAAGCAGAAGTGACAGCTGCATTACTTGAGACTTAGACTGCTTTCCTGATTTGCAAGGAGGTGAGCCGGAAGACAGATGCCCATGGGCTGCAGGTGCAAAATCTTCACATTCAGCAGGTGACCGAATGGAAGACCAAGCAAAGGAACTGAAGGTACTTTCAGCCAACCAATCTAAAACAACCTCTACTTGTTCTGACCTCACTTTTCATCCAGCAGTACTCATGACTATGAAATAATGCAGAATGTTCTAATGTCTGCGTGCATCAAAGGAAGGTCTTTCATTTTTGCATGTAGCAGGTGGGGCTGTTGAGTTGGTAAGCCAAACCTAGGACTCCTCAATTACCCTCACTCCAGACTCATTTTATACCGACTACGACTCCACCAAAAAGGACGCTGACTCTGACTCCATGACTGTGACTCATCAGCCCCTGATAACAGGCACAGATCTATCATGTCCTCTCTCTCCCTTCAATAGCTCCACTACCAGCAGCATCAACACAGCCATGTTTCTTATGTAATGCTCTCCTTATTGTTTTCAACCCCAAAAAGTGCAAACTATTATTCAGCCTGTATACACACAGACAGTGGCCAGCTGATTATTACACTGCCTGTTTTCAGAGTACCCTGCAAAAATGAACAAAAAACAAAACCAGTGTTGACTACCTCCGACTTCTATGCCACATCCACCCCTACACCTCAACCTCCTCCTCCACTTGGGCCACCGCATCCTGGTCCTACATTGTTATTTTTTTAATTCTATGTTCTTTAAAGTCTGCTGCCTATCTAAAACAAAAAAAAACACTAAAACAGTGTTGAATACCTCCTCCCGCCTCTTCCACCTACACCGCCACGTCTACCTCTTCCACCTGGAATTCAACCTCCTAGTTCAAGATTATTTTTTCTTTTTTTTCATTCTGTCTTATTTTAAATTATTTCACTATATACAGTTAGGTCCATATATATTTGTACAGAGACAACATTTTTCTAATTTTAGTTATAGACATTACCACAATGAATTTTAAACAAAACAATTCAGATGCAGTTGAAGTTCAGACTTTCAGCTTTCATTTGAGGGTATCCACATTAAAATTGGATGAAGGATTTAGGAGTTTCAGCTCCATAACCTGTTCCACTCTGTTTTTAAAGGGACCAAAAGTAATTGGACAGATTCAATAATTTTAAATAAAATGTTCATTTTTAGTACTTGGTTGAAAACCCTTTGTTGGCAATGACTGCCTGAAGTCTTGAACTCATGGACATCACCAGACACTGTGTTTCCTCCTTTTTGATGCTCTGCCAGGCCTTCACTGTGGTGGTTTTCAGTTGCTGTTTGCTTTTGGGCCTTTCTGTCTGAAGTTTAGTCTTTAACACGTGAAATGCATGCTCAATTGGGTTGAGATCAGGTGACTGACTTGGCCATTCAAGAATATTCCACTTCTTTGCTTTAATAAACTCCTGGGTTGCTTTGGCGTTATGTTTTGGGTCATTGTCCATCTGTAGTATGAAACGATAACCAATCGGTTTGGCTGCATTTGGCTGGATCTGAGCACACAGTATGTCTCTGAATACCCCAAAATTCATGCGGCTGCTTCTGTCCTGTGTCACATCATCAATAAACACTATTGACCCAGTGCCATTGACAGCCATGCATGCCCAAGCCATCACACTGCCTCTGCCGTGTTTTACAGATGATGTGGTGTGCTTTGGATCATCAGCTGTACCATGCCTTCACCATACTTTTCTCTTTCCATCATTCTGGTAGAGGTTGACCTTGGTTTCATTTGTCCAAAGAATGTTCTTCCAGAACTGTGCTGGCTTTTTCAGATTTTTTTTTAGCAAAGTCCAGTCTAGCCTTTTTATTCTTGATGCTTATGAATGGCTTGCACCGTGTAGTGTACCCTCTGTATTTACTTTTGTGCAGTCTTCTCTTTAAGGTAGATTTTGATATTGATACGCTGACCTCCTGGAGAGAGTTGTTCACTTGGTTGGCTGTTGCAAAGGGGTTTGTCTTCACCATGGAGATTAGTCTGCGATCATCCACCACTGTTGTCTTCCATGGCCGCCAGGTCTTTTTGCATTGATGAGTTTACCAGTGCCTTTTTTCTTTCTCAGGATGTACCAAACTGTAGATTTTGCCAATCCTAATATTGTAGCAATTATTCGGATGTTTTTTTTTGTTTTCGCAACTTAAGGATGGCTTGTTTCACCTGCACGGAGAGCTCCTTTGACCGCATGTTTACTTCACAGCAAAACCTTCCAAATGCAAGCACCACACATCAACTCCAGGCCGTTTATCTGCTTAATTGAGAATGGCATAATGAAGGGATGGCCCACACCTGTCCATGAAATAGCCTTGGAGTCAATTGTCCAATTACTTTTGGTCCCTTTAAAAACAGGGTGGCACATGTTAAGGAGCTGAAACTCCTAAACCCTTCATCCAATTTTAATGTGGATACCCTCAAATTAAAGCTGAAAGTCTGAACTTCAACTGCATCTGAATTGTTTTGTCTAAAATTCATTGTGGCAATGTCTATAACCAAAATTAGAAAAATGTTGTCTCTATCCAAATATGCATCAACCTAACTGTACATTTGTTTGCAGGACAACTGTCCTGCTCTTACCCTCATTCTGCTTCCTTTTGCAGCCCCCTAGCTCTGACTATAATCATTTTACAGCCATTTTAAAGCACCAAAGTTTGTGTTCCCATTGATTTCTATTGGGTTTGGATCCAGGGTCATGTTCAAGGTCAACTTCAGCCCCGAACCAAACTTTTTGCGGTATGTTCGTCAAATTCAAAAATCCATGGGTTTGCTCATCTCTATACATCAGTCCGAGTGCATCCCATATAATGTATGTTCCAGTTCCAGTGTTTCCTATGTAATGTATGCATCAGCCTGAGGGTCAGTATTCTCTGTGATGCACACAGCAGACCTCCCACTGACTGAATTCTATTAATGTAGCACGAGCATTAATAAATTTACCACTTTGAGAAGACATTCAATGTATTATACATCTCTGTTCAGAACAACTTACTGCTGCAAGTTCTTTACAAAATTTGTCTTTGCCGACTGGGTTCCTGACGCAAACCTGAAAAAGCAGTTGCAAAAAGCAACATCATAATTAACACCTAACATTGCACATCTCACCAAGGAGAAGCAGCTCCATCCATCACATTAGGAGTGAATTAATTAATTGTGTAACCAAATATAGCAGGGTAATTTTTGAGCAGATCATTTTGTATGGCCTATGACTGATGTTATAAATATCCAAATAACCTCCAGCAGAAAAAAAGGTTCCTTAGTCCTAATATAAATGTTTGAGTTAAACATGTTTCCTTTTTTTAAAGTAAATCACACTGCTTCTGTTATTTCAACCCTTGTATTTTTACAAACTTTCTTTACCTTTTTTCTATACAGCATGTAAGTGAGCGTATTTAAACTATACTTTCATTTCACGTTTATTGCCAGATCTGAAAAAAAAATAATTTGCATCTCAAATTGAATGCCTCGGCATGATTTTTTACTTTCCTAGCAACAATCATGTCCTTCTTTTTGGTGCTTGTTTGAATCTTCCTAAAATTTGTCTTTTTATACATGCTCATAAAAATGTTTTGAGGTACTATATGCTAAATTTTAGAAAGTGTGTATGGCAGTATAATTAAAATTGTATGCTCCAATTAATGTAAAGGCTTATAAAATGTAACCAAATCACCAAAATGCCCATAACAAGATAATGTTGCTACACAATGACTACATATTACAGCATCATAAAACCCACATTTACTAGAACCAGATATTTCTTGAATGTTAATGGCATGTACATCATAAATATGAATCTGCAAAACAGTAAAACAAAAGTGACTGTAATTCAAAGAAATCAAACAACACACAAGTAGCCAAATAAGAGTGACATCCAATGTCCAAAGAAGTTAGCCATGAAGTGAGCAATAACTATGTTGTATAATATCATAAAGGTGCCATAGTGCTCATTATATATCAATAGTGCCCTCAAAATAATTCTTTAAAACATTGAAAAAACTATTTGAAAAAATAAATAAATAAATGGACAACTTCTAACGAAAGATGGAAACATGGTTCAAAAAAAAAACATTGACAGGTTAAAGGGAACCTGTCACCCCCAAAATCGAAGGTGAGCTAAGCCCATCTGCATCAGGGGCTTATCTACAGCATTCTGTAATGCTGTAGATAAGCCCCCGATGTATCCTGAAAGATGAGAAAAATAGGTTAAATTATACTCACCCAGGGGTGGTCCCAGTTCTGTTCTGGTCCGATGGGTGTCGCGGTCCGGTCCGGGGCCTCCCATCTTATTACGATGACGTCCTCTTCTTGTCTTCAGGCTGCGGTTCCGGCGCAGACGTACTTTGTCTGCACTGTTGAGGGCAGAGCAAAGTACTGCAGTGCGCAGGCGCCAGGAAAGGTCAGAGAGGCCCAGCGCCTGCGCACTGGGGGCTTGTCAATAAGGCCTGTATAACATTGAGTAGATGTGCCAAAAAATTTCAAAGTAACATGTCCTTTACTGTATGATGTAACAGAAGAATTTTTGGGGGCTGTCAATAAGACCTGTATAGATTGAGTAGATACTCCAAACAATTTCAAAGTCACATGTCACCTACTGTATGACATTAGTGAAGGAAGAATTTTGGGGACCCTGTCGATAAGGCCTATATAGATGATCCAAACAATTTAAAAGTGAAATGTCCTCTACTGTATGACGTTAGTAACAGAAGAATTTTTGGAGGCCTGTCGATAAGTCCTGTTTAAGATTGAGTTGATGCTGCAAACAATTTCAAAGTTACATGTCCCCTACTGTATGACATTAGTAACAGAAGAACTTTTGGGGGCCTGTCAATAAGGCCCGTATAACATTGACGAGATGCCCCAAACAATTTAAAAATGACATGTCCCCTACTGTATGACGTTAGTAACAGAAGAATTTTCGGGGGCAGGAATGGGAACGTACAACAGGAGCAATGACAGGGGAGCTATGGGAAGCATGAGATCCAGGATCCAGGTTACAACTATTACTAATCTACCCAACACTAATTACCAGAGAGAATTTGATGCTCGTCAGAAGATAGGTGTAACAGATGTGCATCTCAAGCTAGGTATAAAAGATGTCCATGAGAAATTGGATGCGAAAGATGCAATTAATCTAGAAGATAGACTCAAAATAGTTTGAAACAGATCTCGGCCGCTGTATCACATTCAGCAACAGAAACAATTTGAATTTTTTTTAATGCGCGTTAGGTCTGCAGACAAATTCACAACACTGCCACAACATGACAGTGTGGGATACGGCGGGCTGTATCACATTTATCAACAGAAAAAATTTTAATTTTTTTTATGTGCCTTAGATCTGCAGACAACTTCATATCAACACAGCACTAAATGACAAGGTGTGATACAGCAGGCTGTTTAACATTTAGTTAGTGAAAAAATATTAATTAGAATGCTATACTCGTGTATGCAGCACAATAGAAGCAGTGAACAACACATGCCCTGCTGGCTTTCTTTGTGGATCTCAGTATGGCCAAAAAAGAAAAAAAGTGCAGGAAGGTAAATTTTACAGCACACTTTACACTAGCTACCTACAGTATCTGACTGATATACAACCACCTATCTAAGTAGCTAAAATGTTGATACAGCAGGCTTTTTCACATTTAGCTAGTGAAAAAATATTATTTATAATGCTATAATTGTGCACGGAGCACAATAGAAGTTGTACAGCACAGCACAGTTGTAGGACTTTTTGCCCTGCTGACTTTGTCTGTGTACTTTAGTAATACCCCCAAAAAAAAATTCCAGAAGGTAAATTTTACAGCCACACTGGACACTATCTAGCTACACTATCTGATTGATATACAACTGCCTAACTAACTAACTAAAATATTGCTGTTAACAGTGGCAGCATCAGGAGCAGCCTCCTGCTGTTACAGTGTCAAAATGGCTCTAAAACAAGATGTCCGCTATTTAAATAGAGAGGGACATGTGATTTCAGCAGCCAATGATGCAAGCTGTTGAGTCAGGACATTGTGGGTGTTTACTGCGCCTTGATAGGCTAGCTGAAATGTGCACACAAAAAGTTAGGGAAAAAAATGACTGCATACAAGAACTCCATGGCCTCTTAGCTCTGAAAACACTCTACCCTCATCAAACACATGCCAAACTCTCGTGATAAACCACCATTATTGTTGCTAAAGTACTGAAAATATTTTTGTGGCAACGTAAATATTTTACCAAACTTTTACCGAATGTTACTGATTTTCACCAATTCTATTAAATTTAGCTCGGGTTTCCGGTCACGAAGCCGAATGTGCCATATTCGTGCCGAATTTATTTTTGGCGATTGTTTTCCAAACAAATTTGTTCATCACATAACAGTTGAATCGAGACACAGTTCAGGGTGCTGACACAAAGGCCACTGTTTACATCCCTTTAGCTACCTCAGTTCACAGGTCAGATAGTAACTACTAAATGCTAGTTGTGAGCCATGGGCTGGACTTCACCTACGTCTGTTCTAAAATAAGGAATAGCGAATAAAAATTCAATACAACGTAAATTCTAGTTTCACAAACAGCATAATAGGATCAGTCACTGCAAAGATGTTTAATCGATTTTTGGTGTTTCCATTTAGTAGACTGATACCTTTCAAATTGATTGACCACCAGTTGTTAATTTTTAAACGAAGTGTATAACTATAATTAAATTTCCAGTAGTATCATGTTTACTGTGTAAATCAAGGGTGACGAATGTTTGTGGCCCTTGATGACCTTTTCTACGGCTACAATGCAGATTCCTCCAGGACTGCAGTTCTCAGGTCTGCAGCCATGTTTTGCCAGCCGCTGTCCCTTTCACTACTTTTTCCAGTCTGAGAATGCTGTGCAACATCTAATGAAAGATTATTTATCCACCCCAATACTTAATGGTTGGTGAGATGTTCTTTTCCTGAAATTCTGTGCCCTTTTTTCTCCACACCTACCGTTCTTTATTGCCAAAGAGTTCTATTTTAACCTCAATGTTAACAGGACTTGTTTCCAAAATGCATCAGGCTTGTTTAGATATTCTTTTGCTTACTTTTGATGCTGAATTTTATGATGAGGACGCAAGAGAGGTTTTCTACTGATTACTCTCTCATGAAGGCCATATATCAGCAGATGTCTCTAAACGGTAGAATAATGTGCCACAACTCTAGAGTTGTCTGAGCACATAACTCTCCAAGAGCGCCAAAACTTTTGCATAGGCCAATTTTCCTTTTTGTAATTTGTAAAATGTAAACAATATCTATCTATCTATCTATCTATCTATCTATCTATCTATCTATCTATCTATCTATCTATCTATCTATCTATCTATCTATCTTATCTATCGTATCTATCTATCTATCTACCTTAAATTTGCTCAACTGTTCACAACAACAGTAATTTTGACCATGGATGCCCAAACTGTTACTTGCGGATGTACAGTATATGCACTAGCCTCAGCATCTCCTGTGTGATGTATATTCACCAGCCCCAGAGTTGCCTATGTGAAACATATGCACCAGCTCCATCATCTCCTGTGTGATGTATGCACCAGATCCACTGTCTCCTATGTGATGTATGTTAAAGCACATTTTATTCCATGGCTCTTTACATATAAAAAGGGCATACATAGTAAAAAAAAGCACAATAATCTTAAGCAATACAGAGTGTAGTGGATATTCGGATATGTTGGGCCAATTGTGGAAGAAGCAAGGACGTCTTGGCAAAACCAGAGATAACGTGGTGGGAGATATTGTGAGAGAAGTTCAGAGATATGCATGGCTTTGGAGGTCAGTATTGGTAGTTTAAAGTGGATACATTGTGGAACTGGGAGACAATGAAGGGATTTGCAGAGCGGAGAAGTGGAGGAGTAGCAAGGACAGACATGGATTAGTAAGGCAGCAGAGTTAAGGACAGACTAGAGAGATATGATGATACGATGGGGGATGATAAGGTTCTAGACTCCACATGAAGTTAAGGTCATCTGAGTAATGTGGGCAGTTCAGAGGACATTGTGGTGGTCACGCTGCCCCAGCTGCACAGCAAAAGAGAAATCAGAGTGCAAAAGCACTGAGGCCACACAATATTATAAGGCCAGGCCATTATCTTTGAGGATGGATTCCTGTACCAACAGCTTCAAAGTACACAAATGAAAAAATATTTTTGGGGCCTACTAATTGCAATATTTTTCAGACTACTAGAAAACATACAGCAGCTAAAATTAAGAGTACCCCCACAGGCAGGCAAGGGGTGCAGTACACAAAGCAGCATAAAGGGAAAGACTCCCACAGTACTCAGACTACAAACAGCAGAAAGCTGCTGCAGTTGGCACTAGCGTTTCATCATCATCCGATGTGCTGCAATGGTCTACTGACTGATTGTACTACTGCTCCCACATACTCATACTCCAACAAAACAAGTGTTTGGCCATCAGTGCATTTCTTCCAATTGTTGTTCGGGGCCAGGTGAATGATCAACGAAACCATAGCCAGGAGAATCATCAAGAAGCAGAAGTGACAGCTGCATTACTTGAGACTTAGACTGCTTTCCTGATTTGCAAGGAGGTGAGGCGGAACACAGATGCTCATGGGCTGCAGGTGCAAAATCTTCACATTCAGCAGGTGACCGAATGGAAGACCAAGCAAAGGAACTGAAGGTACTTTCAGCCAACCAATCTAAAACAACCTCTACTTGTTCTGACCTCACTTTTCATCCAGCAGTACTCATGACTATGAAATTATGCAGAATGTTCTAATGTCTGCGTGCATCAGAGGAAGGTCTTTCATTTTTGCATGTAGCAGGTGGGGCTGTTGAGTTGGTAAGCCAAACCTAGGACTCCTCAATTACCCTCACTTCAGACTCATTTTATACCGACTCCGACTCCACCAAAATGGACACTGACTCTGACTCCACGACTGTTACTCATCAAACCCTGATAACAGGCACAAATCTATCATGTCCTCTCTCTCCCTTCAATCGCTCCACTGCCAGCAGCATCAACACAGCCATGTTTCTTATGTAATGCTCTCCTTATTGTTTTCAACCCCTCAAAAAGTGCAAACTATTATTCAGCCTGTATACACACAGACATTGGCCAGCTGATTATTACACTGCCTGTTTTCAGAGTACCCTGCAAAAAAGAACAAAAAACAAAACCAGTGTTGACTACCTCCGACTTCTATGCCACATCCACCCCTACACCTCAACCTCCTCCTCCACTTGGGCAACCGCATCCTGGTCCTACATTGTTTTTTTTTTTTTAATTCTATGTTCTTTAAAGTCTGCTGCCTATCTAAAACAAAGAAAAACACTAAAACAGTGTTGAATACCTCCTCCCGCCTCTTCCACCTACACCGCCACGTCTACCTCTTCCACCTGGACTTCAACCTCCTAGTTCAAGATTATTTTTTCTTTTTTTTCATTCTGTCTTATTTTAAATTATTTCACTATATACAGTTAGGTCCATATATATTTGTACAGAGACAACACTTTTCTAATATTAGTTATAGACATTACCACAATGAATTTTAAACAAAACAATTCAGATGCAGTTGAAGTTCAGACTTTCAGCTTTCATTTGAGGGTATCCACATTAAAATTGGATGAAGGATTTAGGAGTTTCAGCTCCTTAACCTGTTCCACTCTGTTTTTAAAGGGACCAAAAGTAATTGGACAGATTCAATAATTTTAAATAAAATGTTCATTTTTAGTACTTGGTTGAAAACCCTTTGTTGGCAATGACTGCCTGAAGTCATGAACTCATGGACATCACCAGATGCTGTGTTTCCTCCTTTTTGATGCTCTGCCAGGCCTTCACTGTGGTGGTTTTCAGTTGCTGTTTGCTTTTGGGCCTTTCTGTCTGAAGTTTAGTCTTTAACACATGAAATGCATGCTCAATTGGGTTGAGATCAGGTGACTGACTTGGCCATTCAAGAATATTCCACTTATTTGCTTTAATAAACTCCTGGGTTACTTTGGCTTTATGTTTTGGGTCATTGTCCATCTGTAGTATGAAACGATGACCAATCGGTTTGGCTGCATTTGGCTGGATCTGAGCACACAATATGTCTCTGAATACCTCAAAATTCATGCGGCTGCTTCTGTCCTGTGTCACATCATCAATAAATACTAGTGACCCAGTGCCACTGGCAGCCATGCATGCCCAAGCCATCACACTGCCTCTGCCGTGTTTTACAGATGATGTGGTATGCTTTGGATCATGAGCTGTACCATGCCTTCACCATACTTTTCTCTTTCCATCATTCTGGTAAAGGTTGACCTTGGTTTCATTTGTCCAAAGAATGCTCTTCCAGAACTGTGCTGGCTTTTTCAGATTTTTTTTTAGCAAAGTCCAGTCTAGCCTTTTTATTCTTGATGCTTATGAGTGGCTTGCACCGTGTAGTGAACCCTCTGTATTTACTTTTGTGCAGTCTTCTCTTTAAGGTAGATTTTGATATTGATACGCCTACCTCCTGGAGAGTGTTGTTCACTTGGTTGGCTGTTGCAAAGGGGTTTGTCTTCACCATGGAGATTAGTCTGTGATCATCCACCACTGTTGTCTTCCATGGCCGCCAGGTCTTTTTGCATTGATGAGTTCACCAGTGCCTTTTTTCTTTCTCAGGATGTACCAAACTGTAGATTTTGCCACTCCTAATATTGTAGCAATTATTCGGATGTTTTTTTTTTGTTTTCGCAACTTAAGGATGGCTTGTTTCACCTGCATGTAGAGCTCCTTTGACCGCATGTTTACTTCACAGCAAAACCTTCCAAATGCAAGCACCACACATCAAATTAACTCCAGGCCGTTTATCTGCTTAATTGAGAATGACATAACGAAGGGATTGCCCACACCTGTCCATGAATTAGCCTTGGAGTCAATTGTCCAATTACTTTTAATCCCTTTAAAAACAGGGTGGCACATGTTAAGGAGCTGAAACTCCTAAATCCTTCATCCAATTTTAATGTGGATACCCTCAAATGAAAGCTGAAAGTCTGAACTTCAACTGCATCTGAATTGTTTTGTCTAAAATTCATTGTGGCAATGTCTATAACCAAAATTAGAAAAATGTTGTCTCTGTCCAAATATGCATCAACCTAACTGTACATTTGTTTGCAGGACAACTGTCCTGCTCTTACCCTCATTCTGCTTCCTTTTGCAGCCCCCTAGCCCTGACTATTATCATTTTACAGCCATTTTAAAGCACCAAAGTTTGTGTTCCCATTGATTTCTATTGGGTTTGGATCCAGGGTCATGTTCAAGGTCAACTTCGGCCCCGAACCAAACTTTTTGCTGTATGTTCGTCAAATTTGAAAATCCATGGGTTTGCTCATCTCTATACATCAGTCTGAGTGCATCCTATATAATGTATGTTCCAGTTCCAGTGTTTCCTATGTAATGTATGCATCAGCCTGAGGGTCAGTATTCTCTGTGATGCACACAGCAGACCTCCCACTGACTGAATTCTATTAATGTAGCAAGAGCATTAATAAATTTACCACTTTGAGAAGACATTCAATGTATTATACATCTCTGTTCAGAACAACTTACTGCTGCAAGTTCTTTACAAAATTTGTCTTTGCCGACTGGGTTCCTGACACAAACCTGAAAAAGCAGTTGCAAAAAGGAACATCATAATTAACACCTAACATTACACATCTCACCAAGGAGAAGCAGCTCCATCCATCACATTAGGAGTGAATTAATTAATTGTGAGACCAAATATAGCAGGGTAATTTTGAAGCAGATCATTTTGTATGGCCTATGACTGATGTTATAAATATCCAAATAGCCCCCAGCAGAAAAAAGGTTCCTTAGTCCTAATATAAATGTTGGAGTTAAACATGTTTCCTTTTTTTAAAGTAAATCACACTGCTTCTGTTATTTCAACCCTTGTATTTTTACAAACTTTTTTTACCTTTTTTCTATACAGCATGTGAGTGAGCGTATTTAAACTATACTTTCATTTCACGTTTATTGCCAGATCTGAAAAAAAAATAATTTGCATCTCAAATTGAATGCCTCGGCATGATTTTTTACTTTCCTAGCAACAATGATGTCCTTCTTTTTGGTGCTTGTTTGAATCTTTTTATACATGCTCATAAAAATGTTTTGAGGTACTATATGCATTTTTTTCTAGCCCGAATCAATAAATTTTAGAAAGTGTGTATGGCAGTATAAATAAAATTGTATGCTCCAATTTATGTAAAGGCTTATAAAATTTATCCAAATCACAAAAATGCCCATAACAAGATAATGTTGCTACACAATGACCACATATTACAGCATCATAAAACCCACATTTACTAGAACCAAATATTTCTTGAATGTTAATGGCATGTACATCATAAATATGAATCTGCAAAACAGTAAAACAAAAGTGACTGTAATTCAAAGAAATCAAACAACACACAAGTAGCCAAATAAGAGTGACATCCAATGTCCAAAGAAGTTAGCCATGAAGTGAGCAATAACAATGTTGTATAATATCATAAAGGTGCCATAGTGCTCATTTTATATCAATAATGGCCTCAAAATAATTCTTTAAAACATTGAAAAAACTATTTGAAAAAATAAATAAATAAATGGACAACTTCTAAAGAAAGATGGAAACATGGTTCCAAAAAAAAAACATTGACAGGTTAAAGGGAACCTGTCACCCCCAAAATCGAAGGTGAGCTAAGCCCATCTGCATCAGGGGCTTATCTACAGCATTCTGTAATGCTGTAGATAAGCCCCCGATGTATCCTGAAAGATGAGAAAAAGAGGTTAAATTATACTCACCCAGGGGTGGTCCCAGTTCTGTTCTGGTCCGATGGGCGTCGCGGTCCAGTCTGGGGCCCTCCCATCTTCTTACGATGACATCCCCTTCTTGTCTTCAGGCTGCGGCTCTGGCGCAGACGTACTTTGTGTGCACTGTTGAGGGCAAAGTACTGCAGTACGCAGGCACCAGGAAAGGTCAGAGAGGCCCGGCACCTGCGCACTGGCACTTGTGGTGCCAAGTGATGTTAAAGGCCTTCTCAATGCCTGAAATGAAAGTGCCTAGAGAAGATGCCAGAAGATGTGTAAAGGATGTTATGGTCTTCTTCAAATTGAGAAAATGATATCAAGCAGGCAGCAACTTTGCTGATTTCGGAAAAGGGATTCACAAAAAAATTAGAAGTTAGAAAAACAGATTTTTTTTAAAAATCGAGGCAATTTTAGTACGCTTTTAATGGATTAACTCATATACATAAAATATCTATTTTACATGCAGTATGCTGTGTACCTATACCTTTGCAGTAACTGTGCCAATTATTCACAGTTATTGGTATGAATGGTAAGCTTTCCACATATTCATTTAAGCCTCCTATTGGACCTATACAAATGCTTCAAGTGAAATTTCAAATATGAAGTTCAGTAAAGTTAACTTCAGCTTTAAAGTGTATTGTCATTGAAGATGCAACATTATATTACACTGTTTGGATATTTCACCTACTTTGGTGTAAGGGTATACTAGCATGATATGCCTCCATTTTACATTTTTAGGATTATGTATAAGACACTATTCAGACCAAGTTATTAGCTTTCATTTGAAGTGTACACTGGGCAACGCTCCAAACAACATTCTCCAATGGCAGGCTGCGACATGTAAAAATTCCATTGTAAAAAGATGCATTTATATGGGATACTGCCATGCCTTTAATCTTTCACAAGTGCATGTATGCTTGACACACAGGGTAGTGCCTGACAAATGTGCACAAATATGTGCACAATTGGGAGTCACAAAGTTTCAATCGCAGTACAATTTGGGTTCCTAGGGTTTATATTAAAGTGTTATTGTGTGTTGGCAAGATTTTCACTTCGAAGATAGCTGGACTACACTAGTTTTCAAATCTATACAGGCTGGCTGTTGCTGTGCCTGAAACATGCTTGCCCATGGTTGGTAAAAAGCTGACCAATTTTGAAGGTTTAAAGCAGCCATTGGACTGGTGCTGTTGGGTTGGAGCAACAGCAATAATTCCAATTAATAAGGTTAATAAATAACGCACAAATAAGTTTACCATAAAAATACAAAGGTAAGATGTATATACTGAGTCCGTGTGACTGGGTTTTATATAGTAAGATGTGTGGATCCTAGGCAAAAAAGATCACTCTGCCTAACACCATGGCTTACTTTGAGGACAACCATTTATTCTTACTAAGTATCTACATTTAGTGTGTGAATGTTACTGCTATGCCAAACAAACATTTCCAATGTAACCACAATATAAATAGAGAGCCGAACCAATATTGAATTGTGCATATCCCATAAATCACAGAAATGAAAAATTATCTTTGAGGTACAATTTTAACAAAAATTCACAGAAAAAATCCCCAGTGTGTATGTTAAAATCTAGCCTTTATTAATTAATCTAAACATCTTAACTGGTGCAAAAAACAACCAAAACCATCACCAAATGTAAAAGCGCACTCAGGCCAAGGGAGATGCCTGTCCATAATATCCACTATATGCACCCTACCTATCACCAGAGGTTGGCACCCTAAACCTGCGCAAATGGTGCCTCGTTGACTATCCCTTCTACCCCTATACAACCGTGGAGGTGTGGGGGAAGAAAAACTAATTGCACAAATCAGGTGTATCCAATAATATAGATACAGCTCACAGTCTTTTTTCTTACATCCAGGGGCCAATCGACAAGCTGTCCCTATTGTGACCCTACCTGTCAGTGGAGGTTGGCACCCTATTTATGAAGTTAATGAGACTGGTGCCCCCGCTCCTCGGTGGCTCTCCCCGAGATGACCTTTGTCACTCAATTGTCAGAGAACTTTTATAATATGTAAGGTGCTAGAGAGCTTCAATGTGCAAAATAAAGACATATGGAACATAAAATTGGACACAATGTCACTGGAGTTTCTTAATGGGAAATAGTACTATATACATAAATCCCACAGGTGTCCACACACACAATGCTCATGATATATCAGAGAAAACTCCCCCAGGTTAATCTCTGCAAAGTTCCTCAGATCCTTATCCCATAGCTAGAGCCAATGTAAACATCACACTTAAACTCAAATAGTTCTCACATGAATCCACAAACGGGTATACATGTCAAAAAATTAACTTTATCATAATAGTCCAACAGCCAGCAAGCATGTCCATCAAACAAAATTGATGCATTTCCCCTCTAGCATGAGATTCATCAGGAGTAAATAAGCATGTTATGTAGGACAACTTAACTTGTCCTTTGGTGACATGTAGCCAATGACACAGCCCTCAGCACATTTGGGCAGGTCCCCTCTGGATATGGTGCTTAGGATCAAATGCCCAGTTAAGCCAAAAATAAAGCCTCTGTGGTACCTGATAACTTGAATCACCTGGGTAGTTCAGTGTGCGTGTCATGATGTCGGAAGTACACAGTACACGGCCGTTCCTGCGCTTCAGCAAGTGTGTAGATGTGGAAGTGCATGATAATAATAGAAGAAAAATAGTCAGCTTACCGGTCTTTAAAGAAATCCCCAAACCTGCCACACCATCACACCTCCTCATTCATGCTTCACGGTGGGAGCCAGGCATGTAGAGTCCATCTGTTCACCTTTTCTGCGTTGCACAAAGACACGGTGGTTGGAACCAAAGATCTCAAATTTGGACTCATCAGACCACAGCACAGATTTCCACTGGTCTAAAGGCCATTCCATGTGTTCTTTAGCCCAAACAAGTATCTTCTGCTTGTTGCCTGTCCTTAGCAGAGCAGTGGTTTCCTAGCAGCTATTTTACCATGAAGGCTTCCTGCACAAAGTCTCCTCTTAACAGTTGTTGTAGAGATGTGTCTGCTGATAGAACACTGTGTGGCATTGACCTGGTCTCTAATCTGAGCTGCTGTTAACTTATGATTTCTGAGGCTGGTGACTCGGATAAACTTATCAACAGAAGCAGAGGTGACTCTTGGTCTTCCTTTCCTGGGGCAGTCCTCATGTGAGCCAGTTTCTTTGTAGTACTTGATGGTTTTTGCCACTGCACTTGGGGACACTTTCAAAGTTTTCCAAATTTTTTGGACGGACTGACCTTCATTTCTTAAAGTAATGATGGCCACTCGTTTTTCTTTACTTAGCTGCTTTTTTCTTGCCATAATACAAGCAAATTCTAACAGTCTATTCAGTAGGACTATCAGCTGTGTATCCACCAGACTTCTGCACAACACAACTGATGGTCCCAACACTTATTAAACCTGACAAGGCACACCTGTGAAGTGAAAACCATTCCTGGTGACAACCTCTTGAAGCTCATGAAGAGAATGCCAAGAGTGTGCAAAGCAGGCACAAAAGCAAAGGTTGCTACTTTGAAGAACCTAGAATATAAGACATAATTTAAGTTGTTTCACACTTTTTTGTTAAGTATATAATTCCACGTGTTAATTCATAATTTTGATGCCCTCAGTGTGAATGTACAATTCTCATAGTCATAAAAATGCAGAAACATTTTTAAATGAGATGGTGTGTCCAAACCTTTGGTCTGTACTGTATATATATATATATATATATATATATATATATATATATATATATATATATGTATATATATATATATATACACAGATATTACAATACTAATACAGTAATATCACTCCAGTATACAGTGATATCCCAACAATATCACACAGTAATAACTCACAATATCCAGTAATATCACAACAATATCACACAATATAAAACCCACAATTAACTGCCCAAATCACACATACAATATCAACCCTCCCACCTATGGCTCATCTATCCCTAAGGCCTAGTAAGTAGAGTATACTCAGCCATGGCCATGTGTGTCCATCCCAGGAAGCAAGAGGTAAGAGAGAGACCAGAGCACATGATATTGTCCCTTTTATGTGTGCAGCTAGGAAAGGTGTGTCCAGCCCCAGTTGTGTGGGGATGATTTCACAATTTATTGTCCACTGGCAAAGGTACATCCCCTCAATCCTGAATGAAACCTGATATACCAGCACATGGAGCAATGTGGAGGAGGGGGCCTACTGAGCACATGTGAGGGAATTATACATAGGTGTACACACTGTTAGGACTGGCGGAATGCACCGAGTAAAAAGTAAGATGTTATTAGGTGCATTCGCAGTCCGGGATCCACCATGCAGGGGAGAACCTGCTGCTAGCAAATGGCAGCGCTACATGGCGGTAGAAGCCAACCCTGTTAGGTCAAAGGGCCACGGTACCGCACAAAAGAGCGAGACACCGAACTCCCAGTCCCAATTGAGGAGCTGCCTATTATCACCTAGGCTGCTCCCTCCCACAAGCTGTACCAACCCCTGTGCTGTGTATCCTCTCTCCTCCCATATCTGAGAGCATGGTTTTGCGGCCAGAACCGTGGATGCCCATAACTTTTCACCAGAAGCTCCAAATGGCAGCAGCGCCACTGGTTTCTGCTGGATTTTGTCAGTGCAGGGAGACCAAATATGGCTGCTGTATTTAATTTCTGGTAGCTATGGTTTATCACTCAATAACACAGAGTTCTAGAGGTGGCTGCATGGTTTGGGCTTGGGGGAAAAGGAATGCAGATTCCAATTATGTGCTCGGCTAGGTTCAGAGATATTC
This sequence comes from Ranitomeya imitator, assembly GCF_032444005.1. Classification (NCBI taxonomy): domain Eukaryota; kingdom Metazoa; phylum Chordata; class Amphibia; order Anura; family Dendrobatidae; genus Ranitomeya; species Ranitomeya imitator. Next base: position 538,538,714 of record NC_091284.1, on the reverse strand, counting down.
TTTTTATATGGGTCATTTTCTAGATTCGATTTCTCAGAGCCTTGTGCTGTTGAGCCTGGGATCTGCGGTGCCAATATGTCTGCGTGCCAGCCTGAGTTCAAAAAAGGAAGCCAGTTGGCTGGTAACTGCACAAGAGTTCACACGTTTGTGATAATTGCTGGACTTGGAGCTGGGGGACACAGGGTCTATGCTTTTGGCTCTCCTGTGGAGAGTTTCCAAGGCCTTTTTGCTAATCAAAAAACATTGGTCTGTCCTGTCCAAGGAAGTGCCTTAGCTGGATAATGAGGTCCCATTGTTTGATGTGTATTTAACTTCCCTTTTGGCCTGGGGGAATGCCAAAGGTGGGGGCTGAGTTTTGGAGCAAGTATTTTGAGCCAAACTGTATCTGATCGAAATTCCATCAGATATCAAAATTATATCAATTGGATATAATATTCCCATATCTCACACCTCCCCCTTTAGGGGTTGCTAGGGGGCATTGCATTCCTGTGTTCTCCAGAGCGCACTCCCACAATCTCTCCTTGCCGGGATAACCTGTCAGCGTTACTATAGTCACGGCCCCTTTTGTTGCGAATGGAGAAGTGGTACTGCTGGAGCACCAAGCTCCAACGCAGCAACCTCCCATTCGTCCCGGTGACTATGAGTAACCAGCTGAGGGAGTTGTGGTTCGTCTCCACAATGAAGGGATGCCAGTACAAATATGGCTGCAGATGCTGCAGGGCCCACACAATTGGAGTTCCTGGATATTATACTGTTTATATTGCTATGTGGGGGATTTGAGTCCATCTAGACTACTTGCGCTCAGCACCGCTACTGGGTGTAAGAGGTAAACTGAAATAATAATTTTGAGCACGAGAGTGCGAGCTGTGCCATACTGGCGGACGCCACTAACCACCCAGACTTGGGCTAAAGAAGCGCTCTAATGGCGCGTGGCACCGTACTGGGGGTCACAGTAGTAGACGCTGTTTCGTGTGTTAATACGTGAGTTCAGCCAGGCGCTAGATAGCAGCAATACACCTTACGCGAACAGTCATACACAAGGGATGGGTTTTTAAGGAACGACTTGCACTCATCAACACACACATGATAACAAATGTAGACTAGCGCATGGCCGTGCAGTCATGCAAACCTTTTATAGCTGCTGCATGTACAGGACCTTCCCAGAAGGACCAATTGGAGGCTGCCACAGAAGTTGAGCACCTTCAGGACCTTCCTGGAGGACCAATGGAATCTGCTGCAGTATCTGAGTATGTAACCCTCGATCTCCAATGGGAGATCTTGTCCTGGGCATGCTCAGGAGAGGAAAAGCAGTACTTAGTCACAAAAGCGTCTGCTTGCCAGTGCCCAGCATTGCCTTCAATGGCAGAAGCTGGAAAAGCAGCAGGAACCCTTTGTACAGAGTGAGACTGAGAAAGAAGCTGGGACTGACGTCTCCGCTGAGCAGGCTCCACTGCGGCAGAAGAAGAATAGGAGACCGCAGTGGAGGTGGCCCGAGATTCCCCCTGTGCAGAGGCGGCAACTCGACCCCTAACATTACCCCCCTCCTAGGGCCCCCTCTTTGGACCTCGCTACGCTCGAAAACAGCAATGAGCTGCGGAGCCCGAATGTGATCAACAGGCTCCCAGGACCTGTCCTCAGGACCACAACCCTTCCAGTCCACCAAATAAATTTTTTTGCCATGTACCACCTTGCACCCCAAAATAGCATTCACCTCATAATCATCCGTAGACGAACCCAATGTACTGGCAGATGACTCGGAAAACCGGGACATGTATACGGGTTTCAAGAGGGACACATGAAAGGTGTCAGTGATACCCAGGCATGATGGAAGGGCTAAACGGTAGACCACAGGGTTAACCTGTTTGAGGACCTTGAAAGGGCCCAAGTAGCGAAGTGCAAACTTCGTGGACTCAACTCGCAGCCTGATGTTACGGGCGGAGAGCCAGACTAAATCGCCAGGAGCAAAGGTCGGAGAGGGTCACCAATGTGCATCGGCGGAAGATCTCATTCTCTCCTTGGAGAGCCCGAATGGCATCCTGAGTGCCGTCACAAATGTCCCGTGCCTCCACAGCCCAGTCTGCCACCCTGGAATCGGCGGAAGACACGGGCATAGGCACAGGTACCCGCAGATGCTTACCATAGTTAAGGAGGAATGGAATCTGTCCAGTGGATTCGGCTATAGCGTTGCTCAGCGCAAAGTCCGAAACACGCTAGCAAGGATGCCCAGTCATCCTGCCTGGCAGAGACAAAATGTCGCAGATATGTGACCAAGGTCTGGTTGGCCCTCTCTACCAACCCATTCATCTCGGGATGATATGCAGAAGAGAGATTTAACTCAATGCTGAGAAGATAACAAAGCTCTCTCCAGGACGCAAACTGGGGACCCCTGTCACTGACAAATTTGTCCGGCATACCGTGTAGGTGGATGATGTGTTTAATAAACAATGCTGCCAAGGCCCATGCAGAAGGTAGCTGTGGAAGCGGCACCAAGTGCACCATTTTAGAAAAATGATTGGTGATAACCCAAATGATGGTACAGCCACGAGACTTGGGCAAACCCACCACAAAGTCCATCCTGACCATCTCCCAGGGCCTGTCTGTCACCAGCAGGGGATATAATAACCCAGCTGGCCTTTGCCGAGAAGAATTATTTTTGGCATAGGAGACACATGCCCGATTATAGTCTCCGACGTCACGGACCATATGTGGCCACCAGTACATTCTCGCCAGCAGCTCAGTTGTCCTCTTTGTCCCAAAGTGTCCACCCACTCTGGACGAATGAGCCCAAGAGAGAACCTCTGGTCGCAAATTAATGGGTACAAATGTCTTGCCCAGAGGCACAGACTGTAGCGAAAGCGGAGCTATGGTTCTCAGGGTCTCAGAAGGGACAATAACCTGAGGCTCCCCTTCCTCCTCCTCAGATGACACAACGGAGTGAGAGAGGGCGTCAGCACAAATGTTCTTCTCCCCAGCGAGATAATGTAGAGTGAAGTGGAACCGGGAGAAGAACAAGGGCCATCTGGCCTGACGAGAATTTAGCTGCTGGACTGTTCGTAAATAAACCAAATTTTTGTGGTCCGTGAAGACTTGGAAGGGAAAGCGAGCTCCCTCCAAAAGATGTCTCCACTCCGAGAAGGCCAACTTCATTGCTAGCAACTCCCTATCCCCGATGGAATAATTCCTCTCCGCTGGTGTGAAGGTTTTGGAGAAGAAGAAGCAAGGATGCTTCCGACCTTGAGCATCCTTTTGGAAGAGGACTGCTCCAGCACCAACGGATGAGGCATCCACCTCCATTATGAATGGCTTATCAACATCGGGACAATGTGGGATGGGAGTGCTAGCAAAATGAGACTTAATAGAAGTGAAGGCCTTGGAGACCTATTCAGACCACAATTTGGGATTTGCTCCCTTCTTGGTGAGGGCTACCAAGGGAGCTACCAAAGTTGAGAAGTGGGGAATGAACTGGCGATAGTAATTTATGAACCCCATAAAGCGCTGCACCGCTTTAAGAGAATGGGATTCTTGCCAGTCCATTACAGCCTGTAGTTTGTCAGGATCCATAGCCAATCTCTGTGCGGAGATGATATAGCCCAGGAAAGGTAAAGATTCCTGCTCAAACAGGTACTTCTCCAACTTTGCATAGAGGGAATTTGCCCATAAGAGGTCGAAGACTCTGCCAACATCTCTCCGGTGGGAGTCAATATCTGGAGAAAAGATGAGAATATCATCCAGATAGACTACGACCGAGGTGGAGAGCATATCCCGGACGATATCATTGACAAAGTCTTGGAAAATGGCTGGGGCATTACAGGGCCCAAAGGGCATCACCAGATACTCACAGTGCCCATCCCTGGTATTAAAAGCCGTCTTCCATTCGTCCCCCTCACAGATGTGAATCAGGTTATAAGCACGCCGCAGATCTAATTTGGTGAATACCCTTGCTCCCCTTAGCCTGTAAAAGAGCTCAGAAATCAGGGGCAACGGGTTCTTATTCTTAACGGTGATGGCGTTAAGACCCCTGTAATCGATGCATGGACGTAACTCTCCATTCTTCTGCACGATGAAGAACCCAGGCCCTGCAGGTGACACTGACTTTCTAATGAACCCTCTTGAAAATTCTCCTGATTGTATTGAGACATAGCCTTCGTCTCAGGGAGAGAGAGGGGATAGACCCATCCCCAAGGAGGCTCAAGTCCAGGCATGAGATCAATAGGACAGTCATTGGGGCAGTGAGGCGGAAGGGTCTCTGCAGCCTTTTTGGAGAAGACGTCCGCATAGCTCCAATAGCACTTGGGAAGGGAAGAAAGATCTGCGGGTATCTCGGTAGTGGAAACCTGTATGCACTCTCTCACACATCTGCCCTTACAAGACTCGCTCCAACCCAATATCCTCCCAGAGGTCCACTGAATATGTGGGGAGTGGAAACGAAGCCAGGGTATTCCCAGCAGAATCTCATCCATTCCCTCGGGATGGACAAGAAGGGAAATAATCTCCTGGTGGAAAGGGGACATGGACAATGTGAAAGGGACAGTCTGGTGTGTGATTTGTAATGGAAGTGTCGACCCATTCACTACTCTAACAGTTACCGGTTTGGCGAGCATCACCAGAGGCACAGAGCAAAAGCAGAGGACATGAAATTTCCCTCTGCTCCAGAATCCACACAAAGCTCGACTGTTAGAGAGGATGAGCCAAACATGATTGTCCCTTTGAAGGACAGCTTGGAGGAATACGCTGCTGTGTCTAGTGAACCTCCTCCAATGGTTACTAGACGCGATGGTTTACCCGACCACATGTGGACATTTATTTACATAATGTTCTTGTTGTTGGCAATTTCTACAAACCACAGGTACTCGAGCGGTCTGAGACTTAGGTCCCACTCGAGAAAACTCCATGGCCTCATGGGAGTCGGACGTCAGAACTGGAGATTCTAGAGGTCTGGCGAAGGTGGGAGCCAGCCGAAACCTCTGCCTACACTGGGTCCGCTCTTACCTCCGCTCGTTAAAACAGGGGTCGATGCGAGAAGATATAGAAATGAGCTCTTCCAGTGTGGCGGGAATCTCCCTGGTGGCCAAGGCGTCCTTCACATGGTCTGCCTGTCCTCTCCAGAACACCGGAATAAGGACTTTATCTGGCCATTCTAGCTCAGAGGCTAGAGTCCGGAATTGGATGGCAAACTGGCTGACCATGGATGAACCCTGAGTTAATGCCAACAATTGGAGCGCGGTATCGTGGGTGACACAGGGTCCCAAAGAGACCTGCCTCAGAGCGTCCTAGAAGAGATGAGCACTCTGCACCACACGATCATCAAGCTCCCAAAGTGGCATTGCCCACTCCAACGCATTGCCCGGCAAAAGAGATAAAATAAATCCCACTTTCGCCCCTTCCGTAGGAAAACGTGCAGCCAGGAGCTCAAGATGTATGGAGCACTGGCTCACGAATCCCCGACATAGCTTACTGTCACCAGCAAACTTGTCTGGAAGCGGGAGATGGGAAATAGTCGGAGCAGGGGTGGCAGCGGACAAACTGGCTGCAGCTACACTTGCAGCCTGAACAGCGACTACAGTGACATCCACAGCTGAGGTTGTACGCTCTAGAGCCGCCAACCTACCCTCCAGCTGCTGGATGTACCGCTGTAGATGCTGATCGTCCACCATTTACTAGCCAGACCCTGGCGCTAGTGTTCTGGTAGGACTGGCGGAATGCACCGAGTAAAAAGTAAGATGTTATTAGGTACGTTTGCAGTCTGGGGTCCACCGTGCAGGTGAGAACCTGCTGCTAGCAAATGGCAGCGCTATATGGTGGTAGAAGCCTAACCTGATAAGTCACAGGGCCGCGGTATTGCACAAAAAAGCGCAAGCAAGGAGTCACCAAACTCAGTCCCAAGACTCGGGATTTGAGTCCGTTTAGACTACTTGCACTCGGGACCACTACTGGGTGTAAGAGGTAAACTGAAATAATAATTTTGGTCACAACAGTGCAAGCAGTGCTGTACTGGTGGACGCCACAAACCACCCAGACTTGGGCTAAAGAAGAGCTCTAATGGCGCTTGGCGCTGTACTGGCGGTCACAGCAGTAGACGCTGTTTCGTGTGTTAACACTGTGAGTTCAGCCGGGCGCTAGATAGCAGTCATACACCTTACGCGAACAGTCATACACAAGGGATGGGTTTTTTAAGGAACAACTTGCACTCATCAACACACATACGATTACAAATGTAGACTAGCGCATGGCCATGTGGTCATGCGAACCTTTTATAGCTGCAGCATGTACAGGACCTTCCCAAAAGGACCAATGGGAGGCTGCCACAGAAGTTAAGCACCTTCAGGACCTTCCTGGAGGACCAATGGAATCTGCTGCAGTATCTCAGCATGTGACCCTCTATCTCCAATGGGAGATCTTGCCCTGGGCATGCTCAGAAGAGGAAAAGCAGGACTTAGTCCCAATAGCGTCTGCTTGATGCTGCCCAACATTGGCCTCGATAGCAGAAGCTGGAAAAGCAGCAGTAACCCTTTGCACAGAGTGAGACTGAGCAAGATGCTGGGACTGACATCTCCGCTGAGCAGGCTCCACTACGGCAGAAGAAGAATGGGAGACCGCAGCGGAGATGGCCCGAGATTCCCCCTGTGCAGAGGCGGGAACTTGACCCCTAACACACACATCTCTATGTAAAGATGTATATTTTGGGGCACTTTCCTTCTACAGTACCATTTCCCATTATGAAACTCCGGTGACATTGTGTCCAATTTTATGGTCCATATGTCTTTATTTTGCACATTGAAGCACTCTAGCACCTTACATATTATAAAAGTCCTCTGATAAGTGAATGACTAGGGTCATCTCGGGGACAGCCATCGAGGAGCAGGAGTGCCAGTCTTATTAACTTCCTAAATAGGGAGCCAACCACCGCTGACAGGTAGGGTCACAATAGGAACAGCTTCTCCATTGGCCTCCTGGATATAAGATAAAAGACTGTGAGCTGTATCTATATTATTGTATACACCTGATTTGTGCAATTTATTTTGCTACCACACTTCTACAGAGTTGTGTAGGGGTAGAAGGGATAGTCGACGGTGAGCGCGGGTGCCATTTGCGTAGCTATAGGGTGCCAATCTCCACTGATAGGTAGGGTGCGTATAGTGGAGATTAGGGCCAGGCACCTCCCTTTGCCTTTCCTATTGAGTGCTCTTCTACATTTGGTGATGGTTTTGGTTGTTTTTTACACCAGTTAAGATTTTGTGTACATCCCATAACAGCTTGCACTTGTGCATACCACAATTTATTTTGATTCATTTTAATGATCTGCCTTGCAGTAAAAGCTGCACTCCATCGTTAATTCATCAATTACGGTAAATGGAAAAAATGCTCCACCAGACTGTAGTGGTAATTTTAAACATACTCTGTTCAGGTCACAAAAATCAAGGGGCTATCACAAATGTGAGAGTTTTGCTAAATTTTCCTATGTGATGCTGTGACACTGACACACGCACTAAATAAACCTTCAGATTATTACGAACAGTCATTTTTTTCTGAAGAAATACAAACTGTGGACCTCTGTTCACCACTTCTGAACACAAGGCTCATGAGCAAAATCCTGAGAAGAGAATATACAGCATACTAAATATTAGCACTACATATCTAAAATTATCTGGATTTACCAACTCACAGCATATAATGATACTTTTAGCGTACTATTCACTGAACATGTTAGTATAATGATATTAAATGTCAGAATATGTAACTCAGTCAATATGCTGAGTCAGCATACACCTTATTAGGACAGCATGGAACTCTTCACTTTTTTCTTACCACTAAGAAGACATAATTCCTGATCATAAATAAAGAACTATTACAAGAATCCAACAGATATATTTTCATCAAATTGATAGAATTATATTAAATTACATTTTACCTGCTGATGTTTGTACAATTTCAGTAGTGTTCCTGAGGCCCATGAAATCAAACTGATAAAGCCTCCATGATTTCTGATTAGCTGTTTCCACGGAGTTTTTTCTCCATCTGTAAACCATCTCTTCTTTTGGATACCCGTCTGTCAACAAAAGCACAAAAACAAAAAATGTTATCTTTAGCAATCAAGTAAAGACTATGTTTGGGCAAAACTATTATTATTATTACTGCTATAAATAATTATCTTAAAGGGATTGTCCTGCTAAAACCAATAAAGGTACCTTCACACTCAGCGACACTGCAGCGATACTGACAAAGATGTCGATCGCTGCAGCGTCGCTGTTTGGTCGCTGGAGAGCAGTCACACAGACAGCTCTCCAGCGACCAATGATGCTGGTAACCAGGGTAAACATCGGGTTACTAAGCGCAGGGCCGCGCTTAGTAACCCGATGTTTACCCTGGTTACCATCGTAAAAGTAAAAAAAAACAAACACTGCATACTTGCCTTCCGCTGTCTGTCCTGTTGTGAATTCTGTGGCAGAGCTCCCTCCTGTGGTCACGAGTGGTACTGCGGCTTCTGAGTTTCCTTCCTCAGGTGATGTGGTGAAGTCGTTAGGTGCTTGTTGTGAATTCTGTGGCTGAGTTCACTTCTGTGGTCACAAGTGGTATTGCAGTCTCTGGGCTTCCTCCCTCAGGTGTTTTGGTGAGCTCGTTGGCTGCCTTGCTATTTAGCTCCACCTGAGTCTGTCTTCTTGCTCCTTGTCAATGTTCCAGTGTTGGATCTGAGCTACTGCATCTTTCCTTGGGCCTGCTGCTCTGCTAGATAAGTGCTTCTAGTTTGTTTTCTGTTTTTTCTGTCCAGCTTGCTATTAACTTTTGCTGGAAGCTCTGAGAAGCAAAGGGGTGCACCGCCGTGCTGTTAGTTCGGCACGGTGGGTCTTTTTGCCCCTTTGCGTGGTTTTCGTTTTAGGGTTTTTTGTAGACTGCATAGTTCTCTTTGCTATCCTCGCTCTGTCTAGAATATCGGGCCTCACTTTGCTGAATCTATTTCATTCCTACGTTTGTCTTTTCATCTTGCTAACAGTCATTATATGTGGGGGGCTGCCTATTCCTTTGGGGTATTTCTCTGAGGTAAGTCAGGCTTGTATTTCTATCTTCAGGCTAGTCAGCTCCTCAGGCAGTGCCGAGTTGCATAGGTAGTGATAGGCGCAATTCACTGCTGCTTATAGTTGTGTGAGGATAGATCAGGTACTGCAGTCTACAGAGATTCCACGTCTCAGAGCTCGTCCTATTGTTTTTGGTTATTGCCAGATCTCTGTATGTGCGCTGATTACTGCACGCTGTGTTGCCTGATTGCCAGCCATAACAGTACAAGGAGCCACACCAATGATTCCCAATAGAGGGAAAAAAGAAATCCTGACATCATTTTTTTTTCTTAGCTCTGTCTTCAGTCTTTTTTTTCCCCTAGACATTAGAGTGCTTCAGGACACAGCTGTGGACATGGATATTCAGGCTCTGTGCTCCTCAATGGATAATCTCGTTGTAAATGTACAAAAGATTCAAGATACTATTGATCAGAAATCGATGCTAGAACCAAGAATTCCGATTCCTGATTTGTTTTTTGGTGACAGAACTAAGTTCCTGAGCTTCAGAAATAATTGTAAGCTATTTTTGGCCTTGAAACCTCATTCTTCTGGTAATCCTATTCAACAGGTTTTGATTATTATTTCTTTTTTGCGCGGCGACCCACAGGACTGGGCGTTTTCTCTTGCACCAGGAGATTCTGCATTGAGTAATGTTGATGCATTTTTCCAGGCGCTGGGATTGCTTTACGATGAGCCTAATTCAGTGGATCAGGCTGAGAAAAATCTGCTGGCTTTATGCCAGGGTCAGGATGATGTAGAAGTATATTGTCAGAAATTTAGGAAGTGGTCAGTACTCACTCTGTGGAATGAATCTGCACTAGCGGCTTTGTTCAGAAAGGGTCTCTCTGAAGCTCTTAAGGATGTAATGGTGGGATTTCCTATGCCTGCTGGTTTGAATGAGTCTATGTCCTTGGCCATTCAGATCGGTCGTCGCTTGCGCGAGCGTAAATCTGTGCACCATCTGGCGGTATTGTCTGAGAGTAAACCTGAGCCTATGCAGTGCGACAGGACTATGACTAAAGTAGAACGGCAAGAACACAGACGTCTGAACAGACTGTGTTTCTATTGTGGTGATTCTACTCATGCTATTTCTAATTGTCCTAAACGCACTAGGCGGTTCGATAGCTCTGCCGTTATTGGTACTGTACAGTCCAAATTCCTTTTGTCCATTACCTTAATGTGCTCTTTGTCATCGTATTCTGTCATGGCGTTTGTGGATTCAGGCTCTGCCCTGAATCTGATGGATTTGGATTATGCTAAACGTTGTGGATTTTTCTTGGAGCCTTTGCGGTGTCCTATTCCGTTGAGAGGAATTGATGCTACACCTTTGGCCAAGAATAAGCCTCAGTACTGGGCCCAGCTGACCATGTGCATGGCTCCTGCACATCAGGAAGTTATTCGCTTTCTGGTACTGCATAATTTGCATGATGTGGTCGTGTTGGGGTTGCCATGGCTACAAACCCATAATCCAGTATTGGATTGGAACTCTATGTCGGTAACCAGCTGGGGTTGTCAGGGAGTACATGGTGATGTTCCATTTTTGTCTATTTCGTCATCCATTCCTTCTGACATCCCAGAGTTCTTGTCTGACTTTCAGGATGTATTTGAAGAGTCCAAGTCTGATGCCCTACCTCCACATAGGAATTGTGATTGTGCTATCGATTTGATTCCTGGTAGTAAATTCCCTAAGGGTCGTTTATTTAATTTGTCCGTACCTGAACACACCGCTATGCGCAGTTATGTGAAGGAGTCCCTGGAGAAGGGACACATTCGCCCATCGTCGTCACCATTGGGAGCAGGGTTCTTTTTTGTAGCCAAGAAGGATGGTTCGCTAAGACCGTGTATTGATTACCGCCTTCTTAATAAGATCACTGTTAAGTTTCAGTATCCCTTGCCATTGATTTCTGACTTGTTTGCTCGGATTAAGGGGGCTAGTTGGTTTACTAAGATTGATCTTCGTGGTGCGTATAATCTGGTGAGAATCAGGCAGGGAGATGAATGGAAAACGGCATTTAATACGCCCGAGGGTCATTTTGAGTATCTGGTGATGCCGTTCGGACTTGCCAATGCTCCATTTGTTTTTCAGTCTTTTATGCATGACATTTTCCGTGAGTATCTGGATAAATTCTTGATTGTTTACTTGGATGACATTTTGATCTTCTCAGATGATTGGGAGTCTCATGTGAAGCAAGTCAGAATGGTTTTCCAGGTACTGTGTGCTAATTCCTTGTTCGTGAAGGGATCAAAGTGTCTCTTCGGTGTGCAGAAAGTTTCATTTTTGGGGTTCATCTTTTCCCCTTCTACTATCGAGATGGATCCGGTTAAGGTTCAGGCCATCCAGGATTGGACTCAGCCGACATCTCTAAAAAATCTGCAGAAATTCCTGGGCTTTGCTAATTTTTATCGTCGCTTCATCTGTAATTTTTCTAGCATTGCCAGACCATTGACCGATTTGACCAAGAAGGGTGCTGATTTGGTTAATTGGTCTTCTGCTGCCGTGGAAGCTTTTCAGGAGTTGAAGCGTCGTTTTTGCTGTGCCCCTGTGTTGTGTCAACCTGATGTTTCTCTTCCGTTCCAGGTCGAGGTTGATGCTTCTGAGATTGGTGCAGGGGCGGTTTTGTCACAGAGAGGTTCTGGTTGCTCAGTGTTCAAACCATGTGCTTTCTTTTCCAGGAAATTTTCTGCTGCTGAGCGTAATTATGATGTGGGCAACCGAGAGTTGCTGGCCATGAAGTGGGCATTCGAGGAGTGGCGTCATTGGCTTGAGGGTGCTAAGCATCGCGTGGTGGTTTTGACTGATCATAAGAACCTTACTTATCTTGAGTCTGCCAAGCGCTTGAATCCTAGACAGGCCCGTTGGTCGTTATTTTTTGCTCGTTTTGATTTTGTGATTTCATACCTTCCGGGCTCTAAAAATGTGAAGGCGGATGCTCTGTCTAGGAGTTTTGTGCCCGACTCTCCGGGGTTATCTGAGCCGGCGAGTATCCTCAAGGAAGGAGTCATTGTGTCTGCCATCTCCCCTGATTTGCGGAGAGTGTTGCAGAAATTTCAGGCTAATAAACCTGATCGTTGTCCGGCCGAGAAACTGTTCGTCCCTGATAGGTGGACTAGTAAAGTTATCTCTGAACTTCATTGTTCGGTGCTGGCCGGTCATCCAGGAATCTTTGGTACCAGGGAGTTGGTTGCTAGATCCTTCTGGTGGCCGTCTCTGTCACGGGATGTGCGTGCTTTTGTGCAGTCCTGTGGAATTTGTGCTAGGGCTAAGCCCTGCTGTTCACGTGCCAGTGGGTTGCTTTTGCCCTTGCCGGTCCCGAAGAGGCCTTGGACACATATTTCGATGGATTTCATTTCTGACCTTCCCGTTTCTCAAAAAATGTCGGTCATTTGGGTGGTCTGTGATCGCTTTTCTAAAATGGTCCATCTGGTGCCCTTGGTTAAATTGCCTTCCTCCTCTGATTTGGTACCTTTGTTCTTCCAGCATGTGGTTCGTTTACATGGCATTCCTGAGAATATTGTTTCTGACAGAGGTTCCCAGTTTGTCTCGAGGTTCTGGCGAGCCTTTTGTGGTAGGATGGGCATTGACCTATCTTTCTCCTCGGCCTTCCATCCTCAGACTAATGGCCAGACCGAACGAACCAATCAGACCTTGGAAACATATCTGAGATGTTTTGTTTCCGCTGACCAGGATGATTGGGTGTCATTTTTGCCGTTGGCTGAGTTCGCCCTTAATAATCGGGCCAGCTCGGCTACCTTGGTCTCTCCATTTTTCTGCAATTCTGGGTTCCATCCTCGTTTCTCTTCAGGACAGGTTGAGTCTTCGGACTGTCCTGGTGTGGATTCTGTGGTGGACAGGTTGCAGCAGATCTGGACTCAGGTAGTGGACAATTTGACCTTGTCCCAGGAGAAGGCTCAGCTTTTCACTAATCGCAGACGCCGTGTGGGACCCCGACTTCGTGTTGGGGATCTGGTTTGGTTATCTTCTCGTCATATTCCTATGAAGGTTTCCTCTCCTAAATTTAAACCTCGTTTTATTGGTCCGTATAGGATTTCTGAGATTCTCAATCCGGTGTCTTTTCGTCTGACCCTCCCAGACTCCTTTTCCATACATAATGTATTCCATAGGTCGTTGTTGAGGAGATACGTGGCACCTATGGTTCCATCTGTGGAGCCTCCTGCCCCTGTTTTGGTGGAGGGGGAATTGGAGTATATTGTGGAGAAGATTTTGGATTCTCGTGTCTCTAGACGGAAACTCCAGTATCTGGTCAAATGGAAGGGTTATGCTCAGGAAGATAATTCCTGGGTTTTTGCCTCTGATGTCCATGCCCCAGATCTTGTTCGTGCCTTTCATGTGGCTCATCCTGGTCGGCCTGGGGGTTCTGGTGAGGGTTCGGTGACCCCTCCTCAAGGGGGGGGTACTGTTGTGAATTCTGTGGCTGAGTTCACTTCTGTGGTCACAAGTGGTATTGCAGTCTCTGGGCTTCCTCCCTCAGGTGTTTTGGTGAGCTCGTTGGCTGCCTTGCTATTTAGCTCCACCTGAGTCTGTCTTCTTGCTCCTTGTCAATGTTCCAGTGTTGGATCTGAGCTACTGCATCTTTCCTTGGGCCTGCTGCTCTGCTAGATAAGTGCTTCTAGTTTGTTTTCTGTTTTTTCTGTCCAGCTTGCTATTAACTTTTGCTGGAAGCTCTGAGAAGGAAAGGGGTGCACCGCCGTGCTGTTAGTTCGGTACGGTGGGTCTTTTTGCCCCTTTGCGTGGTTTTCGTTTTAGGGTTTTTTGTAGACTGCATAGTTCTCTTTGCTATCCTCGCTCTGTCTAGAATATCGGGCCTCACTTTGCTGAATCTATTTCATTCCTACGTTTGTCTTTTCATCTTGCTAACAGTCATTATATGTGGGGGGCTGCCTATTCCTTTGGGGTATTTCTCTGAGGTAAGTCAGGCTTGTATTTCTATCTTCAGGCTAGTCAGCTCCTCAGGCAGTGCCGAGTTGCATAGGTAGTGATAGGCGCAATCCACTGCTGCTTATAGTTGTGTGAGGATAGATCAGGTACTGCAGTCTACAGAGATTCCACGTCTCAGAGCTCGTCCTATTGTTTTTGGTTATTGCCAGATCTCTGTATGTGCGCTGATTACTGCACGCTGTGTTGCCTGATTGCCAGCCATAACAGTGCTGCTCTATTTAACTCCACCTAGTGCTTTGCTCCTGGCCTCCAGTCAATGTTCTAGTATTGGTCTTGTTTTCTCCTGGATCGTTCCTGTGGCCGTCTGCTCTGCATAAGCTAAGTTTTGCTTGCGTTATTTTTGTTTTGCTATTTTTTCTGTCCAGCTTGCTTAATTGGTTTTTCTTGCTTGCTGGAAGCTCTGGGACGCAGAGGGAGCACCTCCGTACCGTTAGTCGGTGCGGAGGGTCTTTTTGCCCCTCTGCGTGGTTGTTTGTAGGGTTTTGTGTTGACCGCAAAGTTATCTTTCCTATCTTCGGTCTGTTCAGTAAGTTGGGCCTCACTTTGCTAAATCTATTTCATCTCTGCGTTTGTATTTTCATCTCTGCTCACAGTCATTATATGTGGGGGGCTGCCTTTTCCTTTGGGGTATTTCTCTGAGGCAAGGTAGGCTTGTTTTTCTATCTTAGGCCTAGCTAGTTTCTCAGGCTGTGCCGAGTTGCATAGGGAGCGTTAGGCGCAATCCACGGCTGCCTCTAGTGTGGTTGGATAGGATTAGGGATTGCGGTCAGCAGAGTTCCCACGTCTCAGAGCTCGTCCTATGTCTTTGGGTTATTGTCAGGTCACTTTGTGTGCTCTGAACTTCAAGGTCCATTGTGGTTCTGAATTACCTAATCATAACACTGTCCCCGGCGCTGTGCTTTCCTGCACTGACTGTGAGCACAGCGGCCGGAAAGCAGAGCGGTGACATCACCGCTCTGCTTTCCGGCTGGCCGGCGCTCACAGCCAGTGCAGAGAAGCACAGCGCCGGGGACAGACAGCGGAAGGTAAGTATGTAGTGTTTTTTTTTTTTACTTTTACGATGGTAACCAGGGTAAACATTGGGTTACTAAGCGCGGCCCTGCGCTTAGTAACCCGATGTTTACCCTGGTTACCAGTGAAGACATCGCTGCATCGGCGTCACACACGCCGATTCAGCGATGTCTGCAGGGAGTCCAGTGACAAAATAAAGTGCTGGACTTTCTGCAGTGACCAACGACATCACAGCAGGATCCTGATCGCTGCTGCCTGTCAAACTGAATGATATCGCTAGCCAGGACGCTGCAACGATAGCGATATCGTTCAGTGTGACGGTACCTTAAGACTGCAGTCACTCTGAGTGATTGCAGGCTGACTTATGAATCACCCTAACGTACGCACTGTGCATTGAGGAGATTCGCCAGTTTCAGACCGGGGAGCGAAGGATATGTATGAGTGATACATATCCCCAGCCAGTGAGCGCGGTCCATTTGTGTCAACTTCTGTGCATGTTATCAGGGCAAAATCACCAGGGTATGTGACTTTGGTTATGCCAGTTACATGTTGCCTTGTAGCAACTCTATAAGGTGACTGTATCCCCTTCCTGCCACCTTTCTGCTACTTTTTTCGCTGTTCGAACTTTTGATTAGGGTCATTTGGATGTTTTGGGTTGTCATTATGATTTAAATAGAGAAAACACAGTAGTTTGACAATAAATGGCTTTACCCAACCACTAACCACGAGTGGAGAAAAAGTTTTGGTGTTATCATTCATAATCTCTGAAAAAAGGCCAAGAAAGCAAACATTCTGCCGGGGTATGTAAACTTTTGAGCACAACTCTATGGTGTGTTTGGAGTCATTGACCTGTTGCAACACCAATTACCTAGGATGCAAATCCTGCTTTTTGACAGTGAGCACTACATTGTGACCCAAAATCCTATGGTAATCTTCAGATTTCAAGATGCCTTTCACGCAGTCCCTTTCTGATTAGAGGGAGAAGGCAGTTATCCAGGACTGTGTGTGCACAGTTTAAGTAATCAGAGTCCTGTATTGTTGATACTGGTGCAGATGCTGAACATCATACTAATAGTCCTTCTAAGGGCTAATCTTGTGATTTGCTGTTTGTATCAGATGTATTTTGCATGTAGCCTATGGACAGATGCAAGAGCAGGGAGAGTTGCAGAATACAGCCTCAAGGCAGGACTTAGAGCTTTGCAATCCATTGCTAAATATATAGCTGCTGCACATGACCAGATTCTTTAGTTGGGGGGTGAAAAACAAAATGACTATATTGTCACCATAGAGTATTACATGCTTTATGCTACATTACAGGGGAATATAACTCTACAAAAGAGCATTGAAACATTTTTCTAGATTAAATTAGTCATCCATAGAGTGTTACATGCTTTCTGTTAAATTTTGGTGGCATATAAAACTACAAAAATGCATTGATTTTTTTTTATGGATTCAATTAGTCATGCAAAAAGAATTACATGCTTTTTGACAAATTTTGGTGGTATATAACACTCCAAAAATTTGAAAATTTTTTTTTTCTTGGATTGAATTAGTAATCCATACAGTGTAACGTGCATAGTGGGCAAAAAGGTGTCAAAGATGGCAGAATCCTGCGAGACTCCAGAGAGAATGACAGGAGGAATATCGGAGCCAGACCAAGCTGTCATGACAGCGAAAGTGGTTTGGAACCAGCTGCTTTCCAGGAACCATTAAGCCTTCACTATTGGGGTTTTTGTGGACTGCAGACGCGAGAGGCAGGACCCAACAACTAGTGAGCACCCAACAACTAATGAGCACCCAACAACTAGTGAGCACACTGTGGGGCATCTGAAACTCCAAAAAAGCATTCAAAAATCTGGTGCACAAGGTGCACAAATTTGGTTGTTCAAAAATTAACTATTGTCATATATACTCTAGAAATTGCTTTGTGTGAAATTTTGTTGCTTTGAAATAAAAACCACAACTTAGACTGGCGAAAGGTCGGTCTTTTTGCCTAATACAGGGTGTTTCTGATTCTTTCTGAGTCCCTAATTTTTGGTACTTCTTTTTTTCCTGTAAACTCCAAATACTCTTTGATTTTGAATGTTTTATCGTTAATCCTTAAAGTGGAGTAAAAGTGTGGCACCATTGTTCTTAGCAAGGATCTGGGAGTCAGAGATGATTCCATGGGTCTTCACCATGCTGTTCTCAACCCAGTGTGTACTTTTTCCATCCATTTCAATATTTTACAACCATGTCACTGCCTCCCCAGACCTCCTTGTAGGGTCTGCCAGAACAATGCTCAGATTTCCTATTGACTCCCATTTTACTTGTTACTCAAAAATAGCACCCGAACATTAGGAGTTGCTTGATTCGAGTAATGAGCAACCGAGCATATTAATAAAAATAATAATAATATTCTTTATTTTTATATAGCGCTAGCATATTGCACAACCCTTTACAGTTTGCACACGTTATCTTCGCTGTCCCTGATGGAGCTCACAATCTAGAATCCCTATCAGTATGTCTTTGGAATGCTTGCTTATCTCTAGTAAACAGCAAAATGATGTGTTTTACCAAAAAGCACCATCTTATTCTCATCTGTCCAGAAGACACTTTCCCAGAAGTATTTTGGCCTACATACATTTGGGGAAAAGTCTAGCTTTTTGATTCCTCTGTCTCAGCAGTGGTATCCTCCTGGGCCCTCTGCCACAGCATTTCATTTTATTCAAATTTCACTGATGCAAGTGTCAAATGACACTGATGCACCCTCAACCTGCAGGACAGGTTGAATTTCTCTGAAACTTGATTGGGACTGCTTACCACCATCTAGACTATCCTATTATCCTATGTTGCAACCTTTCACCATTTTTTATCTGCCTTCCACATCCAGGGCCATCAGATACAGTGACAAGGGTTGTAAACCTCTTGATTCTCCACTTATTATCTGGTTTTAGGTGTGATTTTCACTTCTGTTACTTGTCACAGGTGAGATCGAATGAGCATCACATGCTTGAAACAAAGTAGCTTATCCACATTTTTGGAAATGTGCCAACAATTTTGTCCAGCACATTTTTAGGGTTTTGTGTGAAATTATGTTCAATTTGTCTTTTTCACTGTATTTTGTGTTGTTGCAATACACACAAATGAAATAAAAAGTGTATAACAAATAAGTAATTTCAATAATTTTCTGGGCGAAATATGTCATTTTCTGGAACAATTTCAAGGGTGCCAACACTTTCGGTCATGACTCTACACAAGATAATAGCACTCAAAGTTGCAGGTACCTCAGCATCATTATATGTTAATGGGGTTTTCTAAGATTTTGCAAGTGTTCAATCTACTATGCATCCAGCATAAGATTTTATTTTTCCAGTTTTAACCTCTTCCCTCAGCAGCCAATTTCCAGTTCACATAATTCATTTGGTACTCTCATACTGTTTGCTTTTGCATTGAATACAAGCCTGCCCTGCCCAAATTCACAATTTTCTCTACTGTTTTTTGCTCTCTTCTTCAAAAACCCATAACATTTTTACTTTTCTGTCCAAATAAAGGTATGAGGATTTATTTACTGCAAGACATCTTTCATTTTACCATACAATTTATTGGTAAACAGGAAGCAAATTCCAAGTGCGGAGAAATTGCACAAAAAAACACTCCAATTCTGGCGTGAGGGCCAGCTCTGATTGGTGTAATTGATGAAGGTGTCGAATGCACCAATCAGAGCACACAGATGCGATTTGACCTCACAGTTACCACCTTGTAGTTCCTCTTTCTAGCTGCAGACTTGTACAGGGTGGTCACTGTGTGGTTCTGTGCACTGTGCTGGGCCTTGTGGTTCCACAGACTTTTTCAAGAGTGTGCCATCTCTTCTGGTGCTCCTGCTGCTGCTGCTGAAAATCAAAGATTTTCCTGATCCCTCCCTGAGCCATTCCTGATTTCTCCTAATCCACCCCAATCCCTATTACCCCCATTCCCCCGCCCTTGTTTCTCCCTTTTTACCTCCTATCAGTTACACATATCACTGGTCCATACTCGTGTTCGCTTTTTTCTGCAATGTTTTTGTTCCCCGAAACTTTGCACCCCTCGGTGCGAGCCTCCTACAGCCACAGAGCTGGTGTTCAGATGCACACCACTGATTAGAATTAGCATCCGTGCTAATTTTTGGCATCAAATTTTTTTCCTATCCATTTTTTTCATCCTTTTTTGCACCGCACCCATGCATGCGTCCTACAACTGTCGAGTACTGGTCGGTGACGAATATCACTTACGGGCCTCAAGTTTTTGTTTTTTTTTGTGTGAAAAAGAATTGAGTAAAATAATCTAGATTAGTTGATAAAAGTCAGGTAGGGACAGAAAAAATATACTGTAGTAATCGTCAATTGAGTTAATTAGACAACATAGGATCTCACAATAGGTATCAATTAAACTCTGAATACACTATGACACTGACACCCCAGTTGTAAATTAATCAATGAGGTAAAGAGTTTTTTTTAATATAAATACTTTATTATACATACATAAATTCACATATATGGAAATGGAGTACCACATACCAAACAGGTTTACAGGGGAATAGAACCAGGTATAGTTACAGAAAGGCCATTTATATCATAAGCACTTTTTGATGCATATTATTATATAGCTATAAAAAACCTATACCATGATAGCGGTTTCATGTATATACATATATATATATATATATGTATATATATATATATATATATATTGATTTTTATGCATAAGTTGCATAAAAATCAATAAACCTGTTTGGTATGTGGTACTCCATTTCCATATATGTGAATTTATGTATGTATAATAAAGTATTTATATTAAAAAAAACTCTTTACCTCATTGATTAATTTACAACTGGGGTGTCAGTGTCAATTGAGTTAATGTCAGAGAGTAAAGAGTAAAAAAATAAAAAAAAATGATTTAGATTAGTTGATAGGATAAGATTAAGGACATTAAAATATACTACTGTAATCATCATCTTGTGCAGAATTTTTACTTAATTGAGTTAGGGTTAGAGTGAGATAGCGTAGAAAAACAGAATCAGATCCGTGCATCCATCCTTCAGCCTTTCAGTGCTGATCACTGACGCACATCGGTGATCAACCTCCGGATTTTCCGTTTTCAGTTTTTTAGTGAAAAAATAGTAAAAAAATTTTTTAGATTACGGACAGTAAAAAATATACCATAGTATATGGTATAATTGACGCAGTTCATGCTAGACAGCCCAGGAATTTACAGGAACTGGAGTCTTTTTGCCAAGAAGAATGGGCAGCTTTACCATTTGAGAAAATAAAAGAACCTCATCCACAACTGCCACAAATGACTTCATGCTGTCATTGATGTTAGAGGGGGCAATACAGAGTATTAAGAAATAGGGCATGTGGACTTTTGATCAGGGTCATTTGGATGTTTTGGGTTGTCATTATATTTTAAAATGAGAAAATGCAGTAGTTTGACAATAAATGGCTTCACCCAAACACTAACCATGAGAGGAGAGAAAGTTTTAGTGTTATCATTCATATTCTCTGAAAAAAGGCCAAGAAAGAAAAAATTCTGCCGGGGTATGTAAACTTTTGAGCACAACTGTATGTTTGGAGTCATTGACCAGTTGCAACACCAATGACCTAGGAAGCAAAATCTTGAGCAGTCTAGTTTCCAAAATGGGGTCACTTGTTGAGGGTTTTTACTGTTAAGGCATATCAAGGGCTTTCCAAACGAGACATGGTATCTGGTCTGGATTACTGCCAATTTTGTGTTCTAAGGCTATGTGCACACGTTCAGGTTTTTTCGCGTTTTTTTCGTGGTTTTTCTAAGTAAAAACGCTATAAAAACTCATTAAAACACATACATTATGCATTCTATCATTTAGAATGCATTCTGCATGTTTTGTGCACATGGATGCGTTTTTTTCCGCAAAAAAAACACATCGCGGTAAAAGAAAATGAGCATGTTCATTATTTTTGCGGATTTTCTGTTTTTCCTGCAATTCTATGCATTTGGGAAAAAACGCACAAAAAACGCGTCAAAAACTCATCAAAAAACGCAAAAAAAACGCATGCGGATTTCCGGCAGAAATGTCCGGTTTTCGTCAGGAAAATTTCTGCAAAAAATCCTGACGTGTGCACATACCCTAAAAGTTAAACTGTACTCCTTTCCTTCCGAGCCTTGGAATGAACCCAAACAATGGTTTTCCCTCACATTTGGGTTATCTGCGTACTCATGAAAAATTGCAAACCAATTTATGGAGTTCAATTACTCCTGTTACCCTTGTAAAAATAATAATTTTAATTCATTAGAAAGCAGTAGCAGCAGCAGCAGCAGCAATCCTGCATAATACTTTTTACAGAACAAAAAAAACTGAAATCAGTGTCAGTCAGAGACTATATACTTGCTTGCCACAAGCAGTTGTACTGGGTTTTTAAACTTCTTGTGCAATCTTTTTTGTCATGGCAAAATAATTGTTTTTTTTAAATACAAAATACAATTCTCCAAAAACTTTGACATTCGCCGATTAATTAGATTAAAGAAGCACTCCCATCAAAGTTTGTATCCTTGTAATATATTTCAATCATCATCATTTAATGGGAGTGCTTCTTTAAGAGATTGTGAAGGAAAATAGTGAAAAGACTGCAGTTGTAGCATGACCGTTGCGTGAAAGCACTGCGTGTAAGCATAGCCTAAATGTTGTTGCCTCTTAGCTAGACAATTGCACCTATATAGAATCAGGATATACATTTGAGTCTATCTTTACTTTTTCTGGAATTTGATTTCAATTTGTCAACAATGCAATACAATAATGCAGCATACTGGACAAACCTTTGACAGGCTTAAATTTACATCACAGATATATAGCACAGACAAATTATGACAGTGTATCATGAAATCATCTTGTTTTTAAAAAGGTGGAAAAGCTAGGCAAGTACATAGGTACAATTGTGAATCAAGTGGTCAATCTCTTCTTGAAGAACAGTTAAGTGTAAAAGTCTGCTCAAATTGACAAGGTACATTTTTTATTGCTAGGAAATTCAGTCAGAGCATCAGTTAAACAGAAAATATGGTTGTGCTACTGACATGCAGTGGTTACCTTTCAAGAGTGGACCAAGAATGAACAACCAATGAGCCCAGTGACAGGATCATGGGCATGCAAGGAATGAATCTTATTAGTAGCAAAAACTATCCCATTCAATACAAAAGTAGCATTACTGAAGTGCAAATTATTGAAAAAGTTAATTGGGCAATAAAAAAATGTGTACATGCACTATATGCTGTACAGCAGCAAACTGTTAAGTGTGTCCAATCTGACCCCTGCCCATTGCTGAAAATATTTACAAAAACATATGAGCATTAAAATATGAAACAATTAAATTAAGTAGCCTGATCTCTGGTGCATCACTTGTCTAGGAAAGAGAGGTTAATAGATTGCACAGTGAAAATAAATTGTGGTCCTGACAATTATGAGAATGCTACTTTGACAAGTGCCAGTTATTTTAACATTTTTTCAGACCATATGTTTGTCTTTTGGTCAACAGTATGTCTTAAAAGGCATTGTCCTCTTTCAGTAGGATAATGCACCCAACCACACTGCAATAATTTTTCTGAAATGGTTTATAGAAGAGATAAGCTAATCAGACAAGATTCAAATGTGCTTTATCAGACAAGATTCAAATTTGCTTTTTCACTCAGATTTTACCAGGAAATTTGATTTGCAGAGAAGTTATTCTCCACAAATGTAAGGTCTCTTATTATGCACTGAGGTCTTTTCACATCTATTCACAGACTAGTTCATCCAGTCCCACAGCAGAGCTGTTGTAGTGCAAATGGCTGAGAAAGATGATGTTGGCTTATGAAAAAAAGTAAAAAGGAAAAGTGTATATGCAGTACATGTTGTAAAGCTGTAGATGTGTTCAAATTCTCCATTTGACCACTGTCCTCTGCTAAAAGTGTTTATATTGAACATGTGAGCACTAATAGTGGACATTGGGTTATTGGAAGAAAGTGGTATGTTCTAGTTGGATTTCATATCATTTAGATGTCTGAGTGTGTATCACTTACAAAGAAAAAGGATGCCACCAGAATGCATTAAGAAAATGTTGGTATTCATGAAAATGTTACTCATAATGTTACTTCATTCATGAAGATGTTACTTGGCATTCATGAAGATGTGAGATGTGCCACTTGCCTAAATATTGTTTGCAAACCAAGTATTTAAGTAACCCTTTATGGAAACACTATTTACTTAAAACAGTGGCATTTTTTCATTTCTAGGAAATAAATAACACGGCACTCTGGAATAATGCTGGTGGTGGTGTTCAAGTCGGGTGTCCAACCCATAAAATTAGGCAAAAAAATTACTTGGCACTCAGTATTTGAAAAAAATGATTCCTTGTATATTGTACATCCAGACCAAATAGATTAAATTAAACGTTTTCGGTCCATCATAAGACCTTCATCAGAATGTCCTTATTGGAGAAAACTCAATGTCATATGAAATTATGGGAAATTATGACTGACCGAAAATGTTTAATTTAATTTATTTGGTCTGGATGTACAATAACGGAATCATTTTTTTCAAATACTGAGCGCCAAGTAATTTTTTTTGCCTTTTTTTTGCCATTTTTTCATTTCTAAACATTCATAGCACAAAAATCATCACAACCTTCTCAACATTAATCAAGTACTAAGTTTGAATAAGTATACATTAAATTTATCTTTATCACAAACACCAAAAAAAAATACATTACACAGGATAGCTGAAAATGTGTGACTACTCTGGTACGGCTGATGAAATCCTCACTGATCTTGAGAACTGAGGTCTAAATTTGCTATTATGAATGCAGAGTTAATGAGCATGTGGGGCTACTGATCTATTCATTTCCATGAACTGTCTACAGGGCTCTGGAATAAGAAGTAGAAAATAGTAACATTATTTAAGTATGGAGACATGTTCAAATTTTTATTACAAGTCTTAATTAATTTTTCATATCCACTTTAACACATCTTGTAAAGGTTTTGTAGCTTTGAGAAATGCTCATGATTTCCTGAAATCCCGGGTTCTTTAGTTCCAACAGAAACCTTGCCTAATACAAATTATAATGTGATAGTTTAAGGCGACAATGTTTTCCAAACCTGTTTCCCATGTGGATTATCTACATTTTGAAATTACAGCATATTTACCTAAACTAATTAAAGCTTGTGCTGGGAAATATATTAGCTAAAGGTTAGGTATTTAATTAAGACTTTTAATGGTGCTGTTTTCTAGGACACAAAAGTGAAAAACACATTTTTTTTCCTATAAAAATAATTATTTGATGGAATACATGCAGCCCCCAGCATTGTGACTTATATCTATCTTGTGTAGAACATGTATTACACCTCCAAGGTGGCACAATTCCTTAGGAATTTTTGAAACTTCAATAAAAGGTGACAGGTGCAGGTCTCAGAAGTAAGAATATTGGACATTGAAGGCATGTTCTGTCGAAATATGCCTTAAATGTCTAAGATAAGATAACTCTTTAGTGAGGTTGTACAGCTGGGTCCAAATGCTTGAACTCTCCATCATTTAGAGCCCAGTGAAGTCGTTTGACAACCACGAAATTGATTTAAAAAGCAAGCGTTTGTGATGAGAGGCTTAGAGGAAATATTGAAACTGGTAATGGTGACAGGAAAAGAAATGTTGTGGCAATGGTTTTTGTCATGAAAAACAACAGAGCTATTAGAAAGAAAAATCACAATGACATCCATTTGGATGGGAAACTACAGAGCAAACAGTCTCATCAAAACAAAACAGTAGTACATTTTGAATGTCTTATAGTTAAATTTTGATGGTAGCTTTAGAATTTGGTTTTGGTGCAGTAATAGCTTTCTAGGCACCTTCAGTTCAGGTCCAATGAACACCATCAATGAAATGCCTATCTGAATGTTATTGCTGATAATGGCCACAATCTACTCAAATTCAAATGGCAATTTTCAGTGGAATGCATCATAATGTACTAAAAGAATACACATCAGCTTGTTTCACGAACATGACAGTAAGTTTAGTGAATTGAATGGACAGCAAAGTCAGCAGATCTTAAACTAATGAAGCATATGTATGAACAATTCTGCATAAATTGTACAATACTATCATAGCAACATGGATCAAAAACACTATGGGATGTCTTAGATTTTTAGTATCTGTATCTCCAACACCTTGTCATTTAGGACTTTATGAACGATGCTTCAGTTTAAGACAAGCAGGATTTATAATAAAGGCAATATTGTTGAACATGTACTTTTTAGCCATGCATCAATCTTTGTCTCATCTGGCTTCTATAATTCCTGAATTTTTATCTATCACATCTAGACTGCAACATTATTTAGCAATTTCTATTAATGAGATTAAAAAAATGAGAACCAAAATCTGGAAAGTTTCTTTACTACCTGAAACATTAAAATTTTCTAAAATGACATCTCAAAGTAATCAATGCTGAAGTATAGGGTTGAGCGAAACGGGTCGGCCATTTTCAGAAGTCGCCGACCTTTGGCAAAGTCGGGTTTCATGAAACCCGACCCGATCCCTGTGTGGGGTCGGCCATGAGGTCGTCGATCTTCGCGCAAAAGTCACGTTTCATTCCGATACCGCAAGTATCGGATATCGGCCGATATTTGCGGTATCGGAATCCATATTTATGTGTAAAATAAAGAATAAAAATAAAAAATAGGGATATACTCACCCTCGGACGCGCCCTGGTACTAACCGCTGTAACCGGCAGCTTCCATTCCTATGAATGAGCATGTGAAGGACCTTCGATGACGTCATGGCTTGTGATTGGTCGCGTAAGCGGTCACATGAGCGGTCACGCGACCAATCACAAGCCGCGACGTCATCGAAGGTCCTTCACACGCTCATTCTTAGGAAGGAAGGCTGCCGGTTAGTACCAGGGCGCGTCCGAGGGTGAGTATATTCCTATTTTTTATTTTTATTCTTTATTTTAAACATAAATATGGATCCCAGGGCCTGAAGGAGAGTTTCCTCTCCTTCAGACCCTGGGAACCATTAGTATCCCATTGCACTGCATTGGGTTTCGTGTTTCGGCCGACCCCGACCCCGACTTTTTAATAGGATCGGCCGATTTCACTCGAACCGACTTTTGAGAAAGTCGGGTTTGGTGAAACCTGACCCGACCCTAAAAAAACAAAAGTCGCTCAACCCTACTGAAGAATAATGAAAGTTATCAAAGTTTTGAAGGAAAGATTTTCAACAGAATATGTTATGCAGAAAATTATGTCCATAAGGCTTCTTTTGGATATCCATGATTCATATATTTGTACTAATTATTGTTCAGGTTTTAAGACTGTTCACAAACCAAATGTCAGCAAAACACAAAACACAGAGAAATATCTGATTTTGATTCAATTCAAAATTGAACAGTCAAGTTTATGGGTCACTGACAACATTCAGAAAAACATGGATGCCATCTTGGTACTGTTCGTTTTTAATTGTTTAAATGGGTGGAGGTTATTTATTTTTTGAATACGAGAAAAACGAATTGATGGTAAAAATTAACACAATGATCACAACTAACTGAAACTCTTATCCAGCACACTAGTGAATAAGCAATTACTTATTCTATCACAAAACCATCACAAAAGGAATAATTTTAGTTTACTTTACTATGAACTTTTTTCATTAGTATATCTCAACAAATCTTGACCAAATAACATAAACTGCATAACTTTATGTAACCTAAGGAGCTTAACTATAATTTGAAGAGATGTAACAGAGTTGTAGCCATAAAAGAAAGCATGATTATTAAAAGTGCCATGTAAGAGTGGGGGGAGGGGACAAAGGCACAATTCAGCATCCAGATCTAGGCCTCACAACTTATACACCAGTACTACATTTAAAATTGAATTGTGAAAATTTGCAATTGGGAGGAAATTGAAGGAACAAATGTTCTCAATCTACATGAGTAAAGTTGGAATAAGAAAATAATAGTTATTGTTTCAGTTGTTCAATATTATATTGTATTTATGTATAATAAGTTTCACTTTATAGTGAGAAAATATAAATAATAAGATTTATACAGTACAGACCAAAAGTTTGGACACATCTTCTCATTTAAAGATTTTTCTGTATTTTCATGACTATGAAAATTGTAAATTCACACTGAAGGCATCAAAACTATGAAATAACACATGTGGAATTATATACTTAACAAAAAAGTGTAAAACAACTGAAAATATGTCTTATATTCTAGGTTCTTCAAAGTAGCCACCTTTTGCTTTGATGACTGCTTTGCACACTCTTGGCATTCTCTTGATGAGCTTCAAGAGGTAGTTACCGGAAAAGGTCTTCCAACAATCTTGAAGGAGTTCCCAGAGATGCTTAGCACTTGTTGGCCTTTTTGCCTTCACTCTGCGGTCCAGCTCACCCCAAACCATTTCGATTGGGTTCAGGTCTGGTGACTGTGAAGGCCAGGTCATCTGGTGTAGCACCCCATCACTCTCCTCCTTGGTCAAATAGCCCTTACACAGCCTGGAGGTGTGTTTGGGGTCATTGTCCTGTTGAAAAATAAATGATGGTCCAACTAAATGCAAACTGGATGGAATAACATGCTGCTGCAAGATGCTGTGGTAACCATGCTGGTTCAGTATGCCTTCAATTTTGGAAAAATCCACAACAGTGTCACCAGCAAAGCACCCCCACACCATCACACCTCCTCCTCCATGCTTCACGGTGGGAACCAGGCATGTAGAGTCCATCCGTTCACCTTTTCTGCGCCGCACAAAGACACGGTGGTTGGAACCAAAGACCTAAAATTGGACTCATCAGACCAAAGCACAGGTTTCAATTGATCTAATGTCCATTCCTTGTGTTCTTTAACCCAAACAAGTCTCTTCTGCTTGTTGCCTGTCCTTAGCAGTGGTTACCTAGCAGATATTTTACCATGAAGGCCTGCTGCACAAAGTCTCCTCTTAACAGTCGTAGAGATGTGTCTGCCCTAGAACTCTGTGTGGCATTGACCTGGTCTCTAATCTGAGGTGCTGTTAACCTGCGATTTCTGAGGCTGGTGACTCGGATAAACTTATCCTCAGAAGCAGAGGTGACTCTTGGTCTTCCTTTCATGGGGCGGTCCTCATGTGAGCCAGTTTCATTGTAGCACTTGATGGTTTTTGCCACTGCACTTGGGGACACTTTCAAAGTTTTCTGAATTTCTCGGACTGATTGACCTTCATTTCTTAAAGTAATGATGGCTACTCATTTTTCTTTACTTAGCTGCTTTTTTCTTGCCATAATACAACAGTCTATTCAGTAGGACTATCAGCTGTGTATCCACCAGACTTCTGCACAACACAACTGATGGTCCCAACCCCATGTATAAGGCAAGAAATTCCACTTATTAACCCAGACAGGGCACACCTGTGAAGTGAAAACCATTTCCGGTGACTACCGGTATATAATTCCACATGTGTGAATTCATATTTTTGATGCCTTCAGTGTGAATGTACAATTTTCATAGTCATGAAAATACAGAAAAAACTTTAAATGAGAAGGTGTGTCCAAACTTTTTGTCTGTACTGTATGTCAAAGCAGTATTCATTGTTAATAGAATGATACTAAAAATGTCAAAGAATACTACAGTATGTGTGCAACATTGTGATAAGATTATTATATGCTGTACAGTTAACCATTATGTTTACACAATTTAGTTGCAAATATATTGTCATTTGTTACAATATAGTGCACTACTTAAGAGTATTATCATAATCCCATTTATGTGTATATTACCATTTCATTTTTGTGAATCCATTAAATTGTCAAAAGATTTAAAATGTAAATTTGACAATAATATTAGAGATAATAAAATTTGCCAGTTTTGACCAATTTTTCCTCAAAAAAGTTGATCCACCAAAATTTTGCTGAAAATCACAAAAGTATGAGAAGAATGACATGTGAAGCGACTAAGTACCCAAGGTTATTATACTGTTGTGAGGTACAATGGGGCCATTATACAGTGTGGATGGTCATGTTGGGGCCATCATACTGAGTGGAAAGGTGTGTGCAGAGGTCATTATTCTGTATGGAGGCCCATTATGCTGTATGGAGGGATGTTTGGTGATAACATTTGAGGCATCATAGTATGTTGGTGTCAATACATTTTGGCGAGGGAGTGTTAAGGGGAGGGGGCTACAGTAGGGTTATCATACTGCATGTGTGTAGGATGCAGTGGAAGAATTAACTGTGGGGATATCATACTGTGTTTAGGGGGACACTGTGTTTAGGGGGACACTACTGTTGGCATCAAACTTTATGGGGGCTATGAGAAGGAAACCTAGGGGCTTCAATAGGATTAAAACTATTAAGGGCAGCAAAGTTGTGAGGTATGCTCTTCTTTAACCCCACCAAATATTAATTTCTTTTTCTGGGGGGGGGGGGGGGGCATTTAGAACTTCTGCTACCGGGCTCCATAATTTCTCTGTACGCTCCCGACTGTATTCACCTTGGAACACCTGCTTCAGTTGTGCATTCATATGGTTTTCTGTATACTTAAGAAAACCTCCTATCATGCTATCCACTATCCGAACAGCAGCAAATAAATAGTAAAAAATAATTAAAGGTTGGTGAAAAAATAAATACTTGCAGGCATGAGCTCCTTTTTTCAACTTTTTTTCATCCCCATTTGTTTCTAAATCACTTATAGGGAACCTATCACCCCCAAAAGCATGAATGAGCTAAGCCCACTGGCATCAGGGGCTTATCTACAGCATTCTGTAATGCTGTAGATAAGCCCCGATGTATCCTGAAAGATGAGAAAAAGAGGTAAGATTATACTCACCCAGGGGCGGTCTTCTTATGATGACATCCTCTTTTTGTCTTCACACTGCGGCTCCGGCGCAGGCGTACTTTGTCTGCCATGTTGAGGGCACAGCAAAGTACTGTAGTGCTCAGGCACTGGGAAAGGTCAGAGAGGCTCGGCGCCTGCACACTGCAGTACTTTGCTCTGCCCTCAACAGGGCAGACAAAGTACGCCTGCGCCGGAGCTGCGGCGTGAAGACAAGAAGAGGATGTCATCGTAAGAAGATGGGAGGCCCTGGACCGGACCGCAATGCCCACCGCAGCGGGAGCGCCCCTGGGTGAGTATAATCTAATCTCTTTTTCTCATCTTTCAGGATACATCGGGGGCTTATCTACAGCATTACAGAATGCTGTAGATAAGCCCCTGATGCCGGTGGGCTTAGCTCATCTACGATTTTGGGGGTCACTTAAAGATAAAGCCTCGGAATTGAACAAGCTTAGACTGAGTGATCTGATTTAATATAAGTTCCTAACACCTGAGAACAATTAACATGTCCCCTTCTTAATTACGTACAAAGCCCACACAGCCAACAGGAAAAAAATTTAAACTGTGTCAGCAGTTATAATACACACAAATCTGCACAATACAGAGCACTGCTAAAGGAAGCACCCAACCAGTCCACATATTCTCACTCGGCACTCAGCATCAATTCCTGTTTTTTCACTTCACTTGCTTCCAAGCTACTTAGTGATCAAGCCTCAAAATTGAGCAGACTGCGGAGACCCGTGTGCCATAAACAGTGCCTTTCCCCCTCCCACTAATCCCGAAAAGACAACGCAAACAGGCCTGGATGGGTTGAACAGGTCGGTCACAGTTTATTAATTTAGCAAGCAGAGAGGGGCAAATTACATTTCTCAACGGGCTCACAGCCAAAGGCCCAGTCTGCGACAAACAGGCGGACAGCCAATGAGCGGCTACGAACCTTTGCCCCTCTCTACACTTCCACCATGGAGGATCATGTGTATGACTTACACAGGATTCTGACCCCCACCCATCAGCATTAAGGCCTGTTCAACTCCGTCTTGGAAACCTGACAGAAATATGTCGAGTCCAATGTCCATGAGATGAATACCGTCAGACCTCAATAACGCTGAGTTGTCACCTTCCAGTTGGTAATGGCGAACTACGATGCCATTTTCTTTTCACAAATCTCAGCACTCTCAGGTTCACCTTTTTCCTTGTTCTCTCTATGGCTTTTGGGTCGTTAGCTCCGTGCCAAACAGCTCATGGCATCATCTCCGACCACACCAATATTATATCTGGTAAAAGATAGAAAAAGCACTCGATATTGGCTGACATCGTTGTACTGAGCTCAATACATCTCCATTTACCCTGATCATTGCCGCCGGCATGTAAGACTAATATCACTCGCCCTTTGGCTGTCTTAGCAATGTCGACTGTTTCAGGGAAGATATAAGATATATTGCCATTGTAGCTCTCTGATCCCTCTCCAGTTGACTTGCAGGTTCCCCAGTGGATGTACGAGTGTTCAACCACCCAAACTGCAGGCTTACGGATGCCTGAAAGAGACAAAATATGTTACTTGAGCAAATCAGGTCTTATATATCTGGCGAAGCATGTGTATTTCCCGCAGCCCAGTTGCTGCACTTCAGCCTCCAGAACGCCAGCCTTAGCTGATTTGGTGGTGGCCCCTATTGGGAAAGAATGTGTACCATACCCCTTTGGATACAATGCCATCTGCTTCCAGGCACTGTTTAAAAATTGCGTGAAACTGATATTTAGTAAGGGGGGACCCGTCAGTATGTGACAGAAAAGATCTGCTTGCATGTCATATTACCGTATAGCATCTGACTATCCTAAGTGGGCATATGGGACCATCTGACGAATTAACGAGAACCCACGTCCCTCTACTGGTGGGGTCGCCTTTGGATTTGCATACTCTAATGCGCAGAGCATCGCTGCATATGACGAGGTCTTCATTGATTAAGCCGCCTTCTGATGATGGTTTTGACCGCGGCACCAGCTCGCTAATGCATAGTGCTCCGAAAAAGGCGATAGTGAACACGGCCGATACTAGCGTTGACTCATATTGGGACTTGCTCACCGATGGAGAGATTGTGATAATATCTTGCAATAGCTTCAATGAAATGGGACGACATCACTCCTGACTAGGTTGGAGCCTTTTCCGGCTTGTTTGATGAAAAAATATTTCATTACGTCCACCCACCCCATTAGCTGGAAGAAGAAGGCTATTCCAGAAAGATGACGCTGCACCAATGTGCCTGACGTGCCTTTTTGCCTGAGCCGATTCAAGAGTTCAACCAATACCTTGCATCACACCCGATCGCACCTGTCGACCGGTCATCCCTGAATTAATGAGCAACACTCGTCCCACACCTTACCGTAAACCTGCCAGGTAGCCCATGTAACCGAAGCGCGGATCAATGGAATCATTGATTGGCGACCGTGTCCAAAAGTGATGCTGGGCACTGGATGCATGATGATTGTGCATTGGGGAGGAGGACTTTGAAGGCCTGCCAATCGGAAGATAACAGAGAGTTAGCAAGGTTATCTTCAACTGCCGACGTTAAACTGGCACGGCACCAGATGTGTTTTAAGCATAGTAATGCTAGGCAGCGCAGGAGAGCGAATAAAGGCAGGGATGCAGAAGACATACTGTTTAGGCCCTTTTCGGTTCCTGGGTATTTAGTTAAAAATCTGATGTTTCTGTTCTCTACTTGTGCTTCCCAGAGCTCAACTGCTGCTACTATTGCAAAGATTTCTAGCAGGGCTGAGTCACAGCCCCAGCTGGCTGTGGTCCATAATTCTGGCCTGCTGCATTTGCACCATTGGTTCTTGTAGATTGCCACAAAACCGTCTCTGACGTTTCCTCCCGCTGCTAGTCCTAAATCTTTGCTTAGCGTTTCTTGTGATATGACGCAAGTATGACCATTGTAGGAATTTAGTAATGTTCTCCAGACTAGCAAATTTTCCTTCAGTGTGCAAGTAAGCCTATTTCTATGGCCTGGCTGGGAGATGCCCTTCATTGCCAGCGATAATCAGCATGTAAAGGCTCTGCCCGCCGGCATTACGCGGAAAGCGAAATTGAGCAAACTTAGCAGGGACTGCATTTGTTGGAGGGTGATTTTTTTTTAACTCCATAGAAATCTTCTACCATTTGCAGAGTTTTTTGTACTTTATTTGCTGGTAGTCTAAAAACCATTGCCTTGATATCTATTGTGATGCCAAGGAAAGGCAGCACATTACCTGGGCCGACTGATTTTTCAGTTGAGAGTGGTGCGCCGAAATGACTAGTTAAAAACTTAAATTTCTGGTGAAGGAAGGAGCAAAGTTTAGAGTCTTTTGCTCTGACAAACAAGAAATCGTCGAGGCAATGCACCATCAAATTGCTGCCAGTTTAGTAATATACTATCAAGACCAGGAAAGTACAGAAAAGCTCAAAATAGACAGGTAGTAAGCGGAATGTCGATTCTATCTCCAATTTTGCCAGTAAGGCACCGGGTCCAGCTGTGCGTATGAGCCAATTGTTCATTGTTAGTGCTATTTTTTGTCTATTTCTTTTGTATGACTGTTCGCCCGTCCTCTTTCCTTATCTATGGTCTGTTGGTCTGCTAATAATAGCGACCATATGTCCACGTAATCGTTATCCCATATTTTCTGTTTTGTCTCTAAGTCTACGTGTGCACCTAGCAGGCTAATTCCACAGAAAAAGGCATCTTTATGGAGGCAAGCTGGTTTAGGTGTTGTCCTCGTGTCAGTTGATCCGGCAGGATGAGTCAGCTGGAGGACTAGCGCCCTGATAGTAGATGCCAATTCGCTCTCTCCTATGTTGTGTATGGTGTGGTGCTTGCTGAGTTCAAAACACTTACTGCTATCGAATGCAGGCCGAGTGTCTCCCGGGGGTGGAGGGACTCCGGCTCCCACTGTTGCGATCACTTGATGTTGGCAGGAAGCCCAGGGAGGTGGAGATGGGGCTCCCTGGCAGGTTGCCAATGATGCAGCATGTGGTTGTTGGAGACAGCGGTGTGCCTGGGTGAGAGTAACTCCTCCAGCTCCCATAGTAGTGGTGCTTTAGTGTTAGCAAGTGGCCTGGGGAGATAGGGGTGAGTCTCCCCGGCTGGCAGCCGAGGATGGGGCACGTGACATCAGAGGCTTGTCGTGTGCCTAAGGCCAAGCGTTTACCATGGATGGTGTGGCTGGAGGCCCTCAGGGGTGTAGATGGTACCCCCTTCTGATGTCGATGGATAAAGGGGTGACCACCGTCTTCTACGGTACCGCCTATCTTGGCTCTCGGAACCGTCGGGCCATCCAGATGTGTATGAGGAACACCATCTAGCAGACCTATGGCGGCACCTATGTGAGCTGCATTGATAGGGGAAGTAGTGAGAATTAGAGGGACAGCGAACGTGATGGCAGGAGTCTTCAGAGGAGGATGGGGAGGGTCTATGGTGTATATGCCTGTGACAATCGTGGTTAGAGATGACAGAACAATGACTGGCACATCCAAGCTAGTGTGAATAGATGCATACCAGGAGCAGCTACCTCCATATACAATATACAAAAAAGGGTTGAACTCTATCGTGCCAAAGCATGTCGAATATGAAATACATGACATATGAATAGCAAAATGGCTTTTGAACATTAGGAAAAATATTTATGAGATGCTTTGCACAAAATTTGGCCAAATAGTGTGAGCCCATCAACCATCGTCAAGGTGGCCTCATTAATCTGATGGGTCCCTGACCTCTGAGCAGAAGCTCAGGCAAGTGGGCCGGAAGTGGTCGGGGCCTCCCGAGCCACACGGACATGAGGGAGGGGAGGCTCCCCGATGCAGAGGATGGAGACCGGCATGTACGGGCCTGATCACGGGGCCCTTTGATACCGGCTGGACCCGGTGATAGCCCCTCGACACCTGCCGAGTCGCCCGGAGTGGTGGACAGTAGCGCAGCATAGTCACAGTAACGTAGAAACGCCAGCCCCCCACCGACATGGAGACACTTGGGGGAGCAGGAGGAGCGAGCCGAGCGCCTACCTGGCGGCAATGCTGTACCATCGATAAATAGCCCACCGGAGGCTGTGGACAGGGGGCCGCGGACCCACCAGGGAAGACAGGAACACCCTCCTGTGCAGTGGTTAGCGATAGTAAGTCCAATGACGGGGGGACTAGCAGCCCAGAAGAGAGGACAGAGCAAGACCGAGTGGCACAGCCCAAGGAAAGGCCGAGAAAGGACAGAGCCCTCGGGGACGATGAGGGGGCCTAAGGGGAGGCTAGGAAGTTGTGAGAGAGCACAGTAAGGTGAGCAACTAGGCCAGACATAAAAGATTGTAACCATTGCTCACCTTCCTGTGCTGCTCTCTGCCAGAGGGCCTCGATCATGGCTTCAGACATACTGTAGCTGCAGGGAAGATCCAGGACCCAGGGGGTCAGCCGGGGAGAAACAGGAAGGTACTGACCCAGGGCACCTGAATTTAACCCTTGTGGGTGTGGCCGGATGCCACTTCCTCTTTCTTCCCATTGGTCAGCTGGAGTCCCAATTAGTGCATCACCAGGGCAAGTAGTGGGTGGGGGGAATTAGGCACTACACAGTGTTTCCCACTAGCTTTCCCATAGGGGCTCCGCAGTCAGAGGCATATTCCCTATACGGTACCGTGCCTGCCAAACTCATATTATTGAGTCCTCTGATTTAATATAAGCACATAAGAACACATGACGGCAATTGATTTTAAAAATATATCAGCATTTATAACACTAAGTACATTACATACTGCACAAAACTGCACCAAACAGTGGTAAAAGAAGCTCTCAAGTCTTTCACATTCTGCAGCAACAATTCCTGTTTTTTTAACTTCATTTGTTTTCAATCCTCAGAACTGAGCTTGATAAAGTCATACAGAAAACTATTAGTTTCTGTTAGTGCTGCTAAAGGTAACTCCACAAGGTATTGATTTATCGGGTGTGATTAATTTTTCACAGGTTGGCCTAGCTTTTATTAAATAAATAATGACACTGTGTAATTTTTCATTTGTTGTTGTTCATCAGAGATTGTGTTGACCTAATTTTAAGACTTCCTTATTAAGAAAAATTGTATACTTTATTGCATGTAAAAAGAAAAAACTGCAGAATAATTAAAACAAATAATAAAGGCAAAACAAAATTTCATTGTTTCCACTTGAATAAACTCATAGCCACCTTGGGTAGAACATTAACTTTAATTTTATATATTTTACTTTGTGTCAATTCAGGTATGCAATAATGATTTTTACCAGGAGGATTGATAAAAGGCACTGAACTAAAAAATGATAGATTAAAACTAATTATTTGGAAGGAATGAGGTTTTGCTAAGAAACGATTTTCAGAAACACATTTACGAATACATTTATTTGGAGAAATAACTATTAGTTTATAAGAATGAGAACTGTAGCCTTTTTGTCAAAGAAAATTATAGATAATAATGATAAGTAATATTCCAAAACTAGTAAAGAAAATGTAGGAGCATCAAATATTAAAATATGTTTTATATTGTGCATGCAACTAAAATACAAAGTAACTAGAGATGAGTGGATCTGCTAAGATTCCACTGTTTAAGCTATTTAAATTAAATTACATATTCCTTATTATGCTCTGAGGTACAGTATCTCCCCTTTGCTCCTCTTTTATTCCCTTTTCCTATTGCTTGTATTTTCTTTCTTTTCTTTGGCTTTTTCCACTCCAGGCTCCAAAATGACTAGGCTTCTAACATCCCTGTGCATTATGTTATCATTTGAGTGATACACTGTGTAACACCGTGGCATCAAGATATGCAGTGGAATGGCATCGTGATCAGGGATGACAGATGCCTAGTTCTGCAGTACGTCATGGCCTGGACTCAGAATGCCAAAAAGCATGTTTTCGACTGGAAAAAAGGAAATAAGTGGGAAGGACTGGACGGTGTGCTGCATAGGTAGCTGTAAATGTGAGCAATGAAGTGAATAATATTATTTATTTTAACCCCTTAACGACTGTCGATATGCCTTTTATCGGTGACATTTAAGGGTACTTATTCCTCAGGGCTGCTTTTTAACGACGCTGAGAAATAAGGATATAGCACCCCCAGCATTGAAAAATCTCTGGGGTCTCGGCTAACGGGGGTAGCTGAGACCCTGGAGAACATGATTCGATTCAGTTTTTAACGTCCCTAGTGATGCGATTGCCGTGACTGCAAAGAAAAAAGTTAGATTTCCCATTTATTTCTCTCTCCTCTGATATGATCTAGCACATCAGAGGAGAAAGAAATGGGGTCACCAGAGCCCTCCTCAGTACCTCCGGCACATCCTGCATACTCTGGTTCTGTCCCCCGGCCCTCTGTGCCCTCCTAGATCTGCCGGGCGGCACATAGCAACAGTAAGAGATTTTTGCTATTGGTTCATTTTTATCACTGTAATAGACACTATCACAGTGATCAAAATAAATAATAGTAAACCAACCCCCTTTTCACCCAGTTAGTTAGGTAAAAATAATAAAATAAAAAAAATGTATTTTTTCAATTTTTTCATTAGGGATAGGGTTGGGGTTACAGCAAGGGTTAGGGTTGGGGTTAGAGCTAGGGTTAGGGTTGGGACTAGGGTTAAGGTTGAGGCTAGGGTTAGAGTTGGGGTTAGAGCTAGGGTTAGGGTTGGGCTAGGGTTAGGCTTGGAGATAGGGTTACGTTTGAGGTTAGGGCTAGCATTAGGGTTGGGCTAGGGTTAGAGTTGTGCTAAGGTTAGAGCTAGGGTTAGGGTTGAGGCTAGGGTTGGGTCTATGGTTGTGTTAGGGTTGTGTTGTGGTTAGGGTTAGTGTTGGGATTTGGATAACGGGTGTGTTAGGTTAGTGTTGGGATTAGGGCTGTGTTAGGGATGGAGTTAGAAAGGGAGTATTTCCACTGCGTAGGTACATCATGGGTCTCCAAACGTGACATGGCTCCCACCATTGATTCCAGCCAATTTTGCATTCAAAAAGATAAACATTGCTCCCTCCCTTCTGAGCCCTGTCATGCGCCCAAACAGTGGCTTTCCCCCACATACTGGGTATCAGCGTACTCAGGAGAAAGTGTTCAACAAATTTTGTGGTCCATTTTCTCCTGATACCCTTGTAAAAATAAAAAAGATTGGTTCCAAATTAATTTTCTTGTGAAAAAAGTAAAATGTTCATTTTTTCCTTCCACAATGCTTTAGTTCTCATGAAGCACCTGAAGGGTTAATAAACTTCTTAACCGTGCTTTTGCACACTTTGAGGAGTGCAGTTTTTAGAATGGTGTCACCTTTGGGTATTTTCATAGTAACATAGTAACATAGTAACATAGTTAGTAAGGCCGAAAAAAGACATTTGTCCATCCAGTTCAGCCTATATTCCATCATAATAAATCCCCAGATCTACGTCCTTCTACAGAACCTAATAATTGTATGATACAATATTGTTCTGCTCCAGGAAGACATCCAGGCCTCTCTTGAACCCCTCGACTGAGTTCGCCATCACCACCTCCTCAGGCAAGCAATTCCAGATTCTCACTGCCCTAACAGTAAAGAATCCTCTTCTATGTTGGTGGAAAAACCTTCTCTCCTCCAGACGCAAAGAATGCCCCCTTGTGCCCGTCACCTTCCTTGGTATAAATAGATCCTCAGCGAGATATTTGTATTGTCCCCTTATATACTTATACATGGTTATTAGATCGCCCCTCAGTCGTCTTTTTTCTAGACTAAATAATCCTAATTTCGCTAATCTATCTGGGTATTGTAGTTCTCCCATCCCCTTTATTAATTTTGTTGCCCTCCTTTGTACTCTCTCTAGTTCCATTATATCCTTCCTGAGCACCGGTGCCCAAAACTGGACACAGTACTCCATGTGCGGTCTAACTAGGGATTTGTACAGAGGCAGTATAATGCTCTCATCATGTGTATCCAGACCTCTTTTAATGCACCCCATGATCCTGTTTGCCTTGGCAGCTGCTGCCTGGCACTGGCTGCTCCAGGTAAGTTTATCATTAACTAGGATCCCCAAGTCCTTCTCCCTGTCAGATTTACCCAGTGGTTTCCCATTCAGTGTGTAATGGTGATATTGATTCCTTCTTCCCATGTGTATAACCTTACATTTATCATTGTTAAACCTCATCTGCCACCTTTCAGCCCAAGTTTCCAACTTATCCAGATCCATCTGTAGCAGAATACTATCTTCTCTTGTATTAACTGCTTTACATAGTTTTGTATCATCTGCAAATATCGATATTTTACTGTGTAAACCTTCTACCAGATCATTAATGAATATGTTGAAGAGAACAGGTCCCAATACTGACCCCTGCGGTACCCCACTGGTCACAGCGACCCAGTTAGAGACTATACCATTTATAACCACCCTCTGCTTTCTATCACTAAGCCAGTTACTAACCCATTTACACACATTTTCCCCCAGACCAAGCATTCTCATTTTGTTTACCAACCTCTTGTGCGGCACGGTATCAAACGCTTTGGAAAAATCGAGATATACCACGTCCAATGACTCACCGTGGTCCAGCCTATAGCTTACCTCTTCATAAAAACTGATTAGATTGGTTTGACAGGAGCGATTTCTCATAAACCCATGCTGATATGGAGTTAAACAGTTATTCTCATTGAGATAATCCAGAATAACATCCCTCAGAAACCCTTCAAATATTTTACCAACAATAGAGGTTAGACTTACTGGCCTATAATTTCCAGGTTCACTTTTAGAGCCCTTTTTGAATATTGGCACCACATTTGCTATGCGCCAGTCCTGCGGAACAGATCCTGTCGCTATAAAGTCCCTAAAAATAAGAAATAATGGTTTATCTATTACATTACTTAGTTCCCTTAGTACTCGTGGGTGTATGCCATCCGGACCCGGAGATTTATCTATTTTAATCTTATTTAGCCGGTTTCGCACCTCTTCTTGGGTTAGATTGGTGACCCTTAATATAGGGTTTTCATTGTTTCTTGGGATTTCACCTAGCATTTCATTTTCCACCGTGAATACCGTGGAGAATATTTTCTGTTTTATTGATCCTTAAACTCACTTCAAATGTGAGATAGCCAATAAAAAAATAGTTTTGTAAATTTTGTTGTAAAAATGAGAAATTGCTGGTCAACTTTAAATCCTTATAACATCCTAAGAAAAAAAGATGTTTACAAAATGTTGCTGATGTAATGTAGACATGTGTGAAATGTTGTTTATTACCTATTTTGTGGAATATAACTCCGATTTAAAAGCACAAAAATATATACTTTGAAAATTGCAAAATTTTCAACATTTTGGCCAAATTTTCATTTTTTTATAAATAAATGCAAGTCATATCGAAGAAATTTTACCATTATCATGAAGTACAATATGCCAGGAAAAGCATTCTCAGGATCAATGGGATCCATTGAGGCGCTACAGAGCTACAACCTCATAAAGTGACAGTGGCCCTGAATTGTAAAACTTGGCTTGGTCATTAAGTACAAAATTGTCACTAAGGGGTTAACCATTTGCATTTACATTTCAGAAAAACAACAGCTGAAAGTGGCTGCTATTTTGCTAAATTTGCTTGCAGCAAATAATAGAAAATCTGTATGTCGAAGAGTATGATTTTTTGTAAAATTTGGTAAGAATCCAATTCCACTTAAATAATTTTGCTCCTCTCTATAACTACTTTTAGATATAGCATATATTTTCTATATATTTATTTACATTACATCTACAATGAATAAAAATAAACCTGCTATACCATATATTTATAGTACATTGACACGAATCTGTAAAATCTGTAAAAATGCTTTGAATAATTAGGTAACATGATTTGTAATAATTTATGGGGTGGAAAGGTATCTAGAACTGCTTATTATTTACTACTTATTTATGTATATTTAGTGAAAACAGATCTAAATTGTGCTGCTTAATCTTTCCTATTGTGTGTACAGTTAGCTTAGCCATAATTTCTGTACAATGCAATACTAATACTAATTAAGTATGGAATCATAAAACTTTCTTCAACTTTTCTTACCTATTGACTTAGGCCGGCGTCACACTAGCGAGTTTTACGGACATATGAGAAGCGCAGAAAATACGCATTGCACACGGACCAATGATTTTCTAGGGGGCAGCTCCTATCTGCCATATTTTACGCATCCGTATTATACAGTATTGTACTGGCGTAGAAAATCGCAGCATGCTGTGTTTATCAGCGTATTGTGCAAAACATATGCCAATGAAGTCAATGGGGCGAGAAAAATATGGATTACACACGGACTAACAGTGTGAATTTCGAGAAATATGCAGCGGTGTTCTATAGAAAAGCCGGTAATTCAGTGCGGTGTACAGTAAAATCACACTGACAGGTTAGAATAGAATAGGTATAATAAATGTCTACACATAGTATAGGTGTATATCTACTATATATTGTCAAAGGGTCTCTTACGTCTGTCTGTCTGTCTGTCCTTTTCCAACTAATTTTATTGAATTTTAACTTTTTTTAAACTGGGAAGGATAGACAGGGAAGGGGAGGGGGGGTAAGGGGAGGGATACGAGAGAGGGGAAAGAACCCCTATGAGAATAGGGGAAACAGGCAATCATATAATACTGTAAAAATTTACAAGATAGAAGTGGCATCATATAATAATACATAGTAGATTTTGAGTAGGATAAGCGTTAGTCTAGGAAATAATATATATAGCTCTCTTAAACCAGGAAAGTATTGACTTTGGAGTTGCGGTAGGCTATAGAATTTAGGCTATTTGTAATGTTATAGCTTAGCATGGCTGAGACAACGTAGTAAACCCTATAAAATAATAGAATACCATTATTCGCCATAAGTATAGGGAATGTATGAAGACTCTGTATAAACTTGATTAGATCCGCTGTGACATTACGCTGTAGATTAAAGAAGAGAAAAACCTAGAATAAAAGGGATGGTTAAGGAATGCAATGACATACGTAATGCAATAAAGTTCTAAAGCTGTCCAGTAGACATGAGTATCACGTGAAGGCCTGTCAGATCCAGGTCAACTCCAGGTGACCTTAGGACTTTGTGGGCGGAAGAGTTCGGTTCATTTACATGCTACAATGTGGAGTATCAGAAGAAGAATATTTTCCTACATGCTCGGAGAAGATTTAGTTCAAGTTGAGGAAGTGGACCCCGAGGAAGACCTAGTCGAGTTTATACCTGCACGGTTCAGAAAGACCACTGCCTCTGCTGGAGAAGAGAAGGTGTACCATTTGGCTGCAAAGTGAAACCTCAGGTTAGAAGACTGGTACCAATTATACTGAATTCCTGCCTGTTGCAGTCTTTGGGTAGAGGGCTGAAACAGTCTACGTTTTTGTAAGGTATCTTTGCACAGATCCCTGTAGAAGGTTAAATGGCCATATGGAGAGGACAGGAACCTTGGATTTCTTGCAAAGTCCAGCAGTGAGTCTCTCAGCCAGTTGGGATAAAATGAAACAACAACGTCTGCGGCTATATTCGACGGTAGAGAAGATGGCCTGCGTATCCTGAATGTTTTTTCAACCAAATTTTTCCATTGAGTAGTGGGGAACAAGTGGGAGATCATGGAGGAGATGTAGCCTCCCAATTGGGATTTTTTAACCGATTCGGGGATCCCTCAGATTTTCAGGTTGTTTTTCCTTTTGAAGTTCTCGAAGGAAGCCAGGCTATTCTGGAATGAGGTTATATCATTCTTTATATTGACCAGAGGATCCGCAAGCACAGAAACGCCCC
Source organism: Ranitomeya imitator (assembly GCF_032444005.1). Classification (NCBI taxonomy): domain Eukaryota; kingdom Metazoa; phylum Chordata; class Amphibia; order Anura; family Dendrobatidae; genus Ranitomeya; species Ranitomeya imitator. Next base: position 538,496,161 of record NC_091284.1, on the reverse strand, counting down.
CCACAAGATCAGAGCGTATCGCTTCCTGATTTTTGCTAGGAGAAAACGATTTTAGAGTATAGGGATGTTTATCGGAAGCCAAATTAAAATCAGAGAGTGGGGAAGTAGTTAATTGTGAAAAGGTGTCTTTGAAAAGCTTTTTAATGAATCTTTCAGATGTTTTAGCTCCATTTGCGTCCATAGAGGTTAGGAAAGCTTTGCATAGATTGGTCATAAATTTTTCTGAAGGGTGGTCGTCAGAAGCTAAAATGTTATCTATCAGTGAATTATTAAAGTAACGTTGCCCTTGTGACAGGTTTTTCCCCAGATTACTAAAGACTTCTTCCCGTGGAAGCGTTTCAGCGGTCACAGAGTCCCCATGGCTTGTTAAGTCATCCAAGGCAGAGCCAGAGTGTGATGAGGATAATGATGATGATGATGACAAAGCATCATCAGGCTCGCTTTCCTCTGAGAATCCTTCACCGTAGTCTCAGGAGTCTATCTCCTCAGCGAACTCCTCAGAATGAATGCTCTCTAGTTGATCTATAGAGCCGAGGGACCCCCCCAAACTCCCCTTATTTTGTTTTGCGTAGTCATGAGAGCTGGACGCTGTTTTTATTAGTTTCTCTTCCCTCTCCTCTGGGCTGCTGCTTCCGGCAGAGCAGAGGAAGGGGTTAACAGCCTTGTGACTCATGTTGTTCACGCCTTTTATTAGCTGCTTTATTGATTTAGCAAGGGGAGTGTCCCGAGGTGAATGATCCTGTTGTGAGTCTGTGTCTGGTCCCTCATGTTGGAGTCTGATCCCATCCGAGACCCCATTAATGCCGCTTCTCTGAACTGAAGGGGATCGTCCCCCTCCGTTCCAGTGAGATATCTGGGGTCTGGCGTGCCCTCTTTCCAGTTGTGGTGTACCCTGCATAGCCCGCATAGTCCGCCGCTGCACTGTGCCTCCATCCCCTTCCACTGCCATTCCCCCTGTCCGAGCTTTCCTTCCCCCTTCACTGCTGGGCGCGAACACCGGCGCGTCATACCTCAGCGTGCTCCGGGGTGTCGGGGAGATCACTCCGCGGCTGGGCTGCCGCGGCATGCGATCCTCTGATTTCCTCCGTTTCTCGGTGACATGCAGTGCTGGATAGGTCCCTCGGTGCTCCCTCTGATCCTCACTGTCTGGCACACGAGTTTCGGAAGGAGCAGGGATCCTCGTTGCCGGCAATGCTGGGCCGGTAAAATTATCCTTCCGCCGCGTTGCTGCAGAATAGTTCCCGGTGATCCCCCTGCTTCTCCCCAGATCTCTGGGGACTGGCACCGGAGTTGAGGCGGGGGACTCTTTGGCACCTGGTCTGTCTGTCGGCTGTGATCTTCCAGGCTGTGGGTTTTCTTGTCTTCGGTCCGGTGCTTGATTTCCCTGAGGCACGGGACTACCTGCTCCTCCTCTGGACTTAAGCAGGCTTCCATTAGGCCTCCTCGGGGAACTTCTCTGCCCCGGTAAAAGAGTTTTCTTTGGTGTGCCAGCTTTTTCTCTCTGCCATCTCATTCCTGGCATGTTCCAATGCATAGTTGAGTTAAATAATCCACTTTTAGTATGCTTAAGCAGCAGTAAATAGAGGATTAACAGGAGCCCTGTAAACACACGTCCACTCCTGTCCCCTGGCAAACCACGCCCCCCCTGTCTATCTGTCCTACTGTCACGGATATTCATTGGTCGCGGCCTCTGTCTGTCATGGAAATCCAAGTCGCTGATTGGTCGCAGGAAAACAGCCATGACCAATCAGTGACGGCCACAGTCTGGCGGCAACATGGCCGCTCCTTCCTCCCAACAGTCAGTGCCCCCTCCATACTCCCCTCCAGTCAGCGCTCGCACAGAGTTAATGGCAGTGTTAACCGACCGCGCTATTCCGTGGTGTAACGCACTCGGTTAACGCTGCTATTAACCCTGTGTGACCAACGTTTTACTATTGATGCTGCCTATGCGGCATCAATAGTAAAAAGATCTAATGTTAAAAATAATAATTAAAAAAAAATCGTTACATACTCACCGTCCGTCGGCTCCTTGGATCCACAACAGGCCTTTCCCGCTAGTGATGCTCTGGTAACCGGTCCATGCTGCGATCTCGTGAGATGATGACAGAGCGGTCTCGCGAGACCACTACGTCATCATCTCATGAGACCGTAATGCACCCTTGAGACCGGAGCTTGCGATGAGCATCGGGAACCACTTCGCTTGGATCCGGGGGCTCCGGAAGGTGAGTATATTACTATTTTTTGATTTAATTCTTTTTTTAACAGGGATATGATGCTCACATTGCTATATACTACGTGGGCTGGGCAATATACTACATGGGCTGTGCAATATACTACGTGACTGGGCAATATACTACGTGGCTGGGCAATGTGGCTGGGCAATATACTATGTCACTGGACAATATACTACGTGACTGGGCAATATACTATGTGACTGGGCAATACACTATGTTACTGGGCAATATACAACGTGGCTAGGCAATATACTACGTGGCTGGGCTATATACTACGTGGCTGGGCAATATACTATATGGCTGAGCAATATACTACGTGGCTGGGCAATATACTACATAACTGGGCAATACACTACATAACTGGGCAATATACTATGTGGCTGGGCAATATACTTCCTGGCTGGGCAATATACTACGTGGCTGGGCAATATACTATGTAACTGGGCAATATACTACGTGGCTTGGCAATATACTACATGGCTGGGCAATATACTATGTGGCTGGGCAATATACTACATGGCTGGGCAATATACTACGTAACTGGGCAATATACTACGTGGCTGGGCAATATACTATGTGGCTGGGCAATATACTACATGACTGTGCTATATACTACGTGGACATGCATATTCTAGAATACCCGATGCGTTAGAATCGGGCCACCATCTAGTATATACATATATATATATATATATATATATATATGTGTGTCAGTGAGGCACACACATATATATATATATATATATTTATATTTCATACAGCGCTAGATAGCAGAAAAGCCGGTAATTCAATTGCTGGCTTTTGCTATCTCCTTCCCAAACCCGACATGATATGTGACATGATTTACATACAGTAAACCTTTTCATATCCCTTTTTTTTGCATATTCCTCACTACTAATGATAGTAGTGTGTATGCGCATAATTTGGGTTCTCTAGCTGTTAAAATAAAGGGTTAAATCACGGAACAAACTGGTGTGGGCTCCCACGCAATTTTCTCCACCAGAGTGTCCCACGCTGTAAATCAATCTGAAGGGGTTAAATAATGAACTCGAGCATGAGAAAATATTCAGAAAAATTCCCACGCTCAAGTTCATCTGAGGTTATGCCAGCAGGGGGCGCAGAACCACAAGTCTAAGTAGCTACTTTCCCCTGCTTTCCATTCATTCCCCAGTTTTTACAGGCAGGGGCGGCTGCATTAGCAGGCTCCTGCTTTTAAAATTATTTAGCCCCTTCAGATTGATTTACAGCGTGGGACAAGACTGAACGACGGAAGGTATGGGATATTGTTGATTTTTTATTTTAACTTTGTTTCAGGTGACAAGGGTCTTCTATTGGATTGAGAGTATAATAAACTATTACAACACCCTGTGTCTTTATTTCAATAAAATACCTTTTTCCTAATGTGTTTTTGTTTTATTAACCATTTACTACTATTGAATTAATAATAGATAGGTGTCTTATTGACACCTCTCCATTATTAACCTGGCTTAATGTCACCTTACAATAGCAAGGTGACATTAACCCTTTATTACCCCATATCCCACCGCTACACGGGATTGGGAAGAGAATGGCCAAGTGCCAGAATAGTTGCATCTTACAGATGTGCCTTTTCTGGAGTGGCTGGGGGCAGATGTTTTTAGCATGGTCCCTCTAGGCTATTAATATCTGCCCTCAGTCACTGCCTTTCCCACTCTGGCGGAGAAAATTGCACTGGAGCCCACGCCAGTTTTTTCCACGATTTAACCCTTTATTTTAACAGCTAGAGCCCCCAAATTTTGCACATACATACTACTAACATTAGTAGTGAGGAATATGCAAAAAAAAAAAGAATATGAAAAGGTTTCCTGTATGTAAACCATGTCTCATATCATGTCGGGTTTGGGAAGGACATAGCAAAAGCCAGCAATTGAATTACCGGCATTTCTGCTATCTAGCGCTGTATGAAATATACATATATATGTGTGTCTCACTGACATATATATATATAGAGAGAGAGAGAGATTGTATATATGTTTTAATGAATATTTGAGCCCATGGATCCATTGTGTGCCTGTTTTGCAAGCCGGCGAGTAATTCTCGCTCTACGGATGCCATACGGATTACATACGGAGGATGACATGCGCAAAATACACTGCCACACCCTGCCTATGGATGATATACGGATCACTAATTTGGGAACATTTCTGCGTATTACGGCCGTAAAAAACAGACCTTATGTTATGGCTAGCGGAATGCACCGAGTAAATAGAGATGTTTATCATAAATGGTGCGTTCGCAGCCCAGGGCCCACCGTGCAGGAGGAGCCTGCTAGCGAATGGCAGCACTGTTTGGTGGTATAGACTAGCTCTGTTACCTCACAGAAAGGAGGAGCACTGTGCCCTATTAGCTTCACAGGAGCACAAGCTTACTGCCAAGCTGATAGCAGTCAGTGGTTATGCAACACGCATTCTCCTCACTGGAGAAGCCGGTAGTCTAGGGGCTTATTTCAGCCGGGTCCCTGAACACACTCATACAATCTCCTCACTGGAGGTGCCGGTAGTCTAGGGGCTTATTTCAGCCGGGTCCCTGAATATATTTTCACATAGCCACATAACCACTGGCGCAAAGCACCTAGCTTAGATTTGATACTAGCGCATGGCGTGCGACCATGCGAACCTTATATAGCTGCAGCACGTACAGGACCTTCCTAGAAGGACCAATGAGAGACTTCCACAGAACCTGAGGAACTTCAGGACCTTCCTGGAGAACCAATGGGTCTTGCTGCAGTATCTAAGCATGTGACCCCTAGATCTCCAATGAGAGAACTTACCCTGGGCATGCTCAGAAGGGGAAAAGCAGGACTTAGTCCCAAAAGCGTCTGCTAGCCGCTGCCCAACACTGGCTTCAATGGCAGAAGCTTGAAAAGCAGCAGTAACCCTTTGAACAGAGTCAGACTGAGCGCGACGCTGGGACCGATGTCTCCGCCGACCAGGTTCCACTGCGGCAGGAGAAGAATGGGAGACTGCAGCGGAGATGGCCCGAGTTTCACCCAGTGCAGAGGCGGGAACTTGATCTCTAACACCTTATTTTCATACGGCTAGTGTGACCCCGTGCTTAAGGTCATTTTGGCTTACATGACTGTGACTTGTTAAGCTAAAATCAACTATGAATTTGATTGGCATTCATTTATAGGTCCATTCTTTGGTCAATGAATAGTTTAAGGAAGATTGATAGCACAGGTTTGAAAGCATAAAATTGACAAGTAAGTGGTGATTTTTATATACTTGAAATCACTGAACTCAGTAAAAATATTGAAAATTTCATCACGTTCAATCTTTTCACAAACACTTACTCCATAGGGTTTTTCTTGCACCATGTTTGACCCCTTTGCATGACCTTTGGTGGATGATGTTGGTGTCATTAGAGTGGTAGAAATAAATGTATGCTGTATTGACTGCTGTGGGCAGAGATTTTCTTAATCCAGCTTTTAAAGAGTGTGGTGGTGTCCATAGCATCCAATCATTGCATGTGTCAGGATTCCCCTGACCGCTGCCACCAAATCGTCACGATTCACACCGTGACCGTCACCCCTACGTCATGGGTCGGGGTGACTTTGGGCCAACAGACGGCTATCACATGTGCAGGGGGGCTTATCTTAGTTATCCCTCCACTGCTAACAATGCGATGAGAAAACACACACAAGGCTATTGACCTCTTAGTTTACAGCAGGGGCTAATTGCAGGTATCCCACTGCTTTTCAATATACCACGAACTGCAGGGATTTATGTATATCCCGCTTACAGTTCCACTTAAAACTTGCAGCTCTCTGGCGCCCCCCTTACTCTCAGGTCAGATTAGGTACTGCACCCTGGGTAATTAGTCGCCAGAAAGGCTGCCTGCTATGTACTGGCTATTGGGCACGCTGCAGCGACGCGATAAACTACTCCCACTTAGGCAGGATCAATAATTATCAACGCCGCAGTCGCTACAACGCCACTCCACTACCCAGTACAGAATGTATGCTGCCACCAGCTTCAATTAAACGGGTCCGAAGCTAACCCAACACAGTAGCGTAATTCTCTTAAGGAGACTTAGGGTACGGTTTTTAGAGCATGGAGAATGAACTAACATATAATATTATATCCCATAAAAAATTAGGCAGTGCTTTATCAAAAATATTTTATAAAGATGTTACAAATGAGACAATTGCAAATATGTACAAGGGTAATTATGAAATAAACAGGGATTAAATGAGAAAAGGTAACACTCACATGTTCAAAGCATGGCAGGCAACCAGGCTAGGGGAGTTTTTTCCATACGTCCCAGCTCATTGGACGTGCTGCTGGCTTCAGGAGAAGACAAGAAGTCAAGAAGAAGTCTGAGCTGGGGAAGCCTGCCACAAACTTAAAACCTTAAGGTTGTGACATGACAGAAAGGCTGGCTTATCCAGACCCTCCTCTCTCTACATTCTGAGTACTTCAATCTTAAATTTATCTACTTGCTATAACTTCGCTACAAACATGTCATAGTCATAACAAACCCATCATTCATCTCGGATTAATGGATTAGCATTCTAATGAGATCAAATATGTCCTATCTGGGATACATATTTACAGAGCAATCCCTACTTCTTTACCAGATGGAGTTAGAAGCCCGTGTTTCGAGCGATGTATAGATCCTCCGATGGACTCTAACAATATATATTTTCGTGCTCGTAACGTAAACGGTCGGCCTAATATCTTAGAAAAACTAAACAAAGAACTTCCATGGATTTCTGGAAGTTTCTATTTCACTTATAGCTGGACAAGAGCTTACACGGCAGGAAATGCCATCGTAAATACCTTGGCTCGCCTAAAACCCCACACTCTCTGAGAAGGAAAGCCAGGAATTTGAAGCTACAAACTGTTGCAGTATCACTCCAAGAAGGGGAGCTTAGCCCACGCAGGCTAGCAAGAGAACTACTTATGATATTTCATACCATATCTGTTATGTTTGCTAATGACAGGTGTTATGAAGGCAATCCAGAAACACAGTGTGCTTAGCGATCAGAGCGCACACAGTGATCTGACAAATACCCAAAAATACAAGAACGAGCTCTGAGACGTGGAATCTCTGTAGACTGCACACCTGATCCTATCCTAAACACAACTAAAAGCGGCTGTGGATTGCGCCTAACAACTACCTAGGCAACTCGGCACAGCCTAAGAAACTAGCTAGCCTGAAGATAGAAAAATAGGCCTGACTTGCCCCAGAGAAATTCCCCAAAGGAAAAGGCAGCCCCCCACATATAATGACTGTGAGTAAGATGAAAAGACAAAACGTAGGGATGAAATAGATTCAGCAAAGTGGGGCCCGATATTCTAGGACAGAGCGAGGACAGTAAAGCGAACTTTGCAGTCTACAAAAAACCCTAAAGCAAAACCACGCAAAGGGGGCAAAAAAAACCCACCGTGCCGAACTAACGGCACGGCGGTACACCCTTTGCGTCTCAGAGCTTCCAGCAAAACAAAAGACAAGCTGGACAGAAAAAAAGCAACAAAAAAGCAAAAAGCACTTAGCTATACAGAGCAGCAGGTCACAGGAACAATCAGGAGAAGCTCAGATCCAACACTGAAACATTGAAAAGGAGCAAGGATAGCAGCATCAGGCGGAGTTAAGTACTGAAGCAGTTAACGAGCTCACCAGAACACCTGAGGGAGGAAGCTCAGAAGCTGCAGTACCACTTGTGACCACAGGAGTGAATTCAGCCACAGAATTCACAACAGTACCCCCCCCTTGAGGAGGGGTCACCGAACCCTCACCAGAGCCCCCAGGCCAACCAGGATGAGCCGCATGAAAGGCACGAACAAAATCGGAAGCATGAACATCAGAGGCAAAAACCCAGGAATTATCTTCCTGAGCATAACCCTTCCATTTAACCAGATACTGGAGTTTCCGTCTAGAAACACGAGAATCCAAAATCTTCTCCACAATATACTCCAATTCCCCCTCCACCAAAACCGGGGCAGGAAGCTCAACAGATGGAACCATAGGTGCCACGTATCTCCGCAACAACGACCTATGGAATACATTATGTATGGAAAAGGAGTCTGGGAGGGTCAAACGAAAAGACACAGGATTGAGAACCTCAGAAATCCTATACGGACCAATAAAACGAGGTTTAAATTTAGGAGAGGAAACCTTCATAGGAATATGATGAGAAGATAACCAAACCAGATCCCCAACACGAAGTCGGGGACCCACACAGCGTCTGCGATTAGCGAAAAGTTGAGCTTTCTCCTGGGACAAGATCAAATTGTCCACTACCTGAGTCCAGATCTGCTGCAACCTATCCACCACAGAATCCACACCAGGACAGTCCGAAGACTCAACCTGTCCTGAAGAGAAACGAGGATGGAACCCAGAATTGCAAAAAAATGGAGAAACCAAGGTAGCCGAGCTGGCCCGATTATTAAGGGCGAACTCAGCCAACGGCAAAAAGGACACCCAATCATCCTGGTCTGCAGAAACAAAACATCTCAGATATGTTTCCAAGGTCTGATTGGTTCGTTCGGTCTGGCCATTAGTCTGAGGATGGAAAGCCGAGGAAAAGGATAGGTCAATGCCCATCCTACCACAAAAGGCTCGCCAAAACCTTGAAACAAACTGGGAACCTCTGTCAGAAACAATATTCTCAGGAATGCCATGCAACCGAACCACATGCTGAAAGAACAAAGGTACCAAATCAAAGGAGGAAGGCAATTTAGCCAAGGGCACCAGATGGACCATTTTAGAAAAGCGATCACAGACCACCCAAATGACTGACATCTTTTGAGAAACGGGAAGGTCAGAAATGAAATCCATCGAAATATGTGTCCAAGGCCTCTTTGGGACCGGCAAGGGCAAAAGCAACCCACTGGCACGAGAACAGCAGGGCTTAGCCCTAGCACAAATCCCACAGGACTGCACAAAAGTACGTACATCCCGTGACAGAGATGGCCACCAGAAGGATCTAGCCACTAACTCTCTGGTACCAAAGATTCCAGGATGACCAGCCAACACCGAACAATGAAGTTCAGAGATAAGTTTATTAGTCCACCTATCAGGGACGAACAGTTTCTCTGCTGGACAACGATCAGGTTTATTCGCCTGAAATTTTTGCAGCACCCGCCGCAAATCAGGGGAGATGGCAGACACAATGACTCCTTCCTTGAGGATACCCGCTGGCTCAGATAAACCCGGAGAGTCGGGCACAAAACTCCTAGACAGAGCATCCGCCTTCACATTTTTAGAGCCCGGAAGGTACGAAATCACAAAGTCGAAGCGGGCAAAAAATAACGACCAACGGGCCTGTCTAGGATTCAAGCGCTTGGCAGACTCGAGATAAGTCAAGTTCTTATGATCAGTCAATACCACCACGCGATGCTTAGCTCCTTCAAGCCAATGACGCCACTCCTCGAATGCCCACTTCATGGCCAGCAACTCTCGATTGCCCACATCATAATTACGCTCAGCGGGCGAAAACTTCCTGGAAAAGAAAGCACATGGTTTCATCACTGAGCAATCAGAACCTCTCTGTGACAAAACCGCCCCTGCTCCAATCTCAGAAGCATCAACCTCGACCTGGAACGGAAGAGAAACATCTGGCTGACACAACACAGGGGCAGAACAAAAACGACGCTTCAACTCCTGAAAAGCTTCCACAGCAGCAGAAGACCAATTAACCAAATCAGCACCCTTCTTGGTCAAATCGGTCAATGGTTTGGCAATGCTAGAAAAATTACAGATGAAGCGACGATAAAAATTAGCAAAGCCCAGGAACTTTTGCAGACTTTTCAGAGATGTCGGCTGAATCCAATCCTGGATGGCTTGGACCTTAACTGGATCCATCTCGATAGTAGAAGGGGTAAAGTTGAACCCCAAAAATGAAACTTTCTGCACACCGAAGAGACACTTTGATCCCTTCACAAACAAAGAGTTAGCACGCAGGACCTGAAAAACCATTCTGACCTGCTTCACATGAGACTCCCAATCATCTGAGAAGATCAAAATGTCATCCAAGTACACAATCAGGAATTTATCCAGATACTCACGGAAGATGTCATGCATAAAAGACTGAAACACAGATGGAGCATTCGCAAGTCCGAACGGCATCACTAGATACTCAAAATGACCCTCGGGCATATTGAATGCAGTTTTCCATTCATCTCCTTGCCTGATTCTCACCAGATTATACGCACCACGAAGATCTATCTTAGTGAACCAACTAGCCCCCTTAATCCGAGCAAACAAGTCAGATAACAATTGCAAGGGATACTGAAATTTAACAGTGATCTTATTAAGAAGGCGGTAATCAATACACGGTCTCAGCGAACCATCCTTCTTGGCTACAAAGAAGAACCCTGCTCCCAGTGGTGATGACGATGGGCGAATATGTCCCTTCTCCAGGGATTCCTTCACATAACTGCGCATAGCGGCGTGTTCGGGCACGGATAAATTAAATAATCAACCTTTAGGGAATTTACTACCAGGAATCAAATTGATAGCACAATCACAATCCCTATGCGGAGGTAGAGCATCGGACTTGGGCTCTTCAAATACATCCTGATAATCAGACAAGAACTCTGGGACCTCAGAAGGGGTGGATGACGAAATCGACAAAAATGGAACATCACCATGTACCCCCTGACAATCCCAGCTGGATACCGACATGGAATTCCAATCCAATAGTGGATTATGGGTTTGTAGCCATGGCAACCCCAACACGACCACAACATGCAGATTATGCAACACCAGAAAGCGAATAACTTCCTGATGTGCAGGAGCCATGCACATGGTCAGCTGGGCCCAGTATTGAGGTTTATTCTTGGCCAAAGGTGTAGCATTAATTCCTCTCAATGGAATAGGACTCCGCAAAGGCTCCAAGAAAAACCCACAACGTTTAGCATAATCCAAATCCATCAGATTCAGGGCAGCGCCCGAATCCACAAACGCCATGACAGAAAACGACGACAAAGAGCATATCAAGGTAATGGACAGAAGGAATTTGGACTGTACAGTACCAATGACGGCAGACCTAGCGGACCGCTTAATGCGCTTAGGACAATCAGAAATAGCATGAGTGGAATCACCACAGTAGAAACACAGACCATTCAGACGTCTGTATTCCTGCCGTTCAACTCTAGTCATAGTCCTATCGCACTGCATAGGCTCAGGTTTAACCTCAGGCAGTACCGCCAAATGGTGCACAGATTTACGCTCGCGCAAGCGTCGACCGATCTGAATGGCCAAAGACAAAGACTCATTCAAACCAGCAGGCATAGGAAATCCCACCATGACATCCTTAAGAGCCTCAGAGAGACCCTTTCTGAACAAAGCTGCCAGCGCAGATTCATTCCACTGAGTGAGTACTGACCATTTCCTAAATTTCTGACAATATACTTCTATATCATCCTGACCCTGGCACAAAGCCAGCAAATTTTTCTCAGCCTGATCCACTGAATTAGGCTCATCGTACAGCAATCCGAGCGCCAGGAAAAACGCATCGACACTACTCAATGCAGGGTCTCCTGGCGCAAGAGAGAATGCCCAGTCTTGAGGGTCGCCGCGCAAAAAAGAAATAATAATCAAAACCTGTTGAATAGGATTACCAGAAGAATGAGGTTTCAAGGCCAGAAATAGCTTACAATTATTTTTGAAACTTAGTTCTATCTCCAAAAAACAAATCAGGAATAGGAATTATTGGTTCTAACATAGATTTCTGATCAATAGTATCTTGAATTTTTTGTACATTTATAACGAGATTATCCATTGAAGAGCACAGACCCTGAATATCCATGTCCACACCTGTGTCCAGAATCACCCAAATGTCTAGGGAAAAAAAAAAAAGTGAACACAGAGCAGAAAAAAAAAAAAAAATGATGTCAGAACTTTTTCTTTCCCTCTATTGAGAATCAATAGTTAGGCTCCTTGTACTGTTATGTTTGCTAATGACAGGTGTTATGAAGGCAATCCAGAAACACAGTGTGCTTAGCGATCAGAGCGCACACAGTGATCTGACAAATACCCAAAAATACAAGAACGAGCTCTGAGACGTGGAAACTCTGTAGACTGCACACCTGATCCTATCCTAAACACAACTAAAAGCGGCTGTGGATTGCGCCTAACAACTACCTAGGCAACTCGGCACAGCCTAAGAAACTAGCTAGCCTGAAGATAGAAAAATAGGCCTGACTTGCCCCAGAGAAATTCCCCAAAGGAAAAGGCAGCCCCCCACATATAATGACTGTGAGTAAGATGAAAAGACAAAACGTAGGGATGAAATAGATTCAGCAAAGTGGGGCCCGATATTCTAGGACAGAGCGAGGACAGTAAAGCGAACTTTGCAGTCTACAAAAAACCCTAAAGCAAAACCACGCAAAGGGGGCAAAAAAAACCCACCGTGCCGAACTAACGGCACGGCGGTACACCCTTTGCGTCTCAGAGCTTCCAGCAAAACAAAAGACAAGCTGGACAGAAAAAAAGCAACAAAAAAGCAAATAGCAGGTCACAGGAACAATCAGGAGAAGCTCAGATCCAACACTGAAACATTGAAAAGGAGCAAGGATAGCAGCATCAGGCGGAGTTAAGTAATGAAGCAGTTAACGAGCTCACCAGAACACCTGAGGGAGGAAGCTCAGAAGCTGCAGTACCACTTGTGACCACAGGAGTGAATTCAGCCACAGAATTCACAACACATATCGTGACACCTCCCCCTTTTGGTGTGCGCTAGGTAGGTAGAACTCCACGGTATGCCTCCATGAGCACCTCAGTAGGTTCACCCTGGCGGGACAGTCCATCTGCATTCCCATGCTCTTTGCCCGTTTTGTGTTCAATGGTGAAGTCAAAGTGCTGAAGGGCAAGGCTCCAGCGTAGCAACCTGCCGTTGGTTCCACACATGGTGTTTAGCCAGTGCAGAGTGTCGTGGTCGGTCACCACAGTGAAGGTGCGACCGTACAAGTAGGGCTGCAAGCGCTGCAGGGCCCAGACTATGGCCAGGCACTCCTTCTCGATGGTGGAGTAGGCCACTTCCCTCGGCAAAAGTTTCCGGCTCAGGTATAACACGGGGTGCTCTTGGTCCTCCGAGTCAACCTGGCTGAGCACAGCATCAAGGCCATACTCGCTGGCGTCGGTCTGCACCAAAAACGGTCAACTGCTGTCAACTGCTTTCAACTCAGGGGCGTTGCACAGTGCGATTTTCAACGCCTGGAAGGCCCCCTCACAGCCATCTGTCCAGTTGACGATCTGGGGTAGCTTCTTCCTGGTGAGGTCTGTCAAAGGTTTTGCCAGGCTACTATAGTGCTGTACGAAGCGCCTATAGTACCCTGCAGTGCCCAAGAAGGACATCACCTGTTTCTTGGTCACGGGAGTGGGCAGGTTCACGATCACTCCCACTTTGTCAGGCTCTGGCTTCAGGGTGTTCCCGCCTACCCGGTGCCCCAGGTAGTGAACCTCCCTCATGCCCATCTGGCACTTTCCGGGCTTGATAGTCAGTCCTGCTTGGTGAATTCGCCTGAGCACCTCCTCGAGATGCTGCAGGTGTTCCTCCCAGGAGGGACTGAAGATGGCAATGTCATCCAAGTACACCACTGCGTACTTCTCCAGTCCCTGAAGCAGGAGGTTGACCATCCGCTGGAAAGTGGCAGGGGCATTCTTCATGCCGAAGGACATGACCGTGGACTGGTATAGTCCAAAGGGTGTGATAAAGGCGGACTTCTCCTGTGCCTCAGGGCTCAGGGGAATCTGCCAGTATCTTCGACTCAGATTCATTATTGTTAGGTAATTTGCGCCAGCTAACTTCTCAAGCAGCTCCTCGATGCGCGGCATGCGGTGCGCGTCAGAGGCTGTAATGGCGTTGAGCCCCCTGTAGTCCACGCAGAACCGGGTGGTCCGGTCCTTCTTTGGCACGAGAACTACAGGTGATGCCCTCGCACTCTTTGACCGTCGAATCACCCCCAGCGGTAACATCTCATCGATCTCTTGGCGCATAATCTGCTGCACCTGGTCAGAGATTCGATAGGGTGTTTGCCGTAGTGGGGCGTGATTCCCGGTGTCCACCTCGTGGACTGCTAACTCAGTCCTCCCAGGTCAGTTGGAGAACACGACCCGGAAAGGTTCCAGTGTGGTTTGCAACTGCAACCGCTGGGATTCAGTTAATGAGGCGCTTACCTCCACGTCCTCGATGGACCCATTGGCCTTGGCTTGGGCCAGCAAGTCCAGGAGGGTGTCTTCCTCCCCGTCTTCGGGTAAGCTGCAGACCGGTAGGACGAAAGGTTCACGTTCGTGATGAGCCTTCATCATGTTGACGTGAAAGGCCTTTCGCCTACCCCAAGTGTGGTCAAGCGTGACCACGTAAGTGACCGGGTTGAGCTGTTGGTGGACGACATACGGGCCCTCCCAGGCTGCCTGAAGCTTATCCGTTGGTACGGGGACCAGCACCCACACCTTTTGACCCACATAGTAGGTCCGCTCCCGGGCGTTCTGGTCATACCAGTGCTTCTGGTCAGCCTGAGCCTGCGTCATGTTGTCATGCACCAACTGCGTCAAGGTCTGCATCTTGTCACGGAAGTGCATGACATACTCCACTATGGACACTTCAGAAGGGTTCGGCTCCTCTTCCCAGGATTCTCTTACCAACCCAAGGGGTCCCCGAACTCGCCTGCCGTACAGGAGCTCGAAGGGGGAGAACCCCGTCGTGGCCTGCGGAACCTCTCGGTAAGCGAACAGCAGGTGTGGGAGGTACCACTCCCAGTCGCGCCCTTGAGTCTCAACCAGCATGCGTAGCATCTGTTTGAGGGTACCATTGAAGTGTTCACACAAGCCATTGGTCTGTGGGTGATACGCACTCGATACCAGGTGCTTCACCTGCATTCTCTTACAGAGAGCCTCCATTAGGCGAGACATAAATTGGGTCCCTTGATCAGTAAGCATTTCCCTGGGAAATCCTACACGTGAAAAGCTGGCCAACAGGGCATCCGCCACCTTATCTGCCCTAGTTGACGACAGAGCTACTGCCTCTGGGTACCGGGTAGCATAGTCTACCACAGTAAGAATATATCGCTTTCCAGAGCTGCTGGGGACGGCCAGCGGGCCCACAATGTCCACCTCGATTCTCTGGAAAGGCTCCTCTATCACTGGTAAAGGGATCAGGGGAGCCTTAAAAGCAGGCCCCGCCTTCCCCACTCTTTGACAAGTGATACAGGAGCGGCAGTAGTTTGACACATCTGTCCCCATCTTAGGCCAATAGAAGTGTTGAGACAGCCGGGCCTTAGTTTTGCTGATCCCCAAGTGTCCAGCTAGTGGGATCTCATGGGCAATCCGCAACAACTCACCCCGGAATTGCTGTGGGACGACCAGCTGTCTTTCCCTCAAACACTCCTTTTGTGATTCTCCGGGTACTGTATCCCGGTATAACCTTCCTCGTTCCCAGAACACCTTCTCCTTATCAGCCTCGTAGAAGTGCGTCCCGGCAAGTTGTCTCAAACTCTCTAGGCTCGCATCTGTGTGCAGAGCGGCCTGAAACTCCTGGCTAGGGGAAGCCAGAAGCGACGTCAGGGTCCCTTCCCCATGGGAACCCTCTTGGACCTGCTGTGGGTCCACCTCTGGTTCAGTCACAGTGATGACTGAGGAGGGTCCGGAAGGCAGACAGTTATCTGCGTTCCAGGCACTCTGACTGCGGGTGACAGCAGCTACGTAGGCTGTCTCCCCGCTGGTTTCTACAGTCCCATCAGCCGGCGCTGCTATGGGCTCGACCTCCCCATCCACCCCCAACACTCCAGGGGCAGTGCTACTTATGGGCTAGTTACCTTCCTCGGTGGCACTAGTCACTTTCATGGCGTCACCTTCCTCACGGTTCCCATGCATCTCCCCATTTCCTGTAGCACCGACACTTGCCCCTGTTAGGGTTTCCTCAGCCATCTCACTCCGCAGAGCGACGTGGCTGGGCACACCTGTACCTATGGACACATTAACCTTCACAGAAAAATCATATCAGGTTCAGCTGGCACAGGTACCACATTTTCACCATCAATCCTAGGGGAAAAAATGGTTATTAGATGCATCATTACAAGATGAAGCATGGCCAGGTAACACATGCGATTTCCCATCATCATCATCATCATCATCATCATCATCAGGGTTAACGTTACCCTTATTAGTAGATTGGGGAGGGGTGTCAGGAACGTAGTATGCAACCATCCTCCCCAAATCATTTCACAACAAAATATCAGTGGGCAAATTATCAGACAGCCCCACTTCCTTCACCCCGCTCCCAGCATCCCAATCAATAAAAACCCGGGCCATCGGTAAGGGACAGCTGATGCCCCCAATCCCAGTGACAGTTAGGGTTTTCCCCGGAATGATTTCTTCAGGGGCCGCCAGTTTGGGTCGGATGAGGGTTCGTTCAGCCCCGGTGTCCTTGAGGCCTGTAGCAACATGGCCTCCCACCGTGACATGCTGTATGTTGTCATACACCCTCCCAACCACACCACCCACCAAAAGAACTGCTGCATTAGGCCCTGGGGCCTTGGCTGGGGTGTTCTTCTGCTTGGTTGGGCAGGAGGGACTGATATGACCAGTCTGATTGAAGGTGTAACACTTGCGAGATTCGGTGGTAGGTCTGGGGCTGTTGGCTACGGGGACAGGACCTCTGGTGAGCTGGCTGGTAGGGGTACTGGCGTTGGTTGCAGGCTTACCCCCTCTCCAGCTGGTGGTGACTGGCTTCCGCACTTCCGACTTACGGTTGGCCTCATAGGCATCGGCAATCTGCGCTGCTTTCGTCAAGTCTTTGGGTTCTCTGTCCATCACGAACTGTCGCACCTCAGCTGGGCAAAGATGAAAGAACTGGTCTTTGATCATCAGGTCTCGCAGCTGTGGAAAGGTGGTCACTGACAGTCCTTGGGTCCACTGGTCAAAGTGGGTCCCCAGTCCATGCACCACATCACTGTAACTGTCGTGTGTGCCACATTGGAGGGTCCGGAACTTTCTACGGTACACCTCGGGTGTAAGCTGGTACTTGGCTATCAGCGCCTGCTTGATGGCCTCATATGTTATGAAAGGCAATTCAGTACCACAATGGACATAGAGGTCAGCGCACATACAGTGACCTGGCAATAACCCAAAAAACAAGAACGAGCTCTGAGACGTGGGAACTCTGTTGACCGCAATCCCTAATCCTCTCAAACCACACTAAAGGCAGCCGTGGATTGCGCCTAACGCTCCCTATGCAACTCGGCATGGCCTGAGAAACTAGCTAGCCTGAAGATAGAAAATAAGCCTACATTGCCTCAGAGAAATACCCCAAAGGAAAAGGCAGCCCCCACATATAATGACTGTGAGTGAAGATGAAAAGACAAACGTAGAGATGAAATAGATTTAGCAAAGTGAGGCCCAACTTTCTGAACAGAGCGAGGATAGGAAAGGTAACTTTGCGGTCAACACAAAACCCTACAAAAACCACGCAAAGGGGCAAAAAGACCCTCCGTACTGAACTTACGGCACGGAGGTACACCCTCTGCGTCCCAGAGCTTCCAGCAAGCAGTAAAAAACAAATTGACAAGCTGGACAGAAAAAAACAGCAAACAAATAGCAAAGAGGAACTTAGCTATGCAGAGCAGCAGGCCACAGGAACGATCCAGGAGGAAACAGGTCCAATACTAGAACATTGACTGGAAGCCAGGATCAAAGCACTAGGTGGAGTTAAATAGAGCAGTACCTAACGACTTCACCACATCACCTGAGGAAGGAAACTCAGAAGCCGCAGTACCACTTTCCTCCACCAACGGAAGCTCACAGAGAGAACCAGCCAAAGTACCACTTGTGACCACAGGAGGGAGCTCTGCCACAGAATTCACAACAGTACCCCCCGTTGAGGAGGGGTCACCGAACCCTCACCAGAGCTCCCAGGACGACCAGGATGAGCCATATGAAAGGCACGAACAAGATCGGGAGCATGGACATCAGAGGCAAAGACCCAGGAATTATCTTCCTGAGCATAACCCTTCCACTTAACCAGATACTGGAGTTTCCGCATTGAAACACGAGAATCCAAAATCTTCTCCACAATATACTCCAACTCCCCCTCCACCAATACCGGGGCAGGAGGATCAACAGATGGAACCATAGGAGCCACGTATCTCCGCAACAATGACCTATGGAATACGTTATGTATGGAAAAAGAATCTGGAAGGGTCAGACGAAAAGACACAGGATTAAGAACCTCAGAAATCCTATATGGACCAATAAAACGAGGTTTAAACTTAGGAGAGGAAACCTTCATAGGAATATGACGAGAAGATAACCAAACCAAGTCCCCAACCCGAAGTCGGGGACCCACACAGCGTCTACGATTAGCGAAATGTTGAGCCTTCTCCTGGGACAAAGTCAAATTGTCCACTACATGAGTCCAAATCTGCTGCAACCTGTCCACCACAGTATCCACACCAGGACAGTCCGAAGACTCAACCTGCCCTGAAGAGAAACGAGAATGGAACCCAGAGTTGCAGAAAAATGGTGAAACCAAGGTAGCCGAGCTGGCCCGAATATTAAGGGCGAACTCAGCCAAAGGCAAAAAGGACACCCAGTCATCCTGATCAGCAGAAACAAATCATCTCAGATATGTTTCCAAAGTCTGATTGGTTCGTTCGGTCTGGCCATTAGTCTGAGGATGGAAAGCCGAGGAAAAAGACAAGTCAATGCCCATCCTACCACAAAAGGCTCGCCAAAACCTCGAAACAAACTGGGAACCTCTGTCAGAAACGATATTCTCTGGAATGCCATGTAAACGAACTACATGCTGGAAAAACAATGGCACCAAATCAGAGGAGGAAGGCAATTTAGACAAGGGTACCAAATGGACCATCTTAGAGAAGCGATCACAGACCACCCAAATGACTGACATCTTTTGAGAGACGGGAAGATCTGAAATAAAATCCATAGAGATATGTGTCCAAGGCCTCTTCGGGACCGGCAAGGGCAAAAGCAACCCACTGGCACGAGAACAGCAGGGCTTAGCCCGAGCACAAATCCCACAGGACTGCACAAAAGTACGCACATCCCGCGACAGAGATGGCCACCAAAAGGATCTAGCCACTAACTCTCTGGTACCAAAGATTCCAGGATGACCAGCCAACACCGAACAATGAACCTCAGAGATAACTTTATTCGTCCACCTATCAGGGACAAACAGTTTCTCCGCTGGGCAACGATCAGGTTTATTAGCCTGAAATTTTTGCAGCACCCGCAACAAATCAGGGGAGATGGCAGACACAATTACTCCTTCTTTGAGGATACCCGCCGGCTCAGATACACCCGGAGAGTCGGGCACAAAACTCCTAGACAGAGCATCCGCCTTCACATTTTTAGAGCCCGGAAGGTATGAAATCACAAAGTCAAAACGGGCAAAAAACAACGACCAACGAGCTTGTCTAGGATTCAACCGCTTGGCGGACTCGAGATAAGTCAAGTTATTATGATCAGTCAAGACCACAATGCGATGCTTAGCTCCTTCAAGCCAATGACGCCACTCCTCGAATGCCCACTTCATGGCCAGCAACTCTCGATTGCCCACATCATAATTTCGCTCAGCGGGCGAAAACTTCCTGGAAAAGAAGGCGCATGGTTTCATCACCGAGCAATCAAAACTTCTCTGCGACAAAACAGCCCCTGCTCCAATCTCAGAAGCATCAACCTCGACCTGGAACGGAAGCGAAACATCTGGTTGACACAACACAGGGGCAGAAGAAAAACGACGCTTCAACTCTTGAAAAGCTTCCACCGCAGCAGAAGACCAATTGACCAAATCAGCACCTTTCTTGGTCAAATCGGTCAATGGCTTAGCAATACTAGAAAAATTGCAGATGAAGCGACGATAAAAATTAGCAAAGCCCAGGAACTTTTGCAGACTTTTCAGAGATGTCGGCTGAGTCCAATTATGGATGGCTTGGACCTTAACAGGGTCCATCTCGATAGTAGAAGGGGAAAAGATGAACCCCAAAAATGAAACCTTCTGAACACCAAAGAGACACTTTGATCCCTTCACAAACAAAGAATTAGCACGCAGGACCTGAAACACCGTTCTGACTTGCTTCACATGAGACTCCCAATCATCCGAGAAGATCAAAATGTCATCTAAGTACACAATCAAGAATTTATCCAGGTACTCTCGGAAGATGTCATGCATAAAGGACTGAAACACTGATGGAGCATTGGCAAGTCCGAATGGCATTACTAGATACTCAAAATGGCCCTCGGGCGTATTAAATGCAGTTTTCCACTCATCGCCTCGCTTAATACGTACAAGATTATACACACCACGAAGATCTATCTTGGTGAACCAACTAGCCCCCTTAATCCGAGCAAACAAATCAGATAACAATGGCAAGGGGTACTGAAATTTAACTGTGATCTTATTTAGAAGGCGGTAATCTATACAAGGTCTCAGTGAACCATCCTTCTTGGCTACAAAAAAGAACCCTGCTCCTAATGGCGACGATGACGGGCGAATATGCCCCTTCTCCAAAGACTCCTTCACATAACTCCGCATAGCGGCGTGCTCAGGCACAGATAAATTAAACAGTCGACCTTTTGGGAATTTACTACCAGGAATCAAATCGATAGCACAATCACAATTCCTATGCGGAGGAAGGGTATTGGACTTGGGCTCATCAAATAAATCCCGGTAATCAGACAAGAACTCAGGAACCTCAGAAGGGGTGGATGACGAAATAGTCAGAAATGGGACATCACCATGTACCCCCTGACAACCCCAGCTGGACACAGACATGGATTTCCAATCTAATACTGGATTATGGACTTGTAGCCATGGCAACCCCAACACGACCACATCATGCAGATTATGCAACACCAGAAAGCGAATAACCTCCTGATGTGCAGGAGCCATGCACATGGTCAGCTGGGTCCAGTACTGAGGCTTATTCTTGGCCAAAGGCGTAGCATCAATTCCTCTCAATGGAATAGGACACTGCAAGGGCTCCAAGAAAAACCCACAACGCCTAGCATACTCCAAGTCCATCAAATTCAAAGCAGCGCCTGAGTCCACAAATGCCATGACAGAATACGATGACAAAGAGCAGATCAAGGTAACAGACAGAAGAAATTTTGACTGTATCGTACCAATGGTGGCAGACCTAGCGAACCGCTTAGTGCGCTTAGGACAATCAGAGATAGCATGAGTGGAATCACCACAGTAGAAACACAGCCCATTCAGACGTCTGTGTTCTTGCCGTTCAACTCTGGTCAAAGTCCTATCGCACTGCATAGGCTCAGGTTTAAGCTCAGGTAATACCGCCAAATGGTGCACAGATTTACGCTCGCGCAAGCGTCGACCGATCTGAATGGCCAAAGACATAGACTCATTCAAACCAGCAGGCATAGGAAATCCCACCATGACATCCTTAAGGGCTTCAGAGAGACCTTTTCTGAAAATAGCTGCGAGCGCACCTTCATTCCACTGAGTGAGTACGGACCACTTTCTAAATTTCTGACAATATACCTCTATTTCATCCTGACCCTGACACAGAGCCAGCAAATTCTTCTCTGCCTGATCCACAGAATTAGGCTCATCGTACAGCAATCCGAGCGCCAGGAAAAATGCATCGATATTACTTAATGCAGGATCTCCTGACACAAGAGAAAATGCCCAGTCCTGAGGGTCACCACGCAAAAAAAGATAACGATCCTAACTTGTTGAACTGGGTCACCAGAGGAGCGAGGTTTCAAAGCCAGAAATAGTTTACAATTATTTTTGAAACTCAGAAATTTAGTTCTATCTCCAAAAAACAAATCAGGAATAGGAATTCTCGGTTCTAACATAGAATTCTGAACCACAAAGTCTTGAATACTTTGTACTCTTGCCGTGAGCTGATCCACACATGAAGACAGACCTTTAATGTCCATTGCTACACCTGTGTCCTGAACCACCCAAATGTCTAGGGGAAAAAAAAGGCAAAACACAGTGCAAAGAAAAAAAAATGGTCTCAGAACTTCTTTTTTCCCTCTATTGGGAATCATTAGTACTTTAGGCTTCCAGTACTGTTATGAAAGGCAATTCAGTACCACAATGGACATAAAGGTCAGCGCACATACAGTGACCTGGCAATAACCCAAAAAACAAGAACGAGCTCTGAGACGTGGGAACTCTGTTGACCGCAATCCCTAATCCTCTCAAACCACACTAAAGGCAGCCGTGGATTGCGCCTAACGCTCCCTATGCAACTCGGCACGGCCTGAGAAACTAGCTAGCCTGAAGATAGAAAATAAGCCTACCTTGCCTCAGAGAAATACCCCAAAGGAAAAGGCAGCCCCCACATATAATGACTGTGAGTGAAGATGAAAAGACAAACGTAGAGATGAAATAGATTTAGCAAAGTGAGGCCCAACTTTCTGAACAGAGCGAGGATAGGAAAGGTAACTTTGCGGTCAACACAAAACCCTACAAAAACCACGCAAAGGGGCAAAAAGACCCTCCGTACCGAACTAACGGCACGGAGGTACACCTTCTGCGTCCCAGAGCTTCCAACAAGAAGTAAAAAACAAATTGACAAGCTGGACAGAAAAAAACAGCAAACAAATAGCAAAGAGGAACTTAGCTATGCAGAGCAGCAGGCCACAGGAATGATCCAGGAGGAAACAGGTCCAATACTAGAACATTGACTGGAAGCCAGGATCAAAGCACTAGGTGGAGTTAAATAGAGCAGCACCTAACGACTTCACCACATCACCTGAGGAAGGAAACTCAGAAGCCGCAGTACCACTTTCCTCCACCAACGGAAGCTCACAGAGAGAACCAGCCGAAGTACCACTTGTGACCACAGGAGGGAGCTCTGCCACAGAATTCACAACACTCATAGTCACCATCTTGTTCTTGAGGGAGGGCAGCAAATGCCTTCAGAGCTTTGCCTCTCAGCCCTGGTGTCAGGTATCGTGCCCATTCATCTGTAGGCAGCCGGTACTGTCTGCAGGATTTCTCAAAGGCCCGCAGAAACGTGTCCAAGTCTCCGTCCTTCTCCATAACAGGGAAGTGATCGGGCCGGGCTTAGGTATCTGAGCGCTGCTGGGCTCACGGTTGGTCTGGGACGACCCCTGCATTCGCAGTTGAGCTAACTGCAGCTGGTACTCCCGCTCCGCTTGCCTCTCGGCTCGCTGGGCCTCTCTCTCAGCTCGGGCCTCTCTCTCTGCTTGCTGGGCCTCCTGCCGGTATTGCTGAATCAGCTGCCGACGTCCATCATAGTCGTCAGTGGGGAATTCTTTCAAGGCCGCCTGCAGGTGGGGGTCCAATTCGCCCGGATCGCTAACAGGGCCAGCATTCAGTGGTTGGACCTCTGCTGCAGCACCATGTTCGCTGGTGCTGGCTTCTGCGGCCTCTGGGCTCTGTGACCTGGCTTGGTCGGCTTCAAATTGCACCAGGTCAGCAACCATTTGAGCCTATCTTGTCCTGGGGGTCAGGCCGTAGTACATGCATATCCCAGCAAGAATGTCCTTCTTCTGCTGGTTGTACCAGGCTTCCCCTTTCGCAGCCATGGTTGCCAAATAAAAGGATAGAAAGACGAAGAGAAGGGAGGGGATAATTACCAGTACGCAATTGTCTCAAGACTAATAAAACACTGCGTTCGTTCTCCAAACTTATTTGCGCAGAGTCCTCACAAGAACTTTCTGCAAATTTTTAGTGAGAGGAATGATCACTCAAACCAAATCACTAATGCTCTAAGATAACCCACCGCCTTGCCTCCAATTTGTCAGGATCCCCCTGACCGCTGCCACCAATTTGTCACGATTCACACCGTGACCGTCACCCCTACGTCACGGGTCGGGGTGACTTTGGGCCAACAGACAGCTATCACATGTGCAGGGGGGCTTATCTTAGTTATCCCTCCACTGCTAACAATGCGATGAGAAAACACACACAAAGCTATTGACCTCTTAGTTTACAGCAGGGGCTTATTGTAGGTATCCCACTGCTTTTCAATATACCACGAACTGCAGGGATTTATGTATATCCCGCTTACAGTTCCACTTAAAACTTGCAGCTCTCTGGCGCCCCCCTTAATCTCAGGTCAGATTAGGTACTGCACCCTGGGTAATTAGTCGCCAGAAAGGCTGCCTGCTATGTACTGGCTATTGGGCACGCTGCAGCGACGCGATAAACTACTCCCACTTAGGCAGGATCAATAATTATCAACGCCGCAGTCGCTACAACGCCACTCCACTACCCAGTACAGAATGTATGTTGCCACCAGCTTCGATTAAACGGGTCCGAAGCTAACCCAACACAGTAGCGTAATTATCTTAAGGAGACTTAGGGTACGGTTTTTAGAGTATGGAGAATGAACTAACATATTATATTATATCCCATAAAAAATTAGGCAGTGCTTTATCAAAAATATTTTATAAAGATGTTACAAATGAGACAATTGCAAATATGTACAAGGGTAATTATGAAATAAACAGGGATTAAATGAGAAAAGGTAACACTCACATGTTCAAAGCATGGCAGGCAACCAGGCTAGGGGAGTTTTTTCCATACGTCCCAGCTCATTGGACGTGCTGCTGGCTTCAGGAGAAGACAAGTCGTCAAGAAGAAGTCTGAGCTGGGGAAGCCTGCCACAAACTTAAAACCTTAAGGCTGTGACATCACAGAAAGGCTGGCTTATCCAGACCCTCCTCTCTCTACATTCTGAGTACTTCAATCTTAAATTTATCTACTTGCTATAACTTCGCTACAAAACATGTCATAGTCATAACAAACCCATCATTCATCTCGGATTAACGTGAGTATTCTAATGAGATCAAATATGTCCTATCTGGGATACATATTTACAGAGCAAGCCCTACTTCTTTACCAGATGGAGTTAGAAGCCCGTGTTTCGAGCGATGTATAGATCCTCCGATGGACTCTAACAATATATATTTTTGTGCTCGTAACGTAAACGGTCGGCCTAATATCTTAGAAAAACTAAACAAAGAACTTCCATGGATTTCTGGAAGTTTCTAGTTCACTTATAGCTGGACAAGAGCTTACACGGCAGGAAATGACGTCGTAAATACCTTGGCTCTCCTAAAACCCCCACACTCTCTGAGAAGGAAAGCCAGGAATTTGAAGCTACAAACTGTTGCAGTATGACTCCAAGAAGGGGGGCTTAGCCCACGCAGGCTAGCAAGAGAACTACTTATGATATTTCATACCATATCGTGACAGCATGTATTTCATTTTACCTCGAGGAAATGAAAGCTATATTGTGATTGGTTGTTGTGGGCAATAAGCACAGGTTTTCCTTCAGATAGAGTTCATAAGAGTGTGGTGGTATGCTTGCAATGATTCAATTCAGTATTTAGTAGGGTTGAGCGAAACGGGTCGAACATTTTCAAAAGTCGCCGACTTTTGGCGAAGTCGAGTTTCATGAAACCCGATCCGACCCCTGTGCGTGGTCGGCCATGCGGTACGCGACTTTCGCGCCAAAGTCGCGTTTCAATGACGCGAAAAGCGCCATTTCTCAGCCAATGAAGGTAAACGCAGAGTGTGGGCAGCGTGATGACATAGGTCCTGGTCCCCACCATCTTAGAGAAGGGCATTGCAGTGATTGGCTTGCTGTCTGCGGCGTCACAGGGGCTATAAAGGGGAGTTCCCGCCGACCGCCATGTTACTGCTGCTGATCTGAGCTTAGGGAGAGGTTGCTGCCGCTTCGTCAGAAGCAGGGATAGCGTTAGGCAGGGTCCATTAACCACAAAACCGCTTGTGCTGTAGCGATTTCCACTGCCCAACACCACCTTCGGTGTGCAGGGACAGTGGAAGCTCCTTTTTTTTTTTTTTTCCTCAGCGCTGTAGCTCATTGGGCTGCCCTAGAAGGCTCCCTGATAGCTGCATTGCTGTGTGTACGCCGCTGTGCAAACCAACTGCTTTTTTCAAAGCACAAATCCTCTTGTTCCTTCCTTTCTGCACAGCTATCTTGTTTGTTTGTCCACACTTTTTATTTAATTTGTGCATCAGTCCACTCCTTATTGCTGCCTGCCATACCTGGCTGAGATTACTGCAGGGAGATAGTAATTGAAGGACAGTTCCTTTTTTTTTTTTTTTTTTGTGGGAGATTAAGATTGACATTTCTGCTAGAGTGCCATCTCTGTCTGTGTCATCTCTCACTCAGTGGGCCATAGAAAGCCTATTTATTTTTTTGCTTGATTTGGGTTCCAAAATCTACCAGAAAAAATCACAACATCAATCAGTGGGAGAAAAATATTGGCCTCAGGGCTTGTGTGCCACTCCTTACTCCTGTGTGTGCCATCTCTCACTCAGTGGGCCATAGAAAGCCTATTAATTTTTTTGCTTGATTAGGGTTCTAAATTCTACCTGAAAAAATCAATAAATCAATCAGTGGGAGATTAATATTGGCCTTTGGGCTTGTGTGCCAGTCCTACGCGTGCCATCTCTCTCTCTCTCAGATAGTGGGCCATAGAAAGCCTATTTTTTTATTATTTTATTGGGTTTATAAATTTTCCCTGGAAAAAAAAAAAAGTGGGAGATTAATATTGGCCTCTGGGCTTGTGTGCCAGTCCTGAGCGTGCCATCTCTCTCACAAATAGTGGGCCATAGAAAGCCTATTTATTTTTTTGGTTGATTTGGGTTCATAATTCTACCTGAAAAAATCAATCAATCAATCAGTGGGAGATTAATATTGGCCTTTGGGCTTGTGTGCCAGTCCTAAGCGTGCCATCTCTCTCTCTCAGATAGTGGGCCATAGAAAGCCTATTTATTATTATTTTTTTATTGGGTTTATAAATTTTCCCTGGAAAAAAAAAAATGGGAGATTAATATTGGCCTCTGGGCTTGTGTGCCAGTCCTGAGCGTGCCATCTCTCTCACAAATAGTGGGCCATAGAAAGCCTATTAATTTTTTGGCTTGATTTGGGTTCCAAAATCTACCAAAAAAAATCACTAAATCAATCAGTGGGAGATTAATATTGGCCTCTGGGCTTGTGTGCCACTCCTGACTCCTGTGAGTGTCATCTGTCACTCAGTGGGCCCTAGAAAGCCTATTTTTTGTTTTATTTGTTTTCTAAATTCTCCCTGAAAAAATCATTTTATTTTCTTTGGTTTCTAAATTATTCCTGAAAAAAATCATTTTTTTTGTATTTTTTTTTCTCTAAAGTCTCCCTGAAAAAAAAAAATAAAATCTGTGGGAGATTCATATTGCCCCTTCTGCTTGTGTGCCAGTCTTGACTCCTGGGTGTGCCATCTCTCTCTCTCTCCCCAATTGTGGGCCATAGAAAGCCTATTAATTTTTTTGCTTGATTTGGGTTCCAAAATCTACCAAAAAAAATCACTAAATCAATCAGTGGGAGATTAATATTGGCCTCTGGGCTTGTGTGCCACTCCTGACTCCTGTGTGCGTCATCTGTCACTCAGTGGGCCCTAGAAAGCCTATTTTTTGTTTTATTTGTTTTCTAAATTCTCCCTGAAACAATCATTTTATTTTCTTTGGTTTCTAAATTATTCCTGAAAAAAATCATTTTTTTTGTATTTTTTTTTCTCTCAAGTCTCCCTGAAAAAAAAAAAAAAAAAAATCTGTGGGAGATTCATATTGCCCCTTCTGCTTGTGTGCCAGTCTTGACTCCTGGGTGTGCCATCTCTCTCTCTCTCCCCAATTGTGGGCCATAGAAAGCCTATTAATTTTTTTGCTTGATTTGGGTTCCAAAATCTACCAAAAAAAATAACTAAATCAATCAGTGGGAGATTAATATTGGCCTCTGGGCTTGTGTGCCACTCCTGACTCCTTTGTGCGTCATCTGTCACTCAGTGGGCCCTAGAAAGCCTATTTTTTGTTTTATTTGTTTTCTAAATTCTCCCTGAAAAAATCATTTTATTTTCTTTGGTTTCTAAATTATTCCTGAAAAAAATCATTTTTTTTGTATTTTTTTTCTCTCAAATCTCCCTGAAAAAAAAAAAAAAAAAAATCTGTGGGAGATTCATATTGCCCCTTCTGCTTGTGTGCCAGTCTTGACTCCTGGGTGTGCCATCTCTCTCTCTCTCCCCAATTGTGGGCCATAGAAAGCCTATTAATTTTTTTGCTTGATTTGGGTTCCAAAATCTACCAAAAAAAATCACTAAATCAATCAGTGGGAGATTAATATTGGCCTCTGGGCTTGTGTGCCACTCCTGACTCCTGGGTGCGTCATCTGTCACTCAGTGGGCCCTAGAAAGCCTATTTTTTGTTTTATTTGTTTTCTAAATTCTCCCTGAAACAATCATTTTATTTTCTTTGGTTTCTAAATTATTCCTGAAAAAAATCATTTTTTTTGTATTTTTTTTTCTCTCAAGTCTCCCTGAAAAAAAAAAAAAAAAAAAAAAACTGTGGGAGATTCATATTGCCCCTTCTGCTTGTGTGCCAGTCTTGACTCCTGGGTGTGCCATCTCTCTCTCTCTCCCCAATTGTGGGCCATAGAAAGCCTATTAATTTTTTTGCTTGATTTGGGTTCCAAAATCTACCAAAAAAAATAACTAAATCAATCAGTGGGAGATTAATATTGGCCTCTGGGCTTGTGTGCCACTCCTGACTCCTGTGTGCGTCATCTGTCACTCAGTGGGCCCTAGAAAGCCTATTTTTTGTTTTATTTGTTTTCTAAATTCTCCCTGAAACAATCATTTTATTTTCTTTGGTTTCTAAATTATTTCTGAAAAAAATCTTTTTTTTGTATTTTTTTTTCTCTCAAGTCTCCCTGAAAAAAAAAAAAAAATCTGTGGGAGATTCATATTGCCCCTTCTGCTTGTGTGCCAGTCTTGACTCCTGGGTGTGCCATCTCTCTCTCTCTCTCCCCAATTGTGGGCCATAGAAAGCCTATTAATTTTTTTGCTTGATTTGGGTTCCAAAATCTACCAAAAAAAATAACTAAATCAATCGGTGGGAGATTAATATTGGCCTCTGGGCTTGTGTGCCACTCCTGACTCCTGTGTGCGTCCTCTCTCACTCAGTGGGCCCTACAAAGCCTTTTTTTTTTTTTTTTTTCCCTAAATTCTCCCTGAAACAATCATTTCATTTTATTTGTTTTATAAATTCTTCTGTAAAAAATAATTTTTTTTAAATTTTTTTTTTTTCTGAAGTCTCCCTTTTAAAAAAAACAAACACAAATCAGTGGGAGATAAATATTTACATTTGCGCTTCAGTGACAGTCCTGCGTGTGTGCCATCTCATTTGTTGCCAACAACAACAGAGTGTGTAACATTGTGGCTGATTTTCGTTGTGGTCTCACCCACCTGTAAAGGGGTAGCTAAATCATACTGAAGTTATAGCTCACCGTGTAAGTTGTGTGACAGCAACAAATACCGTTCGTTTGGTAACGTTTTTAAAACAATGAGGAAGTCTGGTGGAAGAGGTCGTGGCCGGGGGCGTTCATTGTCAGCTGGTAATGAGGGTAGTGGTAGTGGTGGAGCATCAGGTGGTCGTGGGAAAAAAAATATTGCACCTAAGTCTGGAGCTGTGGAGCCAGGTTCGTCGTCTGGCTACACAAGGCCTCGAACCCTCCCTTTTCTGGGAGTAGGAAAACCGCTTTTAAAGCCGGAGCATCAAGAGCAAGTTTTGGCTTATCTTGCTGACTCAGCCTCTAGCTCTTTTGCCTCCTCTCGTGAAACTGGTAAAAGTAAAAGCAGCGCGTCGTTAGTGGATGTTCACGGTCAGGGACAAGTCGCTTCCTTGTCCTCTTCAGCAAAAACAACAACAGAGAAGAATGCAGCAGGCGACACAATGGGTTACTCCATGGAGCTCTTTACACATACCGTCCCTGGCTTAGAAAGTGAAGCAGTTAACAGTCCATGCCCATTACAAGTTGAATCTGACATGGAGTGCACTGATGCACAGCCACAGCCAGACTACTATGCTGGTCCTTTGACTCAGACCACAACATTGCCCTCGCAGGGTGCTGATCAAGAATCAGACCCTGATGAGACTATGTTGCCCCATCACGAACGCTATACCACCGACCGACACGGTGACACAGACGAAGTTGCACACGAGCTACAAGAAGAGGTAATAGATGACCCAGTTCTTGACCCCGATTGGCAGCCATTGGGGGAACAGGGTGCAGGCGGCAGCAGTTCTGAAGCGGAGGAGGAGGGGCCGCAGCAGGCATCAACATCGCAACAGGTTCCATCTGCCGGGCCCGTATCTTGGCCAAAACGCGTGGCAAAGTCAAAACCTGTTGGAGGACAGCGTGGCCATCCGGTTAAAGCTCAGTCTGCAATGCCTGAAAAGGTATCCGATGCTAGAAAGAGTGCAGTCTGGCATTTTTTTAAACAACATCCAATTGATCAGCACAAAGTAATCTGTCAAAAATGTTCAACTACCTTAAGCAGAGGGCAGAATCTGAAAAGTCTCAATACAAGTTGCATGCATAGACATTTAACCACCATGCATTTGCAAGCTTGGACTAAGTACCAAACGTCCCTTAAGGTTGTAGCACCCTCGGCCAATGAAGCTACTCATCAACGCAACATCCCTTCCGGCAGTGTAGGGCCACCATTTTCTGCACCACCTGCAGTATCTGTGCAGGTTTCTTTGCCAGGCCAAAGCAGTCAGGGTCAGGGAATCTCCAGTTTCGTAGTAGGAAACACTGCATCTAGGGCACCGGCGGCAACAATACCATCTCCCACCGTCTCTCAGTCTGCCATGTCCACCGGCACCCCCGCTAGTTCCACGATCTCCAGCTCTCCAGTCCAGCTCACCCTACATGAGACTATGGTTAGAAAAAGGAAGTACTTAGCCTCGCATCCGCGTACACAGGGTTTGAACGCCCACATAGCTAGACTAATCTCGTTAGAGATGATGCCCTACCGGTTAGTTGAAAGCGAAGCTTTCAAAGACCTGATGGACTACGCTGTACCACGCTACGAGCTACCCAGTCAACACTTTTTTTCCAGAAAAGCCATCCCAGCCCTCCACCAGCATGTTAAAGAGCGCATCGTCCATACACTCAGGCAATCTGTGAGCACAAAGGTGCACCTGACAACAGATGCATGGACCAGTAGGCATGGCCAGGGACGTTACGTGTCCATCACGGCACACTGGGTAAATGTGGTGGATTCAGGGTCCACAGGGGACAGCAAGTTTGGGACAGTTCTGCCTAGCCCACGGTCTAGGAAACAGTTGGCTGTAGCCGTTCGCACCCCCTCCTCCTCCTCCTCTTCCTCGTCCTCCTGCAGAAGCGAGAGCTCGTCCACAGACCGCAGTCGCACAACCACTCCATCCGCAGCTGCCACTGTTGCACACCAGGTCTCCCATTATGGGGCAGCTACTGGCAAACGTCAGCAGGCTGTATTGGCTATGAAGTGTTTGGGCGACAACAGACACACCGCGGAAGTTCTGTCCGAGTTCTTGCAGCAAGAAACTCAGTCGTGGCTGGGCACTGTAGATCTTGAGGCAGGCAAGGTAGTGAGTGATAACGGAAGGAATTTCATGGCTGCCATCTCCCTTTCCCAACTGAAACACATTCCTTGCCTGGTTCACACCTTAAACCTGGTGGTGCAGTGCTTCCTGAAAAGTTATCCGGGGTTATCCGACCTGCTCCTCAAAGTGCGTGGACTTTGCGCACATATCCGCCGTTCGCCTGTACACTCCAGCCGTATGCAGACCTATCAGCGTTCTTTGAACCTTCCCCAGCATCGCCTAATCATAGACGTTGTTACAAGGTGGAACTCAACACTGCACATGCTTCAGAGACTGTGCGAACAGAGGCGGGCTGTTATGTTTTTGTGGGAGGATACACATACACGGGCAGGCAGTAGGATGGCAGACATGGAGTTGTCAGGTGTGCAGTGGTCGAAGATTCAAGACATGTGTCAAGTCCTTCAGTGTTTTGAGGAATGCACACGGCTGGTTAGTGCAGACAACGCCATAATAAGCATGAGCATCCTCCTAATGTGTCTGCTGATGCAAAGTTTGACGCACATAAAGGATCAGGCGTCTGCACCAGAGGAAGAGGAAAGCCTTGATGACAGTCAGCCATTATCTGGTCAGGGCAGTGTACAGGACGAGGTAGCGGGCAAAGAGGAGGTGGAGGATGAGGAGGATGATGGGGATGAGTATATTTTTAATGAGGAAGCTTTCCCGGGGTCATTGGAAATTGGTGGCGTGGCAAGGGCGGGTTCTGGTTTTTTGAGGGACACAAGTGACGTAGATTTGCCTGCAACTGCCCCTCAACCAAGCACAACCGCAGATTTGACAACTGGAACTTTGGCCCACATGGCGGATTATGCCTTGCGTATCCTCAAAAGGGACACACGCATTACAAAAATGATGAACGATGACGATTACTGGTTGGCCTGCCTCCTTGATCCTCGCTATAAAGGCAAATTGCAAAATATTATGCCACATGAGAACTTGGAACTAATATTAGCAACAAAACAATCAACTCTTGTTGACCGTTTGCTTCTGGCATTCCCTGCACACAGCGCCCGTGATCGTTCTCACACGAGCTCCAGGGACCAGCAGACCAGAGGTGTTAGAGGGGCAGAAATCAGAAGTGGCGTTGGCCAGAGGGGTTTTCTGACCAGGTTGTGGAGTGATTTTGCTATGACCGCAGACAGGACAGGTACTGCAGCATCAATTCAAAGTGACAGGAGACAACATTTGTCCAGTATGGTTACAAACTATTTTTCATCCCTTATCGACGTTCTCCCTCAACCGTCATTCCCATTTGATTACTGGGCATCCAAATTAGACACCTGGCCAGAATTGGCAGAATATGCATTGCAGGAGCTTGCTTGCCCGGCAGCTAGTGTCCTATCAGAAAGAGTATTCAGTTCTGCAGGTTCAATACTAACTGAAAAAAGGACTCGTCTGGCTACCCAAAATGTAGATGATCTAACCTTCATTAAAATGAACCACAACTGGATTTCGAAATCTTTTGCCCCACCTTGCCCGGCTGACACCTAACTTTCCTATGAAAAGGTCTTGCCTGTGGACTCTTCTGAATGACTTTTCCAATCTCGTAATTTTCTGCACCTGATTGTCCAGCATACGACATGTTTACTCCTAACAAAATGGCCAAACTCCCCACACGGGGCCGTGGTATCGCCAATTGCGCCAGCACCCGTGAGAGTGCTGTTTGTCTGAAGAGGTGGGTGTGCCCGCTTTTGGTCGACGGCACTGCCACTGGGTCCCTCATAGTACAATAAAGTGTCTCTGGCGGTGGTGGTGCGCACCCAACGTCAGACACACCATTGTAATATGAGGGGCCCTGGGCCTGTACCGCCGGCCACAAGACAGTTCCCCCCCCCAGCTCAAACAGTGCTCTACCACTAGCAAAATTATCTCTCACAGCTTCACCAATGTTTAGTCTATGCGCTGACATCCTTCAATGCCTGGCACTGACAATACCATTGTTTTGACATTTTTGCTATGTTAGGCCTTCGAAGCCTGTCTGCGGTCCGTTCTTTCTACAACTACTACACTGACCAGGCCACTGCTGGCCGTGTTCCCCTGGAACCAATTTAAACTTGCCTACAGCCAGCCCAATTTTGTTATGTTAGGCCTTCTTAGCCTGTCTGCCGTCACTCCTTCCACTAGACTTCCACTGACCAGACCACTGTTGCCCGTGTACCCCTGGAACCAATTTTAAATTGCCAACAGCCAAATGTTATTATGTTAGGCCTTTGATGCCTGTCTGCCGTCACTCCTTCCACTAGACTTCCACTGACCAGACCACTGTTGCCCGTGTACCCCTGGAACCAATTTTAAATTGCCAACAGCCCAATGTTATGATGTTAGGCCTTTGATGCCTGTCTGCCGTCACTCCTTCCACTAGGCCTCCACTGACCTGTCTACTGCTGCCCGTGTTCCCATGGAACCAATTGTAAATTGCCTACAGCCAGCCCATTTTATTACGTTAGGCCTTCGAAGCCTGTCTGCGGTCCCTCCTTCCACTAGGCCTCCACTTACCTGTCTACTGCTGCCCGTGTTCCCCTGGAACCAATTTTAAATTGCCTACAGCCAGTCCAATTTATTATGTTAGGGCTTCGAAGCCTGTCTGCGGTCCCTCCTTCCACTAGGCCTCCACTGACCTGTCTACTGCTGCCCGTGTTCCCCTGGAACCAATTTTAAATTGCCTACAGCCAGCCCATTTTATTATGTTAGGCCTTTGAAGCCTGTCTGCGGTCGCTCCTTCCACTAGGCCTCCACTTACCTGTCTACTGCTGCCCGTGTTCCCCTGGAACCAATTTTAAATTGCCTACAGGCAGCCCAATTTATTATGCTAGGGCTTCGAAGCCTGTCTGCGGTCACTCCTTCCACTAGGCCTCCACTGACCTGTCTACTGCTGCCCGTGTTCCCCTGGAACCAATTTTAAACTGCTTACAGGCAGCCCAATTTATTATGTTAGGGCTTCGAAGCCTGTCTGCGGTCCCTCCTTCCACTAGGCCTCCACTGACCTGTCTACTGCTGCCCGTGTACCCCTTGAACCAACATCATAAAATAAAAAAAAAAGTATTTTGCTTATAAAAAAGAAAATACTGGTGAGATATCAAATGCAGACATTTTCACATTAAAAACAAACACACAACTAATATCTGGTACAGTACTAAAAATGGCCACCAGCTACAATTACTTTATCCTGCAAGTATTTAACTGAAAGGTTTTTTAAATTGAAAACACAGATATGGCATCCACCGAGTGTTGTCCTGTCGCGTCTTTTTTATATTATTGCCGAGAAGATGCAAAACAATGAAAATAATAAAATCATTAATTACCAAAATAATAGAGAAAGTCAACACCACATTGCAAATAAACATTCATTCCAAATAAAGAAGCAGGGCGCGTCCGAGGGTGAGTATATACCTAATAAGAATATAATCACCCTCGGACGCGCAATGCTTATTTCCAACAGCCTTCCTTCCTAAGAATCAGCCCTTCCGTGGTGTAGAGAGACGTTGTGTTACACTTCAAGGTGTTCCCCAGGTTGTCTTTCCTGAGCTTCGATCTTCCGACTCTCGTTTAGTAGTTCTTGGAAACTACACTGCATTAGGCCTTCAAATTGGGTATGGGGTGTAGAGAGAGGGTGTGTTACACTCCAAGGTGTTCCCCAGGTTGCCTTTCCTGAGCTTCGATCTTCCGGCTCTCGTTTAGTAGTTGTTGGAAACTACGCTGCATTAGGCCTTCAAATTGGGTATGGGGTGTAGAGAGAGGGTGTGTTACACTCCAAGGTGTTCCCCAGGTTGCCTTTCCTGAGCTTCGATCTTCCGGCTCTCGTTTAGTAGTTCTTGGAAACTACACTGCATTAGGCCTTCAAATTGGGTATGGGGTGTAGAGAGAGGGTGTGTTACACTCCAAGGTGTTCCCCAGGTTGCCTTTCCTGAGCTTCGATCTTCATGCTCTCGTTTAGTAGTTGTCGGAAACTACGCTGCATTAGGCCTACAAATTGGGTATGGGGTGTAGAGAGAGGGTTTGTTACACTCCAAGGTGTTCCCCAGGTTGCCTTTCCTGAGCTTCGATCTTCCGGCTCTCGTTTAGTAGTTGTTGGAAACTACGCTGCATTAGGCCTTCAAATTGGGTATGGGGTGTAGAGAGAGGGTGTGTTACACTCCAAGGTGTTCCCCAGGTTGCCTTTCCTGAGCTTCGATCTTCCGGCTCTCGTTTAGTAGTTCTTGGAAACTACACTGCATTAGGCCTTCAAATTGGGTATGGGGTGTAGAGAGAGGGTGTGTTACACTCCAAGGTGTTCCCCAGGTTGCCTTTCCTGAGCTTCGATATTCCGGCTCTCGTTTAGTAGTTGTTGGAAACTACACTGCATTAGGCCTACAAATTTGGTATGGGGGAAACATTGGCGCATCTGCGGTCCCTCCTTCCTCTAGGCCTCCACTGACCTGTCTACTGCTGCCCGTGTTCCCCTGGAACCAATTTTAAATTGCCTACAGGCAGCCCAATTTATTATGTTAGGGCTTCGAAGCCTGTCTGCGGTCCCTCCTTCCACTAGGCCTCCACTGACCTGTCTACTGCTGCCCGTGTACCCCTTGAACCAACATCATAAAATAAAAAAAAAAGTATTTTGCTTATAAAAAAGAAAATACTGGTGAGATATCAAATGCAGACATTTTAACATTAAAAACAAACACACAACTAAAATCTGGTACAGTACTAAAAATGGCCACCAGCTACAATTACTTTCTCCTGCAAGTAGTTAACTGAAAGGTTTTTTAAATTGAAAACACAGATATGGCATCTACCGAGTGTTGTCCTGTCGCGTCTTCTTTATATTATTGCCGAGAAGATGCAAAACAATGAAAATAATAAAATCATTAATTACCAAAATAATAGAGAAAGTCAACACCACATTGCAAATAAACATTCATTCCAAATAAAGAAGCAGGGCGCGTCCGAGGGTGAGTATATACCTAATAAGAATATAATCACCCTCGGACGCGCAATGCTTATTTCCAACAGCCTTCCTTCCTAAGAATCAGCCCTTCCGTGGTGTAGAGAGACGTTGTGTTACACTCCAAGGTGTTCCCCAGGTTGCCTTTCCTGAGCTTCGATCTTCCGGCTCTCGTTTAGTAGTTGTTGGAAACTACGCTGCATTAGGCCTTCAAATTGGGTATGGGGTGTAGAGAGATGGTGTGTTCCACTCCAAGGTGTTCCCCAGGTTGCCTTTCCTGAGCTTCGATCTTCCGGCTCTCGTTTAGTAGTTCTTGGAAACTACACTGCATTAGGCCTTCAAATTGGGTATGGGGTGTAGAGAGAGGGTGTGTTACACTCCAAGGTGTTCCCCAGGTTGCCTTTCCTGAGCTTCGATCTTCCGGCTCTCGTTTAGTAGTTCTTGGAAACTACACTGCATTAGGCCTTCAAATTGGGTATGGGGTGTAGAGAGAGGGTGTGTTACACTCCAAGGTGTTCCCCAGGTTGCCTTTCCTGAGCTTCGATCTTCCGGCTCTCGTTTAGTAGTTCTTGGAAACTACACTGCATTAGGCCTACAAATTGGGTATTGGGTGGAGAGAGATGGTGTGTTACACTCCAAGGTGTTCCCCAGGTTTCCTTGCCATTGCTTCGGTCTTCCGACTCTCGTTTAGTAGTTGTAGAAAAGTACACTGCATTAGGCCTACAAAATGGGTATGGGGTGTAGAGAGAGGGTGTGTTACACTCCAAGGTGTTCCCCAGGTTGCCTTTCCTGAGCTTCGATCTTCCGGCTCTCGTTTAGTAGTTCTTGGAAACTACACTGCATTAGGCCTACAAATTGGGTATGGGGTGGAGAGAGATGGTGTGTTACACTCCAAGGTGTTCCCCAGGTTTCCTTGCCATTGCTTCGGTCTTCCGACTCTCGTTTAGTAGTTGTAGAAAAGTACACTGCATTAGGCCTACAAAATGGGTATGGGGTGGAGAGAGATGGTGTGTTACACTCCAAGGTGTTCCCCAGGTTGCCTTTCCTGAGCTTCTATCTTCAGGCTCTCATTAAATTGTGGTTAAATGGAACAACTGCATTTGGCGTACTAGTTGGTTTGGGGCCTACTATCGGTGTCTGCCACTCCTTGCTGTTCTCCTGGTTTCCTGTCCTGAAATTCCATTTTCAGGCTCTCGTTAAGTAGTTGTTAATGTTAGACTGCATTTGGCCTACTAGTTGGGTTGGGGCCTACTATCGGTGTCTGCCACTCCTTGCTGTTCTCCTCCACTGAACAAAGCTGTGCCGCCTGTTTACTACGGTTGCCAATTTTGAACTGCATTTCGACTACTTACTGATTTGGCCCTACTCTCTGTGTCAGCCTCTCATTCCAGTTGTCCTCCACTGCAATGCCCCCTGGTTATTCCTGTGTTACCAATTTTGAACTGCATTTAGCCCACTTTATTCTTTGGGCCTATATCTGTGTTTCCACTTCATCGTGCCCATTGCCCAGCCAGTGATAGATGAGTCTGCTGGTAAATTGACCCATAACGCAACATTCCCCGTGCATGCTACACAACAACATTGTGACCCTGCTGAAAGTCAGGTTGCTCTTCCCGCATACCATACCACCTTACACGGGGACAAAGAGGAAGGTGCAGATGAAAGTGCAGGTTCCTTCATCAGGTGGGGGGAGGAATACTAGTTGGCGACGTCACTGGCACAGGGCCTCTCATAGTACGCAAAAGTGTTGCTGCCGGTGGGAGGCGCCCCCGCCGTGCAAACACACCGCTGTACTTTGAGGGGCCCTGTGCCAGTGCCAATGCCAACAAGTGGGCCCCCCTTGCTTGCTCAGGATCACAGCACTTGCAAAGTTGAAATACTTACCTCTCCCTGCTCCACTGCCGTGACGTGGTCCAGATTTCCTGGGCCCACTAATTACTTGAACCAGCCCTACCCCACACAACTTTAGCCAAATGACCCCCAATTTCAAATGCCTTCCAATTATTATAAGGTAAATTACGCTTGACAAGCTTCATTAAGAAGAATGGATGGTTTTGACATTAAAATGGGCACTCTAGGTGTTTTCCTGGCCCCCACTCACTGCCGACTATGCTGCCCCATTGACTTGCATTGGGTTTCGTGTTTCGGTCGATCCCGACTTTTCGCCATAATCGGCCGATTTCACTCGACCCGACTTTTGAGATAGTCGGGTTTCGCGAAACCCGGCTGGACTCTAAAAAGGTCAAGGTCGCTCAACTCTAGTATTTAGTAGTTGTGCTGGATTAAATTTTTGTTTCTAAAAACACAATCAAAATGGCCACAAGGGGGTGTCATAATTCATCTGAGAACTTTTGCCACATTTACAGCTGTTTTGTAAAGAAGAAACAATGAAGGAACATTACGAGCTTTGTTAAAAAAGTGCATTATGCTTACTTTGTTGTAAAACTAGTTGATCAGGAAAGGTTGTGGGCTTCACAGCAGTGTGTTTTGTTTGTAAAGAAGAATTATGACAGAACATGCAATGTAGAGGGATTCAATGTTAAAAATAAGAAGGAAATGATATACCCGGACCTCCCAACAATGATTACCCCTTTGCTTCCTGGTCCAGGAATACCTGACTCTTCACCTCCAGAGAAACTTAATTCAGAAGATTCAGAACATGAACAGAAAGATTCTGATGAAGACATTCAGGCAGGTCCAAATTAGCCAAAGCTTTTTTTTTGGAGCTCAAATTAAATGATTTAGTCAGGATCTTGGACCTTCCTAAATATTCTGCAGAATTTTAAGTGTTTAGACTTAAGGTACCTTCACACTGAGCAACTTTTGAATGAGAACGATAGCGATCCGTGACGTTGCAGCGTCCTGGATAGTGATCTCGTTGTGTTTGACATGCAGCAGCGATCAGGATCCTGCTGTGACATCGCTGGTCGGAGCTAGAAGGCCAGAACTTTATTTCGTCGCTGGATCACCCGCTGTCATCGCTGGATCGGCGTGTGTGATGCCGATCCAGCGATGTGTTCACTTGTAACCAAGGTAAACATCGGATTACTAAGCGCAGGGCTGCACTTAGTAACCCGATATTTACCCTGGTTACCATTGTAAATGTAAAAAAAACACTACATACTCACATTCCGGTGTCTGTCACATCCCTCGCCGTCAGCTTCCCGCACTGACTGTGAGCGCCGGCCGTAAAGCACAGCGGTGACGTCACCGCTGTGCTGTGCTTTACGGCCGGCGCTGACACAGTCAGTGCAGGGAAGCTGACGGCGAGGGACATGACAGACACCGGAATGTGAGTATGTAGTGTTTTTTTTTTTTTACATTTACAATGGTAACCAGGGTAAGTATACCGAGTTACTAAGCGTGGCCCTGCGCTTAGTAACCCGATGTATACCCTGGTTACCCGGGGACTTCGGAATCGTTGGTCGCTGGAGAGCTGTCTGTGAGACAGCTCTCCAGCGACCACACAACGACTTACCAACGATCACGGCCAGGTCGTGTCACTGGTCGTGATCGTTGGTAAATTGTTTAGTGTAACGGTACCTTTAAGCAAAGAATGAGTTTTTCATGATACGAAAGCAGAGCAAAGGAATTCCTTCCATACTTTTCTCAAAACAGTTATCTAGTGTATTGCTGTGATGTTCCTAGACTGATTTAAAAATTTTACATTAAGCACAATGTGTATGAGTGGAGACTCTTTATTGATTCACCCCGAAAAAAGTCTGAAGGCTGTGCTACTGTACAATTACAGCAAGTATGCTTCAGTACCTGTAGGGCATTCTGTGCACTTCAAGGAAAGCTAAGATAATTTAGACTTTATTCTCAAGAAACTTAACTACGAGGATCAAGGATGGTCAATATGTGGTGATCTGAAAGCTCTCTCTTTGCTCCTTGGACAGCAAGGAGAACACAGGAACTGCCCATGCATTTTGTGTGAAAGGCACAGCCAGGATAGGACTTGTCACTGTAATTAAAAAAGATAGCCAACAAAAAAAATTTTGCAACCTGGACTCAAGAAGACAGTTGCGGAAAGTTTTGTTGATCCCACTAAATTTCTCTTGCCACCACTCCACATATGCTTGGACTGACGGACCAGTTTTTCAATACACTACCGAAAGGAAAGAATTTTAAGTACCTGTGCACTAAGCTTCAGGGACTGTCCGAAGCAAAACTGAAGGAATGCCTTTTTGTGGGTCTGGATATTTGGAAAATTATGAAGAAGAACATGTTTGCAATAAAAATGAAAGCTATGGAGGAAAGGGATTGTGATTCTTTTAAAGAAGTCATGAAGAAATTTCTAGGTAACAACAAATATTCAAGGCTTTGGGTCATCTGGTGAATTTGATCTTAAATTGTTAACATACTCATTTGGATTACTTTTCTGAAAACTATGGTGCTGTTAGTGAAGAGCAAGGGAAAATATTTAATCAGGATATCAAAGAGATGGAATGATGATACCAATGTAAATGGAACGTAAACATGAGAGACAACTGCTGAATGCTTCCTAGAAGATCCGCAGGCATTCAAAGTTTCAAAGAGAAAAGGAAAAGGTGCAAGAATGAATTTCCAATAAAGTTGCAGAATGAATTTATAACCCCTTCGCTACCACCGATATGCATTAAAACAGTGGCCACTAGGGTTGAGCGACTTTTACTTTTTTAGAGTCGAGTCGGGTTTCGCAAAACCCGACTATCTCAAAAGTCAAGTCGAGTGAAATTGGCCGATTATCGCGAAAAGTCGGGGATCGACCGAAACACGAAACCCAATGCAAGTCAATGGGCAATATCTCTCTCTCTCTCTCTCCTCCGTCCCTGAACAGAAAAGCTGGTGTTACACATTGCAAATCGCTACAGTGCGCAAGCAAGAAGATGGCGATCGGCGTGCACGCCCCTAAGACCTATGTCATCACTCTGCCCACGCTCCATCATTGGCTGAAAAAATGGCACCAAACGCGTCATACGAAACGCGACTTTGGCGCGAAGATCGCCGACCGCATGGCCGATCCCACACTAGGATCGGGTCGGGTTTCATGAAACCCGACTTTGCCAAAAGTCGGCGACTTTTGAATTTGTCCGATCCGTTTTGCTCAAGCCTAGTGGCCACTAAGGACACTTATTACCTCATCGCCATTTTAAAACAGTGATTGGGGATAAAGGCCCCTTCACATTAAGCGACGCTGCAGCGATACCGACAACGATCCGGATCGCTGCAGCGTCGCTGTTTGGTCGCTGGAGAGCTGTCACACAGACAGCTCTCCAGCGACCAACGATGCCGGTAACCAGGGTTAACATCGGGTAACTAAGCGCAGGGCCGCGCTTAGTAACCCGATGTTTACCCTGGTTACCATCCTAAAAGTAAAAAAAACAAACACTACATACTTACCTACAGCCGTCTGTCCTCCAGCGCTGTGCTCTGCACTCCTCCTGTACTGGCTGTGAGCACAGCGGCCGGAAAGCAGAGCGGTGACGTCACCGCTCTGCTTTCCGGCTGACCGACGCTCACAGCCAGTACAGGAGGAGTGCAGAGCACAGCGCTGGAGGACAGACAGCTGTAGGTAAGTATGTAGTGTTTGTTTTTTTTTACTTTTAGGATGGTAACCAGGGTAAACATCGGGTTACTAAGCGCGGCCCTGCGCTTAGTTACCCGATGTTTAACCTGGTTACCAGTGAAGACATCGCTGGATCGGTGTCACACACGCCGATCCAGCGATGTCAGCAGGAGTCCAGCGACGAAATAAAGTTCTGGACTTTATTCAGCGACCAACGATCTCCCAGCAGGGGCCTGATCGTTGGTCGCTGTCACACATAACGATTTCATTAACGATATCGTTGCTACGTCACAAAAAGCAACGATATCGTTAACAATATCATTATGTGTGAAGGTACCTTTAGGCCGTAGCATCCCCACAGAGTCAGAAAATCTCCAGGGTCTTGGCTACCAGGGGTAGCTAAGACCTCAGAGAACATGATCAGTGCTGGATTTATTGGTGTCCGATCACTTGATTGCAGTTATTCAGTGAATAAAAATATCAAAAATTTGACTAAAATGTTCTGAAAATTAGCAATTTGAAACTTTGAATGATTATTCCTTTTATACAGAAAGTTATTCCACACAAAACCATTAAAATGACATGTCTGCTTTACATCAGCACCATTTGTAAAATGTTGTTTTATTTTGTTAGCATTTTTAAATATTTAAAAATGTAGCAGTAATTTTTCATTTTTTTTAAAGGAAATGTGCAAAAAATATTTTTTAAGGGACTTTTTCAGTTTTGAAGTGACTTTGGGGGTTCTATATATTGGAATCCCCAAAAAGTGATACCATTTTGATTTCAGGCAGTTGTTTAAACATTCAGGTGCTTTTATGGAATTAATGCAAATTGGCATGACAGGAAAGAAAAAATTTATTTTTACCACCTAAACTTCTGAACAGGTCACTGTAGTCAGCACACTTTAAGGACGTCGTTTTTCAATCAACTGCCATAGCACACATCAGGACCACATGTTAAAGATCTCAAGATGCAAACGAGATTAAAGAGGAAATGCCCACAGTCTGAAAACCATCTAGATGCCATAGTTACTATTGAAAACAGCATTTAAGAGGTTAAACGACCATAGTTGGTGCCAACACTGATTGTGGCTGATGCAGCAAGTTGTCATTTATAGTTTACAGCTCATATCTGCTGGATTCTCACCTGTCAGGGGATTGCTATTTACTTATATTGCATGTCAGTAAAAAGACGTATTGGTGGTCACTAAGGGGCTAATTTAGAAATGTTTGAAATGTTATTTATTAACTCTTTTGTGTAACATATCTCTCTAATTTAAAGGCATAAGAATTGAAAGTTTGAAAATGGTGAAAGTTTCTCAAAATTTCAATTTTTTTCACAAATAAATGCATAAAAGTCATTTGAAAGAAATTTTACCACTAACATGAAGTACAATATGTCATGAAAGAACAGTCTCAGAATCAGTGCGATCCGTTGAAACATTCCAGAGTTATAATCTCATAAAATGACACTGGTCAGAATTGTAAAATTTGGCTTTGTCATTAAGGTCAAAATTTGCTCGATCATTAAGGGGTTAATTATTTTTTATATATAATATTGTGTACACTCCCTGACAGAAGTTATGTCTCTTATCCATGTTATGTACCGTATTTTTCCGACCATAAGACGCACTTTTTTTCCTCCAAATTTGGGAGGAAAGTGTGGGTGCGTCTTATGGTACGGATGTAGCATGTGGGGAGGGGGGCAGCAGTGAGTGGGATCGCACTGTTATCCCACTTCAGGATGTCCCCGCTGCCCAGAATCAGCCTGGAGAAACCATGTGCTCCCGATGATTAAGTGCAGTGAATATTCATTAGCGGCTCCCCGCCCACCTATCAGCTGAGCTGTGAGCCGGGAGCAGCAAATGCTTAAGCAGGGACACACATGGCTTCTCCAGCGCTGATTCCTGCAGCAGCTGGGCAGGTCTTTGTGTCTGGGGGAGAGGAGGCAGCAGCAGGGGCCAAGGGAGAGAGGAGATGGCTGCATACCTGCTTGCCATGCCTGGGCTGGACGCTGAGTTCTGTGCAGGAGGACCTGTGATGATGTCAGGAGTGGGCGGGCTGGAGCATCACATGGCAGCTCAGAGCCCTCCCTCTTCCTGACATCATCACAGGTCCTTCAGGCTCTCCAGTCTCCACTAGAATCTGCAGCTTCCTCAACCTGTGCTGTGTAAAGGAAAGAGGGACTGCTCTGTGTGCAGTCATGGGACGCTCCAGCTTTAACCTCACCACAGTGTGGCTGGCTGCCACATTTAAGAGGTTAGTCTTTACAAAACACAATAAAGCACTCTGCCACTCCTTTGGTGAACTATAACTCCCAGCATGTCATAGGATCTGCAGGACATGCTGGGAGTTATAGTTCTCCCATGGGATTTTAAAGCAGCACTCCAGTGTTATTTTGCAGTGCTGGAGTGGTGCTTTAAATATAAGCCCTGTGCCCCCATTCTTATACTCACCCTCCAGCATCTTCATACAATACTTTACAGACACCACACTGGTCCCGCAGCTT
The DNA here is from genome assembly GCF_032444005.1 of Ranitomeya imitator. NCBI lineage: Eukaryota > Metazoa > Chordata > Amphibia > Anura > Dendrobatidae > Ranitomeya > Ranitomeya imitator. Next base: position 538,451,510 of record NC_091284.1, on the reverse strand, counting down.
CCAACATAATAACATACTATTATATATAATAACACCACATATAATAGTATGTCATTTATGTTATTAAATATTTTACCACATTTTTTAGCTTCAAATATTTTTTTTCCCTATTTTCCACCTCTAAAACCTGGGTGCGCCTTATAGTCCGGTGCGTCTTATAGTCCGAAAAATACGGTAAGTAAAAGCTTACAACCTGATGTTAAATTCATCCATTGGTTGTATAAATTATTCTTTTGAAAGCTGAAACCTTCCGAAACGTGGTTTAGGTTAAGAAAATAAATTGGCATCAATGCAGAAATATTGATCAGTTAATGGACACAGAATGGTCAGATTTTGACAAGACAAACATGTTGTCGCCCACGGAAAGCAATGTGATATTCAAACAAATAATTAACTTAAAATACAAATATATGTTGCAAAACATTTGGTGAGTAAAGTTGTAGTGCTATTGGAGGTGAGTGATAGTTTTGTTTTTTATTTTTGTTTTATTACAGGAGACAAGGAATTCAATTGAATGTCAAGTCATCAGTCTTCCCCATGATTGTGGAGCCTACTGAAATAGACTAAGAAACCTTTTTAAATGCTTAGGAAACACACTCTATTATGGATGATAATCAGTGCTCTCCAGTAACCAATAGTCTCCTATATTAATATCCAATATTATGTATTATGACAGAGTTACTGGTGAAAGGATGGAGGGGAGATACATGTTACTGCGCATGATGGTGTCATTGGTGTAAGACCAGAATAGTTTCATCCAGAACAATATGTGTTGTGTCGGTTTATTGAAAGTTATATTATGGACTGGTCTTAGTGGACCTCCATAGAGTGGGTGGAAGGGGGTCCACCGTATGTTCTCACCATCATTTCACCAGTGACTCTGTCACAGTATTTGATGTAGAAGTTTTTTTTATTGGATGGCTGTCAGCAAACAGTCATCCATAGGCTTCCATGTACAAAAAATGATTGTTATTGTTTTTAACAAAACTACACAATATAATACTAAAAAGGCATCATAGCAAATTGTATATAGCAACTTAATTCAATTCAGGAAAAGTTAATGTGGTTATACACTTTCAGAAAACATTTTTCCTTTGAGTGCGGTAGCTATAAAACATAAACAGAGTATTAATATGAGTAATAAATGATCAGCACTCAGCAGTCATTTAAAAGCTTGTTTATAGGGTTGAGCGAAACGGGTCGAACATTTTCAAAAGTCGCCGACTTTTGGCTAAGTCGGGGTTTCATGAAACCCGATCCGACCCCTGTGCGGGGTCGGCCATGCGGTACGCGACTTTCGCGCCAAAGTCGCGTTTCAATGACGCGAAAAGCGCCATTTCTCAGCCAATGAAGGTAAACGCAGAGTGTGGGCAGCGTGATGACATAGGTCCTGGTCCCCACCATCTTAGAGAAGGGCATTGCAGTGATTGGCTTGCTGTCTGCGACGTCACAGGGGCTATAAAGAGGCGTTCCCGCCGACCGCCATCTTACTGCTGCTGATCTGAGCTTAGGGAGAGGTTGCTGCCGCTTTGTCAGAAGCAGGGATAGCGTTAGGCAGGGTCCATTAACCACAAAACCGCTTGTGCTGCAGCGATTTGCACTGTCCAACACCACCCTCGGTGTGCAGGGACAGTGGAAGTTTTTTTTTTTTTTTTTTTCCCCTCAGCGCTGTAGCTCATTGGGCTGCCCTAGAAGGCTCCCTGATAGCTGCATTGCTGTGTGTACGCCGCTGTGCAAACCAACTGCTTTTTTCAAAGCACAAATCCTCTTGTTCCTTCCTTTCTGCACAGCTATCTTTTTTGTTTGTCCACACTTTTTATTTCATTTGTGCATCAGTCCACTCCTTATTGCTGCCTGCCATACCTGGCTGAGATTACTGCAGGCAGGGAGATAGTAGCTGCCTGCCATACCTGGCTGAGATTACTGCAGGCAGGGAGATAGTAATTGTAGGACATTCCCTGTTTTTTTTTTTTTTTGGTGGGAGATTAAGATTGGCAATTTGGCATTTCTGCTAGAGTGCCATCCCTGTGTGTGCCATCTCTCTCACATAGTGGGCCATAGAAAGCCTTTTCATTTTTCTGTATTTTTTTTTGTGGGGTGTATAAATTCTCCCTGATAAAAATACAGTGGGAGATTAATATTGGCCTTTGGGCTTGTGTGCCAGTCCTGAGTGTGCCATCTCTCTCACAAATAGTGGGCCATAGAAAGCCTATTTATTTTTTTTTTTGGTTTTATAAATTCTCCCTGAAAAAAAGGGAGATTAATATTGGCCTCTGGGCTTGTGTGCCAGTCCTGAGCGTGCCATCTGTGCCAGCCCTGAGCGTGCCATCTCTCTCACAAATAGTGGGCCATAGAAAGCCTATTTAATTTTTTTTTTTGTTTTATAAATTTTCCCTGAAAAAAGGGAGATTAATATTGGCCTCTGGGCTTGTGTGCCAGTTGTGAGCGTGCCATCTGTGCCAGTCCTGAGCGTGCCATCTCTCTCACAAATAGTGGGCCATAGAAAGCCTATTTAAATATTTTTTTGGTTTTATAAATTCTCCCAGAAAAAAAGGGAGATTAATATTGGCCTCTGGGCTTCTGTGCCAGTCCTGAGCGTGCCATCTGTGCCAGTCCTGAGCGTCCCATCTCTCTCACAAATAGTGGGCCATAGAAAGCCTATTTTATTTTTTTTTTGGGTTTCAGAAATTCTCCCTGGAAAAAAAAAGGGAGATTAATATTGCCCTTTGGGCTTGTGTGCCAGTACTAAGCGTTCCATCTCTCTCTCTCTCTCAGTCAGTGGGCCATAGAACGCATATTTTTGGTTTTATTTGTTTTCTAAATTCTCCCTGAAAAAATCATTTTATTTTATTTGGTTTCTAAATTCTTCCTGATAAAATCATATTTTTTTTATTATTTTTATTTCTAAAGTCTCCCTGAAAAAAAAAAAAAAAAAACAACCAAAAAAACAGTGGGAGATTAATATTGGCCTTTCTGCTTGTGTGCCAGTCTTGACTCCTGGGTGTGCCATCTCTCTCTCTCTCTCTCTCTCTCTCTCTCTCTCTCCAATTGTGGTCCATAGAAAGCCTATATTTTTTTTCCTTGATTTGGGTTCTAAAATCTACCAGAGAAAATAACTACATCAATCATTGGTAGAAAAATATTGGCCTCTGGGTTTGTGTGCCACTCCTGACTCCTGTGTGCATCATCTCTCAGTCAGTGGGCCATAGAACGCCTATTTTTGGTTTTATTTGTTTTCTAAATTCTCCCTGAAAAAATCATTTTATTTTATTTGGTTTCTAAATTCTTCCTGATAAAATCATATTTTTTTTATTATTTTTTTTTCTAAAGTCTCCCTGAAAAAAAAAAAAAAAAACAGTGGGAGATTAATATTGGCCTTTCTGCTTGTGTGCCAGTCTTGACTCCTGGGTGCGTCATCTCTCAGTCAGTGGGCCATAGAACGCCTATTTTTGGTTTTATTTGTTTTATAAATTCTCCCTGAAAAAATCATTTTATTTTATTTGGTTTCTAAATTCTTCCTGATAAAATCATATTTTTTTTATTATTTTTTTTTCTAAAGTCTCCCTGAAAAAAAAAAAAAAAAAACAACCAAAAAAAACAGTGGGAGATTAATATTGGCCTTTCTGCTTGTGTGCCAGTCTTGACTCCTGGGTGCGTCATCTCTCAGTCAGTGGGCCATAGAACGCCTATTTTTGGTTTTATTTGTTTTATAAATTCTCCCTGAAAAAATCATTTTATTTTATTTGGTTTCTAAATTCTTCCTGATAAAATCATATTTTTTTTATTATTTTTTTTTCTAAAGTCTCCCTGAAAAAAAAAAAAAAAAAAACAACCAAAAAAAACAGTGGGAGATTAATATTGGCCTTTCTGCTTGTGTGCCAGTCTTGACTCCTGGGTGTGCCATCTCTCTCTCTCTCTCTCTCTCTCTCTCTCTCTCTCTCTCTCCAATTGTGGTCCATAGAAAGCCTATATTTTTTTTCCTTGATTTGGGTTCTAAAATCTACCAGAGAAAATAACTACATCAATCATTGGTAGAAAAATATTGGCCTCTGGGTTTGTGTGCCACTCCTGACTCCTGTGTGCGTCATCTCTCAGTCAGTGGGCCATAGAACGCCTATTTTTGTTTTTATTTGTTTTATAAATTCTCCCTGAAAAAATCATTTTATTTTATTTGGTTTCTAAATTCTTCCTGATAAAATCATATTTTTTTTATTATTTTTTTTTCTAAAGTCTCCCTGAAAAAAAAAAAAAAAAAAAAAAAAAAAAAAAAACAGTGGGAGATTAATATTGGCCTTTCTGCTTGTGTGCCAGTCTTGACTCCTGGGTGTGCCATCTCTCTCTCTCTCTCTCTCCAATTGTGGTCCATAGAAAGCCTACATTTTTTTTCCTTGATTTGGGTTCCAAAATCTACCAGAGAAAATAACTCCATCAATCATTGGTAGAAAAATATTGGCCTCTGGGCTTGTGTGCCACTCCTGATTCCTGTGTGCGTCATCTCTCACTCAGTGGCCCATAGAAAGCATATAGTTTGTTACATTTGTTTTCTAAATTCTCCCTGCAAAAATCTATTTTTTTTTTTTTGGGGGGTTTCTAAAGTGTTCCTGAAAAAAATAAAAATAAAAAAAAAATAATAGTGTGACATTAATATTAACATTTGTGCTTCAGTGACAGTCCTGCGTGTGGGGCATCTCTCTAATTTGCAGCCACCAAAAAAAGAGTGTGTAACATTGGGCCTGATTTTCGCTGTGGTCTCACCAACCTGTAAAGGGGTAGCTAAATCATACTGAAGTTATAGCTCACCGTGTAAGTTGTGTGACTGCAACAAATAACGTTAGTTTGGTTACGTTTTTAAAACAATGAGGAAGTCTAGTGGAAGAGGTCGTGGCCGGGGGCGTTCATTGTCAGCTGGTAATGAGGGTAGTGGTAGTGGTGGAGCATCAGGTGGTCGTGGGGGAAAAAATATTGCACCTAAGTCTGGAGCTGTGGAGCCAGGTTCGTCGTCCGGCTACACAAGGCCTCGAACGCTCCCTTTTCTGGGATTAGGAAAACCGCTTTTAAAGCCGGAGCAGCAAGAGCAAGTTTTGGCTTATCTTGCTGACTCAGCCTCTAGCTCTTTTGCCTCATCTCGTGAAACTGGTAAAAGTAAAAGCAGCGCGTCGTTAGTGGATGTTCACGGTCAGGGACAAGTCACTTCCTTGTCCTCTTCAGCAAAAACAACAACAGAGAAGAATGCAGCAGGCGACACAACGGGTTACTCCATGGAGCTCTTTACACATACCGTCCCTGGCTTAGAAAGTGAAGCAGTTAACAGTCCATGCCCATTACAAATTGAATCTGACATGGAGTGCACTGACGCACAGCCACAGCCAGACTACTATGCTGGTCCTTTGACTCAGACCACAACATTGCCCTCGCAGGGTGCTGATCAAGAATCAGACCCTGATGAGACTATGTTGCCCCATCACGAACGCTATACCACCGAACGACACGGTGACACAGACGAAGTTGCGCAGGAGGTACAAGAAGAGTTATTAGATGACCCAGTTCTTGACCCCGATTGGCAGCCATTGGGGGAACAGGGTGCAGGCGGCAGCAGTTCTGAAGCAGAGGAGGAGGAGGGGCCGCAGCAGGCATCAACATCGCCACAGGTTCCATCTGCCGGGCCCGTATCTTGCCCAAAACGCGTGGCAAAGCCAAAACCTGGTGGAGGACAGCGTGGCCATCCGGTTAAAGCTCAGTCTGCAATGCCTGAAAAGGTATCCGATGCTAGAAAGAGTGCAGTCTGGCATTTTTTTAAACAACATCCAATTGATCAGCGCAAAGTCATCTGTCAAAAATGTTCTACTTCCTTAAGCAGAGGTCAGAATCTGAAAAGTCTCAATACTAGTTGCATGCATAGACATTTAACCACCATGCATTTGAAAGCTTGGACTAACTACCAAACGTCCCTTAAGGTTGTTGCACCCTCGGCCAATGAAGCTAGTCATCAACGCAACATCCCTTCCGGCAGTGTAGGACCACCATTTAGCGCACCACCTGCTGTATCTGTGCAGGTATCTTTGCCAGGCCAAAGCAGTCAGGGTCAGGGAATCACCAGTTTCGTAGTAGGAAACACTGCATCTAGGGCACCGGCGGCAACAATACCATCTCCCACCGTCTCTCAGTCTGCCATGTCCACCGGCACCCCCGCTAGTTCCACGATCTCCAGCTCTCCAGTCCAGCTCACCCTACATGAGACTATGGTTAGAAAAAGGAAATACTTAGCCTCGCATCCGCGTACACAGGGTTTGAACGCCCACATAGCTAGACTAATCTCGTTAGAGATGATGCCCTACCGGTTAGTTGAAAGCGAAGCTTTCAAAGACCTGATGGACTACGCTGTACCACGCTACGAGCTACCCAGTCGACACTTTTTTTCCAGAAAAGCCATCCCAGCCCTCCACCAGCATGTTAAAGAGCGCATCGTCCATGCACTCAGGCAATCTGTGAGCACAAAGGTGCACCTGACAACAGATGCATGGACCAGTAGGCATGGCCAGGGACGTTACGTGTCCATCACGGCACACTGGGTAAATGTGGTGGATTCAGGGTCCACAGGGGACAGCAAGTTTGGGACAGTTCTGCCTAGCCCACGGTCTAGTAAACAGTTGTCTGTAGCCGTTCGCACCCCCTCCTCCTCCTCCTCCTCGTCCTCCTGCAGAAGCAAGAGCTCGTCCACAGACCGCAGTCGCACAAACACTCCATCCGCACCTGCCACTGTTGCACACCAGGTCTCCCATTATGGGGCAGCTACTGGCATACGTCAGCAGGCTGTATTGGCTATGAAGTGTTTGGGCGACAATAGACACACCGCGGAAGTTCTGTCCGAGTTCTTGCAGCAAGAAACGCAGTCGTGGCTGGGCACTGTAGATCTTGAGGCAGGCAAGGTAGTGAGTGATAACGGAAGGAATTTCATGGCTGCCATCTCCCTTTCCCAACTGAAACACATTCCTTGCCTGGCTCACACCTTAAACCTGGTGGTGCAGTGCTTCCTGAAAAGTTATCCGGGGTTATCCGACCTGCTCCTCAAAGTGCGTGGACTTTGCGCACATATCCGCCGTTCGCCTGTACACTCCAGCCGTATGCAGACCTATCAGCGTTCTTTGAACCTTCCCCAGCATCGCCTAATCATAGACGTTGCAACAAGGTGGAACTCAACACTGCACATGCTTCAGAGACTGTGCGAACAGAGGCGGGCTGTTATGTTTTTGTGGGAGGATACACATACACGGGCAGGCAGTAGGATGGCAGACATGGAGTTGTCAGGTGTGCAGTGGTCGAAGATTCAAGACATGTGTCAAGTCCTTCAGTGTTTTGAGGAATGCACACGGCTGGTTAGTGCAGACAACGCCATAATAAGCATGAGCATCCCCCTAATGCGTCTGCTGATGCAAAGTTTGACGCACATAAAGGATCAGGCGTCTGCACCAGAGGAAGAGGAAAGCCTTGATGACAGTCAGCGATTGTCTGGTCAGGGCAGTGTACATGACGAGGTACCGGGCGAAGAGGAGGTGGAGGATGAGGAGGATGATGGGGATGAGTATATTTTTAATGAGGAAGCTTTCCCGGGGGCACGGGAAATTGGTGGCGTGGCAAGGCCGGGTTCTGGTTTTTTGAGGGACACAAGTGACGTAGATTTGCCTGCAACTGCCCCTCAACCAAGCACAACCGCAGATTTGACAACGGGAACTTTGGCCCACATGGCGGATTATGCCTTGCGTATCCTCAAAAGGGACACACGCATTACAAAAATGATGAACGATGACGATTACTGGTTGGCCTGCCTCCTTGATCCTCGCTATAAAGGCAAATTGCAAAATATTATGCCACATGAGAACTTGGAACTAATATTAGCAACAAAACAATCAACTCTTGTTGACCGTTTGCTTCTGGCATTCCCTGCACACAGCGCCCGTGATCGTTCTCACACGAGCTCCAGGGGCCAGCAGACCAGAGGTGTTAGAGGGGCAGAAATCAGAAGTGGCGTTGGACAGAGGGGTTTTCTGACCAGGTTGTGGAGTGATTTTTCTATGACCGCAGACAGGACAGGTACTGCAGCATCAATTCAAAGTGACAGGAGACAACATTTGTCCAGTATGGTTACAAACTATTTTTCATCCCTTATCGACGTTCTCCCTCAACCGTCATTCCCATTTGATTACTGGGCATCCAAATTAGACACCTGGCCAGAATTGGCAGAATATGCATTGCAGGAGCTTGCTTGCCCGGCAGCTAGTGTCCTATCAGAAAGAGTATTCAGTGCTGCAGGTTCAATACTAACAGAAAAAAGGACTCGTCTGGCTACCCAAAATGTAGATGATCTAACCTTCATTAAAATGAACCACAACTGGATTTCAAAATCTTTTGCCCCACCCTGCCCGGCTGACACCTAGCTTTCCTATGAAAAGGTCTTGCCTGTGGACTATTCTGAATGACTTTTCCAATCTCGTAATTTTCTTCACCTGATTGTCCAGCATACGACATGTTTCCACCTCACGAAATGGCCAAACTCCCCACACGGGGCCGTGCTATCGCCACTTTGCGCTTGGACCCTTGAGAGTGCTGTTTGTCTGAAGAGGTGGGTGTGGCCGCTTTTGGTCGACGGCACTGCCACTGGGTCCCTCATAGTACAATAAAGTGTCTCTGGCGGTGGTGGTGCGCACCCAACGTCAGACACACCGTTGTAATATGAGGGGCCCTGTGCCTGTACCGCCGGCCACAAGACAGTTCCCCCCCCCAGCTCAAACAGTGCTCTACCACTAGCAAAATAATCTCTCACAGCTTCACCAATGTGTAGTCTAGCCGCTGACATCCTTCAATGCCTGGCACTGACAATACCATTGTTTTGACATTTTTGTTATGTTAGGCCTTCGAAGCCTGTCTGCGGTCCCTTCTTTCTACAACTACTACACTGACCAGGCCACTGCTGGCCGTGTTACCCTGGAACCAATTTAAAAGTGCCTACAGTCAGCCCAATTTTGTTATGTTAGGCCTTCGAAGACTGTCTGCCGTCACTCCTTCCACTAGACTTCCACTGACCATACACTGCTGCCCATGTACCCCTGGAACCAATTTAAAGTGCCTACAGCCAGCCCAATTTTGTTATGTTAGGCCTTCGAAGCCTGTCTGCGGTCACTCCTTCCACTAGACTTCCACTGACCAGACCACTGCTGCCCGTGTACCCCTGGAACCAATTTAAAAGTGCCTACAGCCAGCCCAAGTTTGTTATGTTAGGCCTTGGAAGCCTGTCTGCGGTCACTCCTTCCACTAGACTTCCACTGACCAGACCACTGCTGCCCGTGTACCCCTGGAACCAATTTAAAAGTGCCTACAGCCAGCCCAAGTTTGTTATGTTAGGCCTTGGAAGCCTGTCTGCGGTCACTCCTTCCACTAGGCCTCCACTGACCACACCACTGCTGTCCGTGTACCCCTGGAACCAATTTAAAATTGCCTACAGCCATGTGTTATTATTTTAGGCCTTCGATGCCTGTCTGCGGTCACTCCTTCCACTAGGCCTCCACTGACCACACCACTGCTGCCCGTGTACCCCTGGAACCAACATCAGAAAATATAAAAATAAGTATTTTGCTTATAAAAAAGAAAATACTGGTGAGATATCAAATGCAGACATTTTAACATTAAAAACAAACACACAACTCTAATCTGGTACAGTACTAAAAATGGCCACCAGCTACAATTACTTTCTCCTGCAAGTAGTTAACTGAAAGTTTTTTTAAATTGAAAACACACATATGGCATCCACCGAGTGTTGTCCTGTCGCGTCTTCTTTATATTATTGCCGAGAAGATGCAAAATAATGAAAATAATAAATTCATTAATTACCAAAATAATAGAGAAAGTCAACACCACATTGCAAATAAACATTCATTCCAAATAAAGAAGCAGGGCGCGTCCGAGGGTGAGTATATACCTAATAAGAATATAATCACCCTCGGACGCGCAATGCTTATTTCCAACAGCCTTCCTTCCTAAGAATCAGCCCTTCCGTCGTGTAGAGAGACGTTGTGTTACACTCCAAGGTGTTCCCCAGGTTGCCTTTCCTGAGCTTCGATCTTCCGGCTCTCGTTTAGTAGTTCTTGGAAACTACTCTGCATTAGGCCTTCAAATTGGGTATGGGGTGTAGAGAGATGGTGTGTTCCACTCCAAGGTGTTCCCCAGGTTGCCTTTCCTGAGCTTCGATCTTCCGGCTCTCGTTTAGTAGTTGTTGGAAACTACGCTGCATTAGGCCTTCAAATTGGGTATGGGGTGTAGCGAGAGGGTGTGTTACACTCCAAGGTGTTCCCCAGGTTGCCTTTCCTGAGCTTCGATCTTCCGGCTCTCGTTTAGTAGTTCTTGGAAACTACACTGCATTAGGCCTTCAAATTGGGTATGGGGTGTAGAGAGAGGGTGTGTTACACTCCAAGGTGTTCCCCAGGTTGCCTTTCCTGAGCTTCGATATTCCGGCTCTCGTTTAGTAGTTGTCGGAAACTACGCTGCATTAGGCCTACAAATTGGGTATGGGGCGTAGAGAGAGGGTGTGTTACACTCCAAGGTGTTCCCCAGGTTGCCTTTCCTGAGCTTCGATATTCCGGCTCTCGTTTAGTAGTTGTCGGAAACTACGCTGCATTAGGCCTACAAATTGGGTATGGGGTGTAGAGAGAGGGTGTGTTACACTCCAAGGTGTTCCCCAGGTTGCCTTTCCTGAGCTTCGATCTTCATGCTCTCGTTTAGTAGTTGTCGGAAACTACGCTGCATTAGGCCTACAAATTGGGTATGGGGTGTAGAGAGAGGGTTTGTTACACTCCAAGGTGTTCCCCAGGTTGCCTTTCCTGAGCTTCGATCTTCCGGCTCTCGTTTAGTAGTTGTTGGAAACTACGCTGCATTAGGCCTTCAAATTGGGTATGGGGTGTAGCGAGAGGGTGTGTTACACTCCAAGGTGTTCCCCAGGTTGCCTTTCCTGAGCTTCGATCTTCCGGCTCTCGTTTAGTAGTTCTTGGAAACTACACTGCATTAGGCCTTCAAATTGGGTATGGGGTGTAGAGAGAGGGTGTGTTACACTCTAAGGTGTTCCCCAGGTTTCCTTGCCATTGCTTCGGTCTTCCGACTCTCGTTTAGTAGTTGTAGAAAAGTACACTGCATTAGGCCATACAAAATGGGTATGGGGTGGAGAGAGATGGTGTGTTACACTCCAAGGTGTTCCCCAGGTTGCCTTTCCTGAGCTTCTATCTTCAGGCTCTCATTAAATTGTGGTTAAATGGAACAACTGCATTTGGCGTACTAGTTGGTTTGGGGCCTACTATCGGTGTCTGCCACTCCTTGCTGTTCTCCTCCACTGAACAAAGCTGTGCCGCCTGTTTACTACGGTTGCCAATTTTGAACTGCATTTCGACTACTTACTGATTTGGCCCTACTCTCTGTGTCAGCCTCTCATTCCAGTTGTCCTCCACTGCAATGCCCCCTGGTTATTCCTGTGTTACCAATTTTGAACTGCATTTAGCCCACTTTCTTCTTTGGGCCTATATCTGTGTTTCCACTTCATCGTGCCCATTGCCCAGCCAGTGATAGATGAGTCTGCTGGTACATTGACCCATAACGCAACATTCCCCGTGCACGCTACACAACAACATTGTGACCCTGCTGAAAGTCAGGTTGCTCTTCCCGCATACCATACCACCTTACACGGGGACAAAGAGGAAGGTGCAGATGAAAGTGCAGGTTCCTTCATCAGGTGGGGGGAGGAATACTAGTTGGCGACGTCACTGGCACAGGGCCTCTCATAGTACGCAAAAGTGTTGCTGCCGGTGGGAGGCGCCCCCGCCGTGCAAACACACCGCTGTACTTTGAGGGGCCCTGTGCCAGTGCCAATGCCAACGAGTGGGCCCCCCCTGCTTGCTCAGGTTCACAGCACTTGCAAAGTTGAAATACTTACCTCTCCCTGCTCCACTGCCGTGACGTGGTCCAGATTTCCTGGGCCCACTAATTACTTGAACCAGCCCTACCCCCCACAACTTTAGCCAAATGACCCCCAATTTCAAATGCCTTCCAATTATTATAAGGTAAATTACGCTTGACAAGCTTCATTAAGAAGAATGGATGGTTTTGACATTAAAATGGCCACTCTAGGTGTTTTCCTGGCCCCCACTCACTGCCGACTATGCTGCCCCATTGACTTGCATTGGGTTTCGTGTTTCGGTCGATCCCGACTTTACGTCATAATCGGCCGATTTCACTCGACCCGACTTTGGACATAGTCGGGTTTCGCAAAACCCGGCTCGACTCTAAAAAGGTCAAGGTCGCTCAACTCTACTTGTTTATTATAAATACAGTAAATATTAAAAATGTGGTGGCCAGATCCATGCTCCTGATCAGTCCAGCTTAGGAATCTTTATAGTGGTGTTTGCAATCTCTCTGCTGTGGCTCATTGAGATATTGCAGCAAGTTGAACTTTCATACAGATCATATGACGCTAAAGATGCACTGACGCTAACAGCACAACCTTATCAATATGAAAGTTTAAGGAGGTAAGTAGCATTCTGTCACCTCTACACTGGACACAGCAGAAACATCCTGCCCACTCTCATAACTCACTTCCCTGAGAATTATTTTGAGCTGATAAATAACTATTGCACATGGAGCAATTTCAAACTGTATGTCTATAAAGGAACAACCAGATGATGTCTCCTGTCCTGTCTACCAAGTCAAAACTGCTTTGCATGGCCTTACTTCACCCCATTACGCCTTGGAACCCCACATACTGGATGAGCACATTAAAATCCACGTCATAAAATGCATTTTGTACGCCAGTACTCCTTTGTTTTACAAATCGGCAGCAAGGCCAGCCCTGCTGCATAGTCAGTCATATGCACCCCATTACTCCTTGGAACCCATATACTGGATGCGCCCCCAAAAATCCACTTCACAATATGCATTTTGTGCTCCCGTATTCCTTTGTCATACACATTGGCAGCAAGGTGAAGTTTCCAATATACACATCGGTTATTTGTTAAAATAACAATACAAAATCATTGAATATAATGATCCACATAGAAAAAAGAATACATGCCAGATGGAAAGAACCATCTAAAAATAGGTGTCAACAGATAAAGAGACATAGCGGGAATAGGACAACAGGGCACAACATAGACCTAAAGCTTCACACAGGATGCTATCAATATATATGGCGAAGCTCTAGTCCTGGTGTCGATAATAGTGAGTGTCAAAGGATGGCACGAAGAGCGCCAATCTGCTCAGAATGCTGCCATAAATATTGCACAGCGCCCATCGGCCAATAGCACTATAAATGTTTATCCGATGGTTATAGAGCAACAGATGGTGCTCAATCCACGATACTAATCCTAATATTGCACCAAGCCCTTAGGCCAATACAACCAGGAAAGGTACCAACCGAAACCCTAGAGCAGAAAAAAGCATATATTACCTGCGGCCATGTTAGCTCAAGCGTCCAACCCGCACTGAATCACCTCGATGCGCGTTTCACCACGCCTGTGGCTTTGTCAGGAGGGTTTCGGTTGGTACCTTTCCTGGTTGTATTGGCCTAAGGGCTTGGTGCAATATTAGGATTAGTATCTTGGATTGAGCACCATCTGTTGCTCTATAACGATCCGATGGGCTGTGCAATATTTATGGCAGCATTCTGAGCAGATTGGCGCTCTCCGTGCCATCCTCTGACACTCACTATTATCGACACCAGGACTAGAGCTTCGCCATATATATTGATAGCATCCTGTGTGATGCTTTAGGTCTATGTTGTGCCCTGTTGTCCTATTCCCGCTATGTCTCTTTATCTGTTGACACCTATTTTTAGATGGTTCTTTCCATCCGGCATGTTCTCTTTTTTCTATGTGGATCATTATATTCAATGATGTTGTATTGTTATTTTAACAAATAAACGATGTGTATATTGGAAACTTCACCTCCGTTTGTTTCTCTATTGGTATATATATGTTAGTGGAGGATTTTTCATTCCCTTTATTATTTTTGGTGTTCTCAATTTATATATGAGGTGTTCTCTTTCAGTGTATATTGGCAGCAAGGACAGCCCTGCTGCATAGTCATATGCACCCCATTACACCTTGGAACCCACATACTGGATGGGCCCATTAAAATCCACTTCACAATATGCATTTTTTACGCCCGTACTCCTTTGTTTTACACATTGGCAGCAAGGTCAACCCTGCTGCATAGTCAGTCATATGCACCCCATTACAGCTTGGAACCCACATACTGGATGGGCCCAAGAAAATCCACTTCACAATATGCATTTTGTTCTCCTGTACTCCTTTGCTTTACACATTGGCAGCAAGGCCAGCCCTGTTACATAGTCATACATAGTCATAGTCATAGCCTTGGACCCCACATACTGGATGGGCCCATGAAAATTCACTTGTATTATTTACTGGTATAATGGTTCCCTCTTTGCAGAATTATTTACAGGAAACTTTGGCAATTTTATTTGCTATGTTTTTAACACTAAGGTTCAGATACAGCTTTAAAGAAGGCTAATACTTGCAGTACAACACAATTTTATTGCAAAGTGCAAAATTCAAGGAAGAGTATGATTGAATAGTATGAGTGTGTACACTTTTGTATATGTTAACTTACAAAGGTTCAGTACATAAGGATTAAATATATAATGATTACGTATATATAAAGATTAACTACATACAGTATACTTACATTATCACCAAGAGTAACTTAGTAACATAGTAACATAGTTAGTAAGGCCGAAAAAAGACCTTTGTCCATCCAGTTCAGCCTATATTCCATCATAATAAATCCCAAGATATACGTCCTTCTACAGAACCTAATAATTGTATGATACAATATTGTTCTGCTCCAGGAAGACATCCAGGCCTCTCTTGAACCCCTCGACTGAGTTCGCCATCACCACCTCCTCAGGCAAGCAATTCCAGATTCTCACTGCCCTAACAGTAAAGAATCCTCTTCTATGTTGGTGGGAAAACCTTCTCTCCTCCAGACGCAAAGAATGCCCCCGTGTGCCAGTCACCTTCCTTGGTATAAACAGATCCTCAGCGAGATATTTGTATTGTCCCCTTATATACTTATACATGGTTATTAGATAGCCCCTCAGTCGTCTTTTTTCTAGACTAAATAATCCTAATTTCGCTAATCTATCTGGGTATTGTAGTTCTCCCATCCCCTTTATTAATTTTGTTGCCCTCCTTTGTACTCTCTCTAGTTCCATTATATCCTTCCTGAGCACCGGTGCCCAAAACTGGACACAGTACTCCATGTGCGGTCTAACTAGGGATTTGTACAGAGGCAGTATAATGCTCTCATCATGTGTATTTAGACCTCTTTTAATGCACCCCATGATCCTGTTTGCCTTGGCAGCTGCTGCCTGGCACTGGCTGCTCCAGGTAAGTTTATCATTAACTAGGATCCCCAAGTCCTTCTCCCTGTCAGATTTACCTAGTGGTTTCCCATTCAGTGTATAATGGTGATATTGATTCCTTCTTCCCATGTGTACAACCTTACATTTATCATTGTTAAACCTCATCTGCCACCTTTCAGCCCAAGTTTCCAACTTATCCAGATCCATCTGTAGCAGAATACTATCTTCTCTTGTATTAACTGCTTTACATAGTTTTGTATCATCTGCAAATATCGATATTTTACTGTGTAAACCTACCAGATCATTAATGAATATGTTGAAGAGAACAGGTCCCAATACTGAACCCTGCGGTACCCCACTGGTCACAGCGACCCAGTTAGAGACTATACCATTTATAACCACCCTCTGCTTTCTATCACTAAGCCAGTTACTAACCCATTTACACACATTTTCCCCCAGACCAAGCATTCTCATTTTGTGTACCAACCTCTTGTGCGGCACGGTATCAAACGCTTTGGAAAAATCGAGATATACCACGTCTAATGACTCACCATGGTCCAGCCTATAGCTTACCTCTTCATAAAAACTGATTAGATTGGTTTGACAGGAGCGATTTCTCATAAACCCATGCTGATATGGAGTTAAACAGTTATTCTCATTGAGATAATCCAGAATAACATCCCTCAGAAACCCTTCAAATATTTTACCAACAATAGAGGTTAGACTTACTGGCCTATAATTTCCAGGTTCACTTTTAGAGCCCTTTTTGAATATTGGCACCACATTTGCTATGCGCCAGTCCTGCGGAACAGACCCTGTCGCTATAGAGTCCATAAAAATAAGAAATAATGGTTTATCTATTACATTACTTAGTTCTCTTAGTACTCGTGGGTGTATGCCATCTGGACCCGGAGATTTATCTATTTTAATCTTATTTAGCCGGTTTCGCACCTCTTCTTGGGTTAGATTGGTGACCCTTAATATAGGGTTTTCATCGTTTCTTGGGATTTCACCTAGCATTTCATTTTCCACCGTGAATACCGTGGAGAAGAAGGTGTTTAATATGTTAGCTTTTTCCTCGTCATCTACAACCATTCTTTCCTCACTATTTTTTAAGGGGCCTACATTTTCAGTTTTTATTCTTTTACTATTGATATAGTTGAAGAACAGTTTGGGATTAGTTTTACTCTCCTTAGCAATGTGCTTCTCTGTTTCCTTTTTGGCAGCTTTAATTAGTTTTTTAGATAAAGTATTTTTCTCCCTATAGTTTTTTAGAGCTTCAATGGTGCCATCCTGCTTTAGTAGTGCAAATGCTTTCTTTTTACTGTTAATTGCCTGTCTTACTTCTTTGTTTAGCCACATTGGGTTTTTCCTATTTCTAGTCCTTTTATTCCCACAAGGTATAAACCGCTTACACTGCCTATTTAGGATGTTCTTAAACATTTCCCATTTATTATCTGTATTCTTATTTCTGAGGATATTGTCCCAGTCTACCAGATTAAGGGCATCTCTAAGCTGGTCAAACTTTGCCTTCCTAAAGTTCACTGTTTTTGTGACTCCCTGACAAGTCCCCCTAGTGAAAGACAGGTGAAACTGCACAATATTGTGGTCGCTATTTCCTAGATGCCCAACCACCTGCAGATTTGTTATTCTGTCAGGTCTATTAGATAGTATTAGGTCTAAAAGTGCTGCTCCTCTGGTTGGATTCTGCACCAATTGTGAAAGATAATTTTTCTTGGTTATTAGCAGAAACCTGTTGCCTTTATGGGTTTCACAGGTTTCTGTTTCCCAGTTAATATCCGGGTAGTTAAAGTCTCCCATAACCAGGACCTCATTATGGGTTGCAGCTTCATCTATCTGCTTTAGAAGTAGACTTTCCATGGTTTCTGTTATATTTGGGGGTTTGTAACAGACCCCAATGAGAATTTTGTTGCCATTTTTCCCTCCATGAATTTCGACCCATATGGACTCAACATCCTCATTTCCTTCGCTAATATCCTCCCTTAAAGTGGACTTTAGACAAGACTTTACATAGAGACAAACCCCTCCTCCTCTCCGATTTTTACAATCCTTTCTAAACAGACTGTAACCCTGTAAGTTAACTGCCCAGTCATAGCTTTCATCTAACCATGTCTCGGTTATTCCCACTATGTCAAAGTTACCTGTAGATATTTCTGCTTCTAGTTCTTCCATCTTGTTTGTCAGGCTTCTGGCGTTTGCGAGCATGCAGTTTAGAGGATTTTGTTTTGTTCCAATCTCCTCGCTGTGGATTGTTTTAGAAATGTTCTTACCTCCCATCTGAGTATGTTTTCCTGGGTCTTCTTTGTTCAAGTCTAATGTTTTTCTTCCCGTCCCCTCTTCTTCTAGTTTAACGCCCTCCTGATGAGTGTAGCGAGTCTTCTGGCGAATGTGTGTTGAGGCGAATGAGGCTTTTAAACATCATCCGTCTGGAATATCAGAGAAGCAACACCAAGAGAGAGAACCCCTAGGAGATTCACTACACTGCATGGGCATCCCCAATTATTCAGGTATGAGCACACTGTACATGTACAGTTACCCCAGTTTTTGAATCTGTCTTAGTCATGTTTCTCTGGTCTTATATAGTGACTTACACTATGTAGTAGCTTTAGTTTCCTCCAGCCCTTCAAGTGGCCAGTTTTCAAGGTTGTATGAAACTGAGATATCATGGAGTCATCAGACGAGGGGCCATAAACCCTTAGAATATAAAAGTTGTGGTCTGTGAAGATTTGAAAAGGAAAGCGAGCCCCCTCAAAAAGATGTATCCACTCTGAGAAGGCCAACTTCATTGCTAGCAACTCCCTGTCCCAGATGGAATAATTCCTCTCCGCTGGTGTGAAGGTCTTGGAGAAGAAGAAGCAAGGATGGTTCCAACCTTGAGCATCCTTTTGGAAGAGGACTGCTCCAGCACCAACGGATGAGGAATCCACATCCATTGTAAATGGCTTATCAACATTGGGATGATGTAGGATGGGAGCACTAGCAAAATGAGACTTAATAGAAGAGAAAGCCTTGGAGACCTCTTCAGAACACAACTTGGGATTTTATCCCTTCTTGATGAGGGCTACCAAAGTTGAGAAGTGGAAAATGAACTGGGGATAGTCATTAATGAACCCCATAAAGCGCTGCACTGCTTTAAGAGAATGGGGTTCTTGCCAGTCCATCACAGCCTGTAGTTTGGCAGTATTCATAGCCAATCCCTGGGCGGAGATGATAAAGCCCTGGAAAGGTAAAGACTCCTGCTCAAACATACACTTCTCCAACTTTGCATAGAGGGAATTTGCCCATAAGAGGTCGAAGACTCTGCCAACATCTCTCCGATGGGAGTCAATATCTGGAGAGAAGATGAGAATATCATCCAGATAGACTATGATCGAGGTGGAGAGCATGTCCCGGAAGATATCGTTAATAAAATCTTGGAAAACGGCTGGGGCATTACAGAGCCCGAAGTGCATCACCAGATATTCATAGTGCCCGTCCCTGGTATTAAAAGCCATCTTCCATTCGTCCCCCTCACGGATGCGAATCAGGTTATAAGCACCCCGCAGATCTAATTTGGTAAATACCCTTGCTCCTCGTAGCCTATCAAAGAGCTCAGAATTCAGGGGCAATGGGTACTTATTCTTAACGGTGATGGCATTAAGACCCCTGTTATCTATGCATGGACGTAATTCTCCGTTCTTCTTCTGCACGAAGAAGAATCCTGCCCCTGCAGGTGACACTGACTTCCTAATGAACCCTCTTGACAAATTTTCCTGGATGCATTGGGACATAGCCTCCGTTTCCGGGAGAGAGAGGGGATAGACCCGTCCCCGAGGAGGCTCTGCTCCAGGCATGAGATTAATAGGACAGTCATAGGGGCGGTGAGGCGGAAGGGTCTCTGCAGCCTTTTTGGAGAAGACATTTGCATAGGACCAATAGCACTTGGGAGGGGAAGAAAGATCTGTGGTAATCTCAGTAGTGGAAACCTGAACGCACTCCCTCACACATCTGCCCTTACATGACTCACTCCTTCCCAATATCCTCCCAGAGGTCCACTCAATATGTGAGGAGTGGAAACAGAGCCAGGGTATTCCCAGCAGAATCTCGTCCATTCCCTCGGAAAGGACAAGAAGGGAAATAATCTCCTGGTGTGAAGGGGACAAGGATAATGTGAAAGGGACAGTCTGATGTATGATTTGTGAGAGCAGTGTCGACCCATTCACTACTCTAACAGTCACCGGTTTGTCGAGCATCACCAGAGGTATTGCATGGCGCAGAGCAAAAGCAGAGGACATGAAATTCCCCTCTGCTCCACAGTCCACACAAAGCTTGACTGTTAGAGTGGATGAGCTGAACGTGATTGTCCCTTTAAAGGACAGCTTGGAGGAAAATGCCACTGTGTCTAGTGAACCTCCTCCAATGATTACTAGACGTGATCGTTTCCTGACAGTCATAGACATTTCTTGGCATAATGTCCTAACTGTTGGCAAATTTTACAAACCACGGGTACTCGAGCAGTCTGGGAGGTCGATGCGGGTATATATTGAAATGAGCTCCTCCAGTGTGGTGGGTATCTTCCTGGTGGTCAATGCATCCTTCACATGGTCTGCCAGTCCTTTCCAGAATACCGGAATAAGGACTTTATCCGGCCACTCCAGCTCAGAGACCAGAGTCCGGAATTGGACGGCGAACTGGCTGACCATGGACGAACCCTGTGTTATTGCCAACAATACACGACACGATGTATTAAAAAAACTGTTTCAGAGAGTCCAGGAAGAGAGGAGCACACTGCATCACACGATCATCAACCTCCAACAGCAGCGTTGCCCACTCCAACGCCCTGCCCGACAAAAGGGATAAAATAAATCCCACTTTCACTCATTCCATAGGAAAACATGCAGCCAGAAGCTCTAGATGTATGGAGCACTGACTCATGAATCCCCGACATAGCTTACTGTCACCAGCAAACTTGTCTGGAAGCGGGAGATGGGATAAAGTCAGAGCAGGGGTGGCAGAGGACAAACTGGCTGCAGCTACACTTGCAGCCTGAACAGCGACTGTGGTAACATCCACAGCTGAGGTTGTGCTCTCTAGAGCCGCCAACCTTCCCTCCAGCTGCTGGATGTACCGCTGTAGACGCTGATCGTCCACCATTTACTAGCCAGACCCTGGTGCTAGTATTCTGTTAGGGGCTGGCGGAACGCACCAAGTAAATAGTGAGATGATATTTGGTGCTTTCGCAGCCCGGGGTCCACCGTGCCGGAGAGAACATGCTGCTGGCAAATGGTGGCACTATATGGTGGTAGAAGTGAACTCTGCCGAGCAGATAGCAGCCTGTGGTCATGCAGTCAAGAGGCACTCATACAATTTCCTCACCGGAGGAACCGGTATTCTAGTGGCTTATTTATATTTTGAATGAAAAATTATCTCAATCATTAGCGGACACCATGTCGCGTTTGGAGAGCACCTGTGTGCTTAAACATTGGAGATCCCCCACAAGTGACCCCATTTTGGAAACTGGACCCCCCAAGGAACTTATCTAGATGCCTAGTGAGCACTTTAAACCCTCAGGTGCTTCACAAATTGATGCGTAAAAATGAAAAAGTACTTTTTTTCACATAAAATTTCTTTTTGCCTCAATTTTTTCATTTTCACATGAGCAATAGTATAAAATGGATCCTAAAATTTGTTTGGCAATTTCTCCCGAGTACGCCGATACCTCATATGTGGGGGTAAACCACTGTTTGGGCACACGGCAGGGCTCGGAAGGCGCGCCATTTGACTTTTTGAATGGAAAATTAGCTCCAATTGTTAGCGGACACCATGTCGCGTTTGGAGAGCCTCTGTGTGCCTAAACATTGGAGCTCCCCCACATGTGACCCCATTTTGGAAACTAGACCCCCCAAGAAACTTATCTAGATGCATATTGAGCACTTTAAACCCCCAGGTGCTTCACAGAAGTTTATAAAGCAGAGCCATGATAATAAAAAATAATTTTTCTTTCCTCAAAAATGATTTTTAGCCTGGAATTTCCTATTTTGCCAAAGGTAATAGGAGAAATTGGACCCCAAATATTGTTGTACAGTTTGTCCTGAGTACGCTGATACCCCATATGTGGGGGTAAACCACTGTTTGGGCACACGGCAGGGCTCGGAAGGGAAGGCACGCCATTTGGCTTTTTAAATGGAAATTTAGCTCCAATCATTAGCAGACACCATGTCACGTTTGGAGAGCCCCTGAGTGCCTAAACATTAGAGATCCCCCACAAATGACCCCATTTTGGAAACTAGACCCCCAAAGGAACTAATCTAGATGTGTGGTGAGAACTTTGAGCCCCCAAGTGCTTCATAGAAGTTTATAGCGCAGAGCCATGAAAATAAAAAAAAATTTTCTTTTCTCAAAAATGATTTTTTAGCCTGCAATTTTTTATTTTCCCAAGGGTAACATGAGAAATGTGATGCCAAAAGTTGTTGTCCAGTTCCTCCTGAGTATGCTGATACCCCATATGTGGGGGTAAACCACTGTTTGGGCACATGCTGGGGCTCGGAAGTGAAGTAGTGACGTTTTGAAATGCAGACTTTGATGGAATGCTCTGTGGGCGTCACGTTGCGTTTGCAGAGCCCCTGATGTGGCTAAACAGTAGAAACCCCCCACAATTGACCCCATTTTGGAAACTAGACCCCGAAAGGAACTCATCTAGATGTGTAGTGAGCACTTTGAACCCCCAAGTGCTTCACAGAAGTTTATAACGCAGAGCCGTGAAATTAATAAATACGTTTTCTTTCCTCAAAAATAATTATTTAGCCCAGAATTTATTAATTTTTCCAAGGGTAACAAAAGAAATTTGACCTCATTATTTGTTGTCCAGTTTCTCCTGAGTTTGGTGATACACCATATGTGGGGGTAAACTATTGTTTAGGCACATGTCGGGGCTCAAAAGTGAAGTAGTGACGTTTTGAAATGCAAACTTTGATGGAATGCTCTGCGGGTGTCACGTTGCATTTGCAGAGACCCTGATGTGGCTAAACAGTAGAAACCCCCCACAAGTGACCCCATTTTGGAAACTAGACCCCAAAAGGAACTTATCTAGATATGTGGTGAGCACTTTGAAGCCCCAAGTGCTTCACAGAAGATTATAATGCAGAGCCGTGAAAATAATAAATACAGGGGGAGCGGACAGGAGGACGGAGGGGAGCGGAGCAGTGTACAGGACTGATCGGAGGACTGGGGGCGATCGGTGGCGGTGGGGGGGGGCAGACCAGTGTTTCCAGCCATGGCCGATGATATTGCAGCATCGGCCACGGCTGGAATGTAATAGTTCACCAGTTTTAATAGGTGAAATATTACAAATCGCTCTGATTGGCAGTTTCACTTTCAACAGCCAATCAGAGCGATCGTAGCCACCAAGGGGGGGGTGAAGCCACCCCCCCTGGGCTGTACTACCACTCCCCCTGTCCCTGCAGATCGGGTGAAATTGGAGTTAACCCTTTCACCCGATCTGCAGGGACGCGATCTTTCCATGACGCCACATAGGCGTCATTAGGGTTGAGCGAAACGGGTCGTTCATTTTCAAAAGTCGCCGACTTTTGGCAAAGTCGGGTTTCATGAAACCCGATCCGACCCCTGTGCGGGGTCGGCCATGCGGTACGCGACTTTCGCGCCAAAGTCGCGTTTCAATGACGCGAAAAGCGCCATTTCTCAGCCAATGAAGGTAAACGCAGAGTGTGGGCAGCGTGATGACATAGGTCCTGGTCCCCACCATCTTAGAGAAGGGCATTGCAGTGATTGGCTTGCTGTCTGCGGCGTCACAGGGGCTATAAAGGGGAGTTCCCGCCGACCGCCATGTTACTGCTGCTGATCTGAGCTTAGGGAGAGGTTGCTGCCGCTTCGTCAGAAGCAGGGATAGCGTTAGGCAGGGTCCATTAACCACCAAACCGCTTGTGCTGTAGCGATTTCCACTGCCCAACACCACCTTCGGTGTGCAGGGACAGTGGAAGCTACATTTTTTTTTTTTCCCCCTCAGCGCTGTAGCTCATTGGGCTGCCCTAGAAGGCTCCCTGATAGCTGCATTGCTGTGTGTACACCGCTGTGCAAACCAACTGCTTTTTTCAAAGCACAAATCCTCTTGTTCCTTCCTTTCTGCACAGCTATCTTTTTGGTTTGTACACACTTTTTATTTAATTTGTGCATCAGTCCACTCCTTATTGCTGCCTGCCATACCTGGCTGAGATTACTGCAGGGAGATAGTAATTGAAGGACACTCCCTGTTTTTTTTTTTTTTTTTGTGGGAGATTAAGATTGACATTTCTGCTAGAGTGCCATCCCTGTCTGTGTCATCTCTCACTCAGTGGGCCATAGAAAGCCTATTTATTTTTTGGCTTGATTTGGGTTATAAAATCTACCTAAAAAATCACTACATCAATCAGTGGGAGAAAAATATTGGCCTCAGGGCTTGTGTGCCACTCTTGACTCCTGTGTGCATCATCACTCACTCAGTGGGCCATAGAAAGCCTATTTATTTTTTTGCTTGATTTTGGTTCTAAAATCTACCTGAAAAAATCAATACATCAATCAGTGGGAGAAAAATATTGGCCTCAGGGCTTGTGTGCCACTCCTGACTCCTGTGTGCATCATCACTCACTCAGTGGGCCATAGAAAGCCCTTTTTTTTTTTTTTTTTGCTTTATTTCGGTTCTAAATTCTACCTGAAAATTCAATAAATCAATCAGTGGGAGATAATAATATTAATAATATAATAATATTGGCCTTTGGGCTTGTGTGCCAGTCCTAAGCGTGCCATCTCTCTCTCTCAGATAGTGGGCCATAGAAAGCCTATTTATTTTTTTTTTATTGGGTTTATAAATTTTCCCTGGAAAAAAAAAAAAAGTGGGAGATTAATATTGGCCTCTGGGCTTGTGTGCCAGTCCTGAGCGTGCCATCTCTCTCACAAATAGTGGGCCATAGAAAGCCTATTTATTTTTTATTTTTTGGTTTTTTAAATTCTCCCTTAAAAAAAAAAGGGAGATTAATATTGGCCTTTGGGCTTGTGTGCCAGTCCTAAGCGTGCCATCTCTCTCTGTCTCTCAGATAGTGGGCCATAGAAAGCCTATTTATTATTTTTTTTATTGGGTTTATAAATTTTCCCTGGAACAAAAAAAAAAAAGTGGGAGATAAATATTGGCCTCTGGGCTTGTGTGCCACTCCTGACTCCTGTGTGCGTCATCTCTCACTCAGTGGGCCATAGAAAGCCTTTTTTTGTTTTATTTGTTTTCTAAATTCTCCCTGAAAAAATCATTTTATTTTCTTTGGTTTCTAAATTCTTCCTGAAAAAATCATTTTATTCTATTTTTTTTTTCCCTAAAGTCTCCCTGAAAAAAAAAAAAAAAAAAAACCAAATCAGTGGGAGATTAATATTGCCCTTTCTGCATGTGTGCCAGTCTTGACTCCTGGGTGTGCCATCTCTCTCTCTCTCTCCAATTGTGGGCCATAGAAAGCCTATTATTTTTTTAGCTTGATTTGGGTTCCAAAATCTACCTGAAAAAATCACTACATCAATCAGTGGGAGATAAATATTGGCCTCTGGGCTTGTGTGCCACTCCTGACTCCTGTGTGCGTCATCTCTCACTCAGTGGGCCATAGAAAGGCTTTTTTTTGTTTTATTTGTTTTCTAAATTCTCCCTGAAAAAATCATTTTATTTTATTTGGTTTCTAAATTCTTCCTGGAAAAATCATTTTATTCTATTTTTTTTTTCCTAAAGTCTCCCTGAAAAAAAAAAAAAAAAAAAAATCAGTGGGAGATTAATATTGCCCTTTCTGCTTGTGTGCCAGTCTTGACTCCTGGGTGTGCCATCTCTCTCTCTCTCTCTCCAATTGTGGGCCATAGAAAGCCTATTATTTTTTTAGCTTGATTTGGGTTCCAAAATCTACCTGAAAAAATCACTACATCAATCAGTGGGAGATAAATATTGGCCTCTGGGCTTGTGTGCCACTCCTGACTCCTGTGTGCGTCATCTCTCACTCAGTGGGCCATAGAAAGCCTTTTTTTTGTTTTATTTGTTTTTTAAATTCTCCCTGAAAAAATCATTTTATTTTATTTGGTTTCTAAATTCTTCCTGAAAAAATCATTTTATTCTATTTTTTTTTTTTCCTAAAGTCTCCCTGAAAAAAAAAAAAGAAAAAAAATCAGTGGGAGATTAATATTGCCCTTTCTGCTTGTGTGCCAGTCTTGACTCCTGGGTGTGCCATCTCTCTCTCTCCAATTGTGGGCCATAGAAAGCCTATTATTTTTTTAGCTTGATTTGGGTTCCAAAATCTACCTGAAAAAATCACTACATCAATCAGTGGGAGATAAATATTGGCCTCTGGGCTTGTGTGCCACTCCTGACTCCTGTGTGCGTCATCTCTCACTCAGTGGGCCATAGAAAGGCTTTTTTTTGTTTTATTTGTTTTCTAAATTCTCCCTGAAAAAATCATTTTATTTTATTTGGTTTCTAAATTCTTCCTGAAAAAATCATTTTATTCTATTTTTTTTTTCCTAAAGTCTCCCTGAAAAAAAAAAAAAAAAAAAAAAATCAGTGGGAGATTAATATTGCCCTTTCTGCTTGTGTGCCAGTCTTGACTCCTGGGTGTGCCATCTCTCTCTCTCTCTCCAATTATGGGCCATAGAAAGCCTATTATTTTTTGTAGCTTGATTTGGGTTCCAAAATCTACCTGAAAAAATCACTACATCAATCAGTGGGAGATAAATATTGGCCTCTGGGCTTGTGTGCCCCTCCTGACTCCTGTGTGCGTCATCTCTCACTCAGTGGGCCATAGAAAGCCTTTTTTTGTTTTATTTGTTTTCTAAATTCTCCCTGAAAAAATCATTTTATTTTCTTTGGTTTCTAAATTCTTCCTGAAAAAATCATTTTATTCTATTTTTTTTTCCTAAAGTCTCCCTGAAAAAAAAAAAAAAAATCAAATCAGTGGGAGATTAATATTTACATTTGTGCTTCAGTGACAGTTCTGCGTGTGTGGCATCTCTCTCATTTGTTGCCACCAACAACAGAGTGTGTAACATTGTGCCTGATTTTCATTGTGGTCTCACTCACCTGTAAAGGGGTAGCTAAATCATACTGAAGTTATAGCTCACCGTGTAATTTGTGTAACAGCAACAAATACCGTTAGTTTGTTTACGTTTTTAAAACAATGAGGAAGTATGGTGGAAGAGGTCGTGGCCGGGGGCGTTCATTGTCAGCTGGTAATGAGGGTAGTGGTAGTGGTGGAGCATCAGCTGGTCGTGGGAAAAAAAATATTGCACCTAAGTCTGGAGCTGTGGAGCCAGGTTCGTCGTCTGGCTACACAAGGCCTCGAACGCTCCCTTTTCTGGGAGTAGGAAAACCGCTTTTAAAGCCGAAGCAGCAAGAGCAAGTTTTGGCTTATCTTGCTGACTCAGCCTCTAGCTCTTTTGCCTCCTCTCGTGAAACTGGTAAATGTCAAAGCAGCGCGTCGTTAGTGGATGTTCACGGTCAGGGACAAGTCGCTTCCTTGTCCTCTTCAGCAAAAACAACAACAGAGAAGAATGCAGCAGGCGACACAACGGGTTACTCCATGGAGCTCTTTACACATACCGTCCCTGGCTTAGAAAGTGAAGCAGTTAAAAGTCCATGCCCATTACAAGTTGAATCTGACATGGAGTGCACTGATGCACAGCCACAGCCAGACTACTATGCTGGTCCTTTGACTCAGACCACAACATTGCCCTCGCAGGGTGCTGATCAAGAATCAGACCCTGATGAGACTATGTT
Source organism: Ranitomeya imitator (assembly GCF_032444005.1). Lineage (NCBI taxonomy): Eukaryota > Metazoa > Chordata > Amphibia > Anura > Dendrobatidae > Ranitomeya > Ranitomeya imitator. Next base: position 538,424,310 of record NC_091284.1, on the reverse strand, counting down.
GCCCCATCACGAACGCTATACCACCGACCGACACGGTGACACAGACGAAGTTGCACACGAGCTACAAGAAGAGGTAATAGATGACCCAGTTCTTGACCCCGATTGGCAGCCATTGGGGGAACAGGGTGCAGGCGGCAGCAGTTCTGAAGCGGAGGAGGAGGGGCCGCAGCAGGCATCAACATCGCAACAGGTTCCATCTGCCGGGCCCGTATCTTGCCCAAAACGCGTGGCAAAGCCAAAACCTGTTGGAGGACAGCGTGGCCATCCGGTTAAAGCTCAGTCTGCAATGCCTGAAAAGGTATCCGATGCTAGAAAGAGTGCAGTCTGGCATTTTTTTAAACAACATCCAATTGATCAGCGCAAAGTCATCTGTCAAAAATGTTCAACTACCTTAAGCAGAGGACAGAATCTGAAAAGTCTCAATACAAGTTGCATGCATAGACATTTAACCACCATGCATTTGCAAGCCTGGACTAACTACCAAACGTCCTTTAAGGTTGTAGCACCCTCGGCCAATGAAGCTAGTCAGCAACGCAACATCCCTTCCGGCAGTGTAGGGCCACCATTTTCCGCACCACCTGCAGTATCTGTGCAGGTTTCTTTGCCAGGCCAAAGCCGTCAGGGTCAGGGAATCACCAGTTTCGTAGTAGGAAACACTGCATCTAGGGCACCGGTGGCAACAATACCATCTCCCACCGTCTCTCAGTCTGCCATGTCCACCGGCACCCCCGCTAGTTCCACGATCTCCAGCTCTCCAGTCCAGCTCACCCTACATGAGACTATGGTTAGAAAAAGGAAGTACTTAGCCTCGCATCCGCGTACACAGGGTTTGAACGCCCACATAGCTAGACTAATCTCGTTAGAGATGATGCCCTACCGGTTAGTTGAAAGTGAAGCTTTCAAAGCCCTGATGGACTACGCTGTACCACGCTACGAGCTACCCAGTCGACACTTTTTTTCCAGAAAAGCCATCCCAGCCCTCCACCAGCATGTTAAAGAGCGCATCGTCCATGCACTCAGGCAATCTGTGAGCACAAAGGTGCATCTGACAACAGATGCATGGACCAGTAGGCATGGCCAGGGACGTTACGTGTCCATCACGGCACACTGGGTAAATGTGGTGGATGCAGGGTCCACAGGGGCAGCAAGTTTGGGACAGTTCTGCCTAGCCCACGGTCTAGGAAACAATTGGCTGTAGCCGTTCGCACCCCCTCCTCCTCCTCTTCGTCCTCCTGCAGAAGCGAGAGCTCGTCCACAGACCGCAGTCGCACAACCACTCCATCCGCAGCTGCCACTGTTGCACACCAGGTCTCCCATTATGGGGCAGCTACTGGCAAACGTCAGCAGGCTGTATTGGCTATGAAGTGTTTGGGCGACAACAGACACACCGCGGAAGTTCTGTCCGAGTTCTTGCAGAAAGAAACGCAGTCGTGGCTGGGCACTGTAGATCTTGAGGCAGGCAAGGTAGTGAGTGATAACGGAAGGAATTTCATGGCTGCCATCTCCCTTTCCCAACTGAAACACATTCCTTGCCTGGCTCACACCTTAAACCTGGTGGTGCAGTGCTTCCTGAAAAGTTATCCGGGGTTATCTGACCTGCTCCTCAAAGTGCGTGGACTTTGCTCACATATCCGCCGTTCGCCCGTACACTCCAGCCGTATGCAAACCTATCAGCGTTCTTTGAACATTCCCCAGCATCGCCTAATCATAGACGTTGCAACAAGGTGGAACTCAACACTGCACATGCTTCAGAGACTGTGTGAACAGAGGCGGGCTGTTATGTTTTTGTGGGAGGATACACATACACGGGCAGGCAGTAGGATGGCAGACATGGAGTTGTCAGGTGTGCAGTGGTCGAAGATTCAAGACATGTGTCAAGTCCTTCAGTGTTTTGAGGAATGCACACGGCTGGTTAGTGCAGACAACGCCATAATAAGCATGAGCATCCCCCTAATGCGTCTGCTGATGCAAAGTTTGACGCACATAAAGGATCAGGCGTCTGCAGCTGAGGAAGAGGAAAGCCTTGATGACAGTCAGCCATTGTCTGGCCAGGGCAGTGTACAGGACGAGGTAGCGGGCGAAGAGGAGGAGGAGGACGAGGAGGATGATGGGGATGATTATATTTTTAATGAGGAAGCTTTTCCGGGGCCACTGGAAATTGGTGGCGCGGCAAGGCCGGGTTCTGGTTTTTTGAGGGACACAAGTGACGTGGATTTGCCTGAAACTGCCCCTCAACCAAGCACAACCGCAGATTTGAGAACTGGAACTTTGGCCCACATGGCGGATTATGCCTTATGTATCCTCAAAAGGGACACACGCATAACTAAAATGATGAATGATGACGATTACTGGTTGGCCTGCCTCCTTGATCCTCGCTATAAAGGCAAATTGCAAAATATAATGCCACATGAGAACTTGGAACTAATATTAGCAACCAAACAATCAACTCTTGTTGACCGTTTGCTTCTGGCATTCCCTGCACACAGTGCCCGTGATCGTTCTCACACGAGCTGCAGGGGCCAGCAGACCAGAGGAGTTAGAGGGGCAGAAATCAGAAGTGGCGTTGGCCAGAGGGGTTTTCTGACCAGGTTGTGGAGTGATTTTGCTATGACCGCAGACAGGACAGGTACTGCAGCATCAATTCAAAGTGACAGGAGACAACATTTGTCCAGTATGGTTACAAACTATTTTTCATCCCTTATCGATGTTCTCCCTCAACCGTCATTCCTAGGGTTGAGCAAAACGGGTCGAAATTGTTCAAAAGTCGCCGACTTTTGGCAAGGTCGGGTTTCATGAAACCCGACCCGACCCGACCCCAGTGGGGGGTCGGCCATGAAGTCGGCGATCTTTTGAATCTGGAATCGGAATTCCGATCCCGATTCCCGATATGTTTAAGATATCGGGAATTGGTATCGGAATTCAGATTAAAGTGTAAAATATAGAATTAAAATAAAAAATATTGCAATACTTACCCTCTGACGCGCCCTGGTACTAACCGGCAGCCTTCCTCCCTCGAATCCGCGCTTCTAGGACCTTGCCGTGACGTCGCGGTGATGTCGCGGCTTGTGAATGGCCGCGCGGCCGCCCATGTGACCGCTCGCGCGGCCAATCACAAGCCGCGACGTCACCCGTCGTCACGCGACGTTCCTATTAGGTATATACTCACCCTCGGAAGCGCCCTGCTTCCTTCAGACAGCCTTCCTTCCTAAGAATCAGCCCTTCCAGGACCTTCGGTGACGTCGCGGGTGACGTCGCGGCTTGTGATTGGCCGCGCGAGCGGTCACATGGGCGGCCGCGCGGCCATTCACAAGCCGCGACGTCACCGCGACGTCACGGCAAGGTCCTAGAAGCGCGGATTCGAAGGAGGAAGGCTGCCGGTTAGTACCAGGGCGCGTCAGAGGGTAAGTATTGCAATATTTTTTATTTTAATTCTATATTTTACACTTAAATATGGATCCCAGGGCCTGAAGGAGAGTTTCCGCTCCTTCAGACTCTGGGAACCATGGAAACCCAATGCACTGCATTGGGTTTCGAGTTTCGGCCGACCCCGACCCCGACTTTTTTATAGGATCGGCCGATTTCACTCGACCCGACTTTTCCAAAAGTCGGGTTTCGTGAAACCCGAACCGATCCTATAAAAGTGAAGGTCGCTCAACCCTAGTCATTCCCATTTGATTACTGGGCATCAAAATTAGACACCTGGCCAGAATTGGCAGAATATGCATTGCAGGAGCTTGCTTGCCCGGCAGCTAGTGTCCTATCAGAAAGAGTATTCAGTGCTGCAGGTTCAATACTAACAGAAAAAGGGACTCGTCTGGCTACCCAAAATGTAGATGATCTAACCTTCATTAAAATGAACCACAACTGGATTTCGAAATCTTTTGCCCCACCTTGCCCGGCTGACACCTAGCTTTCCTATGAAAAGGTCTTGCCTGTGTGGACTATTCTGAATGCCTTTTCCAATCTCGTAATTTTCTGCACCTGATTGTCCAGCATACGACATGTTTACACCTCACTAAATGGCCAAACTCCCCACACGGGGCCGTGGTATCGACACTTGGCGACAGCACCCGTGAGAGTGCAGTTTGTCTGAAGAGGTGGGTGAGCCCGCTTTTGGTCGACGGCACTGCCACTGGGTCCCTCCTAGTACAATAAAGTGTCTCTGGCGGTGGTGGTGCGCACCCAACGTCAGACACACCGTTGTAATATGAGGGGCCCTGGGCCTGTACCGCCGGCCACAAGACAGTTTCCCCCCACCCCACCTCAAATAGTGCTCTACCACTTGCAAAATTATCTCACAGCTCCACCAATGTTTAGTCTATGCGCTGACATCCTTCAATGCCTGCCACTGACAATACCATTGTATTGACATTTTTGTTATGTTAGGCCTTCGATGCCTGTCTGTGGTCACTCCTTCCACTAGGCCTCCACTGACCACACCACTGCTGCCCGTGTACCCCTGGAACCAATTTAAAATTGCCTACAGCCATGTGTTATTATTTTAGGCCTTCGATGCCTGTCTGCGGTCCATTCTTTCAACTACTACTACACTGACCAGGGCACTGCTGCCCGTGTACCCCTGGAACCAATTTAAAATTGCCTACAGCCATGTGTTATTATTTTAGGCCTTCGATGCCTGTCTGTGGTCACTCCTTCCACTAGGCCTCCACTGACCACACCACTGCTAACCGTGTACCCCTGGAACCAATTTAAAATTGCCTACAGCCAGCCCAATTTTTTTATTTTAGGCCTTCGATGCCTGTCTGCGGTCCATTCTTTCAACTACTACTACACTGACCAGGGCACTGCTGCCCGTGTACCCCTGGAACCAATTTAAAATTGCCTACAGCCATGTGTTATTATTTTAGGCCTTCGATGCCTGTCTGTGGTCACTCCTTCCACTAGGCCTCCACTGACCACACCACTGCTGCCCGTGTACCCCTGGAACCAATTTAAAATTGCCTACAGCCAGCCCAATTTTTTTATTTTAGGCCTTCGATGCCTGTCTGCGGTCCATTCTTTCAACTACTACTACACTGACCAGGGCACTGCTGCCCGTGTACCCCTGGAACCAATTTAAAATTGCCTACAGCCATGTGTTATTATTTTAGGCCTTCGATGCCTGTCTGTGGTCACTCCTTCCACTAGGCCTCCACTGACCACACCACTGCTAACCGTGTACCCCTGGAACCAATTTAAAATTGCCTACAGCCAGCCCAATTTTTTTATTTTAGGCCTTCGATGCCTGTCTGCGGTCCATTCTTTCAACTACTACTACACTGACCAGGGCACTGCTGCCCGTGTACCCCTGGAACCAATTTAAAATTGCCTACAGCCATGTGTTATTATTTTAGGCCTTCGATGCCTGTCTGTGGTCACTCCTTCCACTAGGCCTCCACTGACCACACCACTGCTGCCCGTGTACCCCTGGAACCAATTTAAAATTGCCTACAGCCAGCCCAATTTTTTTATTTTAGGCCTTCGATGCCTGTCTGCGGTCCATTCTTTCAACTACTACTACACTGACCAGGGCACTGCTGCCCGTGTACCCCTGGAACCAATTTAAAATTGCCTACAGCCAGCCCAATTTTTTTATTTTAGGCCTTCGATGCCTGTCTGCGGTCCATTCTTTCAACTACTACTACACTGACCAGGGCACTGCTGCCCGTGTACCCCTGGAACCAATTTAAAATTGCCTACAGCTATGTGTTATTATTTTAGGCCTTCGATGCCTGTCTGTGGTCACTCCTTCCACTAGGCCTCCACTGACCACACCACTGCTGCCCGTGTACCCCTGTAACCAATTTAAAATTGCCTACAGCCATGTGTTATTATTTTAGGCCTTCGATGCCTGTCTGCGGTCACTCCTTCCACTAGGCCTCCACTGACCACACCACTGCTGCCCGTGTACCCCTGGAACCAATTTAAAATTGCCTACAGCCATGTGTTATTATTTTAGGCCTTCGATGCCTGTCTGTGGTCACTCCTTCCACTAGGCCTCCACTGACCACACCACTGCTGCCCGTGTACCCCTGTAACCAATTTAAAATTGCCTACAGCCATGTGTTATTATTTTAGGCCTTCGATGCCTGTCTGCGGTCACTCCTTCCACTAGGCCTCCACTGACCACACCACTGCTGCCCGTGTACCCCTGGAACCAACATCAGAAAATATAAAAAAAAGTATTTTGCTTATAAAAAAGAAAATACTGGAGAGATATCAAATGCAGACATTTTAACATTAAAAACAAACACATACAACAAAAATCTGGTACAGTACTAAAAATGGCCACCAGCTACAATAACTTTCTCCTGCAAGTAGTTAACTGAAAGGTTTTTTCAATTTTAAACACAGATATGGCATCCACCGAGTGTTGTCCTGTCGCGTCTTCTTTATATTATTGCCAAGAAGATGCAAAACAATGAAAATAATAAAATCATTATTTACCAAAAAATAGAGTAAGTCAAAACCACATTGCAAATAAACATTCATTACAAATAAAGAAGCAGGGCGCGTCCGAGGGTGAGTATATACCTAATAAGAATATAATCACCCTCGGACGCGCCCTGCTTCTTTCCGACAGCCTTCCTTCCTAAGAATCAGCCCTTCCGTGGTGTAGAGAGAGGGTTTGTTACACTCCAAGGTGTTCCCCAGGTTGCCTTTCCTGAGCTTCGATCTTCCGGCTCTCGTTTCGTAGTTGTTGGAAACTACACTGCATTAGGCCTACAAATTGGGTATGGGGTGTAGAGAGATGGTGTGTTCCACTCCAAGGTGTTCCCCAGGTTTCCTCGCCAATGCTTTGATCTTCATGCTCTCGTTTAGTAGTTGTTGGAAACTACACTGCATTAGGCCTACAAATTGGGTATGGGGTGTAGAGAGATGGTGTGTTCCACTCCAAGGTGTTCTCCAGGTTGCCTTTCCTGAACTTCTATCTTCAGGCTCTCATTAAATTGTGGTTAAACGGAACAACTGCATTTGGCGTACTGGTTGGTTTGGGGCCCACTATCGGTGTCTGCCACTCCTTGCTGTTCTCCTGGTTTCCTGTCCTGAAATTCCGTTTTCAGGCGCTCGTTAAGTAGTTGTTAATGTTAGACTGCATTTGGCCTACTAGTTGGGTTGGGGCCTACTATCGGTGTCTGCCACTCCTTGCTGTTCTCCTCCACTGAACAAAGCTGTGCCGCCTGTTTACTACGGTTGCCAATTTTGAACTGCATTTCGACTACTTACTGATTTGGGCCTACTCTCTGTGTCAGCCTCTCATTCCAGTTGTCCTCCACTGCAATGCCCCCTGGTTATTCCTGTGTTACCAATTTTGAACTGCATTTAGCCAACTTTATTCTTTGGGCCTATATCTGTGTTTCCTCCTCATCCTGCCCATTGCCCAGCCAGTGATAGATGAGTCTGCTGGTACATTGACCCATAACGCAACATTCCCCGTGCACGCTACACAACAACATTATGATCCTGCTGAAAGTCAGGTTGCTCTTCCCGCATACCATACCACCTTACACGGGGACAAAGAGGAAGGTGCAGATGAAAGTGCAGGTTCCTTCATCAGGTGGGGGGAGGAATACTAGTTGGCGACGTCACTGGCACAGGGCCTCTCATAGTACGCAAAAGTGTTGCTGCCGGTGGGAGGCGCCCCCGCCTTGCAAACACACCGCTGTACTTTGAGGGGCCATGTGCCAGTGCCAATGCCAACGAGTGGGCCCCCCCTGCTTGCTCAGGTTCACAGCACTTGCAAAGTTGAAATACTTACCTCTCCCTGCTCCACTGCCGTGACGTGGTCCAGATTTCCTGGGCCCACTAATTACTTGAACCAGCCCTACCCACCACAACTTTAGCCAAATGACCCCCAATTTCAAATGCCTTCCAATTATTATAAGGTAAATTACGCTTGACAAGCTTCATTAAGAAGAATGGATGGTTTTGACATTAAAATGGGCACTCTAGGTGTTTTCCTGGCCCCCACTCACTGCCGACTATGCTCCCCCATTGACTTGCATTGGGTTTCGTGTTTCGGTCGATCCCGACTTTACGTCATAATCGGCCGATTTCACTCGACCCGACTTTTGAGATAGTCGGGTTTCGCGAAACCCGGCTCGACTCTAAAAAGGTCAAGGTCGCTCAACTCTAGGCGTCATGGGTCGGATTGGCACGACTTTCATGACGCCTACGTGGCGTCAAAGGTTGGGAAGGGGTTAATGTGGCATATTATAATATATGAATAAGACTTCCTTACTGAGCTAACTATTATTTAAGCATTTCTTCAAATTTGTTAGATTGAATTAATATAGGAACAAAAATTAGCATGACTGTGAGCATGATTGGCATAGATTACAGAAATTATAGCTGGTCATAAAATCTAGTTCATATGCACTACAGTATAAGTGTTGCATCCCTCTGATTTCCTATCACAATTACTGCAAACTAGAAACTAGAATATGGTAAAATTTTACTTTTTGATTTCTATTATATAGATAGATTTCACAAGATTTAATTTTGATTGCCTGTATTGTTCTATTTAACCCCGATAATTTTGAGCCTATTTTATTAAAAAAAAAAAAAAAAAACGTAGCATTTTTTTTTTTGCATTCAGAGAACAATATTTGCTATATTTTTCTAGTGACATACAGTAGCTGTATGTAGGCTTGTTGTTTTGGAGGCTTTATTGTATAATTCATTGGCCTCATTATGGGATCCAAACTTATACATTTATCTTTGTTTACTTTTTCTAGGAAGTAATGAAAAAACAGAAATTCTGCTTTAAAGTTTGTGACATTCACCTACAGCATACAAAATCTATTTTCTTTATATTTAAGAACAGCATGCAGGTACATAACGATCATGGTTGCAGAGGGTGTGACCCGGCCCATGCTAGATGGGGTCTGCCGATGCCAGCGAATACTTCTGCTGGATTTACTTCCTCAGAATCAGAAGCATTTAAAGAGACCAGAATGGATGAACACAGAACTTAAAAACACTTGCTAAAAAGGAATAAAGAAATTTATATCAAATGGAAAGAGGAGGGCATATCTAAATAATATAATGCTGACTGCAGGGAATGCAGGGCAAGTATTAGAAAAAGTAAAGCCAGTAATGAAACGAAACTTGCAAGGGAGACCAAAAGCAATAAAAACACATTTGGGGGGTATGTCAAAAGCAAAATATAAAGTTAAAGATGCTCTAGGATTTTCACAGGATGAAAAGGGTGAAGTGGTCAGAAATGATTTTCAGAAGGCTGAACTTTTAAATTCCTGTTTTGCTTGTGTTCTCCAAGAAAGAAAATGTAACATCAACTAATCTTCACTGTACTATCGAAGGAATAAAATACTCCACACTATAAACAGAGAGATGGTGAGGGAAGACTTAGCTAATTTGAATGAAATTAAATCTCTTGGCCCAGATTAATTACATCCTAAGGTACGGAAAGAGATTGCTGAAGACATTTCAGAACTACTAGTTAGAATCTTTGAAAATTCCTGGAGTTCAGAAGTCTCAAAGAATGAAGAAGTGCGAATGTTGTCACTATCTTCCAAAAAGCACACACTTAGGAGAAAAAAGGATCATCCCTGCGCTGCCGCAAGAAGAATTTCAAAAATTGTAGAGGTTTCAACGTGGTTTATTCTACGCGTTTCAGGGTTCAGATGACCCCTTCATCAGGACATACAAAGGAAAGAAGATGATGCCAGAAAATTACAAGCCAGTAAGCTTAACCCCTACTGTGGGTAAAATCCCGGAGGGTATTCTAAGAGATGCTATGCTGGAGTATCTGAAGAGGAATAACCTCATAACCCAGTATCAACATGGGTTTACTAGGACTGGACCAAGGGAACGCAGTGGACATAGTGTATATGGACTTTTCAAAAGCTTTTGATATGGTGTCACGCAAAAGGTTGATACATAAAATGAGAACAATGGGGATAGGGGAAAATAAGTGTAAGTGAACTGAATTAGACCAGGTGCAGAGAAGAGCGACCAAGGTTATTATAGGACTGGGGGGTCTGCAATACCAAGACAGGTTATTACACTTGGGGTTATTTAGTTTGGAAAAAGGAAGGCTAAGGGGTGATCTTATTTTAATGTATAAATATATGAGGGGACAGTACAGAGACCTTTCTAATGACCCTTTTACTCGTAGACCTAAGACGGGGACAGGGGGCATCATCTACATCTGGAGGAAAGAAGGTTTAAGCATAATCACAGACGCGGATTCTTTACCGTAGGAGCAGCAAGACTATGGAACTCTCTGCCATATGATGTTGTAATGGGGGATTCATTACTAAAATTTAAGAGGGGACTGGATGCCTTTCTTTAAAAGCATAATGTTACTGGTTATATACACTAATTTCCTTGGGCATTGATCCAGAGAAGTAGACTGATTGCCGTATGTGGAGTCGGGAAGGAATTTTTTCCCCAATGTGGAGCTTACCGTTTGCCACATGGGTTTTTTTTGCCTTCCTCTGGATCAACATGTTAGGACATGTTAGGTTAGGCCATGGGTTGAACAAGATGGACTTAAAGTCTTCCTTCAACCTTAAAAACTATGTTACTATGTATGTTAGTTCGTTTTTTTTTAAATGTGGTGCCCAGAGCTGGACAAAGTTTTCCAGGTGAGATCTGACCAAGGAGAAGTAGAGGAAGATAATTACTTCATGTGATCTAGACTCTATGCTTTGCTTAATATATCACAGAACTGCCTTTTTTCTGCTGCATCACATTGTTGACTTATGTGCTGTCTGTAATCCATTACTATACCAAAGTGTTTTTCACAGGTTGTTGCTTAGTTGTATTTCTCCCATTTTGCAGATATATCTTTCATTTTTCTTCCCACATGTAGAACCTTGCATTTTTCCAGGTTTCCCATGTTAAATACCATTCTATTAGTTGTGCACATTGTTCAAGCATATCTAGATCATCTCGAATCCTTTTTCAGTCTTCTCTAGTGTTAGTTATCCCTCTTAGCTTTGCTTGCAAATTTGAATTTCCAAAAATGTTGAACAAAGCTGGTTCCAGGACAGAGTGTTCTGGTACTTGACATTAAATACTCTTCCAATTGGATATGCAACCATTTCTTACCATTCTTTGAGAACGATCACTGATCCAGTTATGAATCCACCTAAAATTAGCCTTCTGAATCCCATACTTGGTCATTTTTTCCAATAGGGAGAGTATGAGATACTTTATCAAATACTTTGATGAAGTCAAGATATATTATATTTACTCCATTACCCTGGTACACCGAGTCAGTGATTCCATCATAGAAGGAAATTAGATGTCTGGCATGACTTTTTTTGCTACAAACCCATGCTGGCTCTAATTAATTACTGCATTCTCATCTAAGTACTTACATACACACTGTTTAATAATTTGTTCAAATATCTTTGTTGATATAGAAGTAAAGCTCACTGGCCTATAATTTCAAAGTTTTTGCTCCCTTTTTGAATATTGGCACCATATTTGCTATACACCAGTCCTGTGGTACAGACTCTGTTATTATGGAAACTTTAAAGATTAAAAATATGGTCTATCAATGACTACACTTAGTTCCTGCATTACTCAGGGGTGTATCCCATCTGGGCCTGGAGATTTGTCAATTTTAGTGATTTTTAGACACTGCCGTACTTCCTGCTGGGTTAAGCAGGTGACATTTAATGGGAATTTTTTTCATCACTATTCATATTGTCTGCCATGGTATTTTCTTGTGTAAATACTGTTGAAACAAAAGTAATTTAGCATATTGGCTTTTTCCTCATTCTCATCCACCATTTCACAGAGACTATTTTAAGGGGACCAACACTATCATTATTTTAGTTTCTTACTATTTATGTAGTTAAAGAATATTTTGGGATTATTTTTCTCTCTCTGGCAAAGAGTCTCTCTGTCTTAATCTTTGCTGCCTTGATTTGCTTTTTAAATAATTTATTTAATTTTCTATATTTATTTAAGGCCTCATCACTACCTACTTGCTTTAATTCTCTAAATTCTCAAAAAACTAGAGCAAGTTCAGAGAAGAGCTTTTAGGATGATGAGCGGACGGCAAACTATGTCCTACAAAGAATGGTTAAATCATATGGGAATGTGTGATGTTCGTCCTTCGTTTTCGAAGATGACCATGACTTCAGGGTTAGAAGAGAATTAATAGTTATGGGTCCGGAGGTGGCTGATGAGTCCAATCCGGGCCCTGAAGGTTCGCCCACATACTTGAAATACGAAAGCAGATGTGGTCAGTACACCAGATTCTGCTTGTGCCTTGCGTACAGCACGCTTTCTTTTTGCGTCACAGATTTTCCTATCTTCAGCTGCACGTGCTCCTGAGGTGATCCTGCCCCGCCAACCTGGACGATCCAGGGCAAGCTCTTCTCATTCATTGGTGTTGACTTCCAGGTTTTTGAGAGACACCTTAAGGCAGTCTTTATAGCGCTTCTTCTGCCCCCCAACTGCTCGCTTTCCTTGGCACAGTTCTCCGTACAGCAGTTGTTTCGGTAGTCGGCTGTCCGGCATTCGGACCACATGTCCAGCCCACCTGGCTTGGACTTTCAGCAGGAGAGTGTAAACGCTGCAGAGCCCAGTTTGTTCCAGAATTGCCGTGTCTGGGACATTGTCTTGCCACCTGATGTGGAGGAGTCTGCGGAGGCAACTCATGTGGAAATGATTAAGCTGTTTAGCATGCCGGCTGTACACTGTCCAGGTCTCGCTAGCATAGAGAAGTGTGGTGAGGACCACCGCGCAGTAGACCTTCAGCTTGGTGGTAAGGCTGAGTCCCCTTCGTTCCCAGACGTTCTTACGCAGTCTCCCGAAGGCGGCACTGGCTTTGGTGATTCTGTTGTTAACCTCAGCGTCTATGGTTACTTCACGGGAAAGTGTGCTGCCTAAGTAGGTGAAGTTATCGACTGCTTTGAGGTTTTGCTCCTTCACCGTGATACGTGGCTCCTTGTACAGTTTTCCTGGAGCCGGTTGATACATAACTTCGGTTTTTCTAATGTTGATCTTGAGAACAAAACTGTCGCAGGCTTGCGAAAAACTGTCCATTTCATGCTGCATCTGCTGTTCCGTGCTAGCGTTAAGTGCACAGTCATCAGCAAATAGTAATTCACGGATAACAGTCTCATGCACTTTTGTAACCGCCTTCAGGCGTTTTGGGTTGAATAGCTTGCCATCAGTCCTGTACCTAACCTGGATTCCATCTTCACAGTTGTTAAAGGCATCACTTAGCATTGCAGAGAACAGCATACTGAACAGGGTTGGAGCCAGCACACAGCCTTGTTTTACGCCATTTGTTACTGGCAAAGCCTCAGATACGTCTCCATCGTTCAGAACCTTCACCATCATGCCATCATGGAACTGCCGGATGACTGAGATGAACTTGCTCGGGCAGCCAAATTTTGCCATGATCTTCCACAGGCCATCTCTACTGACTGTGTCAAAAGCCTTGGTCAAATCAACAAAAGTTACATAAAGGTCACGGTGTTGCTTCTGGCACTTTTCCTGAAGTTGACGTGCTGAAAAGACCATATCTACTGTTCCACGTTTAGCACGGAAACCACACTGGCTTTCGGGTAATAGTCCTTGCTCAAGGTGATGTAAAAGGCGGTTGAGCAAGACACGAGCCAATATCTTGCCTGCAGTGGACAGAAGGGAGATGCCTCAATGGTTGTCACAAGATTGGCGATTACCTTTCCTCTTGTATATGTGGATTATGCTGGCATCTTTCATCTGTTGTGGAACCTGTTCCTTTGTCCACATATATTGGAATGTGTAGAGATGATTTAGTGAATCCTCACTCAGCAGGACAAGATGACCCTAGAGGTCCCTTCCAATTCTAACATTATTTGATTCTATGATATATATCTAGATGAGTCTAGAAAGGGGTACATATATACGAGGATGAGGGACATATATAAAAAAAGATAGGCCCACGATGGGGGACTTTTGTTTTGAAGAATGGTCCAAAGATGTGGGACATATATACCTGGATGGAGGACATATATACCAGGTTGGGGGACGTATATACCAAGAATTGACCCAGGATGGTGGACATACATACCAGGATGGGAAACATACATAACAGTTTGGGGGAAATGTATATCAGGATAAGGGGCATATATACCAGGATGCCAGGATGAGAGTATATATACCATGTAGAGGCTAAGACTGGGGGACATACAGTCATGGCCAAAAGTTTTGGCACCCTTGAAGTTTTCCAGAAAATTTAGCATTTCTCACAGAGAATTATTTCAGTTACACATGTTTTGTTAAACACATGTTTATGTCCTTTGTGTGCATTGGAACAACACAAAAAAACTGAAAAAAAGCAAATGGAACATCATTTCACACACACAACCAAAAATGGGCATGACAAAATTGATCCTCAACTTATTGTTTCTTTTCACACAGTTTGGAATAAACAACTGCAATAAATTACTTTCTATAACCATCAACAAGCTTCTAACACCTCTCAACTGGAATATTGGACCATTTTTCTTTTGCAAACTTCTCCAAGTCTCTCATAGTTGATTGGTGCCTTTTCCCAACAGCAATTTTAATATCTCTCCACAGGTATTCAATGGGATTTAGAGTCACAATCATTGCTGCCCACATCAGAAGTCTTCAGTACTTTGTTTACATCCATTTGTGGGTGCTTCTTGAAGTATGTTTGGGGTCATTGTTCTGCTAGAAGACCTATGACCAAGGACACCAATCCAGCTTTATGACACTGAGCACTACTTTGCAACCCAAAATCTATTGGTAATATTGGTAATCTTCAGATTTCATGATGCCTTGCACACAATCAAGGTACCGAGTTCCAGTGCCATCAAAACAACCCCAAAACATATTTGAACATCCACCATATTTGACGGTAGGTTCTGTGTTCTTTTCTTTGTAGACCTAATTAAATTTTCAGTAAACAGTAGAATGATGTGCTTTACCAAAAAGCTCTATTTTTGTCTCTTTTGTTCATCACAAGATAATTTTCCAGAAGGAGTTTGGCGAACTCATGTACATTGTTGTAAATTTAAGTCTAACTTTTAATGTCTCTTTGTCAGCACTGACGTCCTTCCAGCAGAACAATGACCCCAAGTATGTTTGGGGTCATTGTTCTGCTGGAAGACCTATTACCAAGGACACAACCCCAACTTTCTGATGCTGAGCACTACTTTGCAACCCAAAATCTATTGGTAATCTTCAGATTTCATGATGCCCTGCACAGAGTCAAGGCACCGAGTCCCAGTGCCAGCAAAACAACCTCAAAACATCTTTGAACATCCACCATATTTGACTGTAGCTTCTGTGTTCTTTTCTTTGTAGACCTAATTACCTTTTCAGTAAACAGTAGAATGATGTGATCTACCAAAAAACTCTATTTTTGTCTTATCTGTTCACAAGATGCCTTTCCAGAAGGAGTTTGGCTTACTCATGTACATTTTTGCAAATTGAAGTCCTACTGCGTCATCTGCCAGAGCATTTCACTTAATTCAAATGTTGACAGATAATTCACACTGACACTGATGCACCCTGGATTAATGTCTATGTCAGTAGTGGAGTCCTACTGAGTCACCTGCCAGAGAATTTCACTTCATTCAAATGTTGATAGATAATTCACACTGACACTGATGCACCCTGGACCTATGGGACTGTTGGAATTTCCTTGGAACTTGATTGGGACTACTTATCCACCATCCGGACTATTATGCGCTGCAACCTTTCATCAATTTATCTCTGCTGTCCACATCAAGGAACATTATCTACCCTGCCATGGGTTGTAAACTTCTTGATTATGTTGCACACTGTGGACAAAGGAACATCAAGATCAAGAAAGATGGACTTGTAACCTTAAGATTGTTGTTTTTTTTTTTTCAAGAATTTTGGTTATCAAGTCCACAGACAGTTCTCTTCTCCTCTTTCTGTTCTCCATGCTTAGTGTAAGGCTGGGGTCACACTTAACATATGAAAAATTGGTCTGAGTTGCACGAGGGATCTCCGCATAGTCATCCGTGTCTAATCCGTTTAAAATGCAATGATGCAATTTTCTCGCACCTATGTATCCATATGACATCTGTATGACATCCGTATGGTATGCATATGGCTTTACATTTCTCACTGCTTTTTCCCACTGAATTTTATCGCTCAATGGGCAGAAATGAGGAAAATATGTGCGTAATTCTCACAAGCTACACTGATGGTCCGTTTGCTTTCTGATTTTTTCTCGCACCGAAAGATTCACATTGGTGAGACTCGGCCGATATACGCATACAATCACAGCATAATGTGATTTCTCTTGAACGTAGAATACGCCTGAGAAAAAAAAACGGTGATGGGAGCTCCCAATAGATTAACACTGGTCTGAGTGCTGTGTGATGTTTTCTCGCATAGCACTCGTCTGTATTAAATGTTAGTGTGACCCCTGCCTAACACAGAGACACACAATGCAAATATTAATTCAACTTCTTCCCTTTTATCCGGTTTCAGGTGTGATTTTTATATTGCCCACACCTGTCACTTGCCAGGTGTGTTTGACGGAACAATTACATGCTTGAAACAAAGTTGTTTCTCCAATTATCGGAAAGGTGTAAATATTTTCTGGCCCATTTTTGAGGGGCTTGTGTGAAATTATGTCTAATTTACCTTTTTTTCTCAGTTTTTTTGTGTTGTTCCAATACACACAAAGGATATAAACATGTGTGTAATAAAACATGTGTAATAACAATATTTTTCTGTGAGTAATACTTCATTTTCGGGAACAATTTCAAGGGTGAAAACACTTTTGGCCATGACTGTATACAGCTGGAAAGGGCCCAAGATGGACTGACATTTATACCTGGAAGGGTACCATGATGTAGGAGATAAGTACAGGGTGGTTGGCATAACTATATAATGAAGGGGTACAAACATGCATATCTTTAGAGAATTTAGAATACTACAAGGGCCCACACATATGACCAACATGCAGGGGATGGCCCAGGCCCAAAGTTTTGCACCGGGCCTATCAGACTCTTATTAGGCCAAAAAAGTTGTTGGTTTTTTTGCGTGTTGTTTTTATATAGCCTATCTGGGAGATTAAATAATATGCTAACTTTTATATTCATGTTTTATCAATTGCAGTGATATCTTACATATAAATCTCTTTATGAAGAAAAATTTTTTCTAACTGTGAACATTTGTTTTATTAATAAACCACAAGACTTAGCAATGTAATATTTTAACCCCTTTCTGACATCGGGCATAATAGTATGCTGATGTCGGACTCCCTTCCTTTGATGTGGGTTCCGGTGCGGGTCCCACATCATTCCCTGCATGTCAGCTGTTTTGAACAATTGACATGTGCCTCTAACAGCAGCAGATGGAATTGAGATTCACCCGCGGCTGTTAACTGGTTAAATGCCACTGTCAAACTCTGACAGTGGCATTTAACACGCGCTTCCAGAAGTGTGCAGGAAATCCTGCCCATCGGCACCCATGTCACATGACCACTGTTCGCCAGTGTTAGGCATCGAGATTCTCCCGCTACAATGGATAGATTCTAAGCATTATCTGCTACTGTGGTCTCCCATTCAGGTCCGGCCACTGTAATTGCTACTCATCACAGACATAGGTCTCGGCATCTTGCTCAGGCTCAAGGTATACATTTGGCTTTACTAGAAAGCTCCCAGGCTCGAGTTCATAAGAGGCGCCCTCTGCTGGTTGTCCTCATATGAACTCGAGCCTGGGAGCTTTCTAGGAAAGTTCCCACGATCTAGGAACAACCAGCAGAGGGCGCCTCACCGCAAATGAAGGTAAATATAGGTCATTGACCTACTTTACCTTCATTCTCTGGGGCTTTGCAGCAAGGAGCAGCGCTGCGTTAGCAGAGCTCCTTGCTGCAAAATATTTTAACCCCTTCAGATGGATTTACATCGTGGGACTTTACAGATCTTCGGAAGGTACATTATGTATATTGTTGTTTTTTTGTTACAGATCGAGGGTCTTCAGTGAGTGGATTGAGCGTAGAATAAAATATTACAACAACCTTTGTTATTTTTTTCATTAAACTACTTTTTAATAATGTGTTTGTGTATTTTTTAACCCTTTACTACTATTGGATTAATAATGGATAGGTGTCATAATTGACGCCTCTCCATTATTAATCTGGCTTAATGTCACCGTACAATAGCAAGGTGACATTAACCCTTCATTACCCCATATCCCACTGCTACACGGGAATGGGAAGAGGGTGGCCAAGTGCCAGAATAGGCGCATCTTCCAGATGTGCCTTTTCTGGGGTGGCTGGGGGCAGATGTTTTTAGCCGGGGGGGGGGGGGGGGCAATAACCATGGACCCTCTCCAGGCTATTAACCCCTTTCTGCCATTAGACGTACTATTGCGTCCATGTGGGGTGGGCTTTACTTCCCAAGGACGCAATAGTACGTCATATGCGATCGGCAGCGCTCACGGGGGGAGCGCCGCCGATCGCGGCCGGGTGTCAGCTGTTTATCGCAGCTGACATCCGGCACTATGTGCCAGGAGCGGTCACGGACGGCACATTAACCCCCGGCACACCGCGATCAAAGATGATCGCGATGTGCCGGCGGTACAGGGAAGCTTCCCGCAGGGAGGGGGCTCCCTGCGGGCTTCCCTGAGCCCCCCGCAGCAACGCGATGTGATCGCGTTGCTGCGAGGGTCTCACCTCCCTCCCTGCTCCCTCCAGCCCCGGATCCAAGATGGCCGCGGATCCGGGTCCTGCAGGGAGGGAGGTGGCTTCACAGAGCCTGCTCAGAGCAAGCACTGTGAAGGCTGCAGCGCTGCATGTCAGATCAGTGATCTGACAGAGTGCTGTGCAAACTGTCAGATCACTGATCTGTGATGTCCCCCCCTGGGACAAAGTAAAAAAGTAAAAAAAAAAAATTTCAAATGTGTAAAAAAAAATAAAAAAAAATATTCCAAAATAAAAAAAAATATATATTATTCCCATAAATACATTTCTTTATCTAAATAAAAAAAACAAACAATAAAAGTACACATATTTAGTATCGCCGCGTCCGTAACGGCCCGACCTATAAAACTGGCCCACTAGTTAACCCCTTCAGTAAACACCGTAAGAAAAAAAGAAATAAAACGAGGCAAAAAACAACGCTTTATTATCATACCACCGAACAAAAAGTGGAATAACACGCGATCAAAAAGACAGATATAACTAACCATGGTACCGCTGAAAACGTCATCTTGTCCCGCAAAAAACGAGCCGCAATACAGCATCATCAGCAAAAAAATAAAAAAGTTATAGTCCTGAGAATAAAGCGATGCAAAAATAATTATTTTTTCTATAAAATAGTTTTTATCGTATAAAAGCGCCAAAACATAAAAAAATGATATAAATGAGGTGTCGCTGTAATCGTACTGACCCGAAGAATAAAACTGCTTCATCAATTTTACCAAACGCGGAACGGTATAAACGCCTCCCCCAAAAGAAATTCATGAATAGCTGGTTTTTGGTCATTCTGCCTCACAAAAATCGGAATAAAAAGCGATCAAAAAATGTCACATGCCTGAAAATGTTACCAATAAAAACATCAACTCGTCCCGCAAAAAACAAGACCTCACATGACTCTGTGGACCAAAATATAGAAAAATTATAGCTATCAAAATGTGGTAACGCAAAAAATATTTTTTGCAATAAAAAGCGTCTTTCAGTGTGTGACGGCTGCCAATCATAAAAATCCGCTAAAAAAACCCGCTATAAAAGTAAATCAAACCCCCCTTCATCACCCCCTTAGTTAGGGAAAAATTAAAAAAATGTATTTATTTCCATTTTCCCATTAGGGCTAGGGTTAGAGTTAGGGCTAGGGTTAGGGCTAGGGTTAGGGCTAGGGCTAGGGTTAGGGCTAGGGTTAGGGCTAGGGTTAGGGCTAGGGTTAGGGCTAGGGTTAGGGCTAGGGTTAGGGTTAGGGCTAGGGTTAGGGCTAGGGTTATGGCTAGGGTTAGGGTTAGGGCTAGGGTTAGGGCTAGGGCTAGGGCTAGGGTTAGGGTTAGGGCTAGGGTTAGGGCTAGGGTTAGGGCTAGGGTTAGTATTAGGGTTAGGGCTAGGGTTAGGGCTAGGGCTACAGTTTGGGTTGGGGCTAAAGTTACAGTTAGGGTTTAGATTACATTTACGGTTGGGAATAGGGTTGGGATTAGGGTTAGGGGTGTATCAGGGTTAGAGGTGTGGTTAGGGTTACTGTTGGGATTAGGGTTAGGGATGTGTTTGGATTAGGGTTTCAGTTATAATTGGGGGGTTTCCACTGTTTAGGCACATCAGGGGCTCTCCAAACGCGACATGGCGTCCGATCTCAATTCCAGCCAATTCTGCGTTGAAAAAGTAAAACAGTGCTTCTTCCCTTCCGAGCTCTCCCGTGTGCCCAAACAGGGGTTTACCCCAACATATGGGGTATCAGCGTACTCAGGACAAATAGGACAACAACATTTGGGGTCCAATTTCTCCTGCTACCCTTGGGAAAATACAAAACTCGGGGCTAAAACATATTTTTTGTGGGAAAAAAAAAGATTTTTTATTTTCACGGCTCTGCGTTATAAACTGTAGTGAAACACTTGGGGGTTCAAAGTTCTCACAACACATCTAGATTAGTTCCCTGGGGGGTCTAGTTTCCAATATGGGGTCACTTGTGGGGGGTTTCTACTGTTTAGGTACATTAGGGGTTCTGCAAACGCAATGTGACGTCTGCAGACCATTCCATCTAAGTCTGCATTCCAAATGGCGCTCCTTCCCTTCCGAGCTCTGCCATGCGCTCAAACGGTGGTTTCCCAGAACATACGGGGTATCAGCGTACTCAGGACAAATTGGACAACAACTTTTGGGGTCGAATTTCTCCTCTTACGCTCGGGAAAATACAAAACTGGGGGCTAAAAAATAATTTTGGGGGGAAAGATTTTTTTTTTAATTTTCACGGCTCTGCGTTACAAACTGTAGTGAAACACTTGGGGGTTCAAAGCTATCACAACACATATAGATGAGTTCCTTAGGGGGTCTAGTTTCCAAAATGGTGTCACTTGTGGGAGGTTTCTACTGTTTAGGTACATTAGGGGCTCTGCAAATGCAATGTGACACCTGCAGACCATTCCATCTAAGTCCTCATTCCAAATGGAGCTCCTTCCCTTCCGAGCCCTCCCATGCGCCCAAACAGTGGTTCCCCCCCACATATGGGGTATCAGCGCACTCAGGACAAATTGGACAACAAATTGTGGGGTCGAATTTCTCCTGTTACCCTCGGGAAAATACAAAACTGGGGGCTAAAAAATAATTTTTGTGGGAAAAAATTTTTGTTTTATTTTTACGGCTCTCCATTATAAACTTCTGTGAAGCCCTTGGTGGGTCAAAGCGCTCAGCACACATCTAGATAAGTTCCTAAGGGGGTCTACTTTCCAAAATGGTGTCACTTGTGGGGGGTTTCTACTGTTTAGGTACATTAGGGGCTCTGCAAACGCAATGTGACACCTGCAGACCATTCCATCTAAGTCTGCATTCAAATGGCACTCCTTCCCTTCTGAGCCCTCCCATGTGCCCAAACAGTGGTTCCCCCCACATATGGTGTATCATCGCACTCAGGACAAATTGGGCAACAAATTTTGGGGTCCAATTTCTCCTGTTACCCTCAGGAAAATACAAAACTGGGGGCTAAAAAAATAATTTATGTGGGAAAAAAATTTTGTTTTATTTTTACGGCTCTGCATTATAAACTTCTGTGAAGCACTTGGTGGGTCAAAGTGCTCACCACACCTCTAGATAAGTTCCTTAGGGGGTCTACTTTCCAAAATGGTGTCATTTGTGGGGGGTTTCAATGTTTAGGCACATCAGTGGCTCTTCAAACGCAACATGGCGTCCCATCTCAATTCCTGTCAATTTTGCTTTGAAAAGTCAAACGGCGCTCCTTCCCTTCCGAGCTCTCCCATCCACCCAAACAGTGGTTTACCCCCACATATGGGGTATCAGCGTACTCAGGACAAATTGTACAACAACTTTTGGGGTCCAATTTCTTCTCTTACCCTTGGGAAAATAAAAAATTGGGGGCAAAAAGATAATTTTTGTGAAAAAATATGATTTTTTATTTTTACGGTTTTACATT
Organism: Ranitomeya imitator; assembly: GCF_032444005.1. NCBI lineage: Eukaryota > Metazoa > Chordata > Amphibia > Anura > Dendrobatidae > Ranitomeya > Ranitomeya imitator. Next base: position 538,402,216 of record NC_091284.1, on the reverse strand, counting down.
ATAAACTTCTGTGAAGCACTTGGTGGGTCAAAGTGCTCACCACACCTCTAGATAAGTTCCTTAGGGGGTCTACTTTCCAAAATGGTGTCACTTGTGGGGGGTTTCAATGTTTAGCCACATCAGGGGCTCTCCAAACGAAACATGGCATCCCATCTCAATTCCAGTCAATTTTGCATTGAAAAGTCAAATGGCACTCCTTCGCTTCCGAGCTCTGCCATGCGCCCAAACAGTGGTTTACCCCCACATGTGGGGTATTGGCATACTCAGGACAAATTGTACAACAATGTTTGGGGTCCATTTTCTCCTGTTACCCTTGGTAAAATAAAACAAATTGGAGCTGAATTAAATTTTTTGTGAAAAAAAGTTAAATGTTCATTTTTATTTAAACATTCAAAAAATTCCTGTGAAGCATCAGAAGGGTTAATAAACTTCTTGAATATGGTTTTGAGCACCTTGAGGGGTGTAGTTTTTAGAATGGTGTCACACTTGGGTATTTTCTATCATATAGACCCCTCAAAATGACTTCAAATGAGATGTGGTCCCTAAAATAAAATGGTGTTGTAGAAATGAGAAATTGCTGGTCAACTTTTAACCCTTATTACTCCCTAACAAAAAAAAATTTTGGTTCCAAAATTGTGCTGATGTAAAGTAGACATGTGGGAAATGTTACTTATTAAGTATTTTGTGTGACATATCTCTGTGATTTAATTGCATAAAAATTCAAAGTTGGAAAATTCCGAAATTTTCATAATTTTCGCCAAATTTCCGTTTTTTTCACAAATAAACGCAGGTACTATCAAATAATTTTTACCATTGTCATGAAGTACAATATGTCACGAGAAAACAATGTCAGAATCACCAGGATCCATTGAAGCGTTCCAGAGTTATAACCTCATAAAGGGACAGTGGTCAGAATTGTAAAAATTGGCCCGGTCATTAACGTGCAAACCACCCTTGGGGGTAAAGGGGTTAATATCTGCCCTCAGTCACTGGCTTTACTACTCTGGCAGAGAAAATTGCGCGGTAGCCCACACCAATTTTTTCCGCCATTTAACCCTTTAATTTAATAGCTAGAACGGCCAAATTTTGCATATACACACTACTAACATTAGTAGTGTGGAATATGCAAAAAAAAAAGTGATATGAGATGGTTTACTGTATGTAAACCAGGTCTCATATCATGTCGGGTTTTAGGAAGGAGATAGCAAAAGCCGGCAATTGAATTACCGGCTTTAAAGCTATCTAGCGCTGTATGAAGTAATAATATATATACATATATGTGTCTACTGATATATATATATATATATATATATAGACAGTATATATATACATATTTTTTTTTTACACATGGATCCCTTGTATAGCCGTATGTTGGTTTTGCAAGCCTGCGAGAAAAACATGCAGTACGGATGCCATACGGATTACATTCGGAGGATGCCATGCGCAAAAAACGCTGAAACACCCTGCCTACGGAGGAGCTACGGACCATACGGACCACTATTTTGGGGACTTTTCAGCGTATTACGGCCGTAATATACGGACCGTATTGTCTTACGCTGAGTGTGACTCCAGCCTTGCTGAGCATAGTAAAAAAAATAAAAAAAACAACTGTGGGATTGCACTTTTTTGCAATTTCACAGCACCTCGAATTTTTTTCCCATTTTCCAGTGCATGATATGTTAAAACCAATGGTGTCGTTCAAAAGTACAACTTGTCCTGCAAGAAAACAAGCTAGCACTTAGCCATATTGATGGAAAACAAAAAGTTATGACTCCGGGAAGAAGGAGATCAAAAAATGCAAAAACAAAAATACCTCCCGGGTTAAGGGGTTAAATGATTGTATAATGCGTTGGTATACTTATTTTACCAATCTATTCATGTATTTGTTAGGACCCCTGGTTTTCAAGTAACATATAGCACTACAGGATCATGCCTTATGGTGACAAAAAGACACCACCCTATGCATAATTTAATATTTTAGATTTTTTTAATTAGTTATCTAGTCATTCTGACTTTGATCTTCAGAAACTAACTACACCAAACTCATCAAGTCTAGGATAACAAATTAACTCTCCAATATTATATCTTTTGCATAGTAAAATTTGGTGACAGATCAGTTTTACCTGGCAAATTATGCTCTGCAACATTTATTTGCAATGTGTACAATATGTGCATTACTCTTTAATTTATATTACTAAACAGTACAGTGAGAGGCTGGCACATTCTTCAATGTAAGACACTTTATTCACTTTAAGTTTTATGTTTATATTTGTATTCATGTTACCTGGTTCCTGTCATAATTAATAACTGGCAGCAGAATGGAAAAGACAGATATTGAAAAGAAAGACAAGTGTATGTTGGTAAGAAGCATAAATGTCGGAAAAGTAGATCACTTTTACTGACTGCGCAGATTTGCACAAAAGACATCTTGTTTATGTATTTATCGTATAATCTACTCGTCTGTCACTCAATGTTAATGTCAATCAATTGCAATGCTACCTGGCAAATAAAGAAATTTATATATATATATATATATATATATATATATATATATATATGTTAGATGTCGAGTTCCCTCCTCTGCACAGGGGGAATCTCGAACCATCTCCCCTGCGGTCTCCCATTCTTCTTCAGCTGCAGTGGAGTCTGCTCAGTGGAGACGTCGGTCCCAGCGTCTAGCTCAGGTTGATACTGGACGACTGGTTACTACTGCTCTTCCAGGCTCTGTCCTTGTAGCCAGCAATGTTCAGCAGCGAGCAGATCTTTCTGGGACTAAGTCCAGTTTTTCCCTTTCTGAGCATTAGAGGTCGTGGGTCACATGCTTAGATACTGCAGCAAATCCCATTGATACTCTAGGAAGGTCCTGAAGGTGTTCTTCTGTGGCAGACTCCTATTGGTCCTTCTGGGAAGGTCCTGTACTTGCTGCAGCTTTAAAAGGTTTGCATGGCCGCACGGCCATGCGCTAGTATAAATTTGAAAACATGTGTGTGTTGATGAGTGCAAGTCATTCTTTAAACCTCCCCTCCCTTGTGTATGACTGCTCGCGAAAGGTGGATGTCTGCTATCTAGCGCCCGGCTAAGCTATCAGCACAAAGACACACGTAAACAGCGTCTAAGTGCTGTGACCGCCAGTGCAGCACTGTGCGCTATTAGTGCGTTTACCTTACCCAAGTCTGGGTGGTTATTGGTCTCTGCTAGAGTGGCACAGCACGCATTTCTGTGCATATTAGTTACTCTTATACCCCAATTGTGGTGTCGGTCGCAAGAGGTCTACACAAACTCTAATCCTGTGTCCTGGGATAGAGTTCTGTGATTCCTTGCTTGCGCTCAATGTGCAGTACCGCGACCCTGTGACGTAACAGGGTTCATTTTCTTCATACAGGGTGAAGTTAACCCATGTGTGTATCCTCATTGTACCGCCATATAGTCCGTCATTACTAAACAGCAGATTCCATCTCTACACGGTGGACCCTGAGCTGCGAACGCACCTTTTTCTATCTATTTAATTATTTGGTGCGTTCCGCACCACATATACACTACTCAAAAAAATAAAGGGAACACTTAAACGACAGAATATAACTTCAAGTAAATTAAACTTCTGTGAAATCAAACTGCCCACTTAGGAAGCACCACTGTTTGACAATCAATTTCACATGCTGTTGTGCAAATGGAATAGACAACAAATGGAAATTATTGGCAATTATGCAGACACACTCAATAAAGGAGTTGTTCTACAGGTGGGGACCACAGACCACATCTCAGTACTAATGCTTTCTGGCTGATGTTTTGGTTACTTTTGAATGTTTGTTGTGCTTTCACACTCGTGGTATCATGAGATCGACTCTACAACCCACACAAGTGACTTAGGTACTGCAGCTCATCCAGGATGGCACATCAATGCGAGCTGTGGCAAGAAGGTTTGCTGTGTCTATCAGCGTAGTGTCCAGAGGCTGGTGGCGCTACCAGGAGACAGGCCAGTGCACCAGGAGATGCGGAAGGGGCCATCGGAGGGCAACAACCCAGCAGCAGCACTGCTACCTCAGCCTTTGTGCAAGGAGCAACAGGAGGAGCACCATCAGAGCCCTGCAAAATGACCTCCAGCAGGCCACAAATGTGCATGTGTCTGCACAAATGGTTAGAAAGTGACTCCATGAGGATGGTCTGAGTGCCCAACATCCACAGATGGGGGTTGTGCTCACAGCCCAACACCGTGCAGGATGATTGGCATTTGCCACAGAACAACAGGATTTGCAAATTCGCCACTGGTGCCCTGTACTCTTCACAGATGAAAGCAGGTTCATGCTGAGCACATGTAACAGAGTCTGGAGATGCTGTGGAGAGCGATCTGCTGCCTGCAACATCCTTCAGCATCACTGGTTTGGCAGTGGGTCAGTAATGGTGTGGGGTGCCATTTCTTTGGAGGGCTGCACACACCTCCATGTGCTCACCAGAGGTAGCCTGACTGCCAATAGGTACCGAGATGAGATCCTCAGACCCCTTGTGAGACCATATGCTGGTGCAGTTGGCATGCCCAGGCATTGTAGGGAGGTCATACAGAGACATAGAGGCAACACAAACACAAGTGAACATCATTTCCTTGTATTGAGGCATTTCCACTGAAGTTGGATCAGCCTGTTATTTGATTTTCCACTTTGATTTTGAGTATCATTACAAATACAGACCTCCTTGGGATATTCATTTTGATTTACATTGATCACTTTTATGTTTTATTGTTCTCAACACATTCCATTATGTAACAACCAAAAAAGGACAAGAACAACAAAAGAACAAAATTTTTATAAAAGTAACAATTTCATTAAATCAAAAGTGACAAAACAAAAATAAAATGGAGATAACAGGGAGATGACAGAGGACTCACCAAAAAAGGTGGCAAGGCAGTACCCAACAGGCAAACATTAGCAAGTACTTAATAAATAGTCAGCTCAAAAAGTGCCAGTCATTGTGCAAAGAGTTCATAGGAATATACATAATATATACACCAGATATAAAAGATGTAAAAGGCACCATATAACCACATCACAAGTGTCAAAACATGACATACAAATAACGATAGAGCAAGACTAGTAGAAGTAAAAACACTTAGATTACTCGAGGGACCACGATGCCACCCACCCCAACGTGCGTTTCGGGCCACGTGCCTTCTTCCGGGGGACTTTTTTTTTTTATATAAATGTAACAATTTTATTAAATCAAAAGTGACAAAACAATAATAAAATGGAGATAACAGGGAGATGACAGAGGACTCACCAAAAAAGGTGGCAAGGCAGAACCCAACAGGCAAACATTAACATAGCAAGTACTTAATAAATAGTCAGCTCAAAAAGTGCCAGTGCATTGTGCAAAGTGTTCATAGGAATATACATAATATATATACCAGATATAAAAGGCACCATATAACCACATCACAAGTGTCAAAACATGACATACAAATAACGATAGAGCAAGACTAGTAGAAGTAAAAACACTTAGATTACTCGAGGGACCACGATGCCACCCACCCCAACGTGCGTTTCGGGCCACATGCCTTCATCCAGGGAACCTTTTTTTTTATATAAAAGTAACAATTTTATCAAATCAAAAGTGACAAAACAATAATAAAATGGAGATAACTAGGAGATGACAGAGGACTCACCAAAAAAGGTGGCAAGGCAGAACCCAACAGGCAAACATTAGCATAGCAAGTACTTAATAAATAGTCAGCTCAAAAAGTGCCAGTGCATTGTGCAAAGTGTTCATAGGAATATACATAATATATATACCAGATATAAAAGGCACCATATAACCACATCACAAGTGTCAAAACATGACATACAAATAACGATAGAGCAAGACTAGTAGAAGTAAAAACACTTAGATTACTCGAGGGACCACGATGCCACCCACCCCAACGTGCGTTTCGGGCCACGTGCCTTCTTCCGGGGGACTTTTTTTTTTTATATAAATGTAACAATTTTATTAAATCAAAAGTGACAAAACAATAATAAAATGGAGATAACAGGGAGATGACAGAGGACTCACCAAAAAAGGTGGCAAGGCAGAACCCAACAGGCAAACATTAACATAGCAAGTACTTAATAAATAGTCAGCTCAAAAAGTGCCAGTGCATTGTGCAAAGTGTTCATAGGAATATACATAATATATATACCAGATATAAAAGGCACCATATAACCACATCACAAGTGTCAAAACATGACATACAAATAACGATAGAGCAAGACTAGTAGAAGTAAAAACACTTAGATTACTCGAGGGACCACGATGCCACCCACCCCAACGTGCGTTTCGGGCCACATGCCTTCATCCAGGGAACCTTTTTTTTTATATAAAAGTAACAATTTTATCAAATCAAAAGTGACAAAACAATAATAAAATGGAGATAACTGGGAGATGACAGAGGACTCACCAAAAAAGGTGGCAAGGCAGAACCCAACAGGCAAACATTAGCATAGCAAGTACTTAATAAATAGTCAGCTCAAAAAGTGCCAGTGCATTGTGCAAAGTGTTCATAGGAATATACATAATATATATACCAGATATAAAAGGCACCATATAACCACATCACAAGTGTCAAAACATGACATACAAATAACGATAGAGCAAGACTAGTAGAAGTAAAAACACTTAGATTACTCGAGGGACCACGATGCCACCCACCCCAACGTGCGTTTCGGGCCACGTGCCTTCTTCCGGGGGACTTTTTTTTTTTATATAAATGTAACAATTTTATTAAATCAAAAGTGACAAAACAATAATAAAATGGAGATAACAGGGAGATGACAGAGGACTCACCAAAAAAGGTGGCAAGGCAGAACCCAACAGGCAAACATTAACATAGCAAGTACTTAATAAATAGTCAGCTCAAAAAGTGCCAGTGCATTGTGCAAAGTGTTCATAGGAATATACATAATATATATACCAGATATAAAAGGCACCATATAACCACATCACAAGTGTCAAAACATGACATACAAATAACGATAGAGCAAGACTAGTAGAAGTAAAAACACTTAGATTACTCGAGGGACCACGATGCCACCCACCCCAACGTGCGTTTCGGGCCACATGCCTTCATCCAGGGAACCTTTTTTTTTATATAAAAGTAACAATTTTATCAAATCAAAAGTGACAAAACAATAATAAAATGGAGATAACTGGGAGATGACAGAGGACTCACCAAAAAAGGTGGCAAGGCAGAACCCAACAGGCAAACATTAGCATAGCAAGTACTTAATAAATAGTCAGCTCAAAAAGTGCCAGTGCATTGTGCAAAGTGTTCATAGGAATATACATAATATATATACCAGATATAAAAGGCACCATATAACCACATCACAAGTGTCAAAACATGACATACAAATAACGATAGAGCAAGACCAGTAGAAGTAGTAACACTAAGATTACCTGATGGACCACAATGCCATCCATCGCAACGCGCGTTTCAGCCACGTGCCTTCATTCATTATGTAATGAATAAAGATTTGCAACTGAAATATTTAATTCAGTGATATGTAGCATGTGTTATTTTAGTGTTCTCTTTATTTTTTTGAGCAGTATATATATATATATATATATATACATATATATATATATATATATATATACAGTGGTGTTCAAAAGTCCTGCATAGGATAAATTGATTGATTTTTCAAGTTTTAAACATTTTCTGTCGAATATTTTCGATGCTAATATGACATATTATATATTGTTTTGTTCAGAATACAATTTTGCATTCTTTCCCTGTAATATTTTTAGGTTTTGAAGCAGTTTTGCCTGAAATTATTGCAACAATATGGGGATTGAAAGCAGAACTAAACATTGTACAGCTTCAAATCCAAAATTAGCCAATCAGAGATGAGGTTCTTGTGACCATCATAACCGGGATATGGCAGCCAATCACATTGCATTACATTGCATCACATCTGCTGCTTTGTTTGTTTGTTTTATCTGTTGGTCTATCTAGTGAATCATACTGTAGAGTTTTATGATGGGAGCCTTCAGATTTTTGCCAGCGGAGGATCGTGTGCGAGTTGTGGTGCTACATGAAGAGGGTTATACTGGCCCCCAGATCGCAAGGAAGGTCGGCTGTAATCAGAGTACAGTCGTAAGAATTTTGCAGAAACATAAGCAGCTTGGAATCACCCAGGACAGGCCCAGATCTGGTCGGCCCAGAAAGTCAACTAAAAGGGAGGATAGAGTACTGATAAGAACATCCCTTGCCAATCGAAAGCTCACCTCTCCTCAGCTTCTGCGAGAATGGCAAGAAAAGTGCAATATTGAGGTAGCAACATCAACTGTTAGGAAGAGATGTTTGGAAGCAGGATTGAGAGGGTGCAAGGCCCGAAAGAAGCCATTGATGACAGCCATACAAAGACAAAGGCGAAAACTGTGGGCATTGAAATAGTTAAAATGGAGGAAGGAGGAATGGGAAAAAGTGCTATTTAGTGATGAAAGCACTTTTTTGCATTTTAGGAAATGATGGCAAGTCTTATGTGAGAAGGTTCCCACATGAAGAGTACAAGCCAGAGTGTTTGAGCTCCTCTGTGAAACATCCTATGAAAGTAATGGTCTGGGGCTGTATGGCAGCCAATGGTGTTGGAAGGCTTCATATTGTGGAGGGTATGGTTAATGCAAAAAAATACATAGACATCCTTAATAAGAAAATGCTGCCTTCTGCTCAACACTCTGAATTAAATAAAAAATAATAAATCTTAAAAAGTAAAATTTAAGTCTGTGTGAACTTGCATTGGAAGCTAGTGAACTTAGAAACCTGTTCACCATTCTACACACTGTACTAGTGTAGGTATGGTTATGCTGTGAAAAAATTATCAGCCACCAGTTTATTTATGAACAATTCCTTGGCAGACATTTAGCCCAATTTAGTATTTTGGCCTACTAACTGTGTCAGCAACTTATAACAGTTGTCCTCCGCTGAACAGAGCTATGCCACCTGTGTACTCCTGTTACCAATTGTGAACTGCATGTAGCCTACTTACTTATTTGTGCCTAGTAACTGTGTAAGCCTCTCATAACAGTTGTCCTCCCATGCAGAACCAAGCTAGGCCGCCTGGTTAGTCCTGCTAGCAGTTTTGAACTGCATTTAGCCACCTTTTTTATGTTAGGCCTCTCTCTGTCTGTCTGTCTGTGCCACACATTACAACTGTCCCCCCTGAAACAAGCTAGGTCGCCTGGTTAGTCCTGCTAGCAGTTTTGAACTGCATGAAGCCAACATTTTTTATTTTAGGCCTCTGTCTGTCTGTCTGTCTGTCTGTCTGCGCCACACATTACAACTGTCCCCCCCTGAAACAAGCTAGGTCGCCTGGTTAGTCCTGCTAGCAGTTTTGAACTGCATGAAGCCAACATTTTTTATTTTAGGCCTCTGTCTGTCTGTCTGTCTGTCTGTCTGCGCCACACATTACAAATGCCCCCCGCTGAAACAAGCTAGGCCGCCTGGTTAGTCCTGCTAGCAGTTTTGAACTGCATGAAGCCAACATTTTTTATTTTAGGCCTCTGTCTGTCTGTCTGTCTGTCTGCGCCACACATTACAAACGCCCCCCGCTGAAACAAGCTAGGCCGCCTAGTTAGTCCTGCTAGCATTTTTGAACTGCATGAAGCCACCTTTTTTATTTTAGGCCTCTGTCTGTCTGTCTGTCTGTCTGTCTGTCTGCGCCACACATTACAACTGTCCCCCCCTGAAACAAGCTAGGCCGCCTGGTTATTCCTGCTAGCAGTTTAGAACTGCATGAAGCCACCTTTTTTTATTTTAGGCCTCTGTTTGTCTGTCTGTCTGTCTGCGCCACACATTACAACTGTTCCCCGCTGAAAAAAGCTAGGCCGCCTGGTTATTCCTGCTAGCAGTTTTTAACTGCATTTAGCCACCTTTTTTTATTTTAGGCCACTGTCTGTCTGTCTGCGCCACACATTACAACTGTCCTCTGCTGAACAAAGCTATGCCGCCTGTGTACTACTCAAACAAAGTTTGAACTGACATTAGCCTACTTTTTATATTTTAGGCCTACTCTGTCTGTCTGAGCCACTTATTACAGTTGTCCTCCGCTGAACCAAGCTATGCCGCCTGTGTACTCCTCTTACCAATTTAGAACAGCATTTACCTACTTACTTATTTGGGCCTAGTAACTGTGTCAGACTCTCACAACAGTTGTCCTCCACCGCTGAACTCAGCAATGCATCTCTGTAGTCCTCTTATCAATTGTGAACTGAATATAGCCTTATTTTTATTTTAGGCCTACTCAGTGTGTCAGAGCCACTAATAACACTTGTCCTCCTCCGCTGAACCACGCTATGCCGCCTGTGTACTCCTCTTACCAATTTTGAACTGCAATTAGCCACCTTTTTTAATTGTGGGCCTACTCTGTCTGTCTGAGCCACTTATTACAGTTGTCCTCCGCTGAACAAAGCTATGCAGCCTGTGAACTCCACTTACCAATTTTGAACTGCATTTTGCCTACTTACTTATTTAGGCCTACTAACTGTGTCTGCCTCCCATTACAGTTGTCCTCCACTGAACAAAGCTGAGCCTCAATTTTCATCCGGTGTCAGATATTAAACTGCATTTGGCCTACTTCTTTGGTTTGGCCTACAAATGGTGTGTGCCGCAGCTTAGTGTTCTCCACTGAGTAAAGCTGAGCTTCAATTTTCAGGCTTTCAGCCTATATCAAATATTAAACTGCATTTAGCCTACTTGTTTGGTTGGGTGTTATGATAAGGTAATTCAGTACCACAATGGACATAGAAGTCAGAGCACATACAGTGACCTGACAATAACCCAAAAACATAGAACGAGCTCTGAGACGTGGGAACTCTGCTGACCGCAATCCCTAAACCTCTCCAACCACACTAGAGTCAGCCGTGGATTGCGCCTAACGCTCTCTATGCAACTCGGCACAGCCTGAGAAACTAGCTAGCCTGAAGATAGAAAATAAGCCTACCTTGCCTCAGAGAAATACCCCAAAGGAAAAGGCAGCCCCCACATATAATGACTGTGAGTTAAGATGAAAAGACAAACGTAGAGATGAAATAGATTTAGCAAAGTGAGGCCCGACTTTCTGAACAGAGCGAGGATAGGAAAGGTAACTCTGTGGTCAACACAAAACCCTACAAAAAAACCACGCAAAGGGGACAAAAAGACCCTCCGTACCGAACTAACGGCACGGAGGTACACCCTCTGCGTCCCAGAGCTTCCAGCAAGCAAGAAAAAAACAAATAAGCAAGCTGGACAGAAAAAACAGCAAACAAAATAGCAAAAGCGGAACTTAGCTATGCAGAGCAGCAGGCCACAGGAACGATCCAGGAGGAAACAGGTCCAATACTAGAACATTGACTGGAGGCCAGGATCAAAGCACTAGGTGGAGTTAAATAGAGCAGCACCTAACGACTTCACCACATCACCTGAGGAAGGAAACTCAGAAGCCGCAGTACCACTCTCCTCCACCAACGGAAGCTCACAGAGAGAATCAGCCGAAGTACCACTTGTGACCACAGGAGGGAGCTCTGCCACAGAATTCACAACAGTACCCCCCCTTGAGGAGCGGTCACCGAACCCTCACCAGAGCCCCCAGGACAACCAGGATGAGCAATATGAAAGGCACGAACAAGATCGGGAGCATGGACATCAGAGGCAAAGACCCAGGAATTATCTTCCTGAGCATAACCCTTCCACTTAACCAGATACTGGAGTTTCCGTCTTGAAACACGAGAATCCAAAATCTTCTCCACAATATACTCCAACTCCCACTCCACCAAAACCGGGGCAGAAGGATCAACAGATGGAACCATAGGTGCCACGTATCTCCGCAACAATGACCTATGGAATACGTTATGTATGGAAAAAGAATGTGGAAGGGTCAGACGAAAAGACACAGGATTAAGAACCTCAGAAATCCTATACGGACCAATGAAACAAGGTTTAAACTTAGGAGAGGAAACCTTCATAGGAATATGACGAGAAGATAACCAAACCAAATCCCCAACACGAAGTCGGGGACCCACACAGCGTCTGCGATTAGCGAAACGTTGAGCCTTCTCCTGGGACAAGGTCAAATTGTCCACTACATGAGTCCAAATCTGCTGCAACCTATCCACCACAGTATCCACACCAGGATAGTCCGAAGACTCAACCTGCCCTGAAGAGAAACGAGGATGGAACCCAGAGTTGCAGAAAAACGGCGAAACCAAGGTAGCCGAGCTGGCCCGATTATTAAGGGCGAACTCAGCCAAAGGCAAAAAGGACACCCAGTCATCCTGATCAGCAGAAACAAAGCATCTCAGATATGTTTCCAAGGTCTGATTGGTTTGTTCGGTCTGGCCATTAGTCTGAGGATGGAAAGCCGAGGAAAAAGACAAGTCAATGCCCATCCTACCACCAAAGGCTCGCCAAAACCTCGAAACAAACTGGGAACCTCTGTCAGAAACGACAGTACCAAAGATTCCAGGATGACCAGCCAACACCGAACAATGAACCTCAGAGATAACTTTATTCGTCCACCTATCAGGGACAAACAGTTTCTCCGCTGGGCAACGATCAGGTTTATTAGCCTGAAATTTTTGCAGCACCCGCCGCAAATCAGGGGAGATGGCAGACACAATTACTCCCTCTTTGAGAATACCTGCCGGCTCAGATAAACCCAGAGAGTCGGGCACAAAACTCTTAGACAGAGCATCCGCCTTCACATTTTTAGAGCCCGGAAGGTACGAAATCACAAAGTCAAAACGGGCAAAAAACAGCGACCAACGAGCCTGTCTAGGATTCAACCGCTTGGCAGACTCGAGATAAGTCAAGTTCTTATGATCAGTCAAGACCACCACGCGATGCTTAGCTCCTTCAAGCCAATAACGCCACTCTTCGAATGCCCACTTCATGGCCAGCAACTCTCGATTGCCAACATCATAATTTCGCTCAGCAGGCGAAAACTTCCTGGAAAAAAAGGCACATGGTTTCATCACCGAGCAATCAGAACTTCTCTGTGACAAAACAGCCCCTGCTCCAATCTCAGAAGCATCAACCTCGACCTGGAATGGAAGCGAAACATCTGGTTGACACAACACAGGGGCAGAAGAAAAACGACGCTTCAACTCTTGAAAAGCTTCCACAGCAGCAGAAGACCAATTGACCACATCAGCACCCTTCTTGGTCAAATCAGTCAATGGTTTAGCAATACTACAAAAATTGCAGATGGAGCGACGATAAAAATTAGCAAAGCCCAGGAACTTTTGCAGACTTTTCAGAGATGTCGGCTGAGTCCAATCATGGATGGCTTGGAACTTAACAGGGTCCATCTCGATAGTAGAAGGGGAAAAGATGAACCCCAAAAATGAAACCTTCTGAACAGCAAAGAGACACTTTGATCCCTTCACAAACAAAGAATTAGCACGCAGGACCTGAAACACCGTTCTGACCTGCTTCACATGAGACTCCCAATCATCCGAGAAGATCAAAATGTCATCCAAGTACACAATCAGGAATTTATCCAGGTACTCTCGGAAGATGTCATGCATAATGGACTGAAACACTGATGGAGCATTGGCAAGTCCGAATGGCATTACTAGATACTCAAAATGGCCCTCGGGCGTATTAAATGCAGTTTTCCATTCATCGCCTCGCTTAATACGCACAAGATTATATGCACCACGAAGATCTATCTTGGTGAACCAACTAGCCCCCTTAATCCGAGCAAACAAATCAGATAACAACGACAAGGGGTACTGAAATTTAACCGTGATCTTATTTAGAAGGCGGTAATCTATACAAGGTCTCAGCGAACCATCCTTCTTGGCCACAAAAAAGAACCCTGCTCCTAATGGCGACGATGACGGGCGAATATGCCCCTTCTCCAAGGACTCCTTCACACAACTCCGCATAGCGGCGTGCTCAGGCACAGATAAATTAAACAGTCGACCTTTTGGGAATTTACTACCAGGAATCAAATCGATAGCACAATCACAATCCCTATGCGGAGGTAGGGTATCGGACTTGGGCTCATCAAATACATCCCGGTAATCAGACAAGAACTCTGGAACCTCAGAAGGGGTGGATGACGAAATAGACAGAAATGGGACATCACCATGTACCCCCTGACAACCCCAGCTGGACACAGACATGGATTTCCAATCTAATACTGGATTATGGACTTGTAGCCATGGCAACTCCAACACGACCACATCATGCAGATTATGCAACACCAGAAAGCGAATAACCTCCTGATGTGCGGGAGCCATGCACATGGTCAGCTGGGTCCAGTACTGAGGCTTATTCTTGGCCAAAGGCGTAGCATCAATTCCTCTCAATGGAATAGGACACTGCAAGGGCTCCAAGAAAAACCCACAACGCCTAGCATACTCCAAGTCCATCATATTCAGGGCAGCGCCTGAATCCACAAATGCCATGACAGAATAAGATGACAAAGAGCAGATCAAGGTAACGGACGAAAGAAATTTTGACTGTACCGTACCAATGGTGGCAGACCTAGCGAACCGCTTAGTGCGCTTAGGACAATCAGAGATAGCATGAGTGGAATCACCACAGTAGAAACACAGCCCATTCAGACGTCTGTGTTCTTGCCATTCAACTCTGGTCAAAGTCCTATCGCACTGCATAGGCTCAGGTTTATGCTCAGATAATACCGCCAAATGGTGCACAGATTTACGCTCACGCAAGCGACGACCGATCTGAATGGCCAAAGACATAGACTCATTCAGACCAGCAGGCATAGGAAATCCCACCATGACATCCTTAAGGGCTTCAGAGAGACCCTTTCTGAAAATAGCTGCGAGCGCACCTTCATTCCATTGAGTGAGTACGGACCACTTTCTTAATTTCTGACAATATACCTCTATCTCATCCTGACCCTGACACAGAGCCAGCAAATTTTTCTCTGCCTGATCCACTGAATTAGGTTCATCGTACAGCAATCCGAGCGCCAGGAAAAACGCATCGATATTACTTAATGCAGGATCTCTTGACGCAAGAGAAAATGCCCAGTCCTGAGGGTCGCCACGTAAAAAAGAAATAATGATCCTAACTTGTTGAACTGGGCCACCAGAGGAGCGAGGTTTCAAAGCCAGAAATAGTTTACAATTATTTTTGAAACTCAGAAATTTAGTTCTATCTCCAAAAAACAAATCAGGAATAGGAATTCTTGGTTCTAACATAGAATTCTGAACCACAAAGTCTTGAATATTTTGTACTCTTGCCGTGAGCTGATCCACACATGAAGACAGACCTTTAATGTCCATCGCTACACCTGTGTCCTGAACCACCCAAATGTCTAGGGGAAAAAAAAAGGCAAAACACAGTGCAGAGAAAAAAAAATGGTCTCAGAACTTCTTTTTTCCCTCTATTGAGAATCATTAGTACTTTTGGCCTCCAGTACTGTTATGATAAGGTAATTCAGTACCACAATGGACATAGAAGTCAGAGCACATACAGTGACCTGACAATAACCCAAAAACATAGAACGAGCTCTGAGATGTGGGAACTCTGCTGACCGCAATCCCTAATCCTCTCCAACCACACTAGAGGCAGCCGTGGATTGCGCCTAACGCTCCCTATGCAACTCGGCACAGCCTGAGAAACTAGCTAGCCTGAAGATAGAAAATAAGCCTACCTTGCCTCAGAGAAATACCCCAAAGGAAAAGGCAGCCCCCACATATAATGACTGTGAGTTAAGATGAAAAGACAAACGTAGAGATGAAATAGATTTAGCAAAGTGAGGCCCGACTTTCTGAACAGAGCGAGGATAGGAAAGGTAACTCTGCGGTCAACACAAAACCCTACAAAAAACCATGCAAAGGGGGCAAAAAGACCCTCCGTACCGAACTAACGGCACGGAGGTACACCCTCTGCGTCCCAGAGCTTCCAGCAAGCAAGAAAAAAACAAATAAGCAAGCTGGACAGAAAAAACAGCAAACAGCCTATATCAAATATTAAACTGCATTTAGCCTACTTGTTTGTTTGTGCCTACTAACGGTGTCTGACGCTGCTTGGTGTTCTTCACTGAACAAATATGAGCTTCAATTTTCAGGCTTTCAGCCTATATAAAATATTAAACTGCATTTGGCCTACTTGTTTGGTTGGGCCTACTAACGGTGTCTGCCGCTGCTTGTTGTTCTCCTCCACTGAACAAAGCAGTGCCACCTGTTTACTCCTGTTACCAATTTTGAACTTCATTTGGCCTACTTTATTACTTGGGCCTACTAACTGTGTCTGCCTCTCATTACAGTTTTCCTCCACTGAACAAAGCAATGCCGCCTGTTTAGTCCTGTTACCAATTTTGAACTGCATTTAGCCTACTTTATTCTTTGGCCCTTTATCTGTGTTTCCTCCTCATCCTGCCCATTGCCCAGCCACTGCTAGATGAGTCTGCTAGAACATTGACCCAGACCACTACATTCCACTTGCACTCTACACAGCCAGTTTATGACCATGCTGAAAGTCTGGCTCCCCTTCCCGCATACTATACCACCTTACACGGGGACAAAGAGGAAGGTGCAGATGAAAGTGCAGGTTCCTTCATCAGGTAGGGGGCATATTTGTTGGCAACGTCACTGGCACAGGGCCCCTCATAGTACACAAAAGTGTCTCTGCCGGTGGGAGGCGCCCCCGCCGTCAAACACACCACCATACTTTGAGGGGCCCTGTGCCAGTGCCAATGCAAATGAGTGGGCCCCCCCTGCTTGCTCAGGATCACAGCACTTGCCAAGTTGAAATACTTACCTCTCCCTGCTCCACCGCCGTGACGTAGTCCGCGTTTCCTGGGCACACGAAAAACTTGAGCCAGCCCTACCCCCCCACAACTTTAGCCAAATGACCACCAATTTTCAATGCCTAAATATTATTATAAAATAAATTAAGATTAACAAGCTTCATTAAGAAGAATGGATGTTTTTGGCATTAAAATGGTCACTGTAGGTGTTTTCCTGTCCTCCACTCACTGCCGACTTTGATTCCCCATTGACTTGCATTGGTTTTCGTGTTTCGGTCAATCCACGACTTTTCACAATAATCGGCAGATTTCACCCGACCCGACTTTTGACAAAGTCGGGTTTCGCGAAACCCGACTCGATCCTAAAAAAGTTAAAGTCGCTCAACTCTAGTTATAAGCCCTACCAAATGATCCAAGAGTCCACTGAAAAAGTGGCACAGAAAGAGGTAAAAATTCAAGCTTATGACCTCACTGTAAAAAGACAAATGGCGGAAATTGACAGACAGAAAAAGGTGACTTCTGAGAGCAACATCATGGTGGGTAAATTATGACACCATTATCGTTGGAGTTCTTGAAAGAGTCAGTAAGTTTAAAAATGGCAATATTAAATAGAGCTTTTCAGGACATTATCGACAGAGAAATAAGATTTGGTTTAGGAATTGTCTAAAAATGTAAATATATGTTGTGTAAAAGTGTTATACAATAAACTAGTTAGTTATCCCTAATTATTTTAACCCCTTCATGACCCCAGCTTTTTTCGGTTTTGCATTTAAGTTTTTCGCTCCCCTCCTTGCAGAGCCATAACTTTTTCATTTTTCCGTCAATATGCCTATGTGAGGGCTTATTTTTTGCGGGACAAGTTGTACATTTGAACAACATCATTGTTTTTTGCATGTAATATACTAGAAAACAGGAAAAAAAATTCCAAGTGCGGTGAAATTGCAAAAAAGAGTGCAATATTACACTGGTTTTTTGTTTAGATTTTTTTGCTAGGTTCACTAAATGCTAAAACTGACAGGCCATTATTAGAAGGACGTAGATCTGGGTATTTATTATGATGGAATATAGGCTGAACTGGATGGACAAATGTCTTTTTTCGGCCTTACTAACTATGTTACTATGTTACTATGTTACTATGTTACTATATTATGATTCTCCAGGTCATTATGAGTTCATAGATACCAAACATGTCTACGTTATTTTTTTATCTAAGTGGTGAAAAAAATTCAAAACTTTGCTGAAAAAAAAGTGCAATTTTCCTGTAGCGTCTTCATTTTATGTGATCTGGGGCTGGTTGACGGCTTATTTTTTGCATGCCCAGCTGATGCTTTTAATTATACCATTTTGTGCAGATACATTCTTTTGATCGCCTGTTATTGGATTTTAATGCAATGTCGCAGCAACAAAAAAAAGTAATTCTGGCGTTTAAATGTATTTTTCGCTACGCTGTTTAGCGATCAGGTTAATCTTTTTTTTTTCATTGATAGATCGGGCAATTCTGAACATGGCAATACCAAATATGTCATGAGTGTGAAGAGAAATATGCGGCAGCACTCACCAAACTTCGTGTGGTCCAGTTCTTTATTTAAGACATGAAAAAATACAGCTTCACGGCCCGAGGGAGTGCAGATGGGAGGGAGGTGAGCAGGGAACGACGACGGCCGTTTCACGCTGATTGAAGCGCTTGGATCAGCGCGAAACGGCCGTCGTCATTCCCTGCTCACCTCCCTGCCATCTGCACTCCCTCAGGCCGTGAAGCTGTATTTTTTCATGTCTTAAATAAAGAACTGGACCACACGAAGTTTGGTGAGTGCTGCCGCATATTTCTCTTCACACTCATGACATGTGCATCTGGTTTCCATGCGAGCACCTCCATTGCTGAAGTCAGATTTCTTCTACCCGCCGCGATTGATTTACTGAAAGGAGTGAGGCTGTGCAGCACCATTTTTTTCTTTTTTTTTTTTTCTTTGTTTGAACAATACCAAATATGTGTATGTTTGATTTTTTTTATTGTTTTATTTTGAATGGGGCGAAAGGGAAGTGATTAAAACTTTTATTTTTTCATATTTTTTAAAACATTTGTTTTTTACTTTTGCCATGCTTCAATAGCCTCCATAGGAGGCTAAATGCTGGCACAATTCATTCAGCTCTGCTACATAGGAGCGATGCTCAGATCACTCCTATATAGCCGAATTACTGCATTGCTATGAGCCCAGACCACAGAGTAGCAATCCGCCATCAACAACCATAGAGGTCTTCAATAGACCGCTGGTTGTCATGCAGAGGCATCGCTGACCCCGATCACTTGACGGGGGTCAGAGATGCGCTCATTTCCAGCCTGATTGATGGAAGTGCTAGCTAAATGGTGCTGTCAGCATTTGACAGCGGCATTTAATTAGTTAATAGCAGGGGTGGATCGCGATTCCACCTGCCGCTATTGCTGGCACATATCAGCTGTACAAAACAGCTGACATGTCCCGACTTTAATGCGGGTTCACCGCCAGGGCTGTCACTTGGGGATTCCTCTTTACTCTCTGAGGACTGCAGACAGACTTCAGAAGGAATGAACAGTTGGTGAGTTAGCCACGTACTTCTCGATGGCTTTTACCATGCTCCATGACAGAGACAGATGCCATTTACCATTCAGAATCTCAGGAAAGATAGGGAACAAACTTTGATATGGCAAATGGACAATCTCTTTGTAAGTATTTCACCTATTTTATGCTTTGCTGCAATGTGTTATGATGCGGTGGTCTAGGAGCAACATGGAACGAGCTCTGAAGGAAGTGGTAACTGTACTGACCGCAGTCCCTAAGCTCAACACAACACTAGAAGTAGCCGTGGAATGCTCCTAACTCTCCCTAGGCATCTCGTCACAGCCTAAGAGCTAACTACCCCTAAAGACAGAAGCAGGAAAACTATCTTGCCTCAGAGAAACTCCCCAAAGGATAGATTAGCCCCCCACAAATAATAACTGTGAGTGGAGAGGGAAAAGACATACACAGAATGAAACCAGGATGAGCACAGGAGGCCAGTCTAGCTTGATAAATAGGACAGGATGGAATCCTGTGCGGTCAGTATAAAACACTACAAAAATCCTCGCAGAGTTTACAAAAAAATCTCCACATCTGACTAAAGGTGTGGAGGGTAAATCTGCTTCCCAGAGCTTCCAGCAAGACAGAATTAATTCATACTGATAATGCTGGACAAACATAGAAAGCACTGAACGGATAAGTCCACAATCTGTGAACAGAAAAGCGCAAGCAAAAACTTAGCTTTGCTGAACTGGTCAGGATAACAGGGAACTCCAAAGAGATGTGAATCCAACCAGGAAACATTTACAAGTGGCACTGGCTGAAGAAAGAGCCAGGCCTAAAAATGCAGAGCAGAAGAGACGATAAGTGGAGGCAGCTGATGACAGCTAAATCCAAGGAGCAGCCATACCACTAGAAACCACAAGAGGGAGCCCAAGAGCAGAACTCACAAAAGTGCCACTTACAACCACCGGAGGGAGCCCAAGAGCGGAATTCACAACAGCAATGATGCTTTTGTTGGACACTCCAATAAACCACTGACATTTTCTTTAGAGTATTGCATCTGGTAAAAAGTCCTGAATAAATAAAAATACGAAATAAGTATTTTTAACAGTGCCAGATGTCACGACTCCATCAATCTGATATTCATGACTTATCTTGAAAATAGATAATCAATATAAAAGTAGTGGAAAAACTCAGCACGGTGGCGCAGTGGTTAGCATTGCAGCCTTGCAGCGCTGGAGCCCTGGGTTCAAACCACACCAAGGACAACATCTGCAAAGAGTTTGTATGTTCTGTGTGGGTTTCCTCTGGGTTCTCCGGTTTCCTCCCACATTCCAAACACATACTGATAGGGAATTTAGATTGTGAGCCGCATCGGGGACAGTAATGATAATGTGTGCAAACTGTAAAGCGCTGCGGAATATGTTATTGCTATATAAAAAATAAAGATTATTAATAACCCCTTCACCCCGAAGCCTGTTTTCAACTTCCTGACCAGGCCATTTTTTTCAATCCTGACCACTGTCACTTTATGAGGTCATAACTCTGAAACACTTCAATAGATCCTGGTGATTCTGAGACTGTTTTCTCATGACATATTGTACTTTATGACAGTGGTAAAATTTCTTCCATTTGACTTGCATTTATTTGTGAAAAAAATAGAAATTTGGTGAAAATTTTGAAAATTTTGCAATTTTTAAGCTTTTAGTTTTTATGCCCTTAAATTAGAGAGTCATATCATACAAAATAGTTAATAAATAACATTACCCACATGTCTGCTTTACATTACCACAATTTTGGAAACAATCTTTTTTTTTAGGAAGTTATAAGCGTTAAAAATTGACCAGCGATTTCTCATTTTTACAGCAAAATTTGCAAAACCATTTTTTTTAGGGACCACCTCACATTCGAAGTGACTTTGAGGGGTCTATATTGCAGAAAATGCCCAAAAGTGACACCATTCTAAAAACTGAATCCATCAAGGTACTCAAAACCACATTCAAAAAGTTTATTAACCCTTCAGATGCTTCACAGGAATTTTTGGAATTGAACATTTAACTTTTTTCACTAAATTCAGATCCAATTTGTTTTATTTTATTAAGGCTGAAAGGAGAAATTAGACCACCAAAGTCATTCTACAATTTGTCCTGAGTACGCCGATACCCCAGATGTTGGGGTAAACCATTGTTTGGGCACATGGCATATTTCGGAAGGGAAGGAGCGCCATTTGACTTTTCAATGCAAAATTTGCTGGAATTGAGATCGGACACCATGCCGTGTTTGGAGAGCCCCTGATGTGCCTAAACAGTGGAAACCCCACATAAGTGACACCATTTTGGAAAGTAGACCCCTAAGGAACTAATCTAGATGTGTGGTGAGCACTTTGAACCTCCAGTTGCTTCACAGAAGTTTATAATGTAAAAGCGTAAAAAAAAAAATCATATTTTTTTCACAAAAAATGATTTTTCACCCCAATTTTTTTATTTTCCCTAGAGTATCAGGACAAATTGAACCCCAAAAGTTGTTGTGCATTTTGTGCTGAGTATGCTGATACCCCGTGTGTGGGGGTAAACCACTGTTTGGGTGCATGGGTGAGCTTGGAAGGGAAGGAGCGCCGTTTGACTTTTCAATGCAAAATTGGCTGGAATTGAGATCGGACACCATGTCGCGTTTGAAGAGCCCCTGATGTGCCTAAACATTGGAAACCCCCCAAAAGAGACCCCATTTTAGAAAGAAGACCCCCTAAGGAACTTATCTAGATGTGTGGTGAGCACTTTTAACCCCCAATTGTTTCACTAAAGTTTAGAATGTAGAGCAGAGAAAATTAAAAAATCATTTTTTCTTTACACAAAATTACCTTTTAGCACGCAATTTTATTTCCCAAGGTTAACAGGAGAAATTGTACCCCAAAAGTTGTTGTCCAATTTGTCCTGAGTATGCTGATTCCCCATATGTGGGGGGAACCACTGTTTGGGCGCAGGGCAGAGCGCAGAAGTGAAGGAGCGCCGTTTGGAATGCAGACTTAGATGGATTAGTCTGCAGGCATCACATTGCATTTGCAGAGCCCCTGATGTACCTAAACAGTAGAAACCCCCCACAAGTGACTGCATATTGGAAACTAGACCCCCCAAAGAACTTATCTAGATGTGTTGTTAGAACTTTGAACCCCCATGTGTTTCACTACAGTTTATAACGCAGAGCCGTGAAAATAAAAAATCCTTTTTTTTCCACAAAAAATATATTTTAGCCCCCGGTTTTGTAATTTCCCAAGGGTAACAGGAGAATTTGGACCCCAAGATTTGTTGTCCAATTTGTCCTGAGTACGCTGATACTCCATATGTGGGGGTAAACCCCTGTTTGGGTGCACGGGAGAGCTCGGAAGGGAAGGAGCACTGTTTTAGTTTTTCAATGCAGAATTGGCTGGAATTGAGATCGGACGCCATGTCACGTTTGGAGAACCCCTGATGTGCCGAAACAGTGGAAACCCCCCAATTCTAACTGAAACCCTAACCTAAACACACCCCTAACCCTAATCCCAACCATAACCCTAACCACACCCCTAACCCTAATCCCAAACTTAATACCAACCATAAATGTAATCCAAACCCTAACTTTAGCCCCAACCCTAACCCTAACTTTAGCCCCAACCCTAACCCTAACCCTAACCCCAACCCTAACCCTAATTCTAGCCCTAACCCTAGCCCTAATTCTAATGCTAACCCCAGCCCTATCCCTAGCCCTAACCCTAACCCTAATGGGAAAATGAAAATAAATAAATTTTTTAACATTTTATTATTTTTCCCTAACTAAGGGGGTGATGAAGGGGGTTTGATTTACTTTTACAGTGTTTTTTTGGGCGGATTTTTACGATTGGCAGCTGTCACACACTAAAAGACACTTTTTATTGCAAGAAATAGTTTTTGCATCACCACATTTTGAAAGCTATAATTTATTCATATTTTGGTCCACAGAGTCATATGAGGTCTTGTTTTTTGCGGGACAAGTTGATGTTTTTATTGTTACCATTTTCAGGCACATGACATTTTTTGATCGATAAAGAAAAAATATGCGGCACTCACCCCAATGCAGCAGTGAAGATGTGAACTGTAACGGAGAAAATAAATCAATATATACACCCGTCAGGACATAAGGTAAGCAGGAGGGTGCAGTAATGGAGCTAGGACAACGGCCGATTCGCACGTAATGTGCGAAACGGCTGTCGTCCAAGCTCCATTACCGCACCCTCCTGCTTACCTTATGTCCTGACGGATGTATATATTGATTTATTTTCTCCATTAAAGTTCACGTCTTCACTGCTGCATTGGGGTGAGTGCCGCATATTTTTTCTTTATCGTTCATATGAACTCTTCATTCATTATTGGTGTGCAGAGCACCACTACCCCCAGCATGCGTGACACCTGACAACCTGGGATTCTGTCTTAGTCCTGATCAAATTGCATCGCTCTAGTGCCATCCTTTTCTATTTATTTCTTATGATTGACATTTTTTGATCGCTTTTTATTTTGATTTTTGGGAGGCAGAAGGAACAAAAACCAGCAATTCCTGAATTTCTTTTGGGGGGGCATTTATACCGTTCCACGTGTGGTAAGATTGATAAAGCACCTTTATTCTTCAGGTCAGTACAATTAAAGCGATACCTCATTTATATTATTTTTTTTACATTTTGGTGCTTTTACACAATAAAAACTATTTTATATAAAAAATAATTGTTTTTGCATCGCTTTAGTCTGAGAGCTATAACTTTTTTATTTTTCTGCTGATGATGCTGTGTGGTACCTTTTTTTTGCAGGACAAGGTGACGTTTTCAGTGGTACCATGTTTATTTATATCCATATTTTTGATTGCGTGTTATTCCACTTTTTGTTCGCCGGTATGATAATAAAGCGTTGTTTTTTGCCTAATTTGTTATGTATTTTTTTGCGGTGTTCACTAAAGGGGTTAACTAGTAGCATCGTTTTATAGAGCGAGTCATTACGGATGCAGCGATACCAAATATGTGTACTTTTATTGTTTTTTTCACTATATTAGATCAGATCGCTGATCTGACACTGTGCATAGAACTGTGTCAGATCAGAGATCTGACAGGCAGTGTAGGTGGCTTTCCAGCACCTGCTCTGAGCAGGCGCCGGCTAGCAACTTCACTTCAGGACCCGCGAGGAGCCCTGTGGCCATCTTGGATCCGAGGACTCCTTCCGGAACACCGAAACAACGCGATCGCATAGCGTTGTTCTGGTGGGAGAGTGCAGGGAGCCCCCGTCCCTGCGCGATGCCCCTCTATGTCACTGTCACTACTGACAGTGGCATCAGAGGGGTTAAATGCTCATGATTGGCGCTAGCGCCGATCGTAGGCATTGCTGCAGGGTGTCAGCTGTCATATACAGCTGACACCTGCACGCGATCACCACGGCGCTCACTGTGAGGCCGTACAATCGTGCCGCCATACTAGTACTGCGGTTTGCGGGAACTCAGTTCCCGCAGAGCAGTACTAGTATGGAGCATGTCAGGAAGGTGTTAAAGATCCCACTGTTGATATTTATGCCATTTGATCAAAAATCTTTTAACATTAGAATATGAACCATAGCATCCACCTTTTCGCAAGGCAGTAAATCACTAAAATAAAACTTTTAATGGAAACGTTACATATTTTCCACTGGTTTCACTTCCTATAAATTGAAGAGTTAAAAACTGCTGACAAAAATCATGGCATTTAAGGATTAGAATATTTGTGCATTGAAATTTTCTGTTATGTTTGGATGGCATTTTTAAAACCACATTGCATTGTAATCTGATAGTGTAATTTACTTCTGCAGATTCACAGCGAACCTGCCATATCTACACATACTCATTGGCATACTTCAAAGTTTACGAGTATTGACCAGGTACAAGTCTCCTGATGGAACGCAACAGGCTCATGTATTTATGAGACTTGAGTTCTAGTCAGAGAATCAGCAACATGTTCACACATCATGTCCTGTACTCACACCATGAATGTTGGAAGTGGGAAAGAAGCCATATAGATATTATTGTTCAATGATGTGCATAAAGAAAAGAAGTGGAGATAGATGACCAACCCAAGGGACCAACTACTATTGCTATTATTACAGTAGTTGTAGAGAAACTGTTATTGACTACATGTTCAATACCCTTCGACACAGTTTTCTTACAGTGTGAGAAGGTTTGACTAGAGATAAGGGGATTTTTTACATATATTTTTGTCAAGATCACCAAATTTTACACAAAAATTGGATTTGTGTCAAAAATATTTATGCGAATCTCAATACTGGAAAGCTTGAAATTACTTGGAAAATGCATGAAGGGGAGGGGAAAGTGAGAACCCAGCTGAATATAAGAGTTTACACACTGTATTACAGGTGAGAGAGGTCCCCACTGACCATAAGAGCCTACACTCTACGGGAGAGAGAGAAAGAGATGGATCTGATGATCATAAAGCTTAAGTTCTCAATAATCATATGCTCATACTCTACAGGAGATATAGACTTACCCAGTGACTCTGGAGATGGAGAACTACTCTGCCATATGTTCCACTAAGAACTGGTGATAACAGATGACCCCGATACTGACCCCCATATACAAGATATGACAATTTGGATGATATCATAGCTGCAGGGCATTATGTGGAGGACTGCGTGGCAATGAAAATGACATTACCCTGCTGTCTGATGCCTGAGCAATCTGGAAAATTGTGGCGCGCAAGGTTTTTTTGGCAAACTGTGAATCTCCAAATATTTAAATTTGTTTGAAGCCACGGATTTCAGGAAATTTGACAAAAAATCGATCCTTCCCAGATAAATCCACTCACCCCTAAAATTGACCCAATGGTCATGGAATAAGCATGTATGCAAAAACAAACATTTGCTTTAGTCCTAGGTGTCAATAAAAATAAACTTTTTACTTTTAGTTTTAGCAATGCAGTGAATGACTGAATCTTATATTTATCAAGTAAAATGCTATTGAAATCCTTTTCAATACATAGGTCTTTAGAAATACCCTGGTTTAGGGAAAGAGGGGAAAAAAAAAAGAGACAAGTGCGGCGCTTCCTCTGAGCGTAATACGTTTTTACCAACAAGTTAAAAACATTTCTTTTATTTGTAGTTATGCTCACCTTCTATCGGTAAGAAATGCACGTTGAGATTCTCAAGGAATCAATTCTTTAGGCAACTCTTCTTCGTATGTTGTGTAATCCAATAAGGTGTGCAGCTCACTTTGGAGAACTATGTGTTGATCCTGCTTCAGATCCACATAGGTGGCGATTTCAAAGGGGAAAAAACTCCAAGTAAATGTGGCGCTAAGCACCTACGGATTTTTTGAATGCATCCACTTCAAGTGAAAAATGTTAATAAAAATTCATTTATTTTCTCAAAATAAAAAAATAAAATATATTTGTAAAATATTTTTAAAAAACAGCACAACGCGTTTCGGCTGCTATTTTTACAGTGCAGCCTTCATCAGGTAGCAAAAAAACAAAAAAACAAAAAAAATACAGTAAGCACTATAAAAGGATGTTACAACCTCCAAGTTCTCTTATTTATGAGGGTTCCTAGAAGGGATTAGCAGGGCGGGATCGGGGATCAGGTTCTCCTTTCCTGATAACTATCTACATGGTAGCCTCTAAAGAGACACATTTTTCTTATATATATATATATATATATATATATATATATATATATATATATATATATATATATATATATAAAGAGCAGTTAAGTACTTCTATTCTATCCAAAATGAGATTTTAAATACATGGTATTACACTGTTACGAACAAACACAACATTAAAAATACAGATATATACACAATCATAAATATGATTCACTCCAATACCTCATCAATTCCACTACTATCAATTCATCCCATAAAATACATTAAAAAAAAAAAAACGAAAACAAACAAAAAAAATAAAAAATATGTGAAAAAAATATATAAAAAAAAATATAAAAAAAAAAAAAGGAACAATTTTTTTTGTTGTATTGACCTATGCGCAAACGACTGAGCTATTTATGACAAACCCTTACACCTTCTCTACTACATCATTAAGTCCATTTGGATAAAGGCTTTGTAACCTATATATCCAATATGACTCCTTGCGGTTTAATAATTTGTTCCTGTTATTAGCCCCTTTTGGTATATGCTCCAACGGTGTGACCGTAATGCAGAAGCATTTATTGTGCTTCAGCAGGAGATGACGGGACAGACTATGTTTAATCTGCCCGTTCTTTGCATTATAGCGGTGATTATTCATCCGGGCACTCAATTCCTGGGAAGTTCGTCCCACGTATTGGAGCCCTAATTTGCAAGTCACTACGTAGATGACAAAATCCGTTCTGCATGTGAGTCTCTGCTTAATCTTAATTGTTTTCCCAGTAGTATTAGATTGAATACTCCGAGCTCCATGGTTAATGATCTTACAACATTTATATTTGTTTGAAGAGCATCTATATACTCCTGTGTTAATCTTCCCTCCATTCACATTGGTATTGTTTCCTATCATGTTTTCTATTTTTGGAACCTCTCTTAATTTACTCTGAGCTACAATATTTTTCACTGTCGCCCCTCTCCTAAAAGTTACTCCCGGTTCCCTTGGAAGCATTTTCCCAAGAATCACATCTTTTTTTGAAATATACCAATATTTTTTTAAAATTCTCCTTATCAATACATTCCCTTTATTATAAGTTGTTATAAAATTAAACTTCCAAAAATTTCTCTTATTCTCCTCATTGCTTGCTGGCCGTTCTTTCCCTCTAGTTTCCTCTGCATTACAATCTTTTCTCTTCCTACTTGGGAGACAATCCTCCTGTACTTTGTCCAAATTCTTTCTGTATGCTGCCTTGATTATTTTTTTTGGATACTTCTTATCCCTGAACCTTTTCTTCACTATTGCTGATTGGATCACATAATCTTTGGTGTTTGTACAGTTTTTTCGTATCCTTAAGAACTGGCTGAATGGTACATTAGTTTTCCATTCTTTATAATGCGCACTTCTAAAGTCCACGTAGCCATTCGTATCACAGCTTTTGAAGTGCGTTTTTGTTATAATTTTCCCCGCTTTATGCCCCAATTCCAGGTCCAGGAACACGATTTTGTCCTTTCTGATGCATGACGTAAAGGAGATGCCCCAGTTATTGCTATTAAGAGAATCTATTAATTTACAGGCTTCTTCCTCCGTCCCGGCCCAGAAAATGATCAAATCATCTATATATCTATGATATAGTAATATTTTTTCTTTGTATTCCAATGCATACAACAGCGATGAGGACTCGAAATGCCCCATGAAGAGATTTGCGAAACTTGGCGCTACCCGAGTCCCCATCGCTGTACCAAGGCGCTGTAAATAGAGTTTACCCTGGAACTCAAAGATATTGTGCGTTAATATGAATTTCAACCCTTCCAACAAAAATGTTTTTTGTTCCTCCCGCAGTCCTGATACTGATAATAAATAATGATCTACTGATCTGATGCCAAGTGTGTGATCAATGTTGGAGTATAATGAATTTACATCCAGTGTGATAAAAGTGTAATTCTCCTGCCATTCTATACTCCTATATTCCTCAATCAGTTGTGCAGAGTCTTTCAAATATGAAGGAAGGGTAGTTACAATTTCTTGAAGAAATAAATCAATGTAATGCGATAATGAACTTGTTAAGGAATCAATACCAAATATAATCGGGCGACCAGGGGGATTAGTGGAATTTTTATGCATCTTTGGAAGATGATAAAAATGTGCTACTGTTGGTGTATTGTTGGTCAAAAATTTCTTTTCTTTTTTATTTTTTGTATTCTCTTTATGGGAGGAACAAAAAACATTTTTGTTGGAAGGGTTGAAATTCATATTAACGCACAATATCTTTGAGTTCCAGGGTAAACTCTATTTACAGCGTCTTGGTACAGCGATGGGGACTTGGGTAGCGCCAAGTTTCGCAAATCTCTTCATGGGGCGTTTCGAGTCCTCATCGCTGTTGTATGCATCGGAATACAAAGAAAAAATATTACTATACCCTAGATATATAGATGATTTGATCATTTTCTGGGCCGGGACGGAGGAAGAAGCCTGTAAATTAATAGATTCTCTTAATAACAATAACTGGGGCATCTCCTTTACGTCATGCATCAGAAAGGACAAAATCGTGTTCCTGGACCTGGAATTGGGACATGAAGCGGGGAAAATTATAACAAAAATGCACTTCAAAAGCTGTGATACGAATGGCTACGTGGACTTTAGAAGTGCGCATTATAAAAAATGGAAAACTAATGTACCATTCAGCCAGTACTTAAGGATATAAAAAAACTGTACAAACACCAAAGATTATGTGATCCAATCAGCAATAGTGAAGAAAAGGTTCAGGGATAAGAAGTATCCAAAAAAAATAATCAAGGCAGCATACAGAAAGAATTTGGACAAAGTACAGGAGGATTGTCTCCCAAGTAGGAAGAGAAAAGATTGTAATGCAGAGGAAACTAGAGGGAAAGAACGGCCAGCAAGCAATGAGGAGAATAAGAGAAATCTTTGGAAGTTTAATTTTATAACAACTTATAATAAAGGGAATGTATTGATAAGGAGAATTTAAAAAAAAATTGGTATATTTTAAAAAAAGATGTGATTCTTGAGAAAATGCTTCCAAGGGAACCGGGAGTAACTTTTAGGAGAGGGGCGACAGTGAAAAATATTGTAGCTCAGAGTAAATTAAGAGAGGTTCCAAAAATAGAAAACATGATCGGAAACAATACCAATGTGAATGGAGGGAAGATGAACACAGGAGTATATACGAAGGGGCGATCCAAAAGTAATGATAATCAATACTAAACACAATGAATATAGTCAAAAAATAAATTTATTTTTCTACATAGTCTCCTAACAAGTCTATACATTTAGTCCATCTCTTTTCTAAACTTTGAATTCCCTTCGAACAAAATTCTTGAGCTTGATCCTCAAAAAAATCCCCAACAGCGGTTATCACGTCGCTATTGTCGTCAAATTTCTTGCCCCGGAGGTGTTCCTTGAGCCGAGGAAAGAGAAAGAAGTCACTGAGGGCCAGATCTGGTGAATAGGGGGGGTGTTCCACCAGTTCAAAGCCCGCTTCTTGAATGGTAGCCATGGCAACAGCAGCTTTGTGAGCCGGCGCGTTATCTTGGTGAAACAACACTCCAGCCTGCAGTTTGCCGCGCCTTTTCTCCTTGATAGCCTCCCGCAATCTTCTTATTTGTTCTGCGTAGTAGGAGCCCGTAATAGGGGCTCCCTTCTCCAAAGAGTCCACCATAATAATTCCTTCAGCATCCCAAAAAACGGACGCCATAACCTTCCCTGCTGAGCTTGACACTTTGAATTTCTTCGGCGTCGGTTCGTCGGCTCGTTTCCATGTCATCGATTGTTGTTTAGTTTCGGGATCAAAGTGGTGGATCCAGGTCTCGTCCATGGTCAAAAACGTGACAAAAAATTTTCCTTGTCTGCTTGGAACTTTTCGAGATTTGCTATTGAAATGTCAACTCGTTTCTTCTTTTGTTCGTCGGTTAACATTTTGGGCACCCAACGCGCGGAGACCTTTCTCATATGCAATTCTTTTGCAAGGATTCTTTGAATACTGCCATATGAGATCCCTGTGACCTCAGCTACATGCCTGATAGTCACTCTTCGATCTACCAATACAACTTCTTCAACTTTTTTCACTTTTTCTTCATTGAGGGACGTGGATGGGCGTCCTTCACGATGTTCATTTTCCGTCAATGTTCTTCCCAGCTTAAATTCCTTGGCCCAGCGTGCAACTGTGGAATATGGAGGAGAAGAGTCCCCCAATGTTTCCACCAAGTTGCTGTGTATGTCTTTGGTAGTCATTTTTTTCAAGCAGAGGTATTTGATGACAGCTCTGAGCTCGTTTATTTCCATTTTGATGTTCACTCCTCGGCAGTTCATATTCAAATGAATGTAGCTCCCGGGAATCGTGGTCTATTTAAGTAATTTTTTTTCCTGGACTAGTGGGTACCTAAGAGAGAAGAAAACATTTTATTTTAATTTCTGTGTGCAATAGAAATAACCGATTACCATTACTTTTGGATCGCCCCTCGTAGATGCTCTTCAAACAAATGTAAATGTTGTAAGATCATTAACCATCGAGCTAGGAGTATTCAATCTAATACTACTGGGGAAACAATTAAGATTAAGCAGAGACTCACATGCAGAATGGATTTTGTCACCTACGTAGTGACTTGCAAATGCGGGCTCCAATACGTTGGACGAACTTCCCAGGAATTGAGTGCCCAGATGAATAATCACCGCTATAATGCAAAGAACGGGCAGATTAAACATAGTCTGTCCCGTCATCTCCTGCTGAAGCACAATAAATGCTTCTGCATTACGGTCACACCGTTGGAGCATATACCAAAAGGGGCTAATAACAGGAACAATTTATTAAACCGCAAGGAGTCATATTGGATATATAGGTTACAAAGCCTTTATCCAAATGGACTTAATTATGTAGTAGAGAAGGTGTAAGGGTTTGTCATAAATAGCTCAGTCGTTTGCGCATAGGTCAATACAACAAAAAAAAAATTTCCTTTTTTTTTATATTTTTTTTATATTTTTTTTCACATATTTTTTTTTTTTGTTTGTTTTCTTTTTTTTTTTTTTTTTAATTTATTTTATGGGATGAATTGATAGTAGTGGAATTGATGAGGTATTGGAGTGAATCATATTTATGATTGTGTATATATCTATATTTTTAATGTTGTGTTTGTTCATAACAGTGTAATACCATGTATTTAAAATCTCATTTTGGATAGAATAGAAGTACTTAACTGCTCTTTTATATATATATATATATATATATATATATATATAAGAAAAATGTGTCTCTTTAGAGGCTACCATGTAGATAGTTATCAGGAAAGGAGAACCTGATCCCCGGTCCCGCCCTGCTAATCCCTTCTAGGAACCCTCATAAATAAGAGAACTTGGAGGTTGTAACATCATTTTATAGTGCTTATTGTATTGTTTTTTGTTTTGTTTTTTTGCTACCTGATGAAGGCTGCACTGTAAAAATAGCAGCCGAAACGCGTTGTACTGTTTTTTAAAAATATTTTACAAATATATTTTATTTTTTTATTTTGAGAAAATAAGTGAATTTTTATTAACATTTTTCACTTGAAGTGGATGCATTCAAAAAATCCGTAGGTGCTTAGCGCCACATTTACTTGGAGTTTTTTTCCTTTTCAATACATAGAAAATGGTACAACCCATTAATATTTTTTATACAATATTTTACTGTTCAATTCTCTCATCTCTAATACAAATTGCAGAATAAGAGTGCTTCAAAACCTTTTGAAGAATTGAAAAACATTATTATCATTCAATATGTTAAAATGCATTCATTTCAAAGTTTGGAGGCTTAAAATATCTGTTATCTGTACATTTCCAAGATCCACATTTTAAGAATTGTAAAATTCACTTGTCTAGAAGTTCTAGAAGCTGAAGATCTGAGAGACTTGGAAGTTCTAGGAGCTGTAGTGTTCCAATACAGGTATAGACTTTCACAGCTCTGTTTGAAAGACTACAACTCTCAGAGCATTCCATCTTTTCAAAATAGCTGGTGATTTCATATCTTCTAAGTAAAGAAAAAGTGTTAGAAAATTTTAAAAAATTAGTCATAACGTTACATACACTGTAATTATTGTTATGCATATGCTGGACAGCATACAGCTCTGGCAAAAATTAAGAGACCACCACATCAAAATCCAGTCATGGGGGGCACCAATCCCCAGGCCTAAACCCCATTGAAGACCTCTGCAATGTAATCAAGAGGATGATGGATAGTCACAAGCCATCAAACAAAGAAGGACTGCTTAAATTGTTGTGCCAGGAGCAGTGTGAAAGACTGGTGGAAAGCATGCCAAGACGCATGAAGCTGTGCTTAAAAATCATGGTTATTCCACAAAATATTGATTTCTGAACTCTTCCCGAGTTAAACATTAGTATTGTTGTTTCTAAATGATTATTAACTAGGGTTGAGCGAAACGGATCGTTCATTTTCTAAAGTCGCCGACTTTTGGCAAAGTCGGGTTTCATGAAACCCGACCCAATCCCTGTGTGGGGTCGGCCATGCGGTACGCGACTTTCGCGCCAAAGTCGCGTTTCGTATGACGCGCTTGGCGCCATTTTTTCAGCCAATGAAGGAGCGTGGGCAGAGTGATGACATAGGTTTTAGGGGCGTGGACGCCTATCGTCATCTTGTCGCTTGTGCGCTGTAGCGATTTGAAATGTGTAACACCAGCTTTTCTGTTCAGGGACGGAGGGGAGAGAGAGAGAGAGAGAGAGAAAGAATTTTTACCATATGCTTTGGCAATGCTTACATGTACTTAGTCCTGCCAATAAAGCTCATTTGAATTTGAATTGAGAGAAAAAAAAAAATTCCCATTGACTTTGCATTGGATTTCGTGTTTCGGTCGATCCCCGACTATTCGCCATAATCGGCCGATTTCACCCGACTCGACTTTAGAGATAGTCGGGTTTCGCGAAACCTGACTCGACCCTAAAAAAGTAAAAGTCGCTCAACCCTATTATTAACTTGTTTTCTTTGCATTATTTGATGTCTGAAAGCACTGTTTTTTTATTTTAACCATTTCTCTTTGTCAGAAAAAAAATACAAATTTTATTGCTTGGAAATTTGTAGACATGTTGTCAGAAGTTTATAGAATAAACGAAAAAATGTACATTTTACTCAAAATTATACTATAAAGAGAAAAATCAGACAAACTGAACATTTTTCATTGGTCTCTTAATTTTTGCCAGATCTGTATATTAATTTTAGTCTTAAAGAGGCTTCTCTGTTTAACCTTTTGTTGCTTTATAGCTTTAGAAACACAAAAAATAATAAACTGAGTTTTTCTCACCCTTCAAATGTCCAGCAATGCCTTTCTGCCACAGCTCTGGTCTTTGCTGATTGCCTGCACTAGTGATGTTTCATCTATGTAGGTGTCATAAGTCGCTGAGTCCAGTGATTGGCTGCAGCACAAAACACTAAATGTCACATACACATTCATCCAATCGAACAAAGACAAAGGTGTGTTAGGGTTGGCAGAACGCACCAAACATATATATTACTAATAGTAGGTGCGTTCGCAACCCGGGGTCCACCGTGCAGGAGAGAAGCTGCTGCTAGAAAACATGCGGAACTATATGCGGTATAAGTGAACTCTGCTACCCCACAGAGTTGCGTTATGACAAGAGAATGCTGTGCCCTGTTGTCCTCACAGAGGAACACAGCTATTAACAAGAGCGAACAGTGGTCATGCAGTCAACAGCACATGCAAAACTCCTCACCGGAGGTGCCGGTATTCTAGGGGCTCATTTCAGCTGAACCCTGAAACCACATGCATAAGACCACACTGGCACTGAACATGTATCATAGTTGATACTAGCGCATGGCCATGCAGCCATGCAAAACTTATATAGTTGCAGCAACTTCAGGACCTTCCAAGAGGACCAATGGAACTGCTACAGGACCTGCGCATGTGACCTCCGACCTCCAATGAGAGGATGTCCCTTGGGCATGCTCAGTAGTGGAAAAGCAGGACTTAGTCCCAAAAGCATCTGCTCGCAGAGGAATAGTGCTAGTTACAATAACAGAACCTGGAAAGGCAGCATTAACCATCCACACAGTATCAGGCTGAGCCAGATGCTGGGTCTGACGTCTCCACTGAGCAGAGTCCACTGCGGCTGGAGGAGAATGGGAGACCGCAGCAGACATGGTTCGAGATTCCCCCTGTGCAGTGGCAGGAACTCGACACAAGTTGGTTGTGGAAATGCACTGCTGGACCCAGGGTGATAGATAAAAGTACAGTTTGTTATTTTATACAACTTTGTGTTAATTGAACTGTAAAAAATTACAACCCCATTAGTGTATGTATTTGTTATATTGTTAAGAAAAAAGTTAAACAACTACATCAAAGAATTATATTACTTTCCAGATAAAATGCCTCAATATTGAATAAGTACAGCAGAAGCCATATTTATTGAAAACGATTAATAGAAAAATAAATCTAAATTATTTTGAACACTCATGTCCACTTTTTTGAACAAATCTTATCAATGCACAGAACAGATCAGGGGCAGACTACTTAAAGTTAATGAGTGGACTCGTTGACTACTACAGTGAATATTGCATAAAAGTTGCCAACATTATACTAAATCAATAACTGCAGAGCTCCAAATCTGCTATGATATTAACATTAGCATACAAACAGTACACTAGGAGCATCATAGAATGAATTTTCAAGGCAGAGGTGCTGTGTGGAAGTATAGTGTTTTCAAGAACTTTGCTGTGCATTGGATGAAGTTCTGTTGAGTAACAGTCACCTGCCTGATTATATTATACACACTATAAAGTTTGGAGAAGGAGGGAAAAGAGTAGACGCATGCCCCATATTTCCACTGAAGCAAAATGTTAACGTTTCAGCACCAAAGAATTTTTCACAACTGTATAATTTCAATTTTGTGTAAACAGTTTGGGGAAGTTTAGTGTAGTGTGTGTGTGTGTGTGTGATGTGAGGTGAATGGGACAGAGGGTAAGGGTACAAAATCCAATACAATATTAAAGAAGTGATCTTATAGCACAATTTTAGATATCAATTTACAAGGGTTGATAAATCAGGCACAGTTCACATTGCTATTTACCATAAACCTGTGTCCGGTAATACCATATTGGAAATAAACAGTTGTCTATCCAACCCATACTATAAAATTAATCACCGGGGGAAATAGTCAAGGCTAAATGCCTTTGTTAAGAAAAACACATAATTAATAAGGAAACAAATATTATAAAAGTAAATTAAAAGTGAGAAGGCATAGAAACAAAAGTCTCCATTTGGTCATATATGAGATTTATGGTAAAACATGTAATTTCTATTTGTATCAGGAAATTCCATGAAAAAAAGAATGCTGAAAATGAATGCAATCCCACATTCAGCACAGTATATAGTTTACAATACAATAAAGTAAAAAATATAATTATGAGATCTATATTATTATTGTATCAGCATAAGAGTCTTAGAGAAAATATGTTAAAATCAAGATACAGCATAAATGTGTGGTTAAAAAAGCACAAACATTGGTTAACATATTATCATCCAGTTTGTAAAGTGAAACATATTAATGTGACAAGATTATCGGAAAGAGTTTATTCACAAGTGGACAAAGCAGATGCAGTAGTTAAAGGGAACCTGTCATCAGGATTGTGCTCAGTAACCTACACAAAGATCGGCGCTGTTATACTGATTAAAATGATACCTTAGTTGATTAAATCTGTCTTGTGATTGTTGTTTAACCATTATTTTCTGTTTTTAGTTAATAATATGCCCGTACCCAGGGTGCGCCCGGAGGGGAGGTCTTCATGTGGTGCTCCGATTAGGTAGTGATAATGTAGACAGCTGACAGGTCACTGATCCCTCAGTGAGCTTCTCCCTAGTTTGCATAATGAATACCTGCAAACACTGAAGAAAAAAAAGGAAAAAAAAATTCTGCAGGCAGGTGCCTGCCGTGACACCTGCGCTGCAGCATAATTGCATGTTTAGTGTCCTAGTAATAACTGTTCTTGATGTTATTGAGCATGTACAAAAAAAATCTATTTGAAAATGGCACCCACCACGCCTGCGTAGTACCAGCTATTGGTATATATAGAGAAAAAAAATTCCTCCTCCAAGATAGTGCCAGCCATGCCTGCGCAGTAGCAGCTCTCAGCAAACTCCGATGGCAGCAATGAGAGACTGTGTGAGTCGTTGCTATTAGGCTAAGTTCCCACAATGAGTATTTAATACATATTTGATGTAGATTTTCTGCAGCATTTTTGGACCAATTAGTGAAATTAGGCTACTTCCAGGATGTTTTTATTTTTTTAAACACCTATTTATCTTTTTTAGCTGCATTTTTTCTCTCATTTTTGTAAGTTATGCTTTAACCCCCTAATGACTGCCGATATGCCTTTTAACGGCGGCAGTTAAGGGTACTGATTCCTCAGGGCTGCTTTTTAAGGACGCTGAGAAAGAAGGGTAAGCTTTGGAAGATCTCGGGGGCAACCAAGACCCTGGAGAACATGATTCGGGTTGTTTTTTAATCGTCCCCAGTGTTATGATCACCGTTATTCCCCCCTGTTACCTTCAGTGTCCCTCGACCCTCCGGCTCTGTACAAGAGCCATAGGTGTCTTATTCTGGGCATACGCCCACCGAGATCTGTCGGCTGGCACTCGGCAACAGTAGCAGATTTTTCCTATTGATTCATTTTAATCACTGTGATAGACTCTATCACAGTGATCAAAATAAAAAGTAGTAAATCAAACCCCCTTTATCACCACCTTAGGTAAAAATAATAAAATAAAAAATGTATTTTTTTCCATGTTTCTAATAGGCTTGGGATTGTGGCTATGGTTAGGGTTGGGGTTAGGGTTAGTGTTGGAGATAGGGTTGGGGTTGGGCTAGGGTTAAAGTTGGGCTAGGGTTAAAGTTGGGCTAAGGTTCGAGTTGGGGAAAGGGTTAGGATTGTGTTGCGGTTAGGGTTATGTTGGAGTTAGGGTTGTGTTGTTGGGGTTAGGTTTGTGGTTAGGGTTATAGTTAAGGTTGGGATTAGGGTTATGGGTGTTTTGGTGTTAGGGTTGGAGTTAGGGGTGTGTTAGAGTTGGAGTTAGAATTGGGGTTTTCCACTGTTTAGGTACATCAGAGGGTCTCAAATTCGACATGTCGCTTGCCATTGATTCCAGCCAATTTTGAGCACAAAAAGTCAAACAGTGCTTTTTTTTTAATCTACATTGCTTTAGTTGCTCATGAAGCACCTGAAGGGTTAATACATTTCTTGAATGTGGTTTTGAGTACTTTGAGGGGTGAAGATTTTAGAATGGTGTCTCTTTTGGGTATTTTCTGCCATATTGACCCCACAAACTCACTTCAAATGTGAGGTGGTCCTTAAAAAAAAGGATTTTGTAAATTTTGCTGGAAAAATGAGAAATCACTTAGCAACTTCTAACCCTTATGACGTCCGAAAAAAGAAAATTATGTTTCCAAAATTGTACTGATGTAAAGTAGACATTTCAGAAATGTTATTTATTAACTATTTTATGTGCTATGACTCTCTGATTTAAGGGCACAAAAATTAAAAGTTTGTAAATTGCAAAATTTTCAAAATTTTTGCCAAATTTCTGTTTTTTTTATAAATAAACACAAGTCATATTGAATAAATTTTACCACTAACATGAAGTGCAATATGTCACAAAAAATCTCAGAATCATTGGGATATATTGAGGCGTTCCAGAGCTATAGCCTAAAGTGACTTTGGTCACAATTGTAAAAATTGTCTTGGTCATTAAGTACAAAATTGTCTCTGTCACTATGGGAATAAATAAAACTGCTTTTGTTTTGGATATTTTCTGTTACCCAGTTATGTGAGGATTACATTTGTTCACTGCTTCCGGACCACTCATAGACTTTAAATGTGTAGGTGGTCCTTCTCCTATTCTACAGTGATGTTCTAAAACAGAGACAGATGGAGTTCCCATAGAGAAAGCACCGACAGGTTTATTACTCTCTGTGCCTTCTTGATCGATCACTGCATACACAGAGATGAACAAGCACATTACGAGTTATGTATTAACAGGATGCACTGATGGCAAATCTTTTTTCATTTACAATGGTCTCATAGGAGACTCAGACAGCTCTGCAATGCAACTAGGAGGCTGCGTCTAATATACCAGCCACACTTACAAAGAAAAAGATATGAAAATAAAAATATTAAAATTTTTAATTCACATACAAAGGTCTTTTATGACTTTTATGTGAAATACATGAAAATTAAAATGAGTAAATAAAAAAAGTAGAAGATAAGAAAAAAAATAATTAAATACATAAAAATGCCTCTCTCAATCCAAAATCATTACTTCCACCCTGAAAAAAATGTTTAATATATAATAATGGGGAACAAAAATTTAAATCTATTTTAGTTGTCGTTTGTGGTCATAAGAAATTTGAAAAGCAGACACTATTCTTATTTCCCTTACTTTCCCACTGTTATTCGCTGACATAAGCAAAAAAAGGAGTGCATCGACAAAAAATGAAGCCCTATCATATCATGAAGAAAAGACACAAAAAATATTTGAATATCCAAACAAGAAAAATATTCACTATACTTTAAACTGCATGTACAGAAAAAAAATCAAAAACGTGCCTGGCCCAGAACGAGGGTAAGGGGCACGATTTTGAACTGGTTAACCTATGGATTTTCCTCATCTCATTTTAGTCAATGGCAAAAACCTCAAAGAAAAGTATATTTTTTATCATATAAATTTGTGTATTTCAACAATGCTGGTAATATCAGTTGTCACTGCGTAAAAAAATTTGAAAAGTGGACATGAGATATCTATGAACCCCATTCACTTTGCTAGAACCGTAATACACTGTTTATTCTATGAAACAAAAATATGCAGCATCAAAAACACACCAAATTCTCATCGTGAGAACTTATCCTTTATAACACGTTCACATGTTCAGTATTTTACATCAGTACTTGTAAACCCAAACCAGGAGTGGGTGATAAATACAGAAGTGGTGACTAGTGTTGAGCGATACCTTCCGATATCCAGAAGTATCGGTATCGGATTGGATCGGCCGATATCCAAAAAATATCTGATATCGCCGATACCAATACCCGATACCAATGCAAGTCAATGGGACAAAAATATCAGAATTAAAATAAACCCTTTCTTTCTACATGAAGGAAAACAACTAAGAATAATATAGGATGTATTTGGGGAGGTGGAGGAGACATTAAAGGCATAGAGGTTTAGCTCAATCAAATGGAATAGCAGGAATTAATTTTTTTTAAGACGTTCGGAGTTACAAAGATATTGACTATGTTAAGATTTTTTATATTTTGTCAGATATTTATGTTTCACTTCTTCCATACTGTTCACCTTCTTTTTAACTTCTCCCACACTTTCTTCTTCATCATCCTCAGCAGCATCATCTTTTCCATTAACTTCTCCTTCACTTTATTCATCTTCTTCTTCTTCACCTTCTTCGTATTATTTTTTTTACATTCCTCATATTCTTTTTATTCAACTATTATTCTTCTTCATAATCAACTTCATCTTCTTCATATTCTTCTTCTTCATCATATTCTTATTTGTGACAGCCAGGCCTTCCTGTAGTTGTTATGTATAAAAGTTTGAAGATTACACCTTCTGTTCTGCCTGTCACAAAAGATTTACAACAGGATTTGTCCGCGTTCAGTTTGGCCTGCAGAAGCAGGTTTTTTCCAGGGGCACCACGAGGAGGAACGGACTCACCCCCATACACTGCTTAGTCTTCTTCTGCTTATAATTTAGATAATATCTTTTGCTCTGATTTTTAGTCTAATGCTTAATGTTCTTCTGCTTCTTTTCTGCAGCTTCTTGTTCTTCTGCTTCTCGGTCTTCAGGGTCGTCATCTTTAGGGTCTTGAACTTGGAAATGTAGCAGAAGGTACAAGAGCAAAAGACCCTGCCGAGAACCAGCAGATGGTACTGGATCCCGGATGGCTAGCCGAAAGTACAAGAGCCAATGGAACAACCGAGGACCAGCTAACGTTACTGGAACCCGGTTACTAAGCAGGAGGTACCTGTGGCAGAAAGCACTACCAAGGACCACCTGACGTTGGTGGAACTCGGATACCAAGAAGGAGGCACCTAAGCCAAAGGCTCTGCCCAGAACCAGCTGATGGTACTGGAAGCAGGATGGGGAGCAGAAGGTACAAGAGCAAAAGACCCTGCCGAGAACCAGCTGATGGTACTGGAATCCAGATGGCTAGCCGAAGGTACAAGAGCCAATGGAACTACCGAGTACCAGCTGATGTTACTAGAACCCGGTTACTAAGCAGGAGGTACCCGTGCCCGAAAGCACTACCAAGGACCACCTGACATTGGTGGAACTCAGATACCAAGAAGGACGCACCTAAGCCATAGGCTCTGCCCGGAACCAGCTGATGGTACTGGAACCAGGATGGGGAGCAGAAGGTACAAGCGCAAATGACCCTGCCAAGAACTAGCTAACAGTACTAAAACCCGGATGGCTAGCCGAAGGTACAAGAACCAATGGAACTACCGAGGACCAGCTGATGTTACCTGAACCCGGTTACTAAGCAGGAGGTACTCATGCCAGAAGGCACTGCCAAGGACCACCTGACATTGGTGGAACTCAAACCCAGAAGGAGGCTCTGCCCAGAACCAGCTGATGGTACTGGAACCAGGGGGACCTATTCAAGCTTGTGTTCCTAAGAACCAGCTAATAGTGCTGGAACTCAGATAGGCAGCAGAAGGTCCACAGGAAAAAAAAATTGCTTGGCCGCAAGCCACCAAAGTTACCGGAAACCTACAGTCTTACATGGGGAGCTTGTCCTATTGGCACAATGGAACCAGCCTTCATTGCCAGTTCCCGCAGCCCACATAGAAAGCACCTAAACTGCAGGCACCATAGTCAGCTAACCAGACTGCAACACGACAGGACAACGTATTGGAGGCAAAGTGACCTTGACTCTACCCGGAAAAAGCTGGCATGCTGGAATCGGGCTCGGCAGGAGGAAGTACCCGTGCCAAAGACACTTCTGAGCAGCAACTGGTAGTCTTGGAACCCAGGGACAGCAGGAGGAGCAGAGTGTAGGCCGAAGCCTGCACTCGAGGCAGTTTAATATCTGTTCTGTCAGCGTGGTGGTTGCAGGACACATTGCCGGATACACAGCTGGGGATCAGCTGATATTACTGAAACCCAATAACATGGCAGCTAGTGTTGACTGTGCAGACAGCACTTCCGGGCAGCAACTGGTGGTGTTGGAGCCCAGGGACAGCAGGAGGAGCAGAGTGTAGACCGAAGCCTGCACTCGAGGCAGTTTAATTTCTGTTGTTGTGTCAGCGTGGCGGTCGCAGGACACCTTGCCGGATACACAGCTGGGGATCAGCTGACGTTACTGAAACCCAATAACACGACAGCTAGTGTTGACTGTGCAGATGGCATTTCCGGGCAGCAATTGGGGGTGTTAGAGCCCGGGGACAGCAGGAGGAGCAGAGTGTAGGCCAAAGCCTGCACTCGAGGCAGTTTAATCTGTTGTTGTGCCTGCATGGTGGTCGCAGGATACGTTGCCGGATACACAGCAGGGGAGCAGCTGGGGTTACTTATCCCCACTAACACTGGAGCGAGTGTTTTTCTCTGTGCAGACAGCACTTCCGAGCACCAAATAGCAGTGCTGGAGCCCAGGGTCAATCAGAGTGTAGGCCGAGGCCAAATTGGAGCCAGTTTATTATCTGTTGTAGTGTCAGCGTGGCGGTCGTAGGACACATTGCCGGATACACAGCAGGGGAACAGCTGGCGTTACTGAACCCCACTGACACATGAGCGAGTGTTTTTCTCTGTGCAGCCAGCACTTCCAGGCACCAACTGGCAGTGTTTGTGCTCAGGGAATCAAGGAGGAGCAGAGTGTAGGCCGAGGCCTGCATGGGAGGCAGTTTAATGTCTGTTGTTGTGCATGCGTGGCGGTCGCAGGATACATTGCCGGATACACAGCAGGGGAGCAGCTGGCATTACTGAACCCCACTGACACAGGAGCGAGTGTTTTTCTCTGTTCAGCCAGCACTTCCGGGCACCAACTGGCGGTGTTTTTGCTCAGGGAATCAAGGAGGAGCAGAGTGTAGGCCGAGGCCTGCATGGGAGGCAGTTTAATGTCTGTTGTTGTGCCTGCGTGGCGGTCGCAGGACACATTGCCGGATGCACAGCAGGGGAGCAGCTGGCGTTACTGAACCCCACTGACACATGAGCGAGTGTATTTCTCTGTGCAGCCAGCACTTCCGGGCACCAACTGGCGGTGTTTGTGCCCAGGGAATCCAGGAGGAGCAAATTGTAGGCCGAGGCCTGCACGGGAGGCAGTTTAATGTCTGTTGTTGTGCCTGCGTGGCGGTCGCAGGACACGTTGCCGGATGCACAGCAGGAGAGCAGCTGGCGTTACTGAACCCCACTAACACATGAGCGAGTGTTTTTCTCTGTGCAGCCAGCATTTCCAGGCACCAACTGGCGGTGTTTGTGCCCAGCGAATCCAGGAGGAGCAGAGTGTAGGCCGAGGCCTGCACGGGAGGCAGTTTAATGTCTGTTGTTGTGCCTGCGTGGTGGTCGCAGGACACGTTTCCAGATGCACCGCAGGGGAATAGCTGGCATTACTGAACCCCACTGACACATGAGCAAGTGTTTTTCTCTGTGCAGCAAGCACTTCCGGGCACCAACTGGCGGTGTTTGTGCCCAGGGAATCCAGGAGGAGCAGAGTGTAAGCCGAGGCCTGCACGGGAGGCAGTTTAATGTCTGTTGTTGTGCCTGCGTGGCGGTTGCAGTACATGTTGCCGGATGCACAGC
The DNA here is from genome assembly GCF_032444005.1 of Ranitomeya imitator. Taxonomy (NCBI): domain Eukaryota; kingdom Metazoa; phylum Chordata; class Amphibia; order Anura; family Dendrobatidae; genus Ranitomeya; species Ranitomeya imitator. The sequence continues at coordinate 538,358,508 of NC_091284.1, read as the reverse complement.
AGGGAAGCAGCTGGCGTTACTGAACCCCACTGACACATGAGCGAGTGTTTTTCTCTGTGCAGCCAGCACTTCCGGGCACCAACTGGCAGTGTTTGTGCCCAGGGAATCAAGGAGGAGCAGAGTGTAGGCCAAGGCCTGCATGGGAGGCAGTTTAATGTCTGTTGTTGTGCCTGCATGGTGGTCGCAGGACACATTGCCTGATGCACAGCAGGGGAACAGCTGACGTTACTGAACTCCAATAACAAAGGAGCGACTGTTGACTGTGCAGACAGCACTTCCGGGCAACAACTGGCAGTGTTGAAGCCCAGGGAAAGCAGGAGGAGCAGACCTTAGTTATTGCCACGCACACAGCAGGGGAACAGCTGACGTTCCTTAACCCCCATAACAGAGGAGCGACTGTTGACTGTGCAGACAGCACTTCCGGGCAGCAACTGGTGGTGTTGGAGCCCAGGGACAGCAGGAGGAGCAGAGTGTAGGCCGAAGCCTGCACTCGAGGCAGTTTAATTTCTGTTGTTGTGTCAGCGTGGCGGTCGCAGGACACCTTGCCGGATACACAGCTGGGGATCAGCTGACGTTACTGAAACCCAATAACACGACAGCTAGTGTTGACTGTGCAGATGGCATTTCCGGGCAGCAATTGGGGGTGTTAGAGCCCGGGGACAGCAGGAGGAGCAGAGTGTAGGCTAAAGCCTGCACTCGAGGCAGTTTAATCTGTTGTTGTGCCTGCGTGGTGGTCGCAGGATACGTTGCCGGATACACAGCAGGGGAGCAGCTGGGGTTACTTATCCCCACTAACACTGGAGCGAGTGTTTTTCTCTGTGCAGACAGCACTTCCGAGCACCAAATAGCAGTGCTGGAGCCCAGGGTCAATCAGAGTGTAGGCCGAGGCCAAATTGGAGCCAGTTTATTATCTGTTGTAGTGTCAGCGTGGCGGTCGTAGGACACATTGCCGGATACACAGCAGGGGAACAGCTGGCGTTACTGAACCCCACTGACACATGAGCGAGTGTTTTTCTCTGTGCAGCCAGCACTTCCAGGCACCAACTGGCAGTGTTTGTGCTCAGGGAATCAAGGAGGAGCAGAGTGTAGGCCGAGGCCTGCATGGGAGGCAGTTTAATGTCTGTTGTTGTGCCTGCGTGGCGGTCGCAGGATACATTGCCGGATACACAGCAGGGGAGCAGCTGGCATTACTGAACCCCACTGACACAGGAGCGAGTGTTTTTCTCTGTTCAGCCAGCACTTCCGGGCACCAACTGGCGGTGTTTTTGCTCAGGGAATCAAGGAGGAGCAGAGTGTAGGCCGAGGCCTGCATGGGAGGCAGTTTAATGTCTGTTGTTGTGCCTGCGTGGCGGTCGCAGGACACATTGCCGGATGCACAGCAGGGGAGCAGCTGGCGTTACTGAACCCCACTGACACATGAGCGAGTGTATTTCTCTGTGCAGCCAGCACTTCCGGGCACCAACTGGCGGTGTTTGTGCCCAGGGAATCCAGGAGGAGCAAATTGTAGGCCGAGGCCTGCACGGGAGGCAGTTTAATGTCTGTTGTTGTGCCTGCGTGGCGGTCGCAGGGCACGTTGCCGGATGCACAGCAGGAGAGCAGCTGGCGTTACTGAACCCCACTAACACATGAGCGAGTGTTTTTCTCTGTGCAGCCAGCATTTCCAGGCACCAACTGGCGGTGTTTGTGCCCAGCGAATCCAGGAGGAGCAGAGTGTAGGCCGAGGCCTGCACGGGAGGCAGTTTAATGTCTGTTGTTGTGCCTGCGTGGTGGTCGCAGGACACGTTTCCAGATGCACCGCAGGGGAATAGCTGGCATTACTGAACCCCACTGACACATGAGCAAGTGTTTTTCTCTGTGCAGCAAGCACTTCCGGGCACCAACTGGCGGTGTTTGTGCCCAGGGAATCCAGGAGGAGCAGAGTGTAAGCCGAGGCCTGCACGGGAGGCAGTTTAACCCCTTAATGACCGCCAATACGTCTTTTAACTGACCTGAGATATAAGAGAATAGCCTCCCCATACAGATGACAATCCAGCATCTGTCGGTTGTACAATATAGCTCACAACTTGCTGTACCAGCCACGATCAGTATTTGCACCATCTAAATCTGTTTAACCCCTTAGATGCTGCTGTCAATAGTGACTACATCATTATAAATGGTTAACAGAGTGTGGGGGCTTCTTCTTTGTCACAATTGGTGCCCTCAGATCATGATTTTGTTGTCCTGATGTTTGCCATGGCAATTCATGACCAAATAGTGGCCTTAGAGTCTGACGGCTGTAGTAATCTGTTTAGAAGTTAGCGACATTTAGGTGGTAAAAATACACATTTTCATTTCTGTCATGCCACTTTGCATTAATTCCTGTAAAGCACCTGAAGGGGTAATAAACTACCTGACAGCAGTTTTCAATATGTTTAGGGGTGCTGTTTTTAAAATGGTATCACGTTTGTGGGTTTCCCAATATATGGGACCCCTAAAGTCACTTCAAACATGGATAAGTCCCTAAAAAAATAAATTTTGTAAATTTCTTTGAAAAAATGAAAAATTGCTGCTACATTTTTAAACCTCCTAAAATGCTAACAAAATAAAATAACATTTTACAAATGGTGCTGATGTAAAGCAGACATGTGGGAAATGTTATTTATTAATGGTTTGCTGTTGTATGACTATCTGGATTAAAGGGATAATCATTCAAATTTAGAAAATTGCTAATTTTTTAACATTTTTCTCAAATTTTTGATATTTTTTATAAATAAACACAAAAAATGTTGAACAAAATTTACCATTATCATAAAGTATAATGTGTCACGAAAAAACAATCTCAAAATCACTGGGATTTGTTGAAGCGTTGCAGAGTTATTACCACATAAAGTGACACTGGTCAGATTTAAAAAATTTGGCTCGGTCACTAAGGGGTTAATGTCTGTTGTTGTGCCTGCGTGGCGGTTGCAGTACATGTTACCGGATGCACAGCAGGGAAGCAGCTGGCGTTACTGAACCCCACTGACACATGAGCGAGTGTTTTTCTCTGTGCAGCCAGCACTTCCGGGCACCAACTGGCAGTGTTTGTGCCCAGGGAATCAAGGAGGAGCAGAGTGTAGGCCAAGGCCTGCATGGGAGGCAGTTTAATGTCTGTTGTTGTGCCTGCATGGTGGTCGCAGGACACATTGCCTGATGCACAGCAGGGGAACAGCTGACGTTACTGAACTCCAATAACAAAGGAGCGACTGTTGACTGTGCAGACAGCACTTCCGGGCAACAACTGGCAGTGTTGAAGCCCAGGGAAAGCAGGAGGAGCAGACCTTAGTTATTGCCACGCACACAGCAGGGGAACAGCTGACGTTCCTTAACCCCCATAACAGAGGAGCGACTGTTGACTGTGCAGACAGCACTTCCGGGCAACAACTGGTGGTGTTGAAGCCCAGGGAAAGCAGGAGGAGCAGACTTTAGTTATTGCCACACACACAGCAGGGGAACAGCTGAGGTTACTGAACCCCAATAACGGAGCAACTGTTGACTGTGCAGACAGCACTTCCGGGCAACAACTGGCGGTGTTGAAGCCCAGGGAAAGCAGGAGGAGCAGACTTTAGTTATTGCCACACACACAGCAGGGGAGCAGCTGACGTTACTGAACCCCAATAACAGAGGAGCGACTGTTGACTGTGCAGACAGCACTTCCGGGCAACAACTGGCGGTGTTGAAGCCCAGGGAAAGCAGGAGGAGCAGACTTTAGTTATTGCCATGCACACAGCAGGGGAACAGCTGACGTTACTGAACCCCCATAACAGAGGAGTGACTGTTGACTGTGCAGACAGCACTTCCGGGCAACAACTGGCGGTGTTGAAGCCCAGGGAAAGCAGGAGGAGCAGACTTTAGTTATTGCCGCACACACAGCAGGGGAACAGCTGAAGTTACTGAAACCCAATAACACTGGGTTATGTGTTGACTGTGCAGACAGCACTTCTGAGCAGCAACTGGCGGTGTTGGAGCCCAGGGATTACAGTTCAGGTGGTAGAAACATGAACACAACAGGAGACCTGGATACTGTTGCCAACCAATTATTTAATCTGGAAGAGGAGTGGCAAATTCCTGCGAGATCCAGACCTTGTTCATTTTTAGAAAAGTAAGCCGGTCAACGTTATCGGAGGATAGTCGCATGCGACGGTCTGTTAGCACACCACCTGCGGCACTAAAGATATGTTCCGATAATACACTATCAGCAGGACAAGCCAACACCTCCAATCCATACTGGCTAAGCTCTGGCCATGTATCCAGCTTAGAGACCCAAAACTTGAAGGGGGAAGAGCCACGTAGGAGTACACTGAGAGGGCAAGCCATGTAGCTGTCACCATCTGACGGAAATGCTGCCTCCTGCTGACTGGAGCCGTCTGTGATGGTGTAGACATTTGTGGCGGGCACACAAAACTTTGCCACTGTTGGGCCAGACTGGTCTTGCCTTGTGCTGAGGCACTGCTTCTGCTCCCTCTTTGTGCAGAGCTTCCTCCACTGCCTCGACGCACAGAGCTGCTTTGTAAAGCACTAGCAGCACTGCTCTCGCTTGGACTGGAGAAGATGATGGACTGCACCAGTGTGTCTTGGTACTCCCGCATTTTATGCTCCCGGTTCAACGGTATTATGAGGCTTTGAAAGTTGTCCCGGTAGCGAGGATCTAGGAGGGTGTACACCCAATAATCAGCCATGTTGAGAATGTGGGCGATGCGGCGGTCGTTTCTCAGGCACTGCAGCATGAAATCAACAATGTGCTGCAGACTGCCAACTGGCCAAGAAACGCTGTCCCCTGCTTGAGGTGTGACCTCTGCCTGCTCAGCATCACCCCACCTTCGCTCTACACACTGACTACTGGAGAATTGTGTAACTCTCTCCTCTGTAAAGATGTCTTCCTCCTCCATTTACTCCTCCTCATCCTCCTCACAAAGTGTCACCTGCCTAGGCCTTTGTGAGGAACGAAGTCGCACACTGTCCAGAAGCAGATGGCATTTATGACTCTTCATCCTCAAACTCTTCCACAACATCACCCCTTAGCGCTTGCAGTATTCTTTCAAGCAGGCAGATAAGGGGGACAGGTATGCTGACTAGTGCATCATCTGCAATCGCCATCCGCGTGGTATCATCAAAGGCATGGAAAACCAGGCAGATCTCCTTCATAGTGGCCCACTCAATGGTTGTGAAGTCAGAACGGCACACAGTGCGACTTCTTTGCGTCTGATACAGCTGGTACTTCAAGACTGCTGCCTGCTGGTCACACAACCGCTCCAACATATGTAATGTTGAATTCCACCTGTTGGGTAGGTCACATATGATGCGATGTTCCGGAAGGCGGAATCGGCGCTGCAGAGCTGTAATGCGCGATCTTGCCAATCTTGCCATACTGGAACACCGCAAATGAGCACACTGTAGGCGGACCTCGTGCAGCAGTGCTAAAAGATCCGGATAGTCCCTCAGAAAACTCTGCACGACCAAGTTGAGCACATGTGCCAGACATGGGATGTGAGTGAGGTTGCCTAGGGCCAGAGCTGCCACCAGATTTTGGCTATTGTCACAAACTACCATGCCTGGCTGGAGATTCGCTGGCACAAACCGCACGTCGCTCTCCAGCTTGATGGCATTCCAGAGCTCGTGCACTGTGTGGTTTTGATTCCCCAAATAAATTAATTTCAGTACGACCTGTTGACGTTTGGCCACAGCTGTGCTCATATCGGTCGTAACAGGTAAGCGTTCATGGGTCAAGGTGGAGGTAGACCGTGACGGCTCCTGCAGCGATGATTCTGAGGAACTGGAGTATGAGGAGGAGGCAATGTGTACAGACTGGATTCTTGCAATCCTTGGAGTTGGCAGAACCCATACAGCGCCACTCACAAGATCTGTACCTGGCTCCACAACATTGACCCAATGGGCAGTGAGGGAAAGGTATCGTCCCTGTCCATGGTGACTGGTCCACTCATCGGTGGTGAGGTGGACCTTGCTACTGACGGTGCTTAGTAGCGCATGTTTAATGTTACCCTCCACATGCTTTTGCAGGGCAGGGACGGCTTGCCTGCTGAAATAAAAGCTTCTGGGCACGTTGTATCGTGGGACTGCCAATGCCATCAAGTTACAGAAGGTGTCAGTCTCCACCAGCCTGAATGACAGCATTTCAAGTAACAGTAGTTTTGCAATGCCAGCTTTCAGAGCCTGTGCTCGGGGGTGGTTTGCCAAGAATGGCTGCTTTTTCTCCCATGCCTGTGTACTCATGGCTGTAGAGTGGGCTGGGAGTGTGAGGATGACTGGGAACGTGGTTCTGTGGGTGGAATTACACTGGGTTTCTGGACAACAGTGCCAGAGGTTCTTCCATGGTGATCGTGGGAGGAAGCCGAACCAGCTGTGTGTGAGCTGGAGGAAGAAGCAACAACATGAGCTGAAGAGGTGGTAGGTGCCGCTGTAGGTTGGCCTACGTCTTCAGTGTGTTTTTGTAACTCCACCGCTTGCTTGGTCCGCACATGTTTCCACATATTTGTGGGATTGAGGTTGCTGACACTTTTCCCTCTTTTGACTTTCTGATGACACACCTTGAATTTGACTAAGCAAATGTCATCTGCAACTGTGACAAAAAAGGACCAGGTCTTGGGAGCGCTCGTTTTGGCTTTTGGAAGAGGCATGCTCCTAATGGGTGCCAAAGTGGAGGCTACAGGCACCGCAGTGTTCCCCCTCCCTCTCCCTTTTTGGGCAAGTCAGCGAATCTCTTCCTCAGAGCTGCTCCCACCACCTTCCTGTACCTCACGCCATGATGGGTCAAGGACCTCATCATCTACACTACCCTCTTCCACCAACTGCTTCTCCTGGGTAGTCTCGGAAGCACAGTACACACCTGAAAGTGGCACCTGGGTCTCATCATCAGATGCGTACTGAGGTGTGCTGACCAGAGGCACTGGCCCACCCGCCTCTTCAGAATCAGAGACAAAGCTGTTGGGCATCACTGCATACTGCCTCTTCTTCCATTTCTCCAATGTTGCTTGGCTGGCCCCCTCTTTCCAAGCCAAGAGATTTAGAGAACAGAAGTAGAGATGGCTCCTGTCCTGGGCTCTATGACTGCCTGGGCAATTTGGCAGGTGGTGAAGAGACAGATGGGTGCTCTCCAGTGCTCTGTGCCTGAGAGGATGTGGCACTAATTGAAGTCAATGCGTTAGCTGCCATCCATCCGACAACGGCTTCAATTTGTTCTTCCTGCAGCAGTGGGGTACGGCGATCTCTTACAAAGCTGCGCATGAAGGACTGTTCCCTGCTGAAACTGGGGGATGATGAGTCACCGGTGCCCGCAGCAAGACCAGAATCCACACGTTCTCTCCCTGTTCCATGCCCATGTGCCTTACTCCATGCTTTCTTCATCTTGGTAGACTGATAAAGATAGGCAGAAAAGTACTCAGTGTGCGTATTCCTGAACAGCTCCTAACAGGTATAAGAAACACTAATTTTCAAAAGTGTGGATTAGACTTTTATATGAGCTAATGTGGCCTAAAATATGGATATAAAATCTATTCAATAAATTCAGAATTCTTTCGACATTTCACATTGGACATTAGCACTTCAAGTTAACTAAGCACATCTTCTGAAGAACATTTGATTGAGATGCTAAATCCATATAGAAAATGAAAGAAAGAAAAAAGGTCCAGAAAAAAAGACTAGTGAAATCTGCTGCAATATAATGCTAATTGCTAATAAGACATGACAGAGATGAAGAACATTAGTGCTTACGTTTGATGTCCAGGAAGCTTTTCATCCCAATACTTATAGTATATTCTAATTAGCTACTTTAAGGATTAGGAACACAGACAGAATACCCTTGGGCTAATGGAAAAGCATGGATTGAAAAGATGTTTTGTCACTAAATATTTTTCTATTTATGCCATAACATTTAAAGGGAACCTGTCTGTTGGATTTCATTCCTCAACCCATTTTTATGTGCACTTTTTTCTTTTAAAGACAAGTCCATCAATACCTTTACATACATGAGTCGGATCTGCTCCACTAATGACCGATTTGAGAAACAAGCCCTCGACTTGAAAACTCGCTTTCAAGATAGAGGGTACAGTAACAGGTGTATAAAAAAAGGATACGACAGAGCAAGGAGCACCCCCGGTGGTGATTTGTTATATCCACGTAAAAAGGAAACATTAACCGGCAGTGACTGTCAGAAAATTCGTTTTATCTCTACATTTAACCACGAATGGTATAAAATGAGAAACATTCTAGACAAGCATTGGGCTGTTCTTGGTGCGGAGTCCTCCCTGGGTCCCGTCATTGGCGACTTCCCACTGATGACATCAAGGAGATCTAAAAATTTGAATGATCTCCTCGTTAATAGCCATTATGTACCTAAAATGGCTAATCCTTTTGGTACTAAGGGCCCTATTCCGGGCTGCTTTCCCTGTGGCCATTGTCTTGCCTGCGCAAATGTCCTGCGCTGCTCTTCTTTTCAATCTTCAGATGGGTCACAACAATTTCAGATAAGACAACGAATATCCTGCGGTAGCAGTAATGTTATATACTACGCTACTTGCGGATCTTCTAAAATATATATAGGTTTGACCTCCAGAGAATTACGCATCCGCGTACGTGCGGGACATTTGCGCGGCCAAGACAGTGGTCGACCCCCTCCAATTAAAAACTATCTCCCGCCACTTTAGGGCATATCACAATTGTGATGCCAAAACGTTGAAAATCAGGGGGATAGACATTATTCATCTAGGTATTAGAGGGGGTAATTACAAGAAAATCCTGGCCCAAAGAGAGGCAAAGTGGATTGTTAAGCTGGATACTGTGGCCCCCGAGGGCCTTAATGAGTCTTTGAGCTTTGCTTCATTTCTATGAATAATTAGTCTCTTTTGTTTTCCTGATTTATGCTCATATATTCACCCATTGATGGTTCTTTTGTGTGTGGTTTTATTTTTATTGTTTTAACTCTTTCTATGTATTCTCTTTATTTTTAGTTATATTTTTATGTGGTTATTCGTCTCTTTTTTGGACCCTATTATGAACATTCTGCCGTGCAACCCATCACTGAAAAACAAGCGGAGAAATATATTGTGCCATCATTTTATTATATTTATATAGTATACTGTCCTCTCTTTTTATCAGAATATGTATGCCACCTTATTATATTGATAATATGTATGTATTTTATGTGTACCAACATGATTTGATATTCTGGCATATTTTGTAAGTTCAGATACCTCCCCTTTGTTTATATGCGGCCGTGCGCGTGCGCGCTGTTGTCCCCCGCTTCCAGCATTCAGTCGGGCGTCTTTACCTGACGCTCTGTCTGGATGCTAGGTCCTGTGGGGACGCAGTGCACATGCGCCGACAGCGCCGCTTCTCATTGGGTGATCACAACCATGTGATAGACCCTGTGACCCATTGTCATGGCAATATAAGGTCCTTCTGTTAGGGTTGGCGGAACGCACCAAATATATAGTTTATTAGATGGAATTGGTGCGTTCGCAACCCGGGATCCACCGTGCAGGAAAGTACCTGCTGCTAAGTAAGACGGACTATATGGCGGTACTATAAGTATACATACAAGGGTAAACTTCACCCTGCGTGAAGGAAGCGATCCTGTTGCGTCACAGGACCGCGGTACCGCACATAGAGCGCGAGCAATAAGTCAGTGAACACAACCCCAACTAGGATTGAAGTCCGATTAGACCACTGCTGGCACAACACCGCAACTGGGTGTGTAAGGAAACTATTGAAATAGTAAATAAAGGCACGAGAGTGCGTGCGGTGCCGCACTAACGGACGCCGCTAACCACCCAGGCTTGGGTAAGGAAAGCGCACGGCGCCGTACAGGCGGTCACAGCAACTAGACGCTGTTATGTGTGTTTTGTGCTGATGGCTAGTCGGGCGCTAGATAGCTACCATCATCCGCAAACAGACAACAACACTAGGGATACTTAGGAGCTTTCATCCTTCGACATACATCCATCTACACACACACATATATTTTCAAGAAAATACTAGCGCATGGCCGTGCGGTCATGCGCAGTTTATATAGTTGCAGCACAGGAAGCTGCTACTGAAGTTTTTGCCCTTTCAGGACCTTCCAGAAGGACCAATGGAAAGTGCTGCAGTACCTGAGCATGTTTTGCCCTTTCAGGACCTTCCATGAGGACCAATAGAATGTACTGCAGCACCTGAGCATGTGACCGAACATGTGGCCCTCGACCTCCAATGGGAGACCCTGCCCTGGGCATGCTCAGTGTGAGTAAACAAGGACTTAGTCCCAGAGAGGCTCGCTCACCGCAGATCAGTGCAGGGTACCATAGGAAAGCCAGAAAAGGCAGTAGTGACTAGTGTTGAGCGATACCGTCCGATACTTGAAAGTATCGGTATCGGATAGTATCGACCGATACCCGAAAAATATCGGATATCGCCGATACCGATATCCGATACCAATACAAGTCAATGGGACATCAAGTATCGGAAGGTATTCTCATGGTTCCCAGGGTCTGAAGGAGAGGAAACTCTCCTTCAGGCCCTGGGATCCATAGGGATGTGTAAAATAAAGAATTAAAATAAAAAATATTGATATGCTCACCTCTCCGGCGGCCCCTGGACATCACGCTGCTAACCAGGAGGCTTCTTTGTTTAAAATGCGCGCCTTTAGGACCTGCGAATGACGTCCCGGCTTCTGATTGGTCGCGTGCCGCCCATGTGACCGGCACGCGACCAATCAGAAGCCGCGACGTCATTCGCAGGTCCTTAATTCCTAGAATTAGGAGTTTTTGTGAATGAATTGTAGAATTGAGTTCTACAATTAAATATGTCAGTGGGACCCTTAGTCTAAAGGTACCTTCACACATAACGATATCGTTAACGATATTGTTGCTTTTTGTGACGTAGCAACGATATCATTAAGGAAATCGTTATGTGTGACAGCGACCAACGATCAGGCCCCTGCTGGGAGATCGTTGGTCGCTGAGGAAAGTCCAGAACTTTATTTTGTCGCTGGACTCCCTGCAGACATCGCTGGATCGGCGTGTGTGACACCGATCCAGCGATGTCTTCACTGGTAACCAGGGTAAACATTGGGTTACTAAGCGCAGGGTCGCGCTTAGTAACCCAAAGTTTACCCTGGTTACCAACGTAAAAGTAAAAAAACAAACAGTACATACTTACCTACCGCTGTCTGTCCCCGGCGCTCTGCTTCTCTGCACTCCTCCTGCACTGACTGTCAGCGTCGGTCAGCCGGAAAGCAGAGCGGTGACGTCACCGCTCTGCTTTCCGACCGCTGTGTTCACAGTCAGTGCAGGAGGAGTGCAGAGAAGCAGAGCGCCGGGGACAGACAGCGGTAGGTAAGTATGTAGTGTTTTTTTTTTTTACTTTTACGCTGGTAACCAGGGTAAACATCGGGTTACTAAGCGCGGCCCTGCGCTTAGTAACCCGATGTTTACCCTGGTTACCCGGGGACTTCGGGATCGTTGGTCGCTGGAGAGCTGTCTGTGTGACAGCTCTCCAGCGACCAAACAGCGACGCTGCAGCGATCGACATCGTTGTCGGTATCGCTGCAGCGTCGCTGAGTGTGAAAGTACCTTAATATAAGCATGTCATGATGTGTAGGACCCAAAGGCTGCTCATCATTGGAAATACTGCTGCACAGTGGAGAAAGGCTAGAAGATACTGAAGCTACTGAATGCCAGTGGAGGACTAGGAAGCTGTGGGGATGAGACAAGCAAGCAGTGAGGTGACCATACTAAGATATTATAGATGAATTACATCCTAGGGTACTGAAAAAGTTAGCAGAGGAAATTGCTGAACCACTAGCAAGCATTTTTTATAAATCTTAGAGAACTGGGGATATGATTGGAGAATGGCAAATGTTGTCCCTATCTTCAATAAAGGAAAGAAGATGGAGCCATGAAATTACAGGCCAGGGAGCCTTACTACTATACCAGAAAAAAATCATTGAACAAATTAATAAAAAACAAGGTATGTAAGTACTTGGTAAGAATATAGCAATTAACCATAGCCGGTATTAACCATAGTAGTAATATCTCATGCTATTATTATTGAAAAAATAACTAAGCATGGGACTGACAAGTCTACGGTTAGGTACATTCATACTGTAACTGGATCAGTGATCGTACTCAAAGAGTGGTAACATAGTAACATAGTAACATAGTTAGTAAGGCCGAAAAAAGACATTTGTCCATCCAGTTCAGCCTATATTCCATCATAATAAATCCCCAGATCTACGTCCTTCTACAGAACCTAATAATTGTATGATACAATATTGTTCTGCTCCAGGAAGACATCCAGGCCTCTCTTGAACCCCTCGACTGAGTTTGCCATCACCACCTCCTCAGGCAAGCAATTGCAGATTCTTACCGCCCTAACAGTAAAGAATCCTCTTCTATGTTGGTGGAAAAACCTTCTCTCCTCCAGACGCAAAGAATGCCTTCTTGTGCCCATCACCTTCCTTGGTAGGTGGCGAGATATTTGTATTGTCCCCTTATATACTTATACATGGTTATTAGATCGCCCCTCAGTCATCTTTTTTCTAGACTAAATAATCCTAATTTCGCTAATCTATCTGGGTATTGTAGTTCTCCCATCCCCTTTATTAATTATGTTGCCCTCCTTTGTACTCTCTCTAGTTCCATTATATCCTTCCTGAGCATCGGTGCCCAAAACTGGACACAGTACTTCATGTGCGGTCTAACTAGGGATTTGTACAGAGGCAGTATAATGCTCTCATCATGTGTATGCAGACCTCTCTTAATGCACCCCATGATCCTGTTTGCCTTGGCAGCTGCTGCCTGGCACTGGCTGCTCCAGGTAAGTTTATCATTAACTAGTATCCCCAAGTCCTTCTCCCTGTCAGATTTACCCAGTGGTTTCCCGTTCAGTGTGTAATGGTGACATTGATTCCTTTTTCCCATGTGTATAACCTTACATTTATCATTGTTAAACCTCATCTGCCACCTTTCAGCCCAAGTTTCCAACTTATCCAGATCCATCTGTAGCAGAATACTATCTTCTCTTGTATTAACTGCTTTACATAGTTTTGTATCATCTGCAAATATCGATATTTTACTGTGTAAACCTTCTACCAGATCATTAATGAATATGTTGAAGAGAACAGGTCCCAATACCGACCCCTGCGGTACCCCACTGGTCACAGCGACCCAGTTAGAGACTATACCATTTATAACCACCCTCTGCTTTCTATCACTAAGCCAGTTACTAACCCATTTACACACATTTTCCCCCAGACCAAGCATTCTCATTTTGTGTACCAACCTCTTGTGCGGCACGGTATCAATCGCTTTGGAAAAATCGAGATATACCACGTCCAATGACTCACCGTGGTCCAGCCTATAGCTTACCTCTTCATAAAAACTGATTAGATTGGTTTGACAGGAGCGATTTCTCATAAACCCATGCTGATATGGAGTTAAACAGTTATTCTCATTGAGATAATCCAGAAAAACATCCTTCAGAAACCCTTCAAATATTTTACCAACAATAGAGGTTAGACTTACTGGCCTATAATGTCCAGGTTCACTTTTAGAGCCCTTTTTGAATATTGGCACCACATTTGCTATGCGCCAGTCCTGTGGAACAGACCCCGTTGCTATAGAGTCCCTAAAAATAAGAAGTAATGGTTTATCTATTACATTACTTAGTTCTCTTAGTACTCATAGGTGTATGCCATCTGGACCCGGAGATTTATCTATTTTAATCTTATTTAGCCGGTTTCGCACCTCTTCTTGGGTTAGATTGGTGACCCTTAATATAGGGTTTTCATTGTTTCTTGGGATTTCACCTAGCATTTCATTTTCCACCGTGAATACCGTGGAGAAGAAGGTGTTTAATATGTTATGTAATTTATGTAATAAATGGTTGCACATCCAATTGGAAGAGTGTACCAAGTTGGGTACCACAAGGTTCTGTCTTGGCCCCAGTGTTGTTCAAAATTTTCATAAATGATCTAGATAAGGGAGCTGAAGGTAAATTGATCAAATTTGCAGACAATGCAAAGCTAGGAGGGATAGCTAACACTAGAGAAAACAGAGAAAGGATTCAGAAACATCTAGATGAGCTTGAACAATGAACAGCGACTAATAGATTGGTATTTAACAGGGAGATATGCAAGGTTCTACATCTGGGCAAGAAAAATGAAAATTACATCTACAGAATTGGAGGAATAGAACTAAGCAACAGCATATGTGAAAAAGACTTGGCTATACTAATAGACTGCACATGTGTCATCGCTGTCATACAACAGCAAAAAAGGCAAACACATTTCTGGGATGTATTAAGAGAAGCACAAAGTTTAGATCATGTGAAGTAATTATCTCCCTGTAGTCCCCCTTGGTCAGGCTTGATCTGGAATACTATGTCCCGTGTTTTAAAAAAGAAATTAAAAACTGGAGCAAATTCAGAGATGAGCTACCAGGATGATAAGCGGACTGCAAAGTTTGTCGTACGAGGAACGGTTAAAGGATCTGGGAATGTTTAGCTTGCAAAAAAGAAGGATAAGAAGAAAATAAATTGCTGTCTACAAATATCTGAAGGGATGTCACAGTGTAGAAGGATCATCCTTATTCCCATTTGCACATGAAAACACGTGAAGCGATGGATTTAAACTCAAAGGGAGAAAATACAAATTAGGTATTAAAAAACTACTTTTTGACAGTGAGGGTGATCAATGAGTGGAACAGACTGGCACGAGAGGTGGTGAGTTCTCCTTCACTGGAAGTCTTCAAGCAGAGGCTCGACAGACATCTGTCTGACATGGTTTAGTGAACTCTGCATTGAGCTGTGGGTTGGACATGATGACCCTGGAGGTCCCTTCCAACTCTAACATTCTATGAGTCTATGATATTCTAATATAATAATAATCTTTATTGTTATATAGCGCTAACATATTCTGCAGCGCTTTACAGGTTGCACACATTACCATCGCTGTCCCCGATGGGGCTCACAATCTAAATTCCCTATCAGTATGCCTTTGGAATGTGGGGGGAAACCGGAGTACCCGGAGGAAGCCCACGCAAACACGGAGAGAACATACAGACTCTTTGCAGATCTTGTCCTTGGTGGGATTTGAACCCAGGACCCCAGGGCTATCCACTGAGGGACTTTTTAATTTTTATTCCCTATGTTTGTTATTCTTTGAGGTCTACAGTAATTCCAGAGTATGTTAAGGCACATTTGCTTTAAATAAATTAGATGTGAAATAAACTTTCTGTCCAAATTGAAGGGAACTGCCAAATTAAAATTTTGGCAGTTTCACTCAACACTACTACTGCTATGTAAAAAATAAATCTTGCCATTTTTTATATTGCCCTTTTATCCTAACATTAAACTCCTTTTTTCATGGTCTTCACATGGACATAAGCAGCAACAAAAGTGATTTGTAACCAATGTGAAAAATGCAAGATTTTTCCATTTTTAAAAATAATTAATGAAATGGAAAACCAAAATTACAATTAAAAAAGCTTTAAAATGTTTGAAAGAAATCTGTCACTGGGTTTTTGCCAAGTAATCAGGGAGCAGCATAATGTAGAGACAGAAACCTTGATTTCAACGATGCTTCACTTACTGGGTTTCTTGCTGTAGTTTTGAATAAATCACTATTTTATCAGCAGGAGATTATCACTAGAGGACTAGTAAACCTTCTTCCATTTATTACTCCATATTCCCACATGACTGATTCTCAGCTTTCTGCCTGTGCACAGTGCATACAGAGAGCTGTCCACAGTGAGGGTGGGGTTGTACATGGCTCAGCATTCAGAGATCTTGAAGATTTTCTTTTCTCAGATAAGGTACAAAAAACAAAGACATGTTCTCTTTAAAAAATAGAATTGTTAGGTTATGTTTTGTTGACACCAAGAGCAGGCAGAGAAATATTGTTGCCCCTGTGCAATAACAGTATATGAACCCTATTGAGTCCAATAACCTGTCTGGAACAGTAGCCGTTTATTGCTTTGGAGATGGAAATTGCCCCCCTTGTTGCTTGAGACCTTATGCGGCTGCACAGGTTACACCAACTGTATGTCCACCCCTTCTCGATATGTTCTCTTTAAGAAGTATTTAGGCTTGCTTCATGAAAGTTGTATTTCTATGGGTTGATTTTACAGCCTGCATCAATTCTGCAACCTCAATATACTGTAGTACCAAAATAGAATGTTGAAAACAATACGTCAGATGATAATTCATATCATTCTGCTCCACTCTGTATAATTTGTAATAATTTACCTTGTGCATTAAAAATTGGTCATACAAATTGGTGTTCTATGGTAACTTTTATAATTCTGTGCTTTATTTTTAAATGATTGTCTTACAAAGGAGGTTTTTCCTGTTCGGAGGTCTAGCTCCTGTCTAACTACTGCTTGTTTTTCAGCACTTTGACAGATTATCCAATATGTCAGAATTTCCACCTCACTACCCTGCTTTTTCACTGTAGCAAGTGGGTATGGACACTATGAGTGCGTTGTACGTTGCCGGAGTTTTAGATACAAAGAAGCCTGTGTAGTGAATCACGTATTACTGACCTATGAATCAAAGAGCCTTTCAAAAGAAAATACTGTAGGTGTTCAGTTTTGTGTTAAGAAAGAATTATTCAGCTATAACCTTTCATAGTTAATGCAGCAGAAAAACTGGTCAACATCTGCTGCCTCAGCTCAAATTTGTGAATGTCTCATATTGAAATGTGTCCAAACTGATTTTTGTTTTTTTCTGCCTCACTACCCATACTTTAATGATAGATATGAAAATGATAAATAGGCATGGAACAGCAAGTTCATCATGGTACTAAGGCATCCATTCAATAATTAGTTTTTCACAAAAACCATATGAAGTGGATTTGGCACTGGACATAAGATTTTTCATATATTGCACCAATAACTAATATAGTCTTTCTCTTACTGAGTTGTCTTTGCTGAGGGGTAAAGAGAAGTAAATTTGTCGGTAAGGAAGCAATTGACATCCCACTCACAAATACACTCAGGACTTATTGGAAAATTGCCATTTATACATACAAGTTAAAATAATATTCATCTATAAACGTTAAATAAAAAAAGTGTGAAACTATGCTGAGCTAGAATCCCTCACAACTGTTTTTTTTTAACAATAATTGATTTTTGGCTTTATATCCATACCCACGTCTAAGAGTACCATCACAAAAGTATACAGGTCTAGATAAATTAAGAGCGGTGTTGTGCACTTCAATCTTAATCATAGGCATGCTAGACTAAGTTGCATCTAATCTAGTGCCACTCCAGTCAAGGTAAAGAGTAACATTTTTTACATAAGGTACCCCACAACGTTTCATGAAATTATTAAGTGGGCTTTATCCCACCTAAGCTCTGTCCATTTTGGCAAAGCTGACCAAATCTGGCTTAAAAATGCAAGAAATTGCAAACAATTTGCTACATTTGAAGGCGATTTACACCAGAAAACTGTCTAAAATATCTTCCTGAATCGAGCCTATAGTTTTATTTTATGTCTCCTACTATTCTTTGTTATACATTACTAGAGGCCCAGGGAGAGAGTGTAAATGGTGTAAACTGTAAAACTAAAAAATGGTGGACAACTAATTTACTACAGTATATGCAGGACCCGAATGAAGGAGGCTTCTGATCTTTGCAAAACAAAAAATAGAAAAAACATATTCCCTACAAATGAAATAAAAGCACTTTACCCCTTTGCTTATGACATGCCCTCTCTCTAGCTGTCCCGGGTCCTCTTGAGTATCCAGCCTCATGGCTTGTCCGTGATTAGTGAATAGCGTCGCGATGCCAGTAAGCAAAAGTTATTCCGATAAAATGTCAGAGGTCAGAATTCTGGGAATTTAGCCGACCAAGACAAAAGGGCAAGGCGAATGGATTGTCAAAGGCAAGTTCCAAGGTCAGGAAATGAAAATACAGGAACACAGAGAACAGACCAAGCACACACCATTTGAACTAAGCTACAACTGGCACTAATTGGAGGCAGAGAACCAGCTAAATAGCAAGGTAATCTCTTGAATAGTACACACATGGAGGATGCCCTGGCAAGCCCTGGCCTTGATTGGATGACTGAACTGTCCATCACCATACTGACCGCCAAGGTGTCCTGGATTGGACAGCTTAACTGTCACTCACTGCTTCCAGACAGGTGGAAACATGACAGGCATGACTGTGTCTAGTTCACAAAGCAAGGTCTGTGATGGCAAGTTTTTATAGGAGAACTTTACTTGCACATATAAAGCCATAACCTGAACTTTGGATTGCAATAGAACTGTGATTTTGAGCCAGGCCCGGAACCTCATAATTTTTTTGTGCATGAATGGGAAAAATTCCCACAGACACATTACAATATTTTGCAGTACACCTTTCCAGAAGAGCATAAGCTGATTCAGTTGCAAAAAATGATGGTGGTGGGGGGACTTCATATTTATGCCTATAGATTTAAAAGTTGAAGACTGGAAGGTCATATAAACTTCAGTATATGTATGAACTATCACAAAATTTTGTCTATATAGTGTATATAAATCCATCAACTAACACAAAATATATACCTATGCCTTTTCCAGGGTGCTGGTGCAACTGATCTAAGCTGAATCAAGGACTTCTCCATTAGTTTATGGAATTGGACGTTTTTGAGGTAAATAACAGTAGATGAGACATTTTTGCTCTCATTAAACATCTATCTTATTTTCTATACAACTCATTTTCTAAATACCTGGATCTAAATAATTCTATGAGCATTAAGTGGTTACAGTAGTAATACACAAATATATATAACCCTGCTTCACCTTCCCAAGCCCTAAAAATAATGCTGGATAAAATATATGTCACTCACAACCACTACTATTAAGCAGGTGTCAAAACACAGACACAAATGTCCTAAGCTATCTGCATTTGTATTCTTAATAAAAAATAATGCATATCCCCAAAATATTGGATGATCAATCAGTTTAGGGTGTTCAGCGAGAGCTGTTGGCTATTTTTCACCACACGACCTTGGTCTACAGGGGATTAGTTCCAGCAGGTGGGGATAATGATGTCTCTACTGCGAAAGGGCCCTCAGACCTAGGCATTTTCTTTGTCCCCCCAAGCCCTTGAAAAGTCTTCTGTTAGTGCCTTTTTTAAAGCCTTAGCAATAATCTATGACAAAACCAACAGAATCCTGTTTACTGAGGCCAAGATCATGAACCTGGCACAGGGGGGCCGCATTTCTCAGGACTTCTGCACAGTTTTGGCAATGATCCACTGAAGTTCTGTGGAATGATGCAGTTTTCAGGTGCCAGTTCTGCAAAAGTCTTTCCGAGACTCTTAAGTAGATATGAGCGAACCTTTCAAGGTTCGGTTGAGATTTGCTGAACAGACCTCCATTCATCGAACCGTAATGTATAAGAACCCCAATAGATTCAATAGGAAGCAAAACCAAACACACAGGCAACACCTTAAGAGGTGACAAAAAGTTTCCCAAACAGCTAAAATTAGGGGCAGACACCAGGAGAAGGGGCATCATTGACCCACACTAGAAATGTGCAAATGGAACAGCAGCAGTCAGACATGGGCCATGCATGAGGTATCAGGGCCTGGCCCAGCATTTACAGTTTGGAGCTGACGTTTTAATGAGGACCTGGTGATTAAGGGAGTGGCGTAAGCATTCATAGTTGGGTGACCTCACACCTCATGCAACGCCTTCAATTTTTTTTTTATTACAACCACACTCAGATGGCACAAACATCAATTTTATAGACTACTATTGATAGAAAAATGTAAGAACAATAACAGAGGTAGTTAACTGATCAATTGACCCAGAGTAGAACCTGTTATAATGGCACACAAGCAGTTAACCATGGGCCATGCATGAGGTACCAGGATGTGGCCTGTCATTTACAGCTTGGAATTGAAGTTTTAATGAGGACCTGGTTGTTAAGGGAGAGGTGTAAGCCTTCTTAGTTGGGAGACCTCTCACATCATGCAACACCTCCAATTTTTTATTATTCCAACCACTCTCAGATGACACAAACATCAGTTTCATAGACTACTATTGATAGAAACATGTAGAAATAGTAACACAGGTAGTTGACGATTAGCAACCCAGGCAACCCATCAGATGGAGACCCAACCATGAGTCTCCAAATTTAAATAAATAATTGTCACACAACAATAAAGTGCCATTAATTTCCACAGAGTAGAAACAGTATAATAGGCCTCTGACACACCTTGTACTGCAGGCAACTCACCAGATGGAGAGGCAACTTGGGGTCTCTACATTTCAAAAAATAATGGTCGCACAGCACTAAAGAGCCATCAATTTCCATGGAGTAGAAACAGTATAATAGGCCTCTGACACACCTTCTACTACAGGCAATCCACCAGATGGAGACCCAACTTGGAGTCTCCACATTTCAAAACATAATAATCACAGAGCACTAAAGTGTCATCAATTTTCACAAAGTAGAAACGGTATAATAGGCCTCTGACACACCTCCTACTCCAAGCAACCCTACAGATGAGGATCCAATTTGGAGTCTCCACATTTAAAAAAATTGTTTGTAACATCAGCAGCAGTAGCAACATCAGGCAAAGGAGACACCACAAATTTGTGCCATGTGCGAGATCAATACATGACACTATAAACAACATAATCGCCTAGTCTGCCCAATCTGCGACTGGGGTGCAAAAGTCATTGGAGATCCATGACTTGTTAATTTTGATAAAAGTTAGGCAGTATACACTTTCAGGGGACAGCCAGTTGTGCTTATCTGTCAGGACACCATCAGCAGCGCTAAAGAAACATTCTGAGAGAACACTGGCTGCCGGGCATAACAGAGCCTCAAAGGCGTGACAGGCGAGCTCAGGCAACTTCTTCATTTTTGAAGACCAGAATGTAAAAGGGTCCAAACTCCCCCAGATGACATTGATATTGAGCTCCAGATACTCATATACAAGATCCTCTCCAGTAGTCCACAATGTGTCAGACTTGTATTCTGTTATGCTGGCACATGGGCTGGTATTAAAATGTATTAAAAGACGCACATAAATTGCTTATGCCACTTACACTGCCGTTGCTGCTGTGGCTGTTTTGGCGATGACAACTTGACATTCCCAGGGTTGGACATCTACAACTGGGATGCACACTGTTTGCCTCACTGCTGTCTTGGAAAAAAACCTCTTTTAAAATTGTCTACAAGCATATTTCAATGCTTCAGCATTCACACGTCTCTTTCCAGGGAGGGAAGCATCTAACCTGGATCTAACAGTGGCAACCCAGTAGTCAGCACTATTTTTAACCCTAAGAATATGGGCATTGTGTTGAAGATAGTGCAGCAAGAAGGTGCTCATATGTCAGGCGCTTCCATGAGGTCCTAGTTTATGCTGTGTTGATAGTGGGGTAACACTCAAGGTTGCTATTAGGGTTGAGCGAAACGGATCGTTCATTTTCAAAAGTCGCCGACTTTTGGCAAAGTCGGGTTTCATGAAACCCGACCCGATCCCTGTGTGGGGTCGGCCATGCGGTACGCGACTTGGCGCCATTTTTTTCAGCCAATGAAGGAGCGTGGGCAGAGTAATGACATAGGTCTTAGGGGCGTGGACGCCTATCGTCATCTTGTCGCTTGTGCGCTGTAGCGATTTGAAATGTGTAGGGACGGAGGAGAGAGAGAGAGAGAGAGAGAGAGAAAAAAAAAATCCCATTGACTTTGCATTGGGTTTCGTGTTTCGATCGATCCCCGACTTTACGCCATAATCGGCCGATTTCACTCGACTCGACTTTAGAGATAGTCGGGTTTCGCAAAACCTGACACGACCCTAAAAAAGTAAAAGTCGCTCAACCCTAGTTGCTATCATTATGCTCTTCATCTTCTGACTGTTGTATGTCCATCACCTTGTCCTCCTTAATTTGATCCTTTGCTCCTTCATCTTTACTAACAGTTTTTCTGGTACCATGAGTCCCCCCTTGATCGCTGTAAGCCACCCTCCCTTGGCACCCGCCTGTGTGATGACAGTCCATAAATTTAAGATATTGTTAACCCTTCCATATTCTCCTCTTCCAACTCTTCCTCTTGGACATCACGTGACAATATTACTTTAGACTTACTCTATGCGAATGTCAAGAATGCTTATTCATCCTCTACCCTGCCGTCCTTGGGGAAGTCTGATCACAATCTTGTACTATTGTCACCAGTCTACCAACCTGTTGTTAGTACACAGCCTCCTAAGATTAAATCAGTTAGAATGTGGAATCCAACAAATGAACAGGCTTTACAGGATTGCTTTCATCTTACAGACTGGGATGTGCTGCTTGGGACAATGGACGAGTATACAAATGTTAATGAAGTGGTTGGTAGAGTGACTGACTACATTAACTTCTGCACTGATATGTTGGTGCCAACTAAAAAGATTAGGTGTTTTGCAAACAACAAGCCATGGATAACAAAGGAATTGAAGCATTTGCTCAACAGGAAAAAAAGGCATTTAAACTGGGTGACAAAGAGGAAATTAAAATGATACAGCATGAATTGAAGCATAAAATAAAGGAGGCCCAGGAAGCCTTCAGAATTAAACTTGAAAAGAAACTGTCTCACAATAATACCAGAGAAGTTTGGTCAGGAATGAAATTACTGACTGGGCTTAAGCTGAGGCCTGAAAATGATCGAGGAACAATGGACAAGGCTAATGAGATGAATCAGTATTTCAACAGATTTAGCAGTACATGTGTAATACCAACTGATAGTGGATGGGAAATGGGTGCAAATTCTGCAACATCGATATTGAAGGATGAGCAGACTAATTTTAGAGTATCCGAAAATGATGTAACATAGTAACATACATAGTAACATAGTTAGTAAGGCCGAAAAAAGACATTTGTCCATCCAGTTCAGCCTATATTCCATCATAATAAATACCCAGATCTACGTCCTTCTACAGAACCTAATAATTGTATGATACAATATTGTTCTGCTCCAGGAAGACATCCAGGCCTCTCTTGAACCCCTCGACTGAGTTCGCCATCACCACCTCCTCAGGCAAGCAATTCTAGATTCTCACTACCCTAACAGTAAAGAATCCTCTTCTATGTTGGTGGAAAAACCTTCTCTCCTCCAGACGCAAAGAATGCCCCCTTGTGCCCGTCACCTTCCTTGGTATAAACAGATCCTCAGCGAGATATTTGTATTGTCCCCTTATATACTTATACATGGTTATTAGATCGCCCCTCAGTCGTCTTTTTTCTAGACTAAATAATCCTAATTTCGCTAATCTATCTGGGTATTGTAGTTCTCCCATCCCCTTTATTAATTTTGTTGCCCTCCTTTGTACTCTCTCTAGTTCCATTATATCCTTCCTGAGCACCGGTGCCCAAAACTGGACACAGTACTCCATGTGCGGTCTAACTAGGGATTTGTACAGAGGCAGTATAATGCTCTCATCATGTGTATCCAGACCTCTTTTAATGCACCCCATGATCCTGTTTGCCTTGGCAGCTGCTGCCTGGCACTGACTGCTCCAGGTAAGTTTATCATTAACTAGGATCCCCAAGTCCTTCTCCCTGTCAGATTTACCCAGTCGTTTCCCGTTCAGTGTGTAATGGTGATATTGATTCCCTCTTCCCATGTGTATAACCTTACATTTATCATTGTTAAACCTCATCTGCCACCTTTCAGCCCAAGTTTCCAACTTATCCAGATCCATCTGTAGCAGAATACTATCTTCTCTTGTATTAACTGCTTTACATAGTTTTGTATCATCTGCAAATATCGATATTTTACTGTGTAAACCTTCTACCAGATCATTAATGAATATGTTGAAGAGAACAGGTCCCAATACTGACCCCTGCGGTACCCCACTGGTCACAGCGACCCAGTTAGAGACTATACCATTTATAACCACCCTCTGCTTTCTATCACTAAGCCAGTTACTAACCCATTTACACACATTTTCCCCCAGACCAAGCATTCTCATTTTGTGTACCAACCTCTTGTGCGGCACGGTATCAAACGCTTTGGAAAAATCGAGATATACCACGTCCAATGACTCACCGTGGTCCAGTCTATAGCTTACCTCTTCATAAAAACTGATTAGATTGGTTTGACAGGAGCGATTTCTCATAAACCCATGCTGATATGGAGTTAAACAGTTATTCTCATTGAGATAATCCAGAATAACATCCCTCAGAAACCCTTCAAATATTTTACCAACAATAGAGGTTAGACTTACTGGCCTATAATTTCCAGGTTCACTTTTAGAGCCCTTTTTGAATATTGGCACCACATTTGCTATGCGCCAGTCCTGCGGAACAGACCCTGTCGCTATAGAGTCACTAAAAATAAGAAATAATGGTTTATCTATTACATTACTTAGTTCTCTTAGTACTCGTGGGTGTATGCCATCCGGACCCGGAGATTTATCTATTTTAATCTTATTTAGCCGGTTTCGCACCTCTTCTTGGGTTAGATTGGTGACCCTTAATATAGGGTTTTCATTGTTTCTTGGGATTTCACCTAGCATTTCATTTTCCACCGTGAATACCGTGGAGAAGAAGGTGTTTAATATGTTAGCTTTTTCCTCGTCATCTACAACCATTCTTTCCTCACTATTTTTTAAGGGGCCTACATTTTCAGTTTTTATTCTTTTACTATTGATATAGTTGAAGAACAGTTTGGGATTAGTTTTACTCTCCTTAGCAATGTGCTTCTCTGTTTCCTTTTTGGCAGCTTTAATTAGTTTTTTAGATAAAGTATTTTTCTCCCTATAGTTTTTTAGAGCTTCAATGGTGCCATCCTGCTTTAGTAGTGCAAATGCTTTCTTTTTACTGTTAATTGCCTGTCTTACTTCTTTGTTTAGCCACATTGGGTTTTTCCTATTTCTAGTCCTTTTATTCCCACAAGGTATAAACCGCTTACACTGCCTATTTAGGATGTTCTTAAACATTTCCCATTTATTATCTGTATTCTCATTTCTGAGGATATTGTTCCAGTCTACCAGATTAAGGGCATCTCTAAGCTGTTCAAACTTTGCCTTCCTAAAGTTCAATGTTTTTGTGACTCCCTGACAAGTCCCCCTAGTGAAAGACAGGTGAAACTGCACAATATTGTGGTCGCTATTTCCTAAATGCCCAACCACCTGCAGATTTGTTATTCTGTCAGGTCTATTAGATAGTATTAGGTCTAAAAGTGCTGCTCCTCTGGTTGGATTCTGCACCAATTGTGAAAGATAATTTTTCTTGGTTATTAGCAGAAACCTGTTGCCTTTATGGGTTTCACAGGTTTCTGTTTCCCAGTTAATATCCGGGTAGTTAAAGTCCCCCATAACCAGGACCTCATTATGGGTTGCAGCTTCATCTATCTGCTTTAGAAGTAGACTTTCCATGCTTTCTGTTATATTTGGGGGTTTGTAACAGACCCCAATGAGAATTTTGTTACCATTTTTCCCTCCATGAATTTCAACCCATATGGACTCGACATCCTCATTCCCTTCGCTAATATCCTCCCTTAAAGTGGACTTTAGACAAGACTTTACATAGAGACAAACCCCTCCTCCTCTCCGATTTTTACGATCCTTTCTAAACAGACTGTAACCCTGTAAGTTAACTGCCCAGTCATAGCTTTCATCTAACCATGTCTCGGTTATTCCCACTATGTCAAAGTTACCTGTAGATATTTCTGCTTCTAGTTCTTCCATCTTGTTTGTCAGGCTTCTGGCGTTTGCGAGCATGCAGTTTAGAGGATTTTGTTTTGTTCCAATCTCCTCACTGTGGATTGTTTTAGAAATGTTCTTACCTCCCTTCTGAGTATGTTTTCCTGGGTCGTCTTTGTTCGAGTCTAATGTTTTTCTTCCCGTCCCCTCTTCTTCTAGTTTAACGCCCTCCTGATGAGTGTAGCGAGTCTTCTGGCGAATGTGTGTTTCCCAGGTTTGTTGAGGTGTAGTCCGTCTCTGGCGAGGAGTCCATCATACCAGTAATTCACACCGTGGTCCAGGAATCCAAATCCTTGTTGTCTGCACCATCGTCTTAGCCAGTTGTTTGCATCAAGGATCCTGTTCCATCTCCTGGTGCCATGCCCGTCTACTGGAAGGATAGAAGAAAAAACTACCTGTGCATCCAGTTCCTTTACTTTCTTCCCCAACTCTTCAAAGTCCTTGCAGATTGTCGGTAGGTCCTTCCTTGCCGTGTCATTGGTGCCAACATGTATCAGAAGAAATGGGTGGACGTCCTTGGAGCTGAAGAGCTTTGGTATCCTATCGGTCACATCCTCGATCATCGCACCTGGAAGGCAGCATACTTCTCTTGCAGTTATGTCCGGTCTGCAGATGGCTGCTTCGGTGCCTCTCAGTAGTGAGTCTCCCACCACCACCACTCTTCGTTGCTTCTTGGCTGTACTTTTTGCTGTCACTTGTTGCTGTGTGCCCTTTTCTTTTTTGCTTGCTGGTATTGCTTCATTCTTAGGTGTGCCATCTTCATCCTCTACAAAGATTTGATATCGGTTCTTCAGTTGTGTGGTTGGTGATTTCTCCATGGTCTTCTTGCTTCTTTTGGTCACATGCTTCCACTCATCTGCTTTTGGAGGTTCTCTGACACTTTTTGCACCTTCTGTGACCAGTAGAGATGCTTCTGTTCTGTCTAGAAAGTCTTCATTCTCTTTGATGAGTTTCAAAGTTGCTATTCTTTCTTCCAGACCAGATGTGAGGAGGCAGTTTAAGTCACTTAACATTGGTAAAGCTGCAGGACCTGATGGACTCAGCTCACGTGTCCTTAAAGTTTGTGCAGACCAGCTGTGTACTGTCTTTACACGCCTATTTAATGGAAGTCTACAAACACAGAGGGTACCAGTGTTATGGAAAACTTCCTGTCTGGTGCCGGTACCCAAGACGACTTCTCCTGCAACCCTAAATGACTATCGTCCTGTAGCCTTAACATCTCATGCTATGAAGGCCTTGGAAAGATTAGTGCTTGCTCACTTAAGACCAAGGGTCAATGCTTTTATCGATCCCCTTCAGTTTGCCTACCGACATAGATTGGGGGTGGATGATGCTATCCTTTCTCTGTTACATAGGGTACATTCATTTCTGGAGATTGACGGAACCACGGTGCGAGCGATGTTCTTCGATTTCTCGAGTGCATTTAACTCCCTGCAGCCACTTTTACTACACAAAAAGATGACTGATATGAAGGTTGAGGAGGGGATGAGAAATTGGATAACTGACTACCTATCAGATCGGCCACAGTTTGTACAGATGGGAGCAGTGGTGTCAGGCAGATTACTGAGCAGTGTAGGTGCCCCCCAGGGAACGGTGCTTGCGCCCTTTCTATTCACACTGTATACTTCAGACTTTCAGTATAAATCTGAACTTTGCCACCTTCAAAAATTTTCGGATGACTCTGTGGTTGTGGGATGCATTAGGGGAGATCAGGGGGATGAGGAATATAGAAGGGTGGTGTCGAATTTCGTGGATTGGTGCAATGGTAACTATCTACAACTAAATGTTAAGAAAACCAAGGAGTTGGTGGCCAACTATAGCAGGATTAAGTTGGAATGCTTACCGATCACTATTGCTGGTCAGGAGGTAGAGCAGGTGGAGAGTTACAAATATTTGGGGGTCCATTTGGATAGCAAACTGGACTGGAGATGCCACTCAGAGTTTGTCTACAAGAAGGGGATGAGCAGATTGTATTTCCTAAGGAAGCTGAGGTCTTTTAATGTGTGTAGCAAAATGTTAGAAATGTTCTACCAATCTGTGGTGGCAAGTGCCATCTTTTTTGCAATCACGTGCTGGGGTAGTAGTGTGCGGGCCTCTGATGCTAATAAGCTGAATAAGATTATTAAGAAGGCAAGTTCTGCTGTGGGCTGTAATCTGGACTCTTTTGAGGAGGTAGTGGAGAGAAGAACTCTGAGAAAGTGTATGGCGATTATGAACAATAATGCACATCCATTATATGAGCTATTCATGAGACAGAAGAGCACCTTCAGTAACCGGCTAATACTTCTGATGTGTAAGAAGGAAAAATATAGGAAATCGTTTGTGCCAACTGCCATGGGAATGTACAACAATAACATTAGGGTTAAACCACCAAGGTGAATGTCTACTTATTTCTCTACATTTCAGTTCACTCGTTGTGTATGTCCTATTCTAATGTATAATGTATAATGTTCTTCTGTCAACTCCACTGTCATGTCAACTATGTAATTCCTTTATGATTTTTATGATTTAAGTCGTGCTGCTGTGATACCATAATTTCCCACGGGATCAATAAAGTGTATCGTATCGTATCGTATCGTAACTCTTCATGGAGCCTAATCAAAGCGTGCTCTAGCATGCAGATAAATGGAATAGTGATGCTGATGACAGTATCATGAGTGCTAACCATCTTGATAGCCATTTCAAAATTGTTCAGAAGGGTGCAAACGTCTTTCACCTGTGCCCACTCCGCAAGTGTGATTTGCACCACTTCTGGACTGCGTTGACCCAGGCTATGCAAAAGGTCATACTGAGCCAGGGATTGTTGCTGCTGCCAGAGCCACTGCAACATGTGCAGAGTGGAATTCCACCATGTCAGAACATCGCTAATGTAATGGTTAACCAATGGGCCGAAAGACATCTATAGTAATGCAAGTTGATTAACTGCGATCTTCGTAAGTGAGCACACAGCGACCGTGCTTTCTGCAGCAGTGTTTCCAGGCAGGTATAGTGATGTAGAAATTGCTGTACCACCAGGTTGAGGACATGAGCCATGCAAGGCATGTGTGTGATGTTGCCACAGCATAGGGCCACCACCAGATTTGCACCATTATCGCACATGACCTTCCTGGCTCCAGGTTTAGTCGACACAGCCATTGCTCTAACTCGGTCTAGATACCTGTCCACAACTCTTGAGCTATGTGACTGCGATCTCTAGGGCATATTAATTTAAACACTCTCTGATTGCAGTGAGCCATAACTGCGCATTATGGAGAGGTGGGTGATTCTATCTTCACTGTTGGAACACGTGTCTGATTAAGGGAGAGGTTGAGGGCACAGGTGGAGACCTTAGAGAAGGTGGAGGAGACAGAAGCAGTGGAGAAACTGCTAGATACAGAGGTTTGTCCCACAAGCCTAGGGGATTCAAAGACTTGTGGAACAGTACCTTGACCAACTGCCCCCACAGCCACCAGAATCATCCAGTGCATAGTCAGCAAGATGTAATGCCCCTGCCCATGTTTGCCCCTCTAGGTGTCAATGGTATAATGCACCCTGGCAGACATAGATTTTTTCAGGGAATGGGTGATGTTGTTGGTAACATGCTGGTGTAGTGCAGGCACAGCTTTCATAGAGAAGTAATTGTGACTGAGCAACTGGTTCTGGGGACAGTGATGGCCATCAACTTTCAGAAACCGTCTGTGTCCATCTCAAGGAAAGGCAGCATTTCCATGGCCAACAGATTGGAGATGGTGGAGTTCAAGTTCTTAGCTTTTCCATGTATAGGAGGAAATCTTCTTTTATGTGGCCCAACTGCAGGACCGAGAGCTGGCTGCTGTGCTGAGAAGGTGGACAGGACAAACTGCTGGACTGTGAGTGAGGTGCAGGTGGAAATGTTATGGTGGATTGAAAAAGATGTGTTTTGCTAGGTGACACAAAAGTAGCAGTCATGTCTGCTTCAGTAACTGCTGACTGGCTCTAACTCACCCCAACTGTGGTGAGTAAACAATTGTAGTTTCTGTGGCCAGAGACCTGTGTGAGAAAACTTGGAATGGTGATGGAAGAGGAAGCAGCAGAAGATAGGTGGTTGGCTAGTTTGCATTTTAGAGTAGTGAGATTCCCACATTAAGGTATGTTGATCGCATATGTGCCGGTTCATGCATGTTGTTGTCAAATTACTGCAATTTTTGCCTCTAATGAGTTTTTCTTTACAAATTTGACAGATAACATGTGTTGGGTCATCATTTGCAGTTAAAAATGCTCAGGCTAGGCAACCCTTGCTGCATCTGTGAACTGCACACTCACATCTGGTGCTGGTCACAGCCAGAGTTGGGGCTGAGGATGCAGTGCTTATCATGTTTGCATTACTTTGCGTCTGTGTTGTAAGCTGCAACCTAATCTTCTCATCTTCCTCCTGCTCCACCTCCTCTGCTGAGCTACTTAGCTGCGCATGTCTGGGTTCACACCAAGTGGGATCTACAACCTCATCCTCTCTGTTCTCAAACTCCTCACCCTGAGAGTCATCCTCATCAGGATCACCTCCACCCTTGGTGGTTAGTGTCTGGTGATGAGGGTCTGGATTTTGCTCGGACTCTACTTCATCCAGCCCGGGATTCAACATACAAAAATCTTAGACATAGGTGCAGATGCTTTCCTCCTCTGGATGCTGTGATTCTTCAGAGCAGAACTCTGATTACCATAGAATACAATGTGTGAGCAGCTCTTCAAAATGGCCCATCTGAGGTTCCCCACAGTCAGTTGGGCGTTTGGAAATTTTTGACACGGGAGTAAACAAGGATGATTGGGGTACCACCTCTGATGATTGTACTGTGTGTAATGTTAAGGTGGAGGAAGAGGATGAGAGGACACTTGAGGCATCACTTGCCATCCACTAGAGCACATACTCATTCTGAGCCTCATCCACAAGGCGTAGTGCTGTGCAGCTGCCAAAAAATGGGAGTCAAGTAGACGGGCCAGTAACAGATGTTGTCAGTGGTCTTTGGATAGGACGAGACGGTGTTTATTTACTTGATCTTTCATTCACAACACCTAACCCACACACACGTCAAACACCAAGCCTATTCCCCTTTCACCATGACCTGCCTTTTCCCTTTTCTCTCATGTTGTAAGTAGTCTTCTTCTCTTGTACTCTGCTGTTTCACAACCTTAGGCCCACAGCTGTCAGTAACCAGTCAATAAATGAACAATCACTATTTATTTTCTTAGATAGTTTGACAGAACAACACTGTTAGCCTAAAAAATTTAAGTGAAAATCTGGCCTTATTAGTGCTGCAACACTATATTAGGTCTAGCAATCTTTAAGTTAAAATCTAGCCTTCTGATTTGCCACTGAATTTTGGCAAGATTAGTGGTGAGTGGTGACCTACCGGGATGTATATTCCATGTGCAGGAATTGAATGTGTATATACTATATGCTCACTGTGAGTTTTCTATTATCTATCATAGTTGTAAAACAGCCTTGGTCTCATCCATCAATCATCAACCAATTGCAAAATTGTCGTTATGATTGGAGGTAGGGGAGTCTTGGTTTGTGATCGATGAGTAGGAGGGCCACCGCGGTAAGCGCTGAAGTCCTGGGTGAGGGCCCGGACGGAGCCGACGCAGGTTCAGATCTTGGTGGTAGTAGTAAATATTCAAATGAGAACTTTGAAAGCCAAAGAGTGTCACACCCATACCGGGCCATCGTCGACAGTCAAAAACCATGGGGGCTAGGCCATGATGAGTAGGAGGGCCACCGCAGTGAGTGTTGAAGTCACAGGTGAGTGCCCGGATGGAGCTGCCGTAAGTGCAGATCTTGGTGATAGAAGCAAATACTCAAATGAGAACTTTGAAGGCCGAAGAGTGTCGGGGCTGTCGCTGGCAGTCGAGGCCCGAGGGAGCTAGGCCACAATGAGTAGGAGGGCCGCTGCGGTGAGCACAGAAGTCCTGGGCGATGGCCCGGATGGAGGCACCACGGGTGCAGATCTTGGTGGTAATAGCAAATATTCATTTATGAACATCTGGTAGTGGCAGGGAGACTTCTGAGGGATCTCCCAGCTGTTCCCTGTCATATTAGTGGGAAAACACCGTGATCCTCCAGCTGTACTCTGATATATTGGCGGCAAGTGGTGGGATGTAGAGCATTAATGATCTGGTTGACCAATCATTCTTGTCACTAAAACTTGAATGGTCTCTGTGAGAATTCTGAGCAGAGTTTTGAGGATCTGATGCATTGTTTAGTTATACCTGGGGCATTACTGTACATGTAGCATTTACACCCCTCCCCCTCTCATCTTTTTCTATTCTATCTTTTATTTGGACAGTGACTGCTAAGATGGCAGCTGTACATAAGAAAGCACAAGAAAGCGCGTGCTGCTGTGTTTGTTTGAGGAGTGAGTAGTAAAAGACTGACTGGCACTTCCAAACCAACCAAGGGGAGGTATGTGGATGTAACCTTGATCTAGTAAAATCAGAGTTTAAAATCAGAGTCTTTTATCAAGCTCCATGGTTTTGTTAGTTCAGAAAGATTGTTTTAGCACCAGTAGCTTATTACTGCTTTGAATAGCTGGTTACCTGAGACCTGGTCTGACACATCCCCTCCTGTGATAGGCACCTCACTGTTTATAGACATTGCATATGGAGAGCCTGGTGTGGGCAGGATTATCTTCCTCAGCTCTGCTTCATTTCTAAATCTACAAATTCAGATTGTGTCAGAACTGCTGCACCCAGCAATCTTGGTGATACATCGTTGGATTCAGCTTCGCTTTGCCTACATCAGGCTGCTCTCAGATGAGGTAGCAAAAACCTGCTGACAGATTCCCTTTAAGTGTCACAAAATTATGTCCGAACACATTTGCTAAAATAAAGAATACAATATCTGTAAAAGCAAATTGATTAGTTTGTTTTAAAAATGTTAAAACAATTACTAAGCTTTAAAGAAGCAGGTGCTGGTTTCAAAAATCAATTGTGACTAACTTAAGAACTTCACACATAGCGTCATTTCTTGCTATGAAAAGCACTTTTTTCTTTTTCATTGCATTTGTGTATAGTTTCCAATTACTTTGCGAGTAAGCAATGATTAATTAGACAAAAGTAGAGCAGCTATAGAGAACATTACCATTGACGCAAACATTTCATTGTAATTACCATTTTTAATAATAGTAAAAATCTGTATTCTGAAAATATAATAAGTTCTGCTTTCAGAACCCCGAACATTTAATTTACTTTATTTGCTTATTAATTGGTAAAATAAAGGTACCTATAATAGTCATTATGGACAAGCATTGATGAGGTTTTTGTTAAATGTCTTTTCCTAGCTTACTTTACAGGTACACTTATATTAGGGTTCTCTTGGAATGCTTGTCCATAATGACTATTATAGGTACATTTGTTTTATCTCTGTGTCAATCCAGTGAAGTCTACTGTATATATTATGCCAGGGGTCCCCAACCTGTAGTTCGGGAGCCACATGTGGCTCGCGGTCCCATGAATTGTGGCTCGCGGCTGTCTCTCAGCTTGGTGCATTAGCTCCAGTTCTAGCAAACAGGTATGAAGAGCACATCTGAAAATGGTGAATTTTGTGAGCAGCTCTGCACAGAAGAGCAGATCTGGGATTACATATACTGGTTTTAGGGGTTTTGAGATGATTTAAGTATGGTATGCTGGAGACACCACCTGTCAGAGGAGGTGTTTGAAGCTGGATGTGACAGTGACTTGGGAGTTCTTTATAGGAGAATACTGAATGGGGGTTATTGTAGGAACCCCTGGATCTTTGCTTTTACATGCTTCCAGTAGCCACCCAAGTCATACTATCAAGTCAATACCAATAGATGAATTTAATAGAATCACAAGAAATTGTAGTGCGCTGTGACTCTAAGACAGGCGATAAATACATGTTGTGAAATATTAAAAGAGAGGGGATATTCCTAATGGTCGTTAAATAGGGCTAGGAAAATTGTTTAAAGGAAAAAATGATGTGATATGATAATACCAAAAGAAAAAAAATAGTAGCAATACTAAGAATCAAAAAGTGATTTGCTCTATTCAATATAGCCTTCAATACAATAATATTAAATCATTGATTCTTAAAAATATTCCCATTCTGTATGAAGATGAGACACTTGCTACCATTTTATCGTCAGGGTGTCAAGTAGTAGCAAAAAAAGCCACCACTCTCTCAGATACTCTCTCTCCAAGTTTCTTTAACTCAGTTAACCCATTGCGCACCTGGTTACATTACAGTGGTTTTTATCGCTGTGGTGCTTCCAGATGCAGAACGTGTACCCACTCTTACACTACACATTTTTTCTATGGTAGTGAAGACAAACAGCAATATAAAATACAACGGTTTATTAATTGTAGTAGTAAAAATGTAATCTACATGATCAAATGCATAGAATGTAATTTAAGTTATATAGGATGCACTACAAGAATGCTCAAAACTCGCATTTCTGAACACATTACAGATATTATTACTTCTGTTAATGATAATCGATCTATGTCTTTTGCATCTAAGCACTTTATTACCGGTCATCAGAGGAGCATGGCATCTCTGTGACTTGTTGGCATTGAGAAACTCAAACTATCAGCAAGAGGGGGAGATTTCAAGAGAAACCTAATGACCCATGAAGCATACTGGATGTTTTGCCTGAATACCTGCCATCCTGCAGGTCTGAATGCCCGGAGAGAGATTATGTTCCACTACTGAATTGCAACTACTATATGTATTGTGGTTTTCTTGTGCCTTCTTTTGTTCATTTTGTTGTAAGTTATTTAAAGTTATTCTTTGTTTTTTGTAAATATAAGTTTTTTTTAACAAGATAAGTTGCTCCGTTTATCATGTGATTGATAGAGTAATTTTCATTGGTGTCAGCTGGTATTTAACCTTGCTGCCATACGTATGCAGTAGCTTTGAGAAAGAACATACCATTGTTCGAAACGCGCTGCTTGCTACTCACTACTATGTAATTTATTGGACTTGACTTTGCATTTTATTCTTAATAAGTTTGTAAGTTTTTGGAAGCTGGATTTTTTTTTTGGGGGGGATTACTTTGCCCACGTGATGACTACACGATATCTGTGCTTCCCCACAACACATGCCGACAGGTGAGCTGGTATATTTTTTCTTTTTTCTCTCAGAGCCGATTGTGGCTCTCAAGGTCAATAACGTTGGGGACCTCTGCTTTATGCATTATGGGTAACTAGGAACTCTGTTGATTATATTGATTATGATGGGAGATGTTTCCAAAAATGTTCATGGCTTCTCTTTGTGTTTGATTTCACAGGTTATATCATGGAATCTCACTGTAATGTGATTAAAATAACCAGAATGAGTATGCTTTTTTATATGAATTGTATACATTTTTACATCAATGATTGTAATTCCAGTGAAGGAGAACTCACCACCTCTTGTGGCAACCTCTTCCACTCATTGATCACCCTCACTGTCAAAAAGTTTTTTCTAACATTTAATCTACATCTTTTCCCTTTCCATTTCATTCCATTGTTTATCTTGTTTCCATGTGCAAATGAGAAAAAGGATGATCACTCCTCACTGTGTGTTAGGTGTCGAGGTCCCGCTGCTGCACAGGGGAAATCTCAAACCATGTCCTCTGTGGTCTCCAATTTTTCAACAGCCACAGAGGAGCCTGCTCAGCAAAGACACCAGTCCCAGCATCTTGCCCAAGTTGATGCTGTGCATCTGGTTACCACTGTCATTCCTGGTTCTGCTATTATAACCAACAGTGGTCAGCGTCGAGCAGACGTTCCTGGGACTAAGGCTGGTTTCACATTTGCGTTTTTTGCCGCTGCGTTTTAGCTAAAAAAAAGCATGCGTTTTTTTCCTATACTTAACATTAAAAACGCATGCTTTTTTTGCATGCATTTTGCCGCGTTTTGCCGCCGCATGCGTCTTTTCTATGCATGCGTTGTGTTGCAAAAATGCAACATGTAGTAATTTCTAGCGGCGTTTTTTTGCGGCAAAAAAACCTATTGCTGTCTATGTAAACGCATGCGTTTTTAAGCACATGCATTTGCATGCGTTTTTAAATGCATGCGTTTTAATAGAAAACCACAAGAATACACACTGATAAGCCAACCCCAAACCCTAACCCTAACCCTAAGGGATCCTAACCCTTACCTTTAGGGTTAGGGTTAGGGTTAGGATCCCTTAGGGTTAGGATTTGGGTTAGGATCCCTTAGGGTTAGGGTTAGGATTCCTTAGGGTTAGGGTTTGGGTTAGGATCCCTTAGGGTTAGGGTTAGGGATAGGATCCCTAGGGTTACTAGGGATCCTAACCCTAACCCTAGCTATTTCTGTTTAAAGTGGGTTTTCTTGTTGATTTTGATGATTGGCAGCTGTCAGACACTTCTCATCATGCGTTTTAAAAACGCAAACGCAGGAAAAAACGCATGTAAATGCGTCAAAATGCCGCGTTTGTATTAAAACATGCAAAAACGCATGCGTCTAAAAAACGCGGCATTTTACTACGTTTACATGCGTTTTTTTCACCACATGCATTTGCGTTTAAAACGCTGCATTTTTAAACGCAAATGTGAAACCAGCCTAAGTCCTGCTTTTTCTCAACTGAGCATGCCCGTGTCACATGCCCAGGTTCTGAAGCGGCTCTGAATGGACCACTGGGAAGGTCCCGGAAGGACGCCGCTATGAAAGGTTTGCATGGCCGCTCGGCCATGTGCTAGTATAAAACTTATAATGTGTGTGTGGATGAGTGTTTGACATCTGGTGAAGTTCCTTATCAATCCCCTCCCTAGAGTTGTTGTATGTGGTTTGGGTGTTGGAGCAGAGTAGAGACAGTCTTGTGTCATCCTGCACAAGCACTATTATACTGCGTCATCTCAGCAGCATCCACCAGTGCAGTGCCGTGCGCATCTAGTGCACTTTCCAGTCCCTAGCTAAGGCGGTTACAGTTAGTGGCATCCGCCAGAGTGGCAGTGCATGCACTCAGGACACTAAATCTTTATTATTTAGGTTTCTCACTGGCACTGCAGTTGCGGTGCCAAGCGCTAGTGGTCTATAGGGACTCTAACCCTGGGTCCTTGGGGAACAATCCTGTGACCTAACACTAGTGTTCACTCAGTGGTATTGCGGCCCTGTGAAGCAATAGGGTTCACCTCTTTAATTACCGGGTGAAGTAAACCCATTGGACTTTTCCTACTCTTTTTTTAGGTGTCAGTTAAAATCTGCCTCTCTGAAGTCCAACCAGTCTTTGCTGGTCTTCCTCCTCTTGTAATCCAAGATGTGAGAATACCATGATCGCTGCCTCCTAAATTCCCAGACACTTTTAATTCCTCAACCATTTCCTCCCTGTTGGTTAGAATTAGTTCCAAGATAGCAGATCGTCTTGTTCTCTCTGCTACCTTTTGAAATATAAAGTTGACAGTAGGAGAAGATAGGAATTTTCTGGACCCATTACTTTTGATTAGAGAGATTCCCAACAAACATCTTGACTGTTAAAATCTCCCATGATCACTATGTCATACTTTTTTGAGAACAGAGACATTTAATGTAAAAAGAGTTCATCCATGTCTTCAGTCTATCTAGCTGACCTATAATAAACACCTACAATAGTATCCTTTCTGTTCTTCTTTCCTTGTATTCTTATCCAAACAGTTTCTACAGAGCTACTAGTCTCTGAAGCTTGGATCTCTGTGGAGAAATACGCTTTCCCTGCATACAATGTAACAGTTCCTCCCATCTTGTTAATTCTATTTCTAATAAATGAGTTGTGGCCTTTGAGGTTTGTATTTCAATCATGTGTATCATCCCATCAAGTTTCAGTGATGCCTATGACATCATATCTCTCTTCCTGTGTTAGCAGCTCCAATTCTCATTGTTTGCTGCCCATGCTCTGTGCATTTGTATAGACACATTAAAGTTTGTAGTCAGTTTCTCTTGCTTCTATTTTCAATCAGAATGTGTTGCTTTTGTTCATTATTTCCACTTCTAATAGCTGGGTTCTCAAATGCATTCATTAGCTGCATATCTTTTCCTGGCAGTATATTTCACATCCCATATTGCTATAGTTTAAAGCTCTCCTGACAGGTGTAGCAAGGCATCTACCAAAATATGTGTTTTCCTGATTTCATATTTCGCAACCCATCTCTAGGAAGGAGTCCATCATACAGATAATTCACTCCATGGTCAAGAAACCCAAAACGTTTCATTGAGACTGAAATCTAAAACATTGCTTCAACACAACTTGTTTATCAATTCAATAAATTGCATCAAAATTGAGTGCTGGATTCCTTTTTCCTAAAATAAACATGGTCAAGTGGAACTCTTCACACACTGCCTTTTTCATTAGTTGATGTATTATATAACCAATACATGCAACACAATACAAAAATGGGGGCTGAGTTTTTTAATTGGCTTAGTTTGAGAATTAAATTTAATTTACAATTGCGTGTAAAATAAGTTTTATTTTCCCTTATTCTGTGATAACATTTTTACTATTTCTAGACTTGTTTTGATCAATTGCATTTTCTTTTAAATTGTTTTTCTCTGTTTTCATATCTGTGCTGCATTAGAACTTACATCTGTCATATTTCTGCCATGGGCTATATGTTTGATAGATGAAAATACTTTTAGGCACAGCTTGATTTGATCAATGTGTAATTTCACTTGGCATCTGATATTATAATATGAAATAAATGTTTTATATATCTAAATATGGTGCTCATTTTTACTCCCTTGAATCTTCAAACAACAAAAATCTGCTACATAATATTGTGCAGATAAGAAATGCTGTTCTGTTATTCAGTAACAGAATGGTATAAGAATGGAGCATCAGTTTTACTAGTAAGAGTTGCATGCTTTAAATATACAGCTCTGGCAAAAATTAAGAGACCACCACATCAAAACCCTGTCATGGGCAGCCCAATCTCCAGACCTGAACCCCATTGAAAACCTCTGGAATGTAATCAAGGGGATGATGGATAGTCACAAGCCATCAAACAGAGAAGAACTGCTTACATTTTTGCACCAAAAGCAGTGTGAAACACTGGTGGAAAGCGTGCCAAGACGCATGAAAGCTGTGATTAAAAATCATGGTTATTCCACAAAATATTGATTTCTGAACTCTTTCTGAGTTAAAACATTAGTATTGTTGTTTCTAAATGATTATGAACTAGTTTTCTTTGCATTATTTGAGGTCTGAAATCACTCATTTTTTAAAAAATTTTGACCATTTTTCTTTGTCAAAATACAAAATTTATTGCTTAGACATTCAGAGACATGTTGCCAAAAGTATATAGAATAAAAGAACAATTTACTGTTTTACTCAAAAATATACCTATAAAGAAAAAAATCAGACAAACTTTACATTTTGCAGTTGTCTCTAAATTTTTGTCAGAGCTGTATTGTGTGATAGTGCCATTTTTAATACTGAAACCCTTTATACAATATAATTCTATCTCCCACATTTTGGGAATGTAAGTAGGTTTGAGTGAATCTCCTAATATTAAATCTTGACAAATTCACACAATTTGGAATAAGGATGTGGATTTTCTTTGAATGGTTTTCCATAATATCAATTGAATTTGAATCTGTCAGGAAGATATGAAAAACAGCATATCTTTATATTCAGCAGATCTTGGCCTTTGCAATATCTGTCTAATCATTAAACCCCAGTAGGTCTTTTCATTGGTCTTTTACTCCCATCTGGGTTTTCAAGGCAATGACCCATAAGGGTCCATCAACATCGCAGAAAAGCAGTAGTACAATGTAACAGCAAGCTCAAGGAGTCTCTATATCAAACTATTTTGCCCAAAGATTTCACCAAAATACATATATGCCTCCCCTCAGGAACTATCCATACTGGCATATTTTCAATGCGTGACTCAAAAAAGCATTAAAGGGAACCTGTCATCCCGTTTTTTCAGATTGAGCTATAAATACTGTTAAATAGGGCCTGCGCTGTGCGTTACTATACTGTATGTAGTGTACCCTGATTCCCCACCTATGCTGAGAAATACATTACCAAAGTCGCCGTTTTCGCCTGTCAATCAGGCTGGTCAGGTCGGGTGGGCGTGTTCACAGCGCTCTTTTCTTCCCCAGCTTTCCGTTGGTGGCGTAGTGGTGTGCGCATGTCCAAGTTCCGAATTCCCTGCGCCCACGTGAAGACAGCGCGCGATCTGCGCTGTCATCCCTTTCATCGGTGGGGGCGGCCATCTTCCTGGGGCCACGCGTGCGCAGATGGAGTGCTCTGCTGCACGGGGCTTCAGGAAAATGGCCGCGGGATGCCGCGCATGCGCACAAGAGATCGCGGCGGCCATTTTCCCAAAGCCGAGATGCAAACTCGGCTTTGGGAAAATGGCCACCGCGATCTCTTGTGCGCATGCGCGGCATCCCGCGGCCATTTTCCTGAAGCCCCGTGCAGCAGAGCACTCCATCTGCGCACGCGCGGCCCCAGGAAGATGGCAGCCCCCACCGATGAAAGGGATGACAGCGCAGATCGCGCGCTGTGTCTTCACGTGGGTGCAGGGAATTCGGAACTTGGACATGCGCACACCACTACGCCACCAACGGAAAGCTGGGGAAGAAAAGAGCGCTGCGAACACGCCCACCCGACCTGACCAGCCTGATTGACAGGCGAAAACGGCGACTTTGGTAATGTATTTCTCAGCATAGGTGGGGAATCAGGGTACACTACATACACTATAGTAACGCACAGCGCAGGCCCTATTTAACAGTATTTATAGCTCAATCTGAAAAAACGGGGTGACAGGTTCCCTTTAATACAAAGAAACCCATTTATACTCATCTATTACGCATTGCTCACTGAATTATGATTGTTGCTACCCCCCTGATGATTCAGATGATGAAACGCGTCGGGAGACATCAGTTTCTGCTAGGATGAGATGCCATGGTAACACTGAAAATGGCCGGTCATGAGATCCTGGGCACTCTGAAAAGGCACCGTTTGAATACCCGGTCCCATAGATGAGTATAAGTGGGCTTTTTTTTATTAATGCCTTTTTGAGTTACGCATTTAACATATGCCAGTATGGACAGTCCCTGAGGGGAGGCATATATGTATTCCGGTGAAATCTTTGGGCAAAATAGTTTGATATTGAGACTCCTTGAGCTTGCTGTTATATTGTACTGCTGCTTTTCTGCGATGTTGATGGAGGCTATGGTGGCTAATTGCCAGGCTATCAGGAATTAGTATAATGAGTATAAGCCCTCGGTATATGGCTGGATTGCACTAAGCTTGATGTCTTGGGTGGGACTGGCATCTGTCCTTCCCCTCGGCATGTTATAGAATAAGCAATAAATATACAAGTGGATGTTTTCATTGTATAAACTTGACATGGGAGCAATACATATAGGTCATAGACCTGTTTGAACTGGTATAAATCCCTCTAAATTGGAGGGTCAGCGTGACAATACATGATAGCTGTATAATATTACCTCTGAAAGGCAGACACAGGTGGTATGTACAAGTATATGTGGTCTGTTTTTTACTTGCACTATGTGGTCTTAGCACAAACACTTTTCTGCACCTATCTTGCACTTTATAGTTTTTAATAAATAGATTAATGGTTAAGTTTTATGGATATGTTTCCAATCAGCTGAGAGTTTAAGCAATACCAGTTTTATTTACATCCGTCTTTATGATCGCGTGTTATTGCACTTTTTGTTTGGCGGTATGATGATGAAGCATTGTTTTTAGCCTTTTTTTTACGGTGTTCACTGAATGGGTTAACTAGTAGGACAGTTTTATAGTGCGCGTCGTTATGGATGTGGCGATACCAAATATATGTACTTTTATTGTTTGTTTTTTTATTTACATAAATAAATATACTAATTTGAAAAATATTTTTTTTTCTTTATTTGGGGATTAAAAAAATATTTTTACACATTATGATATGGATTTTTTAACTTTATTATATTGTCCTAGTATGGGACATTGCTATATAATGTCAGATCACTGATCTGACACTTTGCACAGCACAGTGTCAAATCAGCAATCTGACAGGCAGACAAGAAGGCATGCCAGCACCTACTCTGAGCAGGCACTGACCAGCCACCTCCCTGAAGGACCCAGGACTCTGCAGCCATCTTGGTGCTGAAGTCTCCATGGAGACCATCAGAATAACACAATCACATTGCGTTATAGTGATGGAAGAGCTCAGGGAGCCCCCTCCCTACGCGATGCTCCTCTATGTCGCTGTCACTACTGACAGTAGTATCAGAGGGGTGAAATGCCTACGATCAGTGCTAGCACCAATCATGGGCATTGCTGCTGGGTATCAGCTGTCACCAGCACGTGATCGCCGGGGCGCTCAGAGTGAGTCCACATTGATTGTGGCGCCGTACTAGTACTGCTCGTGGCACAAATGCAGTTCCCACAGAACGGTACTAGTGCGGTGCATGTCACAAAGGGGTTAAGACATAAACCATCACCATAGATGTGTGGTAGTGGCTCTCTCATAGAAGAAAATGCAAGAAAATCATGAACAAGTATTTTTAAAAAAGCTCATTCAACGATTATCTTGCAGTTTAAAGAGGGTGCTGGTCACCCAATAAAAGAGTAAAATGCTTGTTGATCTGGTGAAATTAACTTTTTTTTCTAAAATGTATCTGGGTTTAAGTCTGATATGCTTAAATTTAGAGATAAAACTTCCATAAAGGACTTTTTCATTGAGGTCTACAAGAGATACAAAAAGATCCTTTCGCTCATCTTTTTTCCTCCCACTCCCATCTCCAATACTTCTCAAGTGCTGCGTTAATTGTTTGCAATGCACTACCCAGGATATTTAGATTAATCCCCAATAACCACAGTTTTAAGCGTGCCCTAAAAACTAATTTCTTCAGACTGGCCTACCATCCTCAACACATTTATTTAACTATCCCTGTGTGGCCAATTGAAAATTTTATTCATAACCAGGTTCCTCGTATCATGTTCTCACATGCTTTATGTATTTAATAGCCCTCTGTGACTGTACTTTTACATATTCTGGCTGATAACCAATTCATGCAGCATTATATGAACACCCGATTTATTACATTATGGCTGATTAGAACAATGAAATCAATTGTTACCATCCACCTTTCATGTCTTCCTTATTTCCTCATAGATTGTAAGCTTGCGAGCAGGGCCCTCATTTCTTTTGGTATGTGTTGATTTATGTGATTATTGTTATGCTATAATGTATTTTATTGTCTGTACAAGTCCCCTCTAAAAATGAAAAGTGCTGCAGAATATGTTGGCGCTATAGAAATAAAATTATTACAATGCCTATTAATTTTACTGTAGGTGCGATTTCTGTCTAATTGCATATTCATGGAACTATTTAGCTGTTCAAATCCATTGAACTGTAAAAATAGTATTCTCTTAAATATGTAGACATTTGTCAAAAAAGTTTTTTAGATTATAGTGTAGAATTATTTTAAAAAAACTGTAAAATGTAATACACAATATATTTATTAAGAGCTCACACACATTAATAATGCTATAGAGGGAGGTCACTCACTTCATACCACTTCTATAACCTAGAGGGGTACAAACAAGGATTAAGGTCCTGATAAAAAAAACAG
Organism: Ranitomeya imitator; assembly: GCF_032444005.1. Taxonomy (NCBI): domain Eukaryota; kingdom Metazoa; phylum Chordata; class Amphibia; order Anura; family Dendrobatidae; genus Ranitomeya; species Ranitomeya imitator. Next base: position 538,315,279 of record NC_091284.1, on the reverse strand, counting down.
TCTTCTAAAAGAAGAAAACTACTGTATTTTTCGGACTATAAGACACACCGGACTATAAGACGCACCCAGGTTTTAGAGGTGTAAAATAGGGGAAAGAGTATTTGAAGCAAAAAGGTGGTAAAATATTTAATAACACAAACATACTATTATATGTGTTATTATTATATATAATAGTATGTTATTATGTTGGAAGCTACGGGTAGAAGATGGTGCTGCGGGACCAGTGTGGTGTCTGTAAAGTACTGTATGAAGATGCTGGAGGGTGAGTATAAGAATGGAGGCACAGCCACTCGCCGCTGTCCACTCCCCACGTTACATCCCTACCATAAGACGCACCCACAGTTTCCTCCTAAATTTGGAGGAAAGAAGTACATCTTATGGTCAGAAAAATACTTGTAATTCAGAATTGTATGTTAAAAGTGTTAAAAAAAGAAAAGGTTTTTTTTTCAATTTTTATACTGATAAATATTAATCTCAAGCATTCTGGAATTTACAGATAACTTTTGAGCAGTCTTAACATTTACATAGACAGGATAGCATGAACTGGTAATGTCTACAGTAAATACACAGCATATGACGCCACTGTGATGGTGATATACTAGATATATTGTGATGGTGATATAACTATTAACACTGTGATATCCAATGGCTTACATCACATTTATGATCAGACAGTGAGTCTGCAGTGTAATACTGTAACAACTAAGAATAATGCAACAAATCTCATCTATACAATGTATATATCTCCTGCACACGAACTGGATTGTCGTGCATGCTTTTAAATCCAAGAAATGTAAGTTCTCTGGGTATGTGCACAAGTTTAGTATTAGCATTTTTCTGCTTTGAAAACCAGTGATTGTAGTAAAAATGCTGTGCAATATACTCACATTTTGCTGTATTTTTACTTGGGTATTTCTTCAATTCATTTGAAAAGGTAAAAATGCTGCATAAATGCTGAAAAACTGATATGCGGAAGATTTGAGAAATCAATTTGAAGGTTCAAATCTGTAAGTAAAACAATATCTAGCCTGTGCATGGGATATCCTAAATCTCATTCGCTTTGGTGGTAGTGTAAATTGCTGTGTGTTTTCAGAATCAAAAAAATGCCGCAAAAGCATAATATGTGTGGATTCTGCAAGTATTTCACCCTTTCAAAGGAGAGGATGAAATCTGCACCAAATGTGAAACAAAATGTGCAACACAATCAAAACTTTATGTGCCATATGCAGATCTCACTGCAAATAAGGTGAAGATTTTCTTTGGAAAAATCTCTACTAAATATGCAAACTGTGAAGTAAATCTATGAAACTGGAAGATTGGTTTCCACAAATCTGACAACCTTTATTATAATGAACACAGATAGAAAACATGACCAGACTATTTCAAGTTGTAAAGGAGGCTGCATATATATATTGTTTTACTTTTCTTACTTTTTTTTAAGCATCACTGCATTTCAAAAGTCATAATGAATTTATTTTTCCAGGCACAGGCATGGAAGAACTTGGCTTTTGAAGGACAAATTGCATCGTTGAAGGCACCATTTTGTGGTTCAAGTAATGCATTGTGTAACTTCTACTGATTTTGCCATGGTTAAAAGAACAGCACTGGGATATCAGTTTATGGTCAAGCAGAAGTTGCGGTCCCAAGATGGCATCGCGGGACTGTAGCGGCGCTAGGAAGGCTGAAGACCATGGTTGGTGAGTACCACTAGGGTCATGAAACATATTAATGGCACCATACTAGTCTGAAATTTTAAAAAAAATCAGTGGAGTGATGTTTTAAGTATAGTCAATGGCCTTTGTGATGTTAACTCATCTTTATCCACTTTAGTGAGAAAACTTTCTGAGAAAAGTGATCAACATGACACATTATTTGTATTGTTAAATTTGGCTACATTTTTTGTAGAGGAAAGGTGATAAAATAGCCATTATAACATTGATTTTTTTTGGTGTTTCTTTACTACAGTATAAGAAACTAATTAAACTAATTAAATAGGCTTTTTAGTTTTTCTACTCTTGCGCAATAAAAATGCTTTACAAAAATAATTTTAAATCACTGAATTTATTTTTTTTTTAAAATCTACAGAGCGGTATGACTGCTTTGTTTAGCAGTGAACATGTTTATTAATTAGATGATATTTTGAAATATATATGAAATGCAGTGTATTTTTACCTGTCAGTATAAAAGTCCTGACTTGGCAGAGCCCAACAGGCTCTTATTCATGGAAGACTGCCTGTAGCCACAACTACCTATCAGTATCCTAGCATGACAGGAGTACTGATGGTGGGAATCCTTTTTTTCTGTCTAACCACTTAGATTCTGAAATTAGTATTGATCAAGGTATCTAAGGAGTTAAACGGCAGAGCTAGAGTTATTGTTGACGGATTGTGTATGGTAGAACATGATGTCAGCTGTGAAATACAGCCAGAATCCCAAAATCATAATGTTAAAGAATTAAAGTAAATACCACAAGGATGAAGAGTTGATTGTGACTTGTAGGATCGCTACTTCCAACAGGTGGCGCTATAGAGTTTAAGTCCTCTTTTTCTCAGAAGAGGCAATTTGCATATTATATTTCCCAGAGGAACATTGCATGGCGAATAAACCTCCTCACCTTGACAAGCCAGAGATGGTATGTCACTCTCCATATGGAGAAACGATACCCCTTACACCCCAGTCCAGAGCCTCTCATCTAGCCAAATTAGTTCTCATGCTTCGCACTGACGAGGGCCAACAGCCCGAAACACCGTGTCTGCGAATTGAGATATTGATTTGGCTTTTATCCTAAGTCATATGGCACGACTCGTTAAAGGGTTGATTGTGACTTGTAGGATCGCTACTTCCAACAGGTGGCGCTATAGAGTTTAAGTCCTCTTTTTCTCAAAAGAGGCAATTTGCAATATAGCTCTTGCGTTTGGGGAAGTATCTTTTACCTTAATGTTGCTAAAAGTAATATTTGCAAATGAAAACCTCATAAATACACAAGTCATTACAAAGTTACTATGTTCACATTACAATGGTTTCAGTTTTAATTGGAGCCCTGACATGCATGATGGATTCATTTAAATGCAAACCAACTAATCCTAATGGATATTATTAATCTATAATGGGGCCCATCAAGTTTTCATCAGGTTTTATGTCATGAATAATGGAGCAGTCCACACTCTTCTTGCCCTCAAAAACACAGTAATGAGTTACTATGAGTAACATAGTAGCAGAACAAAGCCTTAATTATATAGCATCAACTAAATGGATTATTACAAAACAAGCAATGTTATAAAATGTCACATTAAACTGGGACGACGGCATTTTATTATAGACCAAGAAGTTATTTTAAGTGACTGCTATCATGAAATCCACTACAGCAGATTATCCTCATACAAACAGCCTTTTCGGAGCTAAGAAAATCGTATATTTGAATAAATATACTATAATCATTGATGTAATGCTGTTTGTGAAAACATTTTCAAATTACAATGACATAATCAATACATGGAAACTGCAGGCTAATATTTATTTTGGCTTTGTGCAAACTAAGCAATATACTTCTTTCTATTGCTTTTAAATGAACGACAGTCATTGAACGTAAAATGCTTTTCAGTCCTCCAAGGAGGCTAAAACACATACACATAAAGCAAATAACAAGAAGCAATAGCAACAATTTTCAATAGTTGTCAAGTTGACTAAGCTCAGCTTATTGCTGCCTCAGGTAGGTAATTCTCAGTGAAAGTAATGTTTCACTAAAGCTATTGTTTTGATTGTACGTTTTTTTTAATAAATTAGATTTGTATTATATTTTGTATTACACTATTGATATCTGTGCCAGCTTCGCTTTCCATTTCCTTCACTAAACTGCTCATAATAAACAATAAATTCTTTACTAAATCCACTTGAAAGGAGTCACACTCTTGATATAGCCTTTCTTTTTCAGCATTTCTCGTTTTATTTTAATTCAGAACTGTTCATTTATAAAGCTGGTATCCAACCGGTGGCAAAGAAGCCACATTTGTCTTGTAGCATACTGATGATAGGAACCCTGAGTTATGAACTTAGGCATTGGTAATAACCATATCACTTTTACACAGAGAGATATATCCCTAATAACTATACATTGCATCGAGAGTTGTGTAATATAAGATCTATTAACATTGCCATATTCAATTTAAAGGGGTTATTCGTCTAAAATGACAAATCTGCAGTCACTCTACGTGATTGCAGACTTGAGAATCCTCGCAGCACATTCACTGTAAGGATTCACCTTTGTCAGCACTGGGAATGGTTGTCACGTGACTGCAAGTATGCAATATGCATACTCCTGGCCAGAACACGACAAGACTGGCCGAATACAAGAATCACATAGAAAAACAGCACACTTGTCAATTTAGACCAGACAACCATTTTAAAGAGCACACCTAACAAAGTTTTTGACCTCTTAATATACTGCAGTCATAATATTATATAGCACTGTGAACTTACAATTGCTTATTTTGCCTTTCTACCCAGTTAATTCTTCTGTTTTTCATTAGTTCTATGAGATTACATAATTCAAAACTGACTAGCTGAATCTTTCTAAGCTCTATGTAGAAACATGAGGTCAATTTTCCCTGCATGACTTATGAGTCACTGCAAAAGTCCCTGGCGGGTGGAGGAGAGAGCAGCTAGGTATGATGTTGAATGATTTTTGCAGGGAAAAGAGACTTCCTGTTTATATGTAGACCATAGAAAAGAGAGGAATTATCTGGGTAACATAGTAACATAGTAACATAGTTAGTAAGGCCGAAAAAAGACATTTGTCCATCCAGTTCAGCCTATATTTCATCATAATAAATCCCCAGATCTACGTCCTTCTACAGAACCTAATAATTGTATGATACAATATTGTTCTGCTCCAGGAAGACATCCAGGCCTCTCTTGAACCCCTCGACTGAGTTCGCCATCACCACCTCCTCAGGCAAGCAGAAAGGCACTTCTGCCTTTCTGGTAGAAACCTTTTCTACCTTTTGGTAGAAAGGCAAAATGAGCAATTGTAAGATATATAATATGAAGACTGCAATATATTAAGAGGATAAAAACTTTTATGAGAATGCTTTTTTAAAATCTGGCATTAGAGTTTGCACCATCGTTTTCACATTTGCCAAGTTCTCAGTAAAAAGAAAAAAAGATATACCCCTTTAGTTTGCTGATGTGAAACCTTTCACAATTTTTACTAGATAATAAATGCAATTGTTTGCCCTTTATTATGTTTTAAGCTTAATATGACAATCCTCCCATAAATGGTGCTCACAAAGTACAAAAGATTGGGTACATCCAATATAGTATAATACACAAGTAAGAACGTAACAAGATTTTCAAAGAATTCAGTAGAGAATTTAGACCATTTTTATTTGTGTTTTCTTTACCAAACTCTTTTCAATTATATTAACTTATTTATTAGACCATATCAACAATTATAGTGGGTGTATGAACATGAAAATAAAGACAAAATTAAAAAAAAAAAAAACAGCTGCTTTCTTGTCTCTTCATTGAATCTGAGTTTTATTCAAGTGAAAACAGCTGGAATGCAATAGTGCACACAGCCCATGCAAAAAAGTGTCACCGATTCAGGAAGAATACAACCTCAAGTCTAGCCAAAATAAATTAAATTTGATAATCATTAAAAAAAATGAAAAAAGTTTGGCTTTATATAAAAATGTAGCCGTTGCAACAATCAAGAGATTTGTTTAAGCAGAAAGAAAATATTTAATCCAGCCGATGCTATGTGATACATGCTGTAATATGTAGTAAGTAAACAATGATCTAGACTTGATATTTTTCAAATATAACAGGTCAAAATCCATGCTTGTTAGATGAAATGAACCTTCGCTCGGAAAATATACATTAACAGATTGGATACTTACAGCTTGAGAAAATGAGTGGGCACGAATGTTCATCCATGGGAAAGTTGTGCAGTTGTAGCTGGCATTCAGCATTGATGGTGAGTCTAGAAAGAGATTATATATCATTCTACTAATTTAATCATAAATTAATACAAAGCTTTCTTACCATCCATTTATATAAAAGAAACAAAAAAAATCTTCTCCAGGAATGTGTATTAATATCATAGTATCATATAATAGTATGCATCATGTTTAGCACTTTGAGAAAATTGATTTATACTATTGCATATATGATTCAGAAACTATAAAATTATGTTCAGATTTTTATTACATTGGGATAAGTTGGTCATAAGTCATCATAACAGACCTTACTTTTGCTGCCCAGTGAGAATTTCACTGGCCTGTCTCTCAACAGTAGGACTTGTTTATTACTTTATTTAATAGGATAGAAACATAATAAAATACTACACCGCTAATTGGCCTCTATGGTAATCATCGAACAACACTAACAAATCCCGATGTGGTTGGGATTTGTCATAGCCAAAATATCGAATGCAAATTAATTATATAATATAAATTTTATTTCAGGAACGTTGTATAGTCAACTCAAGAAAACTAACTATATGATGGTATACTTGAATGACTAGCTTAATAGCAAATTATCAAAATACCTACTATAACCTTAGGATGAAATATTGTAACACCTGTGCATAAGTAATAAATAAACACAAAATTAACCCCTTTGCAACCACCAATGTGCATTAAAAAGGCAGCCGCTAAGGATACTTATTCGCTCATCGCCATTTGAAAACGAGAATAAGGCTGTAGCGCCCCCAGAGTAGGAAAATCTCTGGGGTATCAGCTACAAGGCGTAGCTGAGACCCGGAGAACATGATCAGGGCTGGATTTTCCAGTGCCCGATCATGTGATCGTTGTTATTCAGTGAACAATGGTGATTACAAAGAAAATGTGTACCCACTATGTCAATGATTTCTCTCTCTTTTGACATGATAAACATGTCAGAGGAGAAAGAAATGACTACCCCTGAGACCGCCCGGTAACTGCTCCATCCCCAGGCCCTCCTGATACCTTCCTCAGCTCGACAACATCTTCCTTGGAAAAAATGGTGGATGCATGCACAAGGTACACGCCGAGATCTTCTGGCTGGCATAAGGCAACAATAGGACATTTTTCCTATTGGTTCCTTTTGATCACTGTGATAGCCCATATTACAGTCACCAAAGTTAAAAAAAATTGTAAATCAAATCCCCCTTTGACACCCCTTAGTTAGATAAAAAATATAAAATAATTTTTTAACATTTTTTCCATTCTTTGCAGTTGGGGTAAGAGTTGGGGTTACGGTTGAAATAGGGGTTGGGGTTAAGGATAGGCTTAGGGTTAGCATTGAGGGTTTTCAAACATAAAAAAAATTACGATATGATGGCTAGTGTTGAGGGCAAGTGCTTACTACTCAAGTTTGCATTGGGTACTCGGATATGCACGAAGTATCGCAGATACCCGCATGTTTTTTCAGGTGTATAACAGCTGCAAAACATGCGGGACAGGGACTCAAACATGGTACTTGAGCACACGTGATATTCGGTGCATACCCAAGTACCCAATGCAATCTGGAGTAGTGAGTACTTGGGCTAAACACTAATGACGATGTATTCAATATGATAACCTAATTTTATCAAATTCTGTGTCCTTTTTATGGTTTAAAATTGCTCACTAAACGTCTGGATGAGGGGTGTGGTTTCCAAAATTGGGTGACTTTTTGGGGGTTTCCACTGTTTAGGCACCTCAGGGACTCTCCAAATGCAACATGGTGTCCATTAATTATTCCAGCAAATTTTACATTCAAAAAGTCAAATGGCGCTCCATCCGATCTGAGCCCTGCCGTGCACCCAAGTAGTAGATTTCTCCCACAAATTAGGTATCAGCATATTCAAGAGAAATTGCACAACAATTTATACTAAAAATGTTTCAAAAATTGTGCTGATGTAAATTAGACATGTGTGAAATGTTCTTTGTTAACTATTTTGTGTTACATAACTCAAATTTAAGGGCATAAGAATTAATAGTTTAAAAATTGTGAAATTTTCCAAATTTTCACCAAATTTCCATTTGTTTCACAAATAAACACAAGTCATATTGAAGAAATGTTGCCACTATCATGAAGAACAGTATGTCATGAAAATATAGTCTCAGAATCAGTGGGATAGGTTGAAGTGTTCCAGAGTTATGACCTCATAAAATGACACTGGTCAGAATTGTAAAATTTGTCTTGGTCATTAAGGGGTTAAACCCTTAATGGTACAGCTGATCTTCCGATGATGGCGGGGGGCCCACTGCTGGCACTGGGCCCCCCCGCCTGCTCAGGGGTCCCTTAGCGATTGTGCGGCAGAGCAGGGAGATCGATTCTCCCTGCTCTTCCACAGAATGTAACTGTATCGGCGTGCTGCGTGTGCTGATACAGTTACAGTAGCGTAGCTCCGGGTGGGCCCCTCAGAGCACCGGGCCCAGGTCGCCCGCACTCTCTGCCCCCCCGGTAGCTACGCTACTGGTCTAAGGTTAATATCTAGTGATGAGCGAGTATACCCGTTGCTTGGGTTTTCCCGAGCATGCTCGTCTGATCTCCGAGTATTTGTTATTGCTTGGAGATATAGTTTTCATCACCTCAGTTGCATGATTTACGGCTTCCAGATACGCTGAATACATGTGAGGAATGCCTGTTTGTTGGGGAATTCCCACATGTATTCAGCTTGTCCAGCATTCGTAAATCATGCTGCTGAGGCGATGAAAACTATATCTCCGAGCAATAACAAATACTCGGAGATCACCCTGAGCAACGAGTATACTCGCTCATCACTATTAATATCTCATTTAAGTTAGATATCAGAGATGAGCAGATCACGCAAAATTCAAATAGCTTTTTTGTGCAGATTTTACCAGAAAATACAGTTAGCAGATAAGTTATTTTCTGGTAATTTAGGGTCACTTATTATGCTTTGGTGTCTTTGCAGACCCCAAAGCATAATAAATGTGAAGTGTGAAAAATGAAAAAAAAAATACTAATACTCAATTTATCACTCACCTGTACATCCCCTCTGTTCATCACCTTCACCCATATGGTCTTCCTCACATTTTATCAAAGCCACAAGCACTGAATCTGTGGCTATGATAAGGCTTGGGACAGTTCTGTGCAAAATGGCATATGATCACGACATCATGTTGCCATGATGTGTAATGTGACATTTTGAGCAAATGTCTGAGAGTATTGTCAAAGCTGGAGGTATTAGCCTAGTTTTAGGAGGTCCGGGGATTCAGTGCCCGGCGGTTGTGATAATAATTAGTGATGAGCGGATATGCCTGCTGTTTTTGATCTCAGAGAATGAGCACACCGCAACTTTCTCAATCCACCATAACATCTCTGCCTGCACCTCGCTCATCAGTAGTTTGTCTGAATCACTGTACTCTACCCTCTCTCAGCACTGCAGCCAGCCCATGGTACCACAGTTGTGGTCAGGTAAACAATTGTTCCCCTTACACATGACAAAGCTAAGAGGATGAACTCCACCATCTCCAATCATTTGGCCATGGAAATGCTGCCTTTCTGCCTGGTATATACAGATGGTTTCCAAAAGCTGATAGCCGCCACAGTCCCCCAGTACCAATTGCCCAGTTGCTATAACTTTTCTAAGAAAGTTGTGCCTTCGCTACACCAGTATGTTGGAGACAACATCACCCATTCCTTGACTAATTCTCTATCTGCCGGGGTGCATTTTGCCACAGCCACTTGGTCGAGTAAGCATGACAACGGGCGTTACATCTCGCTGACTGGGCACTGGCTGACTCTGGAGGCTGTGGGAGCAGGTGCTGCTCCACAAGTCTTGGAATCCCCAAGGCTTGCAGGACAAACCTTTACAATTAACACTCCCTGCACTGCTTCTGACTCCTCTATCTTCTCTAGGGCCCCCACCTGTGCCCTCAACCTCTGCCTTAATGAGACACACATTCCAACAGTGCAAAGCAAATTCCCACCACTTCCTTACTGCGCAGCCAGGGCTCACCACAACCAGGCAGTATTCAAATTGATTTGTCTTGGAGATCGCAGTCATACAGCTGAAAAGATGTGGACAGTTCTCCAGGCTGAGTTTGATCAATGGCTGTCTCCACTAAACCTGCATCCACGTAAGGCTGTGTCTGATAACAGTGCAAACCTGGTGGCAGTCCTATAGAAAGGCAAGCTCACACATGTGACTTGCATGACTAACATACTCAACCTGGTGGTACAGCATTTTCTCCATCACATGACAAATAAGTGCAGCCGGATGTCCCCTAAAGTGTAGACCGCCTAACTTTCATCAAGATGAACAAATCATGGAAATCAAAGGACTTTTGCAACCCAATCGCAGACTGTACAGACTAGGTGGTATTGAATTTTTTAGTGTGATACTTTATTGTCATGTAACTGCACTCTGTGATATCTTTAGTGTGGCATCTGTGCCTGCTGTGGCTGCTGCTGATATTAACAGAAATTTCTGGAAATGTGAACAGTTATGGTTGGTCTACATCTGCTGGGTTAGCTGTACTATTTCTATTCTCGTGACAGTTATTCCATTTCGGTGGTGTCAGATCCTCATTTTTTAAAATGTGAAAACTCCAGGTTGGGTGTCCATATGCTGGATTGGGGGTAGTGGAAGACCTGTCAGTCCCTATTGTACTATTTCTACTCTGGTGAAATTGATGCCAGTTTGCTATTGTCTGCCAATAATTTTTGGAAATGAGAACACTCATTGTTGTGTGTCCATCTGCTGGATTAGATTTAGTGGAAGACCTGTCGGACCCTATTATACTGTTGCTACTGTGGTGAAATTGATGCCACTTCTGTGGTGTAAGGCCCTCATTTGTTTAAATGTGAACACTTCTGGTTGGGTGTCCATCTGCTGGAATGAGTGTAGTGGAAGACCTGTCAGTCCTTATTATACTATTTCTACTGTGGTGAAATTGATGCCACTTTGGTACTTCATGTGTGTTGCCTGTAGCAGTAGGCCTCCAAGACCGATAGGCCTCCACTTCCTTGGATTCAACTACCAGTGTTACTATCCTTAAATTTTTCTGACAATGGTATTCTATGAAACTAATATTTGTGCCACCTGAGTGTGGCTCAGCATGAAAGCAGGTAGAGGTATTGTATCAGGGCTCCCAGCAAAGGGGGCCTACACCGATCCCTCACCCAACTCATCTTACTGTGACATTCAATTGAAAGCTGTAAATGCTGTCCCAGATCCCGATACATCATGCCTGGCTGATTGCTGCAGTGCCATGCTACAGCTTGTACTGTGGGTGAATTGAGGCCACTTTCCTGGTGTCTGTCCCTCATTTGATGTGTTTTGGGGCCGTTATAAGGTGTTGTGCATGCGTTTGTTTTTGCCTCCCATTGACCGCAATGGCATCCGGTTACGTTCGGCAAATATTCGACAAACTAATCAGCAAATATTGCATATTCTACTATGTGAAGAGGACCAAATTGGGATGAGTAGAGTGGCTGGTGAGGTGAGCTGTATGGTAAGTACAAATATTTTTTTTTATATTTTCTAACTTTTTGATGATCCATATGACCATTTGATGGCGAATGCAAATTTTTTAAATAATTGAGTAAAATTTTATTCCACTTTAATTAAATTCGCTCATATCTTTTAAATTTCTCACAATATTTGTAATTAAAACTAAAGACAGTATGCATAATTACAGTTCTGACTAGATAACATATCAAACAGCAGAAAAACGTATTGTGCTATTTGGGTAGGCCAAGGACAAAAAATACAGAAGGCTCATATGTTTAAGCTATATTTACTAGCATGTAGGAAAAAGCTGACGAGCAAAAAGTGCAATGAGGTCTTATCCAATGATAAAAGACAATAATGTGCAGGAAATTGCTCACTTGTTAAAGTTGTGTGTTACACAACAAGGATCAAGCTTAAAGTCGATATCCAGGACTTTGAAAAAAAGGTTGCTACCTACCTTCCTATTGTACCTGGCATTATCGATCACTGGCAAAGACTGGTCACATACTTCTGCTGACCTCATGTCAACAGAGAGGCTCTTTTTGTTACTGTTAACAGGTCAGGGCTATTGGTGTCATTCTGATTGACAGACTACTCACCACTGCCTAACTGGGGGAAGCCAGCTGTTAATCATCATGATGCCAGTAGTCCTGCCTTGTCAACAGGAAAATAAACAGCAGCTCTGTTGACAGGGGGATCAGCTGAATCTCTGCCAGGAGCGATCAATGACTAGTGCAGGGTATAACAGGCCACGTAGTTGCTTCTGTTATCAAGTATATGCTTGTTAGTGCTCAGGTACATTTTTTTTAAAGTCTTGGATATCTCCTGCAAATTTGCCAGCTGCTGCAGTCCCATGGGTTAAAAACCCATTAAAATGTACTGCTGATGGAGATATAAAAGAATGGTCCCGGATACAAAGTAGACTTGATGCGTGTTTATTATCAACAAGCTTCAAAGTTTTTAGACTTCTTTATCAGGATTTACCACAAATAACATAGCTTCATAGTAGCAGACTGAAATAGGCAGTACATTCAGAAGATGCCAAAAAAGATCACATGGAGTGTCAGTGGCTCATCTGTTTGTCAGTATTAATAGAGCTCACAGGGAGGAAAATTAACTCAATGTGATCTTTTTTGCCTCTTTTTGAATGTACTTTCTATTTAAGATTGTATGTGGTTATTTTCTGATGATGAAGTCTGAAGACTTCGAAACACGTTCATAATAGAACCGCATCAAGTCTGGTTTGTATTCTGAATCATTTTTATGGATGTCCGTCAGCCGCACAGATGACCCACCTATTGTTTCTATTCTGATATTTGCTATCGTGTCATTACCTAGTCTATCTATGTCATTTTCACCAGTAGTTGATTATGCAGATGCACAGTGCCTTGAGAAAGTATTCATACCCTTTGAACTTCTCCACATTTTTTCACATTACACCCACAAACTTAAAAGTGTTTTACTGGGATTTTATGTGATTTGCAAAGAGAAAGTAGCAAATAATTGTGAAGTGTAAAGGAAAATGATACATGGTTTTCTAATTATTTAAAACATGTCAATTCGAAAATTGTGACTTGTATTTGCATTCAGCCCGCTGTAGTCTGGTACTCCTAAAAATGAGGAGTTGAAGATGACGTGGCAGGACAGGGGTGGAACGGATTAATATACCTTATTTCAGAAATCTTTCACTACACTGTGTGCAGAATTATTAGGCAAGTTGTAATTTGATCACATGATACTTTTTATACATGTCCTACTCCAAGCTGTTCAGGCTTGAGAGCCAACTACTAGGGTTGAGCAAAACGGGTCGGCCATTTTCAGAAGTCGCCGACTTTTGGCAAAGTCGGGTTTCATGAAACCCGACCCGACCCCTGTGTGGGGTCGGCCATGAAGTCGGCGATCTTCTGAATCTGGTATCGGAATTCCGATCCCGAGTTCCGATATGTTTGCAATATCGGAAATCGGTATCGGAATCCATATTTAAGTGTAAAATAAAGAATTAAAATAAAAAATATCGCTATACTCACCCTCTGACGCGCCCTGGTACTAACCGGCAGCCTTTGTTCCTTCGAATCAGCGCTTGCAGGACCTTGCGGTGACGACGCGGCTTGTGATTGGTCGCGCGACCACCCATGTGACCGCTCGCGCGACCAATCACAAGCCGCGACGTCACCGCAAGGTCCTGCAAGCGCTGATTCTTAGGAAGGAAGGCTGCTGGAAAGAAGCAGGGCGCGTCCGAGGGTGAGTATATACCTAATAGGAATATACTCACCCTTGGCAAAAAGCCAGCTCACCAGGCAGCTACAGCAGGTGCACGGAACTTCCACGTTGATCCACGTAGTATAAATAGAAAGACGAAAAAGGGGGGGGTATGTTCCAGCTCCAAAGTTTAAAATTAAGTCCTTTATTGATACATGATAAAAGCATAAAAGAGCTCTGACAAAGATCTGCAAAGATCGAAACGCGTAGCTCGTTTCCTATTGTGCTGTGGAGAGTTATTCAGCTTACGCTTTTATCATGTATCAATAAAGGACTTAATTTTAAACTTTGGAGCTGGAACATACCCCCCCCTTTTTCATCTTTCTAAGAAAAAATAATGACATGGCCCCCTTGTTCACCTGATCTGAACCCCATAGAAAACCTGTGGTTCCTCAGAAAATGTGAGATCTAGAGGGAGGGGAAACAGAACACCTCTCGGAACAGTGTCTGGGAGGCTGTGGTGGCTGCTGCATGCAATGTTGATCGTAAACAGATAAAGCAACTGACAGAATCTATGGATGGAAGGCTGTTGAGTGTCATCAGAAAGAAAGGTGGCCATAATGGTCACTAATAGTGTTGAGCGATACCGTCCGATACTTGAAAGTATCGGTATCGGATAGTATCGGCCGATACCCGAAAAATATCGGATATCGCCGATACCGATATCCGATACCAATACAAGTCAATGGGACATCAAGTATCGGAAGGTATTCTCATGGTTCCCAGGGTCTGAAGGAGAGGAAACTCTCCTTCAGGCCCTGGGATCCATAGGGATGTGTAAAATAAAGAATTAAAATAAAAAATATTGATATGCTCACCTCTCCGGCGGCCCCTGGACTTCACGCTGGTAACCGGCCGGCTTCTTTGTTTAAAATGAGCGCCTTCAGGACCTGCGAATGACGTCACGGCTTCTGATTGGTCGCGTGCCACCCATGTGACCGGCACGCGACCAATCAGAAGCCGCGACGTCATTCGCAGGTCCTTAATTCCTAGAATTAGGAGTTTTGTGAATGAGAATGACGTCGCGGCTTCTGATTGGTCGCGTGCCGGTCACATGGGCAGCACGCGACCAATCAGAAGCCGCAGGTCCTGAAGGCGCTCATTTTAAACAAAGAAGCCGGCCGGTTACCAGCGTGATGTCCAGGGGCCGCCGGAGAGGTGAGCATATCAATATTTTTTATTTTAATTCTTTATTTTACACATCCCTTTTGATCCGATACCGATACCCGATACCACAAAAGTATCGGATCTCGGTATCGGAATTCCGATACCGCAAGTATCGGCCGATACCCGATACTTGCGGTATCGGAATGCTCAACACTAGTCACTATAGTCACTAATTTTGGGGGGGTTTGTTTTTGTATGTCAGAAATGTTTATTTGGAAATTTTATGTCGTTATATTGGTTTTCCTGGTGAAAATAAACAAGTGAGATGGAAATATATTTGGTTTTTATTAAGTTGCCTAATAATTCTGCATAGTAATAGTTACCTGCACGAAAAGATATCCTCCTAAGATAGCCAATTCTAAAGAAAACCCACTCCAACTTCCAAAAATATAAAGCTTTGATATTTATGAGTCTTTTGGGTTGATTGAGAACATAGTTGTTGATTAATAATAAAAATAATCCTCTAAAATACAACTTGCCTAATAATTCTGCACACAGTGTAGTCCCTAACTGGAGCAATATTTGTGACAATGCTCACCAAGCCGCATGGCACAGTTTAGACACGCCAGACTCACTAAGAGATGTGTGCATCTTACTCCAACACACCCACTGATCAAGACTAGTCTGAGCAATGCTGGTCCTGAAGAATCTGAGCCAAAAATTAGAGATTGAACAGATACTTTTAAATTCAAATTCACCGAAGTTTCCCCCAAAAATTTGGTTGGTGGAAAATAAATTTGAATGATTTGAATATTAAACGGACTCATTTGCATCAACCATTTGGGAAAATCAGAGAAAAATAGCAGTTGCATAATAATTATGGAGCACAGTGTAGAATATACTGATAAAAAATATGTGCCACCAGTGAAGAATCTCTGCTAACGGCCCCTTGCACTTTTCATAAAATAGAATCTAAACCACTCAATATGTCTGCAACGAAAATTAGAAATTAACCCCTTTACCCCCACGTGGTTTGCACGTTAATGACCGGGCCAATTTTTACAATTCTGACCACTGTCCCTTTATGAGGTTATAACTCTGGAACGCTTCAATGGATCCTGGTGATTCTGACATTGTTTTCTTGTGACTTATTGTACTTCATAACAATGGTAAAAATTCTTTGATAGTACCTGCGTTTATTTGTGAAAAAAACGGAAATTTGGTGAAAATTATGAAAATTTCGCAATTTTCCAAATTTGAATTTTTATGCAATTAAATCACAGAGATATGTCACGCAAAATACTTAATAAGTAACATTTCCCACATGTCTACTTTACATCAGCACAATTTTGGAACCAAAATTTTTTTTTGTTAGGGAGTTATAAGGGTTAAAAGTTGACCAGCAATTTCTCATTTCTACAACACCATTTTATTTTAGGGACCACATCTCATTTGAAGTCATTTTGAGGGGTCTATATGATAGAAAATACCCAAGTGTGACACCATTCTAAAAACTACACCCCTCAAGGTGCTCAAAACCATATTCAAGAAGTTTATTAACCCTTCTGGTGCTTCACAGGAATGTTTTGAATGTTTAAATAAAAATGAACATTTAACTTTTTTTCACAAAAAATTTAATTCAGCTCCAATTTGTTTTATTTTACCAAGGGTAACAGGAGAAAATGGACCCCAAACATTGTTGTACAATTTGTCCTGAGTATGCCAATACCCCACATGTGGGGGTAAACCACTGTTTGGGCGCATGGCAGAGCTCGGAAGCGAAGGAGTGCCATTTGACTTTTCAATGCAAAATTGACTGGAATTGAGATGGGACGCCATGTTTCGTTTGGAGAGCCCCTGATGTGGCTAAACATTGAAACCCCCCACAAGTGACACCATTTTGGAAAGTAGACCCCCTAAGGAACTTATCTAGAGGTGTGGTGAGCACTTTGACCCACCAAGTGCTTCACAGAAGTTTATAATGTAGAACCGTAAAAATAAAAAATCATATTTTTTCACAAAAATTATCTTTTCGCCCCCAATTTTTTATTTTCCCAAGGGTAAGAGAAGAAATTGGACCCCAAAAGTTATTGTACAATTTGTCCTGAGTACACTGATAGCCCATATGTGGGGGTAAACCACTGTTTGGGCGGATGGGAGAGCTCGGAAGGGAAGAAGCGCCGTTTGACTTTTCAATGCAAAATTGACAGGAATTGAGATGGGACGCCATGTTGCGTTTGAAGAGCCACTGATGTGCCTAAACATTGAAACCCCCCACAAGTGACACCATTTTTGAAAGTAGACCCCCTAAGGAACTTATCTAGAGGTGTGGTGAGCACTTTGACCCACCAAGTGCTTCACAGAAGTTTATAATGTAGAACCGTAAAAATAAAAAATCATATTTTTTCACAAAAATTATCTTTTCGCCCCCAATTTTTTATTTTCCCAAGGGTAAGAGAAGAAATTGGACCGCAAAAGTTGTTGTACAATTTGTCCTGAGTACGCTGATACCCCATATGTGGGGGTAAACCACTGTTTGGGCGGATGGGAGAGCTCGGAAGGGAAGGAGCGCCGTTTGACTTTTCAATGCAAAATTGACAGGAATTGAGATAGAACGCCATGTTGCATTTGAAGAGCCACTGATGTGCCTAAACATTGAAACCCCCCACAAATGACACCATTTTGGAAAGTAAACCCCCTAAGGAACTTATCTAGAGGTGTGGTGAGCACTTTGACCCACCAAGTGCTTCACAGAAGTTTATAATGCAGAGCCGTAAAAATAAAACAAAATTTTTTTCCCACAAAAATTATTTTTTTAGCCCCCAGTTTTGTATTTTCCTGAGGGTGACAGGAGAAATTGGACCCCAAAATTTGTTGCCCAATTTGTCCTGAGTGCGATGATACACCATATGTGGGGGGAACCACTGTTTGGGCACATGGGAGGGCTCAGAAGGGAAGGAGTGCCATTTGAATGCAGACTTAGATGGAATGGTCTGCAGGTGTCACATTGCGTTTGCAGAGCCCCTAATGTACCTAAACAGTAGAAACCCCCCACAAGTGACACCATTTTGGAAAGTAGACCCCCTTAGGAACTTATCTAGATGTGTGCTGAGCGCTTTGACCCACCAAGGGCTTCACAGAAGTTTATAATGGAGAGCCGTAAAAATAAAACAAAAATTTTTTCCCACAAAAATTATTTTTTAGCCCCCAGTTTTGTATTTTCCCGAGGGTAACAGGAGAAATTCGACCCCACAATTTGTTGTCCAATTTGTCCTGAGTGCGCTGATACCCCATATGTGGGGGGGAACCACTGTTTGGGCGCATGGGAGGGCTCGGAAGGGAAGGAGCTCCATTTGGAATGAGGACTTAGATGGAATGGTCTGCAGGTGTCACATTGCATTTGCAGAGCCCCTAATGTACCTAAACAGTAGAAACCTCCCACAAGTGACACCATTTTGGAAACTAGACCCCCTAAGGAACTCATCTAGATGTGTTGTGATAGCTTTGAACCCCCAAGTGTTTCACTACAGTTTGTAACGCAGAGCCGTGAAAATTAAAAAAAAAAATCTTTCCCCCCAAAATTATTTTTTAGCCCCCAGTTTTGTATTTTCCCGAGGGTAAGAGGAGAAATTCGACCCCAAAAGTTGTTGTCTAATTTGTCCTGAGTATGCTGATACCCCGTATGTTGGGGGAAACCACCGTTTGAGCGCATGGCAGAGCTCGGAAGGGAAGGAGCGCCATTTGGAATGCAGACTTAGATGGAATGGTCTGCAGACGTCACATTGCGTTTGCAGAACCCCTAATGTACCTAAACAGTAGAAACCCCCCACAAGTGACCCCATATTGGAAACTAGACCCCCCAGGGGACTAATCTAGATGTGTTGTGAGAACTTTGAACCCCCAAGTGTTTCACTACAGTTTATAACGCAGAGCCGTGAAAAGTTGTTTTCCTATTTGTCCTGAGTACGCTGATACCCCATATGTTGGGGTAAACCCCTGTTTGGGCACACGGGAGAGCTCGGAAGGGAAGAAGCACTGTTTTACTTTTTCACCGCAGAATTGGCTGGAATTGAGATCGGATGCCATGTCGCGTTTGGAGAGCCCCTGATGTGCCTAAACAGTGGAAACCCCACAATTATAACTGAAACCCTAATCCAAACACATCCCTAGCCCTAATCCCAACAGTAACCCTAACCACACCTCTAACCCAGACACACCCCTAACCCTAATCCCAACCCTATTCCCAACCGTAAATGTAATCTAAACCCTAACTGTAACTTTAGCCCCAACCCAAACTGTAGCCCTAACCCTAGCCCTAACCCTAATCCTAACCCTAGCCCTAACCCTAGCCCTAACCCTAGCCCTAACCCTAGCCCTAACCCTAGCCCTAGCCCTAACCCTAACCCTAGCCCTAAACCTAACCCTAGCCCTAACCCTAGCCCTAGCCCTAACCCTAGCCCTAACCCTAACCCTAGCCCTAACCCTAGCCCTAACTCTAACCCTAGCCCTAATGGGAAAATGGAAATAAATACATTTTTTTAATTTTTCCCTAACTAAGGGGGTGATGAAGGGGGGTTTGATTTACTTTTATAGCGGGTTTTTTAGCGGATTTTTATGATTGGCAGCCGTCACACACTGAAAGACGCTTTTTATTGCAAAAAATATTTTTTGCGTTACCACATTTTGAGAGCTATAATTTTTCGATATTTTGGTCCACAGAGTCATGTGAGGTCTTGTTTTTTGCGGGACGAGTTGATGTTTTTATTGGTAACATTTTCGGGCACGTGACATTTTTTGATCGCTTTTTATTCCGATTTTTGTGAGGCAGAATGACCAAAAACCAGCTATTCATGAATTTCTTTTGGGGGAGGCGTTTATACCGTTCCGCGTTTGGTAAAATTGATAAAGCAGTTTTATTCTTCGGGTCAGTACGATTACAGTGACACCTCATTTATATCATTTTTTTATGTTTGGCGCTTTTATACGATAAAAACTATTTTATAGAAAAAATAATTATTTTGGCATCGCTTTATTCTCAGGACTATAACTTTTTTATTTTTTTGCTGATGATGCTGTATGGTGGCTCGTTTTTTGCGGAACAAGATGACGTTTTCAGCGGTACCATGGTTATTTATATCTGTCTTTTTGATCGCGTGTTATTCCACTTTTTGTTCGGCGGTATGATAATAAAGTGTTGTTTTTTGCCTCTTTTTTTTTTTTTTTTCTTACGGTGTTTACTGAAGGGGTTAACTAGTGGGCCAGTTTTATAGGTCGGGCCGTTACGGACGCGGCAATACTAAATATGTGTACTTTTATTGTTTGGTTTTTTTTATTTAGATAAAGAAATGTATTTATGGGAATAATATTTTTTTTTTTTTCATTATTTTGGAATATTTTTTTTTATTTTTTTTTACACATTTGAAATTTTTTTTTTTTACTTTTTTACTTTGTCCCAAGGGGGGACATCACAGATCAGTGATCTGACAGTTTGCACAGCACTCTGTCAGATCACTGATCTGACATGCAGCGCTGCAGCCTTCACAGTGCCTGCTCTGAGCAAGCACTTGGTAAGCCACCTCCCTCCCTGCAGGACCCGGATCCGCGGCCATCTTGGATCCGGGGCTCGAGCAGGGAGGGAGGGAGGTAAGACCCTCGCAGCAACGCGATCACATCACGTTGCTGCGGGGGGCTCAGGGAAGCCCGCAGGGAGCCCCCTCCCTGCGCGGTGCTTCCCTGCACCGCCGGCACATCGCGATCATCTTTGATCGCGGTGTGCCAGGGGTTAATGTGCCGGGGGTGGTCCGTGACCGCTCCTGGCACATAGTGCCGGATGTCAGCTATGATAGGCAGCTGACACCCGGCCGCGATCGGCGGCGCTCCCCCCGTGAGCGCCGCCGATCGTGCTGGACGTACTATCCCGTCCATGGTCATAGGGGCCCACCCCACATGGACGGGATAGTATGTCCGATGTCAGAAAGGGGTTAAAAAATAAAATCATAATGTTATACAGCCCGGCAGCCACAATTCTATGATGTGGTAATTTCAACATGTTGAAACTGGTGGAAGGACCTCTTTAACCCCTTCACTCCAAAGCCTGTTTTCACCTAAGTGACAGGGCCAATTTTTACAATTCTGACCACTGTCATTTTATGAGGTCATAACTCTGAAGCGCTTCAACGGATCCTGGTGATTCTGACAATGTTTTCTCATGACATATTGTACTTCATTATAGTGGTAAAACTTCTTCGATATGACTTGCATTTATTTGTGAAAAAAACAAAAATTTGTTGGAAATTATGAAAATTTAGCAATTTTCAAACTTTTAGTTTTTATGCCCTTAAATTAGAGAGTTATATCTATATATTAAAAGAGGTCTGGATACACATGATGAGAGCATTATACTGCCTCTGTACAAATCCCTAGTTAGACCGCACATGGAGTA
This sequence comes from Ranitomeya imitator, assembly GCF_032444005.1. NCBI lineage: Eukaryota > Metazoa > Chordata > Amphibia > Anura > Dendrobatidae > Ranitomeya > Ranitomeya imitator. The sequence goes on along the minus strand of NC_091284.1, from coordinate 538,294,025 downwards.
CTGTGTCCAGTTTTGGGCACCGGTGCTCAGGAAGGATATAATGGAACTAGAGAGAGTACAAAGGAGGGCAACAAAATTAATAAAGGGGATGGGAGAACTACAATACCCAGATAGATTAGCGAAATTAGGATTATTTAGTCTAGAAAAAAGACGACTGAGGGGCGATCTAATAACCATGTATAAGTATATAAGGGGACAATACAAATATCTCGCTGAGGATCTGTTTATACCAAGGAAGGTGACGGGCACAAGGGGGCATTCTTTGCGTCTGGAGGAGAGAAGGTTTTTCCACCAACATAGAAGAGGATTCTTTACTGTTAGGGCAGTGAGAATCTGGAATTGCTTGCCTGAGGAGGTGGTGATGGCGAACTCAGTCGAGGGGTTCAAGAGAGGCCTGGATGTCTTCCTGGAGCAGAACAATATTGTATCATACAATTATTAGGTTCTGTAGAAGGACGTAGATCTGGGTATTTATTATGATGGAATATAGGCTGAACTGGATGGACAAATGTCTTTTTTCGGCCTTACTAACTATGTTACTATGTTACTATGTTACTATGTTATATCACATAATATAGTTAACAAACAACATTTCCCACATGTCTGCTTTACATCAGCACAATTTTGGAAACATCTTTTTTTTTGTTAGGGAGTTATAAGGGTTAAAAGTTAACCAGCGATTTCTCATTTTTGCAAAACCATTTTTTTTAGGGACAGCCTGTTAGGGGTCGAGTTCCCTCTTCTGCACAGGGGGAATCTCGAGCCACCTCTGCTGCGGTCTCCCATTCTTGTCCAGCCGCAGTGGAGTCTGCTCAGCAAAGACGTCAGTCCCAGCGTCTTGCTCATTCTCACTCTGTTCTGAGAGTTACTGCTGCTTCTCCAGTCTCTGCCATTAAAGTCAGTGCTGGTCAGCAGCGAGCGGACTTCTCTGGGACTAAGTCCTTGTCTGCACGTACTGAGCATGCCCAGGGTAAGATCTCCCGTTGGAGATCGAGGGTCATGTGTTCAGGCTCTGCAGCACATTCCATTGGTCCTCTTGGCAGGTCTTGGAAGGGCAAAAGTGCTGTTACCACTTCCTGTGCTGCAACTATATAAACTGCGCATGACCGCACGGCCATGCGCTAGTATTGTCTAACAATTGCTAATGTGTGTATGTTGTGAGTGCAAGTCGTCCTTGGATACCCCTACCCTATTGAATGTCTGTTCGCGGAAGGTGTATGGTTGCTATCTAGCGCCCGACTTAACCTACAGCACGAATCACACATTACAGCGTCCAGTTGCTGTGACCGCCAGTACGGCGCCGTGCACTTCCTCTGTGCTTTCCTTACCCAAGCCTGGGTGGTTAGTGGCGTTCGTCAGTGCGGCACTGCATGCACTCTTGTGCCTTAATATTATTATTCAGTTTCCTTACACACCCAGTTGCAGTGTTGTGCCAGCAAGGGTCTAATCGGACTTCAATCCTAGTTGGGGTTGAGTTCGCTGACTACTTGCTCGTGCTTTATGTGCGGTACCGCGGTCCTGTGACTTAACAGGATTGCTTCTTTCACGCTGGGTGAGGTTTAACCCACGCATTTATACTTTTGTGTACCGCCATATAGTCTGCAAATTGCTAGCAGCAGGTTTTTACCTGCACGGTGGACCCCGGACTGCGAACGCACCTATATCATCTGTCTTGGTGCGTTCCGCCAGTCCTAACACAGCCTCACACTTGAAGTGACTTTGAGGGGCCTATATGACAGAAAATGCCCAAAAGTGACACCATTCTAAAAACTGCACCCCTCAAGGTACTCAAAACCACATTAAAAAAGTTTATTAACCCTTCAGGTGCTTCACAGGAATTTTTTGAATGTTTAAAAAAAATTGAACATTTAACTTTTTTTTAACAAAATTTTTACTTCAGGTCCAATTTGTTTCATTTTACCAAGAGTAACAGGAGAAATTGGACCACAAAAGTCGTAGTACAATTTGTCCTGAGTACGCCGATACCCCATATGTGGGGGTAAACCACTGTTTGGGCACATGGCAGAGCTCGGAAGGGAAGGAGCGCCATTTGACTTTTCAATGCAAGATTTGCTGGAATTGAGATCGGAGCCCATGTCACAATTGGAGAGCCCCTGACGTGCCTAAACAGTAGAAACCCCCACAAGTGACACCATTTTGGAAAGTAGACCCTCTAAGGAACTAATCTAGATGTGAGGTGAGCACTTTGAACCTCCAAGTGCTTCACAGAAGTTTATAATGTAGAGCCGTAAAAAAAATTTCATATTAATTTTCACAAACAGTGATCTTTTTGCCCCAAATTTTTTATTTTCCCAAGAGTAACAGGATATATTGGACCCCAAAAGTTGTTGTGCAATTTGTCCTGACTACGCTGATACTTTATATATGGGGATAAACCACTGTTTGAGCGCATGGCAGAGCTCGGAAGGGAAGGAGCGCCATTTGACTTTTCAATGCAAAATTGGCTGGAATTTAGATCGGAACCCATGTCGCATTTGGAGAGCCCCTGACGTGCCTTAACAGTGGAAACCCCCCAGAAGTGACCCCATTTTGGAAAGAAGACCCCCTAAGGAACTTATCTAGATGTGTGGTGAGCACTTTTAACCCCCAATTGTTTCACTAAAGTTTAGAATGTAGCCGTGTGAAAATTAAAAAATCATTTTTTCTTTCTACAAAATGATGTTTTAGCCCGCAATTTTTTTTTCCCAAGGGTATCAGGAGAAATTTGACTACAAAAGTTATTGTCCAATTTGTCCTGAGTATGCTGATACCCCATATGTGGGGGGATACCACCGTTTGAGTGCATGGCAGAGCTCGGAAGGGAAGGAGCGCCGTTTGAAATGCAGACTTAGATGGATTGGTCTGCAGGCGTCATGTTGCATTTGCAGAGCCCCTGATGTACCTAAACAGTAGAAACCCCCCACAAGTGACCCCATATTGGAAACTAGACCCCCCAAGGAACTTATCTAGATGTGTTGTGAGAACTTTGAACCAACAAGTGTTTCACTACAGTTTAGAACGCAGAGCCGTGAAAAAAAAAAAAAAAATTTTCCACAAAAATAATATTTTAGCCCCCACGTTTTTATTTACCCAAGGGTAACAGGACAAATTGGACCCCAAAAGTTGTTGTCCAACTTGTCCTGAGAACGCTGATACCCAATATGTTGGGGGAACCACTGTTTTGGCGCACAGGAGAACTCGGAAGAGAAGGAGCACTGTTTTACTTTTTCAAAGCAGAATTGGCTGGAATTGAGATCGGACGCCATGTCGCGTTTGGAGAGCCCCTGATGTGCCGAAACAGTGGAAACTCCCCAATTCTAACTGAAACCCTAACCCCAACCCTAACCCTAGCCCCAACCCCAACCCCAACCCTAACCATAGCCCTAACCCTAGTCCTAACCCTAGCCCTAACCCTAACCCTAATGGGAAAATGGAAATAAATACATTTTTTTAAATTTTATTATTTTTCTCTAACTGATGAAGGGGGGTTTGATCTACTTTTATAGCTTTTTTGGCGGATTTTTAGGGTTGGCAGCTGTCACACACTAAAAGACGCTTTTTATTGCAAAAAATAGTTTTTGCATCACCACATTTTGAGAGCTATAATTTATCCATATTTTGGCCCACAGAGTCATGTGAGATCTTGTTTTTTGTGGGACAAGTTGACGTTTTTAATGGAACCATTTTCGGGCAGATGACAATTTTTGATCGCTTTTTATTCCGATTTTTGGGAGGCGGAATGAAAAAAAACCAGCAATTCATGAAATTCTTTTAGGGGGGGTGTTTACACCGTTCCACATGTGGTAAAATTAATAAAGGAGCTTTATTCCTCAGGTCAGTACGATTACAGCGATACCTCATTTATGTAATTTTTTTATGTTTTGGTGCTTTTACACAATAAAAACTATTTAATATAAAAAAATAATTGTTTTTGCATCGCTTTATAATAACTTTTTTATTTTTCTGCTGATGATGCTGCATGGCAGCTTTTTTTTTTGCGGGACAAGATGACGTTTTCAGCGGTACCATGGTTATTTATATCTGTCGTTTTGATCGCATGTTATTCCACTTTTTGTTCGCCTGTATGATAATAAAGCAATGTTTTTTGCCTTGTTTTTTTTTTTTTTTTTGCGGTGTTCACTGAAGGGGTTAACTAGTGGGATAGTTTTATAGAGTGGGTCGTTATGGACGCGGCGATACCAAATATGTGTACTTTTATTGTTTTTTTTAATATACATAAATAAATTGATTTACTGGGAAATGTTTTTTTTTTTTCTTTATTTGGGGATTTTTTAAATTTTTTTTAATACATTCTACTTTTTTTTTTACTTTCTACCATTGTCATCACTGTATTAGATCAGATCGTTGCTCTGACAGTGTGCATAGCACACTGTCAGAGCAACAATCTGACAGGCCAGTTTAGGTGGCTTTCCGACACCTGCTCTCAGCAACTCTCAGCAGGCGCCGGCTAGCCAGGTCATTTCATGACCCAGAAGGAGTCCCGCGGCCATCTTGGATCCGGGGACTCCTTCCAGATAACCAGAGCAACGCAATCTCATCGCGTTGCTCCGGTGGGAGAGCGCAGGAAGCCCCCATCCCTGCGCGATCCCCCTCTATGCCGCTGTCACTACTGACAGCGGCATCAGAGGGGTTAAATGCCCACGATCAGCGCTAGCGCCGATCGTGGGCATTGCTGCGGGGTGTCACCTTTCATATACAGCTGACACCCGCACCCGATCACCGCGGCGCTCAGCGCAAGACCGCAGTGATCGGTGCGCCGTACTAGTACTGCGCTGCCGGCACTGCATTTGTGTAAGCAGCAGTACGGCGCATGTCGCGAAGGGGTTAATTATTTTATTTATTTTTTCTGTGGAATTTAGTTTTTTTTTATTTAGGTTTTTTTTAATGAATGGGCATGTTTTTCAATGTGCTGAAAACTGCAAACATTTTGCTGTTGGAATCCAGTTTAATGTAAGCCAATCAAGAATTGGCATGAAATTAGACAAAGTGTCAAAGATGTGCCAAATTATCATACAGCATGAGCTACTGGGATACGTTAGGCAAATCTAGTGAAATTCCAAGCTCTCTAAATTTAGAACAGTAGTAATAAATAGTGTTGAGCATTCCGATACCGCAAGTATCGGGTATCGGCCGATACTTGCGGTATCGGAATTCCGATACCGAGATCCGATACTTTTGTGGTATCGGGTATCGGTATCGGATCCATAGGGATGTGTAAAATAAAGAATTAAAATAAAAAATATCGATATATTCACCTCTCCGGCGGCCCCTGGACATCACGCTGGTAACCGGCCGGCTTCTTTGTTTAAAATGAGCGCCTTTAGGACCTGCGAATGACGTCGCGGCTTCTGATTGGTCGCGTGCCGCTCATGTGACCGCCACGCGACCAATCAGAAGCCGCGACGTCATTCGCAGGTCCTCAATTCCTAGAATTAGGATTTTAGTGAATGAGAATGACGTCACGGCTTCTGATTGGTCGTGTGGCGGTCACATGGGCGGCACGCGACCAATCAGAAGCCGCGATGTCATTCTCAGGTCCTAAAGGCGCTCATTTTAAACAAAGAAGCCGGCCGGTTACCAGCGCGATGTCCAGGGGCCGCCGGAGAGGTGAATATATCAATATTTTTTATTTTAATTCTTTATTTTACACCTCACTATGGATCCCAGGGCAGGAAGGAGAGTTTCCTCTCCTTCAGACCCTGGGAACCATCAGCATACATTCCGATACTTGATGTCCCATTGACTTGTATCGGTATCGGATATCGGTATCGGCGATATCCGTTATTTTTCGGGTATCGGCCGATACTATCCGATACCGATACTTTCAAGTATCGGATGGTATCGCTCAACACTAGTAATAAATCTAACCCAGTATGTTTTGAATTGATTTATGCTCTATCATCTGTCTTTATGGATTTAACATTACTTTTCACAGTTTTCATTTATTAAAATATATATTTAACAGTACATTGAAAGTAATAGTTTTCCAGTTCAAGTCAACAGTCATATGTACTGGATTACTAAATATTTAAAAGTTTAAAAAATTGTCTGTTTGATGAATTAACACTTTACCCTTTGCATTCATCTGTAGACATACAGAAGGTTTAGTAATCCCCGGAAAAACATTTTTTTCTCTTAAATGCTATATTTTATGATAGAAATGTATGTTTTTGTTAGCAAAATGTAAAAATGACCCATGATATAAAAGTTAGAACTAGAAAATGTATATTCGTGTGTGAATATTTGCATGTGTGTTGTGTGTATATATCTACAGTAGTATAATTTCTCCTTGCGGAGATTGACATGCTAAGCATGCCGAGATGAGGAGACTTAAAGCCACAATGCTCCTCTGGGAAATATGCTAATTATGCAAATTGTCTCCTCAAAGAGGAAGAGGTGGCACTAGAGTTCTAGTTCTCTTCCTCTCTGAAGTGACAATTTGCATAATTAGCATATGTCTACAGTGGCATGTAAAACGTTGGCACTTCTGGTTAAAATTACTGTTATTGTGAACAGTTAAGCAAGTTGAAGATTAAATCATCTATAAAAGGGCAAAAGTTGAAGATGACACATTTTCTTTGAATTTCAGGCAATACATATATACAGTTTAAACCAAAAGTTTGCATAAACTATATAAAAAGACACATATGTATGTTTTTCTCAATATCTGACATGAAATCAGAATAAACCTTTCCCTTGTTAGGTCAATAAGGATTACCATAATTATTAATATTTGCCAAATGCCAGAATAATGAGAGAGAGAATGTTTTAAGGCCTTTTATTAATTTATTAAAATTATTATTTTTACTTATTAGTCCAAAGTTCATTTCTGGTGCCAGAACTATACCCGGACTTGAACCAGAACTCCAACCATATATCATTGGGGATCCGACCTTTGGAGCTGGAAAATTTCTCTGTCTCATACCCAAACTATAAATTGGACTTTCGGGAAAAGTCTGTGGTTAGAGTTTAGCATCAGACACTAGCTGTCCGGTACGAACCCTGAAATTTACACTTCTGGTTCGCTCATTTCCACCCATAAACTGTAATTCAAACCAAGCTTTTAGCAGTTGGGAAGCACATTTGGCTCCAGAATGAATTGATAGTCTTGAGATTTCATTGCTCAATCACAGATTCAAGACTCCCTGTGCCAGATGCAGTGTAGTCGCCACAACATATAATTATGCCTCTTCCATCTTTCACAGTAGGCGACTTCACCTTTTACCAACATCACCAACATCTTGTGCCCATAATTTCTGTTGCCTGGAAGTCAGAAGTTACGTCACAAGAGCTTATTGCAACTCTATGATAGCCTGAACAAGGCTCTAATAGAGATGTATCGAAAAATGACCTCCGACGTGCTGCACAAAACACTGGAGCTGCCATCAGGTCACTTGTCACCAGAGACTGATGGGAGCGACAATGGAAAAGGACAAATGTGGTGACTAGAGTTGAGCGACCTTGACCTTTTTAGAGTCGAGCCGGGTTTCGCGAAACCCGACTATCTCAAAAGTCGGGTCGAGTGAAATCGGCCGATTATGACGTAAAGTCGGGATCGACCGAAACACGAAACCCAATGCAAGTCAATGGGGCAGCATAGTCTGCAGTGAGTGGGGGCCAGGAAAACACCTAGAGTGCCCATTTTAATGTCAAAACCATCCATTCTTCTTAATGAAGCTTGTCAAGCGTAATTTACCTTATAATAATTGGAAGGCATTTGAAATTGGGGGTCATTTGGCTAAAGTTGTGGTGGGTAGGGCTGGTTCAAGTAATTAGTGGGCCCAGGACATCTGGACCACGTCACGGCAGTGGAGCAGGGAGAGGTAAGTATTTCAACTTTGCAAGTGCTGTGAACCTGAGCAAGCAGGGGGGGCCCACTCGTTGGCATTGGCACTGGCACAGGGCCCCTCAAAGTACAGCGGTGTGTTTGCACGGCGGGGGCGCCTCCCACCAGCAGCAACACTTTTGCGTACTATGAGAGGCCCTGTGCCAGTGACGTCGCCAACTAGTATTCCTCCCCCCCACCTGATGAAGGAACCTGCACTTTCATCTGCACCTTCCTCTTTGTCCCCGTGTAAGGTGGTATGGTATGCGGGAAGAGCAACCTGACTTTCAGCAGGGTCACAATGTTGTTGTGTAGCGTGCACGGGGAATGTTGCGTTATGGGTCAATGTACCAGCAGACTCATCTATCACTGGCTGGGCAATGGGCAGGATGAGGAGGAAACACAGATATAGGCCCAAAGAATAAAGTTGGCTAAATGCAGTTCAAAATTGGTAACACAGGAATAACCAGGGGGCATTGCAGTGGAGGACAACTGGAATGAGAGGCTGACACAGAGAGTAGGCCCAAATCAGTAAGTAGTCGAAATGCAGTTCAAAATTGGCAACCGTAGTAAACAGGCGGCACAGCTTTGTTCAGTGGAGGAGAACAGCAAGGAGTGGCAGACACCGATAGTAGGCCCCAACCCAACTAGTAGGCAAAATGCAGTCTAACATTAACAACTACTTAACGAGCGCCTGAAAACGGAATTTCAGGACAGGAAACCAGGAGAACAGCAAGGAGTGGCAGACACCGATAGTAGGCCCCAAACCAACTAGTACGCCAAATGCAGTTGTTCCGTTTAACCACAATTTAATGAGAGCCTGAAGATAGAAGTTCAGGAAAGGCAACCTGGAGAACACCTTGGAGTGGAACACACCATCTCTCTACACCCCATACCCAATTTGTAGGCCTAATGCAGTGTAGTTTCCAAGAACTACTAAACGAGAGCCGGAAGATCGAAGCTCAGGAAAGGCAACCTGGAGAACACCTTGGAGTGGAACACACCATCTCTCTACACCCCATACCCAATTTGTAGGCCTAATGCAGTGTAGTTTCCAACAACTACTAAACGAGAGCATGAAGATCGAAGCATTGGCGAGGAAACCTGGGGAACACCTTGGAGTGGAACACACCATCTCTCTACACCCCATACCCAATTTGTAGGCCTAATGCAGTGTAGTTTCCAAGAAAAACTAAACGAGAGCCGGAAGATCGAAGCTCAGGAAAGGCAACCTGGAAAACACCTTGGAGTGGAACACACCATCTCTCTACACCCCATACCCAATTTGTAGGCCTAATGCAGCGTAGTTTCCAACAACTACTAAACGAGAGCATGATGATCGAAGCATTGGCGAGGAAACCTGGGGAACACCTTGGAGTGGAACACACCATCTCTCTACACCCCATACCCAATTTGTAGGCCTAATGCAGCGTAGTTTCCAACAACTACTAAGCGAGAGCTGGAAGATTGAAGCTCAGGAAAGGCAACCTGGGGAACACCTTGGAGTGGAACACACCATCTCTCTACACCCCATACCCAATTTGTAGACCCAATGCAGCGTAGTTTCCAAGAACTACTAAACGAGAGCCGGAAGATCGAAGCTCAGGAAAGGCAACCTGGGGAACACCTTGGAGTGTAACAAACCCTCTCTCTACACCACGGAAGGGCTGATTCTTAGGATGGAAGGCTGTCAGAAAGAAGCAGGGCGCGTCCGAGGGTCATTATATTCTTATTAGGTATATACTCACCCTCGGACGCGCCCTGCTTCTTTATTTGTAATGAATGTTTATTTGCAATGTGGTTTTGACTTACTCTATTTTTTTGGTAAATAATGATTTTATTATTTTCATTGTTTTGCATCTTCTTGGCAATAATATAAAGAAGACGCGACAGGACAACACTCGGTGGATGCCATATATGTGTTTAAAATTGAAAAAACCTTTCAGTTAACTACTTGCAGGAGAAAGTTATTGTAGCTGGTGGCCATTTTTAGTACTGTACCAGATTTTTGTTGTATGTGTTTGTTTTTAATGTTAAAATGTCTGCATTTGATATCTCTCCAGTATTTTCTTTTTTAAAAGCAAAATACTTATTTTTATATTTTCTGATGTTGGTTCCAGGGGTACACGGGCAGCAGTGGTGTGGTCAGTGGAGGCCTAGTGGAAGGAGTGACCGCAGACAGGCATCGAAGGCCTAAAATAATAACACATGGCTGTAGGCAATTCTAAATTGGTTACAGGGGTACACGGGCAGCAGTGCCCTGGTCAGTGTAGTAGTAGTTGAAAGAATGGACCGCAGACAGGCATCGAAGGCCTAAAATAAAAAAATTGGGCTGGCTGTAGGCAATTTTAAATTGGTTCCAGGGGTACACGGGCAGCAGTGGTGTGGTCAGTGGAGGCCTAGTGGAAGGAGTGACCGCAGACAGGCATCGAAGGCCTAAAATAATAACACATGGCTGTAGGCAATTTTAAATTGGTTCCAGGGGTACACGGGCAGCAGTGGTGTGGTCAGTGGAGGCCTAGTGGAAGGAGTGACCACAGACAGGCATCGAAGGCCTAAAATAATAACACATGGCTGTAGGCAATTTTAAATTGGTTCCAGGGGTACACGGGCAGCAGTGCCCTGGTCAGTGTAGTAGTAGTTGAAAGAATGGACCGCAGACAGGCATCGAAGGCCTAAAATAAAAAAATTGGGCTGGCTGTAGGCAATTTTAAATTGGTTCCAGGGGTACACGGGCAGCAGTGGTGTGGTCAGTGGAGGCCTAGTGGAAGGAGTGACCGCAGACAGGCATCGAAGGCCTAAAATAATAACACATGGCTGTAGGCAATTCTAAATTGGTTACAGGGGTACACGGGCAGCAGTGCCCTGGTCAGTGTAGTAGTAGTTGAAAGAATGGACCGCAGACAGGCATCGAAGGCCTAAAATAAAAAAATTGGGCTGGCTGTAGGCAATTTTAAATTGGTTCCAGGGGTACACGGGCAGCAGTGGTGTGGTCAGTGGAGGCCTAGTGGAAGGAGTGACCGCAGACAGGCATCGAAGGCCTAAAATAATAACACATGGCTGTAGGCAATTTTAAATTGGTTCCAGGGGTACACGGGCAGCAGTGGTGTGGTCAGTGGAGGCCTAGTGGAAGGAGTGACCACAGACAGGCATCGAAGGCCTAAAATAATAACACATGGCTGTAGGCAATTTTAAATTGGTTCCAGGGGTACACGGGCAGCAGTGCCCTGGTCAGTGTAGTAGTAGTTGAAAGAATGGACCGCAGACAGGCATCGAAGGCCTAAAATAAAAAAATTGGGCTGGCTGTAGGCAATTTTAAATTGGTTCCAGGGGTACACGGGCAGCAGTGGTGTGGTCAGTGGAGGCCTAGTGGAAGGAGTGACCGCAGACAGGCATCGAAGGCCTAAAATAATAACACATGGCTGTAGGCAATTTTAAATTGGTTCCAGGGGTACACGGGCAGCAGTGCCCTGGTCAGTGTAGTAGTAGTTGAAAGAATGGACCGCAGACAGGCATCGAAGGCCTAAAATAAAAAAATTGGGCTGGCTGTAGGCAATTTTAAATTGGTTCCAGGGGTACAAGGGCAGCAGTGGTGTGGTCAGTGGAGGCCTAGTGGAAGGAGTGACCGCAGACAGGCATCGAAGGCCTAAAATAATAACACATGGCTGTAGGCAATTTTAAATTGGTTCCAGGGGTACACGGGCAGCAGTGGTGTGGTCAGTGGAGGCCTAGTGGAAGGAGTGACCGCAGACAGGCATCGAAGGCCTAAAATAATAACACATGGCTGTAGGCAATTTTAAATTGGTTCCAGGGGTACACGGGCAGCAGTGGTGTGGTCAGTGGAGGCCTAGTGGAAGGAGTGACCGCAGAGAGGCATTGAAGGCCTAAAATAATAACACATGGCTGTAGGCAATTTTAAATTGGTTCCAGGGGTACACGGGCAGCAGTGCCCTGGTCAGTGTAGTAGTAGTTGAAAGAATGGACCGCAGACAGGCATCGAAGGCCTAAAATAAAAAAATTGGGCTGGCTGTAGGCAATTTTAAATTGGTTCCAGGGGTACACGGGCAGCAGTGGTGTGGTCAGTGGAGGCCTAGTGGAAGGACTGACCGCAGACAGGCATCGAAGGCCTAAAATAATAACACATGGCTGTAGGCAATTTTAAATTGGTTCCAGGGGTACACGGGCAGCAGTGGTGTGGTCAGTGGAGGCCTAGTGGAAGGAGTGACCGCAGACAGGCATCGAAGGCCTAAAATAATAACACATGGCTGTAGGCAATTCTAAATTGGTTACAGGGGTACACGGGCAGCAGTGCCCTGGTCAGTGTAGTAGTAGTTGAAAGAATGGACCGCAGACAGGCATCGAAGGCCTAAAATAAAAAAATTGGGCTGGCTGTAGGCAATTTTAAATTGGTTCCAGGGGTACACGGGCAGCAGTGGTGTGGTCAGTGGAGGCCTAGTGGAAGGAGTGACCGCAGACAGGCATCGAAGGCCTAAAATAATAACACATGGCTGTAGGCAATTTTAAATTGGTTCCAGGGGTACACGGGCAGCAGTGCCCTGGTCAGTGTAGTAGTAGTTGAAAGAATGGACCGCAGACAGGCATCGAAGGCCTAAAATAAAAAAATTGGGCTGGCTGTAGGCAATTTTAAATTGGTTCCAGGGGTACACGGGCAGCAGTGGTGTGGTCAGTGGAGGCCTAGTGGAAGGAGTGACCGCAGACAGGCATCGAAGGCCTAAAATAATAACACATGGCTGTAGGCAATTTTAAATTGGTTCCAGGGGTACACGGGCAGCAGTGGTGTGGTCAGTGGAGGCCTAGTGGAAGGAGTGACCGCAGACAGGCATCGAAGGCCTAAAATAATAACACATGGCTGTAGGCAATTTTAAATTGGTTCCAGGGGTACACGGGCAGCAGTGGTGTGGTCAGTGGAGGCCTAGTGGAAGGAGTGACCGCAGACAGGCATCGAAGGCCTAAAATAATAACACATGGCTGTAGGCAATTTTAAATTGGTTCCAGGGGTACACGGGCAGCAGTGCCCTGGTCAGTGTAGTAGTAGTTGAAAGAATGGACCGCAGACAGGCATCGAAGGCCTAAAATAAAAAAATTGGGCTGGCTGTAGGCAATTTTAAATTGGTTCCAGGGGTACACGGGCAGCAGTGGTGTGGTCAGTGGAGGCCTAGTGGAAGGAGTGACCGCAGACAGGCATCGAAGGCCTAAAATAATAACCATGGCTGTAGGCAATTTTAAATTGGTTCCAGGGGTACACGGGCAGCAGTGGTGTGGTCAGTGGAGGCCTAGTGGAAGGAGTGACCGCAGACAGGCATCGAAGGCCTAAAGTAATAACACATGGCTGTAGGCAATTTTAAATTGGTTCCAGGGGTACACGGGCAGCAGTGGTGTGGTCAGTGGAGGCCTAGTGGAAGGAGTGACCGCAGACAGGCATCGAAGGCCTAAAATTATAACACATGGCTGTAGGCAATTTTAAATTGGTTCCAGGGGTACACGGGCAGCAGTGCCCTGGTCAGTGTAGTAGTAGTTGAAAGAATGGACCGCAGACAGGCATCGAAGGCCTAAAATAAAAAAATTGGGCTGGCTGTAGGCAATTTTAAATTGGTTCCAGGGGTACACGGGCAGCAGTGGTGTGGTCAGTGGAGGCCTAGTGGAAGGAGTGACCGCAGACAGGCATCGAAGGCCTAAAATAATAACACATGGCTGTAGGCAATTTTAAATTGGTTCCAGGAGTACACGGGCAGCAGTGGTGTGGTCAGTGGAGGCCTAGTGGAAGGAGTGACCGCAGACAGGCATCGAAGGCCTAAAATAATAACACATGGCTGTAGGCAATTTTAAATTGGTTCCAGGGGTACACGGGCAGCAGTGGTGTGGTCAGTGGAGGCCTAGTGGAAGGAGTGACCGCAGACAGGCATCGAAGGCCTAAAATAATAACACATGGCTGTAGGCAATTCTAAATTGGTTACAGGGGTACACGGGCAGCAGTGGTGTGGTCAGTGGAGGCCTAGTGGAAGGAGTGACCGCAGACAGGCATCGAAGGCCTAAAATAATAACACATGGCTGTAGGCAATTTTAAATTGGTTCCAGGGGTACACGGGCAGCAGTGGTGTGGTCAGTGGAGGCCTAGTGGAAGGAGTGACCACAGACAGGCATCGAAGGCCTAACATAACAAAAATGTCAATACAATGGTATTGTCAGTGGCAGGCATTGAAGGTTGTCAGCGCATAGACTAAACATTGGTGGAGCTGTGAGATAATTTTGCAAGTGGTAGAGCACTGTTTGAGCTGGGGTGGGGGGAAACTGTCTTGTGGCCGGCGGTACAGGCCCAGGGCCCCTCATATTACAACGGTGTGTCTGACGTTGGGTGCGCACCACCACCGCCAGAGACACTTTATTGTACTAGGAGGGACCCAGTGGCAGTGCCGTCGACCAAAAGCGGGCTTACCCACCTCTTCAGACAAACTGCACTCTCACGGGTGCTGTCGCCAAGTGTCGATACCACGGCCCCGTGTGGGGAGTTTGGCCATTTAGTGAGGTGTAAACATGTCGTATGCTGGACAATCAGGTGCAGAAAATTATGAGATTGGAAAAGGCATTCAGAATAGTCCACAGGCAAGACCTTTTCATAGGAAAGCTAGGTGTCAGCCGGGCAAGGTGGGGCAAAAGATTTCGAAATCCAGTTGTGGTTCATTTTAATGAAGGTTAGATCATCTACATTTTGGGTAGCCAGACGAGTCCTTTTTTCTGTTAGTATTGAACCTGCAGCACTGAATACTCTTTCTGATAGGACACTAGCTGCCGGGCAAGCAAGCTCCTGCAATGCATATTCTGCCAATTCTGGCCAGGTGTCTAATTTTGATGCCCAGTAATCAAATGGGAATGACGGTTGAGGGAGAACATCGATAAGGGATGAAAAATAGTTTGTAACCATACTGGACAAATGTTGTCTCCTGTCACTTTGAATTGATGCTGCAGTACCTGTCCTGTCTGCGGTCATAGCAAAATCACTCCACAACCTGGTCAGAAAACCCCTCTGGCCAACGCCACTTCTGATTTCTGCCCCTCTAACTCCTCTGGTCTGCTGGCCCCTGCAGCTCGTGTGAGAACGATCACGGGCGCTGTGTGCAGGGAATGCCAGAAGCAAACGGTCAACAAGAGTTGATTGTTTGGTTGCTAATATTAGTTCCAAGTTCTCATGTGGAATTATATTTTGCAATTTGCCTTTATAGCGAGGATCAAGGAGGCAGGCCAACCAGTAATCGTCATCATTCATCATTTTAGTTATGCGTGTGTCCCTTTTGAGGATACGTAAGGCATAATCCGCCATGTGGGCCAAAGTTCCAGTTCTCAAATCTGCGGTTGTGCTTGGTTGAGGGGCAGTTTCAGGCAAATCAACGTCACTTGTGTCCCTCAAAAAACCAGAACCCGGCCTTGCCGCGCCACCAATTTCCAGTGGCCCCGGAAAAGCTTCCTCATTAAAAATATAATCATCCCCATCATCCTCCTCGTCCTCCTCCTCCTCTTCACCCGCTACCTCGTCCTGTACACTGCCCTGGCCAGACAATGGCTGACTGTCATCAAGGCTTTCCTCTTCCTCAGCTGCAGACGCCTGATCCTTTATGTGCGTCAAACTTTGCATCAGCAGACGCATTAGGGGGATGCTCATGCTTATTATGGCGTTGTCTGCACTAACAAGCCGTGTGCATTCCTCAAAACACTGAAGGACTTGACACATGTCTTGAATCTTCGACCACTGCACACCTGACAACTCCATGTCTGCCATCCTACTGCCTGCCCGTGTATGTGTATCCTCCCACAAAAACATAACAGCCCGCCTCTGTTCACACAGTCTCTGAAGCATGTGCAGTGTTGAGTTCCACCTTGTTGCAACGTCTATGATTAGGCGATGCTGGGGAAGGTTCAAAGAACGCTGATAGGTCTGCATACGGCTGGAGTGTACGGGCGAACGGCGGATATGTGAGCAAAGTCCACGCACTTTGAGGAGCAGGTCGGATAACCCCGGATAACTTTTCAGGAAGCACTGCACCACCAGGTTTAAGGTGTGAGCCAGGCAAGGAATGTGTTTCAGTTGGGAAAGGGAGATGGCAGCCATGAAATTCCTTCCGTTATCACTCACTACCTTGCCTGCCTCAAGATCTACAGTGCCCAGCCACGACTGCGTTTCTTTCTGCAAGAACTCGGACAGAACTTCCACGGTGTGTCTGTTGTCGCCCAAACACTTCATAGCCAATACAGCCTGCTGACGTTTGCCAGTAGCTGCCCCATAATGGGAGACCTGGTGTGCAACAGTGGCAGCTGCGGATGGAGTGGTTGTGCGACTGCGGTCTGTGGACGAGCTCTCGCTTCTGCAGGAGGACGAAGAGGAGGAGGAGGGGGTGCGAACGGCTACAGCCAATTGTTTCCTAGACCGTGGGCTAGGCAGAACTGTCCCAAACTTGCTGTCCCCTGTGGACCCTGCATCCACCACATTTACCCAGTGTGCCGTGATGGACACGTAACGTCCCTGGCCATGCCTACTGGTCCATGCATCTGTTGTCAGGTGCACCTTTGTGCTCACAGATTGCCTGAGTGCATGGACGATGCGCTCTTTAACATGCTGGTGGAGGGCTGGGATGGCTTTTCTGGAAAAAAAGTGTCGACTGGGTAGCTCGTAGCGTGGTACAGCGTAGTCCATCAGGGCTTTGAAAGCTTCGCTTTCAACTAACCGGTAGGGCATCATCTCTAACGAGATTAGTCTAGCTATGTGTGCGTTCAAACCCTGTGTACGCGGATGCGAGGCTAAGTACTTCCTTTTTCTAACCATAGTCTCATGTAGGGTGAGCTGGACTGGAGAGCTGGAGATCGTGGAACTAGCGGGGGTGCCGGTGGACATGGCAGACTGAGAGACGGTGGCAGATGGTATTGTTGCCACCGGTGCCCTAGATGCAGTGTTTCCTACTACGAAACTGGTGATTCCCTGACCCTGACGGCTTTGGCCTGGCAAAGAAACCTGCACAGATACTGCAGGTGGTGCGGAAAATGGTGGCCCTACACTGCCGGAAGGGATGTTGCGTTGCTGACTAGCTTCATTGGCCGAGGGTGCTACAACCTTAAGGGACGTTTGGTAGTTAGTCCAGGCTTGCAAATGCATGGTGGTTAAATGTCTATGCATGCAACTTGTATTGAGACTTTTCAGATTCTGTCCTCTGCTTAAGGTAGTTGAACATTTTTGACAGATGACTTTGCGCTGATCAATTGGATGTTGTTTAAAAAAATGCCAGACTGCACTCTTTCTAGCATCGGATACCTTTTCAGGCATTGCAGACTGAGCTTTAACCGGATGGCCACACTGTCCTCCAACAGGTTTTAGCTTTGCCACGCGTTTTGGGCAAGATACGGGCCCGGCAGATGGAACCTGTTGCGATGTTGATGCCTGCTGCGGCCCCTCCTCCTCCGCTTCAGAACTGCTGCCGCCTGCACCCTGTTCCCCCAATGGCTGCCAATCGGGGTCAAGAACTGGGTCATCTATTACCTCTTCTTGTAGCTCGTGTGCAACTTCGTCTGTGTCACCGTGTCGGTCGGTGGTATAGCGTTCGTGATGGGGCAACATAGTCTCATCAGGGTCTGATTCTTGATCAGCACCCTGCGAGGGCAATGTTGTGGTCTGAGTCAAAGGACCAGCATAGTAGTCTGGCTGTGGCTGTGCATCAGTGCACTCCATGTCAGATTCAACTTGTAATGGGCATGGACTGTTAACTGCTTCACTTTCTAAGCCAGGGACGGTATGTGTAAAGAGCTCCATGGAGTAACCCGTTGTGTCGCCTGCTGCATTCTTCTCTGTTGTTGTTTTTGCTGAAGAGGACAAGGAAGCGACTTGTCCCTGACCGTGAACATCCACTAACGACGCGCTGCTTTGACATTTACCAGTTTCACGAGAGGAGGCAAAAGAGCTAGAGGCTGAGTCAGCAAGATAAGCCAAAACTTGCTCTTGCTGCTCCGGCTTTAAAAGCGGTTTTCCTACTCCCAGAAAAGGGAGCGTTCGAGGCCTTGTGTAGCCAGACGACGAACCTGGCTCCACAGCTCCAGACTTAGGTGCAATATTTTTTTTCCCACGACCAGCTGATGCTCCACCACTACCACTACCCTCATTACCAGCTGACAATGAACGCCCCCGGCCATGACCTCTTCCACCATACTTCCTCATTGTTTTAAAAACGTAAACAAACTAACGGTATTTGTTGCTGTCACACAAATTACACGGTGAGCTATAACTTCAGTATGATTTAGCTACCCCTTTACAGGTGAGTGAGACCACAACGAAAATCAGGCACAATGTTACACACTCTGTTGTTGGTGGCAACAAATGAGAGAGATGCCACACACGCAGGACTGTCACTGAAGCACAAATGTAAATATTAATCTCCCACTGATTTGATTTTTTTTTTTTTTTTCAGGGAGACTTTAGGAAAAAAAAAATAGAATAAAATGATTTTTTCAGGAAGAATTTAGAAACCAAAGAAAATAAAATGATTTTTTCAAGGAGAATTTAGAAAACAAATAAAACAAAAAAAGGCTTTCTATGGCCCACTGAGTGAGAGATGACGCACACAGGAGTCAGGAGTGGCACACAAGCCCAGAGGCCAATATTTATCTCCCACTGATTGATGTAGTGATTTTTTCAGGTAGATTTTGGAACCCAAATCAAGCTAAAAAAAATAATAGGCTTTCTATGGCCCACAATTGGAGAGAGAGAGAGAGAGAGAGAGAGAGATGGCACACCCAGGAGTCAAGACTGGCACACAAGCAGAAAGGGCAATATTAATCTCCCACTGATTTGTTTTTTTTTTTTTTTTTTTCAGGGAGACTTTAGGAAAAAAAAAATAGAATAAAATGATTTTTTCAGGAAGAATTTAGAAACCAAATAAAATAAAATGATTTTTTCAGGGAGAATTTAGAAAACAAATAAAACAAAAAAAGGCTTTCTATGGCCCACTGAGTGAGAGATGACGCACACAGGAGTCAGGAGTGGCACACAAGCCCAGAGGCCAATATTTATCTCCCACTAATTGATGTAGTGATTTTTTCAGGTAGATTTTGGAACCCAAATCAAGCTAAAAAAAATAATAGGCTTTCTATGGCCCACAATTGGAGAGAGAGAGAGAGAGAGATGGCACACCCAGGAGTCAAGACTGGCACACAAGCAGAAAGGGCAATATTAATCTCCCACTGATTTGTTTTTTTTTGTTTTTTTTTTTTCAGGGAGACTTTAGGAAAAAAAAAAAAATAAAATGATTTTTTCAGGAAGAATTTAGAAACCAAATAAAATAAAATGATTTTTTCAGGGAGAATTTAGAAAACAAATAAAACAAAAAAAGGCTTTCTATGGCCCACTGAGTGAGAGATGACGCACACAGGAGTCAGGAGTGGCACACAAGCCCAGAGGCCAATATTTATCTCCCACTGATTGATGTAGTGATTTTTTCAGGTAGATTTTGGAACCCAAATCAAGCTAAAAAAATAATAGGCTTTCTATGGCCCACAATTGGAGAGAGAGAGAGAGATGGCACACCCAGGAGTCAAGACTGGCACACAAGCAGAAAGGGCAATATTAATCTCCCACTGATTTGTTTTTTTTGTTTTTTTTTTCAGGGAGACTTTAGGAAAAAAAAAATAGAATAAAATGATTTTTTCAGGAAGAATTTAGAAACCAAATAAAATAAAATGATTTTTTCAGGGAGAATTTAGAAAACAAATAAAACAAAAAAAGGCTTTCTATGGCCCACTGAGTGAGAGATGACGCACACAGGAGTCAGGAGTGGCACACAAGCCCAGAGGCCAATATTTATCTCCCACTTTTTTTTTTTGGTTCCAGGGAAAATTTATAAACCCAATAAAAAAAATAATAAATAGGCTTTCTATGGCCCACTATCTGAGAGACAGAGAGAGATGGCACGCTTAGGACTGGCACACAAGCCCAAAGGCCAATATTAATCTCCCTTTTTTTTTGTAAGGGAGAATTTATAAAACAAAAAAAAAAAAAATAAATAGGCTTTCTATGGCCCACTATTTGTGAGAGAGATGGCACGCTCAGGACTGGCACACAAGCCCAGAGGCCAATATTAATCTCCCACTTTTTTTTTTTTTCCAGGGAAAATTTATAAACCCAATAAAAAAAATAAAAAATAAATAGGCTTTCTATGGCCCACTATCTGAGAGCGAGAGATGGCACGCTTAGGACTGGCACACAAGCCCAAAGGCCAATATTAATCTCCCACTGATTGATTTATTGATTTTTTCAGGTAGAATTTAGAACCCAAATAAAGCAAAAAAAAAAAAAAAATGGGCTTTCTATGGCCCACTGAGTGAGTGATGATGCACACAGGAGTCAGGAGTGGCACACAAGCCCTGAGGCCAATATTTTTCTCCCACTGATTGATGTAGTGATTTTTTCAGGTAGATTTTAGAACCAAAATCAAGCAAAAAAATAAATAGGCTTTCTATGGCCCACTGAGTGAGTGATGATGCACACAGGAGTCAAGAGTGGCACACAAGCCCTGAGGCCAATATTTTTCTCCCACTGATTGATGTAGTGATTTTTTCAGGTAGATTTTAGAACCAAAATCAAGCAAAAAAATAAATAGGCTTTCTATGGCCCACTGAGTGAGTGATGATGCACACAGGAGTCAAGAGTGGCACACAAGCCCTGAGGCCAATATTTTTCTCCCACTGATTGATGTAGTGATTTTTTCAGGTAGATTTTAGAACCAAAATCAAGCAAAAAAATAAATAGGCTTTCTATGGCCCACTGAGTGAGTGATGATGCACACAGGAGTCAAGAGTGGCACACAAGCCCTGAGGCCAATATTTTTCTCCCACTGATTGATGTAGTGATTTTTTCAGGTAGATTTTATAACCCAAATCAAGCAAAAAAATAAATAGGCTTTCTATGGCCCACTGAGTGAGAGATGACACAGACAGGGATGGCACTCTAGCAGAAATGTCAATCTTAATCTCCCACAAAAAAAAAAAAAAAAACAGGGAGTGTCCTTCAATTACTATCTCCCTGCAGTAATCTCAGCCAGGTATGGCAGGCAGCAATAAGGAGTGGACTGATGCATAAATTAAATAAAAAGTGTATACAAACCAAAAAGATAGCTGTGCAGAAAGGAAGGAACAAGAGGATTTGTGCTTTGAAAAAAGCAGTTGGTTTGCACAGCGGCGTACACACAGCAATGCAGCTATCAGGGAGCCTTCTAGGGCAGCCCAATGAGCTACAGCGCTGAGGGGGAAAAAAAAAAAATGTAGCTTCCACTGTCCCTGCACACCGAAGGTGGTGTTGGGCAGTGGAAATCACTACAGCACAAGCGGTTTGGTGGTTAATGGACCCTGCCTAACGCTATCCCTGCTTCTGACGAAGCGGCAGCAACCTCTCCCTAAGCTCAGATCAGCAGCAGTAACATGGCGGTCGGCGGGAACGCCCCTTTATAGCCCCTGTGACGCCGCAGACAGCAAGCCAATCACTGCAATGCCCTTCTCTAAGATGGTGGGGACCAGGACCTATGTCATCACGCTGCCCACACTCTGCATTTACCTTCATTGGCTGAGAAATGGCGCTTTTCGCGTCATTGAAACGCGACTTTGGCGCGAAAGTCGCGTACCGCATGGCCGACCCCGCACAGGGGTCGGATCGGGTTTCATGAAACCCGACTTTGCCAAAAGTCGGCGACTTTTGAAAATGAACGACCCGTTTCGCTCAACCCTAGTGGTGACAATGAGACAGGGGAAGGGCAAATAACTTTAAGTGCCCCTGCAGCAGTGCAATGAAAAAAAGGCTGGAGTAGAGCTTTAAGCAGAATAGCACGCCATTTTTATTTTATATAAACAGATCTTGCTACATCTTCCCTACTTTTTTTTATAGAACTAAACATTAAATAAATCCATCATTCACTTATCAACATCATTGAATGCTTTTAAAGGGAACCTGTCACCCCGAAAATCGCGGGTGAGGTAAGCCCACCAGCATCAGGGGCTTATCTACAGCATTCTTTAATGCTGTAGATAAGCCCCCGATGTTACCTGAAAGAGGAGAAGAAGACGTTAGATTATACTCACCCAGGGGCGGTCCCGCTGCTGGTCCGGTCGGATGAGTGTCTCTGGTCTGCTCCGGCGCCTCCCATCTTTATTCCATGATGTCCTCTTCTGATCTTCAGCCACGGCTCCGGCGCAGGCGTACTTTGTCTGCCCTGTTGAGGGCAGAGCAAAGTACTGCAGTGCGCAGGCGCCGGGCCTTTCTGACCTTTCCGGCACCTGCGCACTGCAGTACTTTGTTCTGCCCTCAACAGGGCAGACAAAGTACACCTGTGCCGGAGCCGTGGCTGAAGATCAGAAGAGGACGTCTTGGAATGAAGATAGGAGATGCCGCAGCGGACCAGAGACGCCCATCCGACCAGACCAGCAGCGGGACCGCCCCTGGGTGAGTATAATCTAACGTCTTTTTCTCCTCTTTCAGGTAACATCGGGGGCTTATCTACAGCATTACAGAATGCTGTAGATAAGCCCCTGATGCCGGTGGGCTTACCTCACCCGCGATTTTTTGGGTGACAGTTTCCCTTTAAGTCCTCCTTAGCTGAGATTAATTGTAACACAACTGATTTTGACTAATATTATGCCATAAGATAAAACATGGGAAGGTGTAAAATGCCAAAGAAAACATCTTTACTGTATAAATATGAAAGCAAAGCAGATCAACCAAAAAGCCAATGAAGTAAATAACCAGCTAACTGTAAAAAGTGTCAACAAAAACATACCTTAATGTGTACAAAATTTTACCATCATTCCATATTCGTAGAAGTTGATTTGGAGTTGTAATCCAATGAGCCTCTGCAGTTTTTGAGTTACGAAAAATAGTGTCCGGGATCCAAATTAATCCAACCATATTGCTGTTTAGCGTTAAAATCTTCATGGTGCTATTGAACCTGAGACGATTGTCAGTCCATGTTTGAGCAAAAAATATGTCTATTTGGTATTCCTATAAATAAAAAAAACTGTGGGTTAAATTATTATTTTACATAGAGAGCTTTAATTTTTATCGTTTGTTTCAACGAAAATGTCAGGCTTGTTTCACACTGTTTCTCTCGTCACTGTCAGTTATATGAGCTCAGAAGATATGCATCTGAAATGATGCACAGCCTGGATGGATGCCGAGACATCAATCCACCATAGGGACCCACAAAGAAACGCGTAATGCATAGTATACATTTATTTTTAGTTTTCAGTAGCCGTCTGTATAAGGCCTGGTTTACACATTCAGTATTTGGTTAGTCTTTCACATCAGTATGTGTAAACTGAAATCAGGAGTGGAACAGTCAGAGGAAAAGTATAATAGACACACGTCACCACTTCTGTATTTATCACCCACTCCTGGTTTTGATTGACAAATACTGATGTTAAAGGGACACTGTCACCTGAATTTGGAGGGAACAATCTTCAGCCATGGAGGCGGGGTTTTGGGATTTTTGATTCACTCTTTCCTTACCAGCTGGCTGCATGCTGGCTGCAATATTGGATTGAAGTTCATTCTCTGTCCTCCATAGTACATGCCTGCACAAGGGAAGATTGCCTTGTGCAGGCGTGTACTATGGAGGACAGAGAATGAACTTCAATCCAATATTGCAGCCAGCGGGTAAGGAAAGGGTGAATCAAACACCCAAAAACCCCGCCTCCATGGCTGAAGATTGTTCCCTCCAAATTCAGGTGACAGTGTCCCTTTAAAACCTCACCAAATACTCAACATGTGCATGTGGCCTTATACAAACAATATGCAGGCACACTCCTGCCAGAGAGAGGTCAGAAGAACACATTTTAGGCCACTGTTTGGTGAATCGACACATATGAGGATCTAACACTATATATTGGGAGCTCTTCTGACATAACAGTAGGCTAGTTGTATAGATGCAACGTGAACGAAGCCAGCAAGGTTATATTTTTTAAATTATCTGTATGCAGCAGCTTATTTCGTTAGGGGACTTATTAATATTTGGCTCTAGGACTATACAAGTTTTTAATTATTCCACTTTTAATTCCAAATATTGCAACATTTTGGTTGTTCCATTGATCTCTATATTCTCTATGCTCTGTACATTATCAAACACTTTAGTACTATAATGACAAAAGCTAGAGAAAAATAGGTTTCCATCTTTTTTTCAGCTGCTACCCGATCATGCAGGAAATGATCAAATCAAAGAGAAGGCTAGATTTCCACGATGACCTTTTAGTGTGTTTTTATGTTGCGTATTTTCACTGTCAAAAAACGCAGCATTTTAAAGTTCCAACAAAGTAGATGGGCTTTACAGAACTCTCACACACTGTGCTTTTTTTTTTTTAATTCAGCATAAATTGACCTGTGGTGCGCGTTTCAAATCTGCAGTATGTCAATATCTCTTATGGGTATGTTGATCTTTCTGTGCGGATGTTCCCCATAGACTTCCATTAGATGCAGAAAATCAGCATATAGAAAACACATATGCATTTTTAGTGCATTTCCACAGTGGAAATGCATCAAAAATGCAAATGATGCATACCCAAGTATTTCAATTAAGTTTGTCAAATCCAAATACCAGTAAGCATCAAAAAGAAAGCAGCCGTATTTAAAGGATGACACACCAATAAGGGTATGTTTCCACGTTCCATATATGCAGCACTTTGGACGCAGCTCCACCCAAATCGCTGCCGGCTTTTGTACGCGCAGTGATTCCATATGTGTTCACTGCACCATGTGGAATCACCGCATCCTATACATTGGACTGTCATATTTATCTCGTGGAAACTGAGCGTCTCCGCAAGATAAATTGAAATGCTGCAGTCTATAAAGACGCGCCACATAGTGGAGAAGGGATTTCATAAAATCCCCTCCACTATGCTGTAACAACTGGCCGCTGCGGATTGGAAGCTGCAGCTGTATGCAGCGTCCAATCCACAGCAAATACTAAACAAGGAAACATGCACTAAGAGACAAACAACACAGGGTTGAAAAATGTGATAAAAAACATGTGAAAAAAACATAAAAAAATGCAAGAAACCTTTAAGGCCGGCGTCACACTAGCGAGTTTTACGGACGTCTGAGTGCAGAAAAAACGTCCGTAAAGCTCGCAAAACAAACGTCCCAATTATTCTCTATGCCCCTGCTCCTATCTGCCGTATTTTACTGATCAGTATTATACGGCTTTCTACGGCCGTAGAAAATCGCAGCATGCTGCGTTTGTCACCGTATTGCGCAAATAAAATGCCAATGAAAGTCTATGGAAGCCCCAAAAATACGGATTACACACGGACCAGCAGTGTGACTTGCGAGAAATACGCAGCGCTGTTAGAGAGAAAAGCCGGTAATTCAGTGCGGTGTACAGTAAAATCACTCTGACAGCTTCCAGTAGAATAGGTAGAATAAATGTGTACACATAGAATACATATATATATATATATATATATATATATATATATGTCAGTGAGACACATATATGTATATATATATTAATATTTCATCCAGCGCGATATAGCAGAAAGCCGGTAATTCAATTACCGGCTTTTGCTATCTCCTTCCTAAACCCGACATGATATGAGACCTGGTTTACATACAGTAAACCATCTCATATCACCATTTTTTTTGCATATGGAATGCACTAAAGATGCATATGCCTTTATTACCTGTTTATTACATATCTAATGCAATTCCAAAGAGAAAATCAGCACATAAGACTCAGCGTACTTATAAGAGAAATTGACATGTTTGCATAAAATAAAGCACAGTGTGCATGAGATCTCTATAATTTACATTTACTTTGCTGGAACTGTAAGATACTGCATTTTTTGGGTAATAAAAATACCTTTGCTGGTTGTCCTCATATGAACTCGAGCCTGGGAGCTTTCTAGGAAAGTTCCCACGATCTAGGGACAACCAGCAGAGGGCGCCTCACCGCAAATGAAGGTAAATATAGGTCATTGACCTACTTTACCTTCATTCTCCGGGGTTTTGCAGCAAGAAGAAGCGCTGCATTAGCAGAACTCCTTGCTGCAAATTTTTTTAACCCCTTCAGATGGATTTACATCGTGGGACTTTACAGATCTTCGGAAGGTATGTATATTGTTGGTTTATTATTTTGACTTTGTTACAGATCGAGGGTCTTCAGTGAGTGGATTGAGCGTAGAATAAATTATTACAACAACCTTTGTGATTTTTTCATTAAAATAATTTTTAATAATGTGTGTGTGTTTTTTAACCCTTTACTAGTATTGGATTAATAATGGATAGGTGTCATAATTGACGCCTCTCCATTATTAATTTGGCTTAATGTCACCTTACAATAGCAAGGTGGCATTAACCCTTCATTACCCCATATCCCACCACTTCACGGGAATGGGAATATAGTGGCCAAGTGCCAGAATAGGCACATCTTCCAGATGTGCCTTTTCTGGGGTAGCTGGGGGCAGGTGTTTTTAGCCAGGGGGGGGCAATAACCATGGACCCTCTCCAGGCTATTAATATCTGCCCTCAGTCACTGGCTTTACTACTCTGGCGGAGAAAATTGCGTGGGAGCCACGTCAATTTTTTCCGCCATTTAACCCTTTAATTTAATGGCTAGAACGGCCAAATTTTGCATATACACACTACTAACATTAGTAGTGTGGAATATGCAAAAAAAATGGTGATATGAGATGGTTTACTGTATGTAAACCATGTCTCATATCATGTCGGGTTTAGGAAGGAGATAGCAAAAGCCGGCAATTGAATTACCGGCTTTAAAGCTATCTAGCGCTGTATGAAGTAATAATATATATACATGTGTGTACTGACATATATATATATATATATATATATATATATATATAGACAGTATATATGGTTTTTTTTTCACATGGATGCCTTGTATAGCCGTATGTCGGTTTTGCAAGCCTGCGAGAAAAACACGTAGTACAGATGCCATACGGATTACATACGGAGGATGCCATGCGCAAAAAACGCTGACACACCCTGCCTATGGAGGAGCTACGGACCACTATTTTGGGCACTTTTCAGCATATTACGGCCGTATTATACGGACCGTATTATGTTACGCTGAGTGTGACTCCAGCCTTAATAATAGATGCAGAAATTCTGCAATATCAAAAACGCATCAAAAGTTCATTGTGGGAATGTAGCCTTAAGGTTAAGTTGCCATGATGAGTTTTTGGTGAATTTTTGATGCAGCATATTTTTATTACCCAAAAAATGCAGTATCTTACAGTTCCAGCAAAGTAAATGTAAATTATAGAGATCTCATGCACACTGTGCTTTATTTTATGCAAACATGTCAATTTCTCTTATAAGTACGCTGAGTTTTATGTGCTGATTTTCTCTTTGGAATTGCATTAGATATGTAATAAACAGGTAATAAAGGCATATGCATCTTTAGTGCATTCCTGGTGCAGAAAAGCTCTAAACCTGCATGTAATCAGCACATTACCATATCAACAAAGTTTTAACAAAGATAGGAAGTAGGGTTGAGCGAAACGGATCGGACAAATTCAAAAATCGCCGACTTTCGGCTAAGTCGGGTTTCATGAAACCCGACCCGATCCTAGTGTGGGATCGGCCATGAGGTCGGCAATCTTTGCGCCAAAGTCGCATTTCGTATGACACATTCAGCGCTATTTTTCAGCCAATGAAGGTGGACGCAGAGTGTGGGCAGCGTGATGACATAGGTCTCGGTCCCCACCATCTTAGAGAAGGGCATGACAGTGATTGGCTTGATTTCTGCAGCATCACAATGGCTATAAAGGGGCGTGCACACCGACCGCCATCTTACTTCTGCCGATCGTAGCATAGGGAGAGGTTGCCACAGCTTCATCAGAAGAAGGGATATAGTTAGGGAGGGAAGATTAAGCCCCGAAACTGCTTGTGCTGTAGCGAATTCCACTGTCCAACACCACCATTTGTTTGCAGGGACAGTGGAGGCTATATTTTTTGTGCATCAGCTCTCTAGTTTATTAGGCTGCCTTATAAGGCTCCCTGATAGCTGCATTGCTGTTTGCATGCCGCTGTGCAAACCAACTGCTTTTTTAAAAGCAAAACTCCTGTTGCTCCTTTCTGCACAGTTATCTTGTTTATTTGTCCACACTTTTGTGTGCAGCAGTCCTTTTTATTGCTGCAATTCTTGTCCTGAGATCATTATAGGGAGATTGAAATTGTACTACAGTCCTTGTATTTTTTCATGTATCTTCCAGCCACTTTCGGTCACTTACATTTTGTTGTTTTATGCACAGGGCCTGAGGTTTAGTTTAGTCTCCCCCCAAAAAAAGTGAGATTCAAATTATCACAAAGTGGATATACTGCAGTCCTGTTAGTTTGTGGTATATCAGCCAGCCACTTTCAGCACTTACATTGTGTTGTTTTTTGCACAGGGCCTGATTTTTCGTTCAGTCTCCCAAAAAAAGGGAGATTTAAAATCTCAACACGTTTATATACACCTTCTACCTTGTTTTACAGTACCATATAATGGTTGTTATTTTGGTTAGATTTTCCAAAAAATGAGGAAGTCAGGTGGAAGAGGCTGTGGGCGGTGGGTGCGAGCTGGTACTGATGGTGGTGCATCTGGTGGTAGTGGCAAAAGCACAATAGCACCTAAGGCTGGAGGTGTTGAGCCAGCGTCATCGTCTAGCTACACAAGGCCTCGAAGGCTTCCTTATCTGGGGGTAGGAAAATGGCTTTTAAAGCCAGAAAGGAAGGAAATAGATTTGGCTTTCCTTGCTGACTCAGCCTCTAGCTCCTTCCCCTCCTCTTCAGAAAGTTTCAAATATAAAAGCAGCGAGTCGTCAGTGGATGCTCCCGGTCAGGAACAAGATGTTTCCTTGTGTCCTTCACCCAAACCAAAAGTGAAGGATGCGTCTGGCGACACTACAGGTTACTCCATGGCGCTCTTTACACATACCGTGCCTGGGTTAGAACGGGAAAATTGTTAACTGCCCATTACAAGATGAATCGGACATGGAGTGCACTGATGCACAGCCACAGCTAGGTTATAATGCCGTTCCATTGACTCAGATCACTAAATTGCCCTCGCAGTGTACTGAGCCAGAATCTGGCCCTGATGAGACTATGGTGCCCCGTCCCGAACGCTATTGCACGGTGACACAGAGGAAGGTGCACATGACATTGAAGAGGAGGTGATAGATGACCCAGTTGTTGACCCAGATTGGCAGCCATTGGTGGAAGAGGGTGCCACTGCCAGTAGCTCAGAAGCGGAGGAGGATGATCCGCCGCAGCCATCTACATCGCAACAGCTGTCTTCTGGCAGGCCCGTTAGGCCAAAAATGTTTGTCAAAAACAAAAACAGTTTTAGGACAGCGTGGCCATCCGTGAAAGTAGCACAGAGTGCAATGCCTGAAAACGTATTCCATAGTAGGAAAAGTGCAGTGTGGCAATTTTTTAACCAAGATCCGAATGATCAGTCAAAAGTTATCTGTAAGAAATGCTCAAAGACCTTTAGCAGAGGGAAGAATCTTCAAAATTTAAATACAACGTGCATGCTTAGACATTTAACCAGCATGCACTTGCAAGCCTGGACTAACTACCAAACGTCCCGTACCATTGGTACACATGCTCAGAATGAAGGTAGTCAGCAATGCTACATTGCTTCCCTCACTGTGAGCCCACCGGTTAGGACACCACCAGCAGCAAATGTGGAGGAATCGTCGCAAGGCCAAAGCAGTCAGGGAATCACAAGGTTATTGGTAGGAAACACTATATGTAGGCCAACATCGAGAATACCATCACCAACCCTCTCTCAATCCGCCATGTCCACCACCACCACCGCTAGTTCCACCATATGCACCTCTCCAGTCCAGCTTACCCTACAAGAGACTCTCATTAGGAAAAGATAGTACTCATCCTCTCATCCACGTTCACAGGGTTTGAATGTCCACATTGCTAGACTAATCTCGTTAGAGATGATGCCCTACTGGTTGGTTGAATGTGAAGCTTTCAAATCCCTGATGGCCTACGCAGTACCATGCTATGACCTATCCAGTTGACACTTCTTTGCGAGAAAAGCCATCCCAGCCCTCCACCAGCATGTCACAGACCGCATTGTCCATGTACTGAGGCAATCAGTCAGTAGAAAGGTGCACCTCACAACAGATGCATGGACCAGTAGGCATGGCCAGGGACTTAACGTGTCCATCACGGCACACTGGGTTAATGTGGTGGATGCAGGGTCCACAGGGGACAGCCATAGTGGGACAGTTCTGCCTAGCCAACGGTCTAGGAAACAGTTGGCTGTAGGCGTTCGCCACCCCTCCTCCTCCTCCAGAAGAGAAAGCTCGTCCACAGAGGGCAGTCGCACGACCACTCCATCCGCAGCTGCCAGTGTTGCACACGAGGTATCCCATTATCGAACAGCTAGTGGTAAGCGTCAGCAGGCTGTGTTAGAAATTAAGTGTTTTGGCGACAACAGACACACCGCGGAAGTACTGGCCGAGTACTGGCAGCAAAAAACTCAATCATGGCTGCACAGTGTACATCTTGAGGCAGGCAAGGTAGTCAGTGATAACGGAAGGAATTTTATGGCTGCCATAGCCCTTTCAGAACTTAAACACATACCTTGCCTGGCAAACACCTTGAACCTGGTGGTGCAGTGCTTCCTCAAAAATTATCCGGAGTTACCATCCCTGCTCCTGAAGGTGCGAAGACTTTGCTCGCACATCCGCCGGTTGCCGTACACTCCAGCCGTATGCTGAACCATCAGCGATCGCTGAATGTTCCCCAGTACACGGGCAGGCAGTTGGATGGCAGACATGGAGTTGTCTGGTGTGCAGTGTTCAAAGCTCCAATACCTCTGTCAAGTCCTTCAGTCTTTTGGGGAATGCACATGGCTGGTAAGTGCAGATGACACCATCATAAGCATGAGCATCCAACTAATGCTTCTGCTGATGCAAAGTTTGACGCACATTAAGGGGCTGGCGTCTGCAGCCGAGGAGGAGGGAAGCCTTGATGACAGTCAGCCATTGTCTGGTCAGGGAACTCTCCTGGAAGAGGTGGCGGATGAAGAGGAGGAGGAGGCAGATGATGGGGATGAATATTTATGGGAGGAGGATGCTTCTCAGGGGGCAATAGAAACTGGTGGCGTTGCAAGGTCAAGTACAGGGTTTTTGCGGGACACAAGTGATGTTGATTTGCAAGAAAGTACTCCTCAACACAGCACAAGCAGTGTATTGACACCAGGAACATTGGTCCACATGGCTGAGTATGCCTTGCGTATCCTAAAAAGGGACCCCTGCATTATCAAAATGATGACTGATGACGATTACTGGTTGGCCTGTCTCCTGGATCCACGATATAAAGGAAAATTACGAAATATCATGCCACATGAGAACCTTGAGCAAATTTTGGCTACCAAACAAGCAACTCTTGCAGACCATTTGGTTCAGGCATTCCCAGCACACAGTGGCAGTGATGGTTCTCAGATGAGCCATAGGGGGCAACATGGCAGAGGTGTTAGAGGTGCACAAATCCGAAGTGGCGTTGGACAGAGGGGTTTTATGACCAGGTTGTGGAGTGATTTTGCAATGACCGCTGACACGACAGGTACTGTTGCATCGATTCAAAGTGACAAGAGACAGCATTTGTCCAGTATGGTTATGAACTACTTTTCCTCCCTTATCGATGTTCTCTCTCACAGGTCATTCCCCTTTGATTACTGGGCATCTAAAATAGATACCTGGCCTGAATTGGCAGAATATGCATTACAGGAGCTCACTTGCCCTGCTTCTAGTGTGCTATCAGAAAGAGTCTTCAGTGCTGCTGGTTTAATACTGACCGAAAAAAGGACACGTCTGGCTACCCAGAATGTTGATGATCTAATCTTCATTAAAATGAACCAATCATGGATTTCAAATTATTTTGCCCCACCTTCTCCTGCTGACACGTAGCTTGCCTGAAAAATGTCTTGCTTTTGGCCTCCTCTTACTGACTTCTCCAATTCGCCATTTGCAGCTGCTGAATGTCCACCATAGGCCATTTTTATACCTCCTTAAATGGGCTGACTCCCCCCACAGGGCTGTGATCACCACCTGACGCAAGCACCCGTGCGAGTGCCATTTGTCTGGACAGGTCTTGGCGACGGCACTGGCACAGGGTCCCTCATAGTACAATGAAGTGTCTCTGATGGTAGTGGTGGTGCACAACCAACGTCAGACACACCGTCGTAATATGAGGGGCCCTGTGACAGTACCGCCACCCACGAGAGAGTGTTCCCCCCCAGCTCGAACAGTGCTCTACCACTTGCAATACTTACTTCTCCCTGCTCCACCACTGTGTAGTCTGTGCTGTTAAATCCTTCAATGGCACTGCCAATACAAATTTGTTGAAATGATAGATGATAGTTAAAATATACAGGGGCCCTGGCCTCCATTTAGACCAGTTAATACGTTCTGCCTACTACCACTGTCTGCTACTCAGAAGAGAAGCCCACCCAGTACCTAGCTATGCCGCCTACTTTTTTATTGTGGGCCTACAAACTGTGTCTGCGCCACTCACTACAGTTGTCCTCCACTGAACAAAGCTATGCTGCCTGTTTAGTCCTGTTACCAATTTTGAACTGCATTTAGCCTACTTTTATATTTTGGTGCCTACTAACTGTGTCTGCGCCACTCATTACAATTGTCCTCCACTGAACAAAGCAATGCCGCCTGTTTATTCCTGTTACCAATTTTGAACTGTATTTATCCTACTTTTTTATTGTGGGCCTACAAACTGTGTCTGCACCACTCATTACAATTGTCCTCCACTGAACAAAGCTATGCTGCCTGTTTAGTCCTGTTACCAATTTTGAACTGCATTTAGCCTACTTTTTTATTGTGGGCCTACAAACTGGGTTTGCGCCACTCATTACAGTTGTCCTCCACTGAACAAAGCTATGCCACCTGTTTAGTCCTGTTACCAATTTTGAACTGCATTTAGCCTACTTTTTTGTTTTGGGCCTACTAACTGTGTCTGCACCACTCATTACAGTTGTCCTCCACTGAACAAAGCAATGCCGCCTGTTTAGTCCTGTTACCAATTTTGAACTGCATTTAGCCTACTTTATTATTTGGGCCTATATCTGTGTTTCCTCCTCATCTTGCCCATTGCCCAGCCACAGCTAGATGAGTCTGCTGGTACATTTACCCAGACCACTACATTCCCCTTGCACTCTACACAGCCAGAATCTGACCCTGCTGAAAGTCAGGTTCCCCTTCCCGCATACTATACCACCTTAGGCTACGTTCACACTAGCGTTGTGCGCCGCTGCATCGGCGACGCAACGCATAACGCACGCAAAAACGCGGCAAAATGCACGCAAAAACGCTGCGTTTTGCGACGCATGCGTCGGTTTTTGCCGAAATTTGGACGCAAGAAAAATGCAACTTGTTGCGTTTTCTTGGTCCGACACTAGCGGCAAAAAAGACGCATGCGTCGCACAACGCAACAAAAAAAAACGCATGCGTCCCCCATGTTAAATATAGGGGCGCATGACGCATGCGTCGCTGCTGCGTCGCCCGACGCAAACACGACGCAAAACGGGAAACGCTAGTGTGAACATAGCCTTACAAGGTGACAAAGAGGAAGGTGCAGATGAAAGTGCAGGTTCCTTCATCAGGTGGGGGGGGCATACTCGTTGGCGACGTCACTGGCGCAATGCCCCTCATAGTATGCAAAAGTGTCTCTGGCAGTGGGAGGCGCCACCCGCCGTACTATGAGGGGTCCTGTGCCAGTGCCAAGTGCCGAGTGGGTCCCCGCTTGATCAGGATCACAGCACTTGCAAAGGTGAAATACTTACCTCTCCTTAAAATGGGCACTGTAGGTGTATTCCTGTCCTCCACTCACTGCCGGCTTTGAATCCCCATTGACTTGCATTAGGTTTCAAGTTTCGGTCGGCCCCCGACTTTTCGAAATAATCGTCCGATTTCACCCGACCCAACTTTTGACAAAGTCGGGCTTCGCGAAACCCGACTCAATCCTAAAAAAGCAAAAGTCGCTCAACTCTACTAGGAAGTATAAAAAATACAGCTTTATTTTCATTATAACATACCACAGACCAGAACTGCAGTGTCAAAAATGTGAGAAAAACAATTTTTTTTATATTTTTTTCCAGAATTTACCTGGACTTTTAGATGTTTTTATATCGGTGATTTTTGGCTGTCTTTTGTACCTAATAAAGGTTTTGATTATCCAAGGTGCATTAGCAGCTATCGGATCATCTATATACATCGATATAAAAAACTTGAACAAAAAATTATATTAGTTAAATAAATAGCGTATCTTTATGTAGCGTTTGTACAACTTTTGCAAAGCCTGCAGAGATACGCAAACGTCACAATTTAACAGTGGCAATAATTTTCCTTAATCTGCTGTTGGTGTGTGTTTTAAAGGTGATATAAAAAAACAAATTTTTAATTGGTTAAATAAATAGCGTATCTTTATCTAGCTGTTGTGCGACTGGCACCAAAGCCTGCAGATATATGCAAAAGTCACAAGTTACTAGTGGCAATAATTTTCCTTAATCTACTGCTGGCATGTGTCATAAAGGCTATATAAAAAAAATAATGTTCTGTTTTTTTAAATAAATAGCGCTTCTTTGTTTAGCAGTTGTGCAACTGGTGCACAGCCAGCAGAGATAAGAAAATATCACAATTTACCAATTTTCCTTACTCTGCTTTTGGCATGTGTCCTAAAGGTGATATAAAAAAATTTGAATTTTCTATTGGTTAAATAAACAGCATACCTTTATCTAGCAGTTGTGTGACTGGCGCAAAGCCTGAGAGATATGCAAACATCACAATATTCAGCTTTCCCACTGACTTGCATTGGATTTGTTATTCGGTATGAATACACGGATATTATAAATTATTCATGCCGATTTTCCCAAATCCGAATATTTCACTATTCGCTCATCACTATTTGTAAGCCAAAACCAGAAGTGAGTTAAACTTCTCTGATTAATCCACTCTGGAATTTGGCTTACAAATACTGATGTAAATTACTGACCAAATACTATACTTGAAAACGTGGCCTTAGGCTATGTGCACACTTTGCAGATTTTGATGCAGATCCGCAGCATTTTTGGACTCGCAGAATGGCATCAAATCCACAGTGTAGTGCACAAGCAATGTTAGTCAATGTGAAATTGACATTTGGGGTGCACATGTCAATTCATTTTGCAGATCTCCAGCGTTTCTGCACCCATTGCCTTCGAATGTGTCAGGCGAATCCGCAGCAAAACCACATATTTAAAAAAAGTTCTGTGGATTTGCTGCGGATGTGCCTGCAAGAAACGCTGCAGACTGGGAGATGGAAGAGTGTGTGGGCGGAGTGTGGGTGGAGACTATGTATGTGGGCAGAGACTGTGTTTGTGTAAAGAAGATGTGTGCAGCCGTGTGCGGGTGTTTGTGTGCATCTGTGTGTATGCGGGGGTGTGCAGGGCTGTGTGTGCGGGGCTTTGTGTGTCTCTGTGTGTGTGTGCGCATGGGTGTGCAGGGCTGTGTGGGGCTGTGTGTGTGCGGGGCTGTATGTGTTTGTGTGGGGACTACAGTAGTGGTCCCATCATCCGGCTACTGCGTTCAAATTTAAAAAAACACATAAGGTACATACATATAGACATACAGTGCATACAACATACAATACACACTAACCAATCACCTAGTCCCTTAAAGCCCTTGATCACCTGTAAAAAAATTAAAATAATAAACCAACAATATACTCCCTGATCCGATGTAATCCATGTAATAATGAGTGTCCCACGACAATCTCCCATGTAGAGCTGTCACATTGGCAGATGCAACCGCTCTCCAGGTGCTCCGGTGATACAGTGATGGCAGGTAATCCTCCACACTGTATCCCTCCACCATGAGTACAGTATAGTTCATACTGTCACTTGCAGCAACACTGCATGGGAAAATTCTCACACAGCAATGCCGTAAAGTGAGAGCCTGAACTCAGGTAATCTCTTCAGTGATGCACTGCAAGAGCCATTGTCTCCTTTCAGTATGTCACTGGAGGCCTATAGAGCTGTCACATCTCCTGATGTGACAGTCCTATAGGGGAGATCGTCATGGGACAGTCATTATTATATGGACTGCGTCGGAACCAGAGAGTATTTGTGTTGGTTTATTATTTTACATGTTTTGGCCGGAGATCAAGGGCGTTGCATGGATTGGCAGAAAAATATGGCAAAACTGTATAGTGTTTCATTTCACTAAAATACTTTATTCTGGCTGTGTATTTATTTAACTCATTAACAACTATAGGATTAGTAATGGATAGGTGTCTTATTAATGACTTTCCATTACTAAGACTGCTTTATGTCACCTTACAATTCGAAGGTGGCATCAACCCCCAACTATTACCCCATATGCCATCGCTACAGGGCAGTGGGAAGAGAGAGGCTAAGTGCCAGAATTGGTGCATCTTATTACATCTTATTGACACCATATGTCATATGGGGTGGCTGTGAGCTGGTGTTTGTAGCCAGGGGGAATATCCATGGCCCCTTCCTAGGCTATGAATATCAGCCCGCAGCTATCTGCATAGACTTTTCTAGCTATAAAATTATAGCGGGGCCCCATGTCTTTTTGGGGAGAGTCCCCCTATTTCAGTTGCCAGTAAAATCTGAATATACAGCTGCGGGATGACATAGCGGGACCCCATGTCTTTTTTTGGGGGAGTCCCCCTATTTCAGTTGCCAGTAAAGTCTGAATATACAGCTGCGGGATGATATTCATAGCCTGGGAAGATCCATGGGTGTTAACCCCTTCCAAGGCTATAAACATTGGCCCCCAGTCATTGGCTTTCCCTCCCTGGCGCAAAAAATTGTGCGGGAGCACACGCCATTTATTTTTCTTTTTTTTATAAGTTAAACAGATATTGCGTTTAAGGCCGGGGTCACACTTGCGAGAAACTCACACGAGTCTCTTGCATCAATACCCAGAACTGCCGCTGCCACTCGGGAGTGGAGCATGCAGCTGCATGTATTTTTATGCAGCTGCACGCTCCGATCCCAATTGCCAGCGGCAGTGCCGGGTATTGAGGTGCGAGAGTCGTGCAACTTTCTCGCAAGTGTGACCCGGCCTACCACAGACTTTGAGTGTGTGTCTTTATTTAACTCTTTATGTACATTTTATTATGTTTATTACTAAACACTGGGCTTGGTATTATCTATCTATTTATCTGTCTATCAATCTATAGATCTATCTATCTATCTTCTACCTATCTATCTATTTATCTATCTATTTTCTATCTATCTATACATAGATCTATCTATTGTCTATCTATTATCTATCATATATCTATCATCTATCATATATCTATCTTTCTGTCTGTGTAATCATTATTCTTAAATGGAGTATGTAAATAAAGAGGTTGGACAAGAAATGACATAAAAAAATAAAAAATTTTATTTTTATTTTTGTTCAATAATAGATCTTTATTTAGCTTTCAAAATCCGTATACAAATCCGCATGGAAATCTGCATAAAAAATGCAAAAAAAATGCATCAAATCCGTGCTGATTCTTACCTGCGTTTTCTCCCAAGAAATGCAGAATCTGCGCAGAAAACTCCACAGGCAAATCTTCAACATGTGCACATAGGCCGGTTTCAAATTAGTGTTTTGAGGAGCTGCGGAGGGCTGTGGACTTCCTCCGTGAAGCCCCGCCCTTGGCCGCTCCTCCAACGCTAGCTCTGCCTACTTCTGCATGCGGCCTGCATGCAGCCTGCGTACCGATCTTTAACATTAGGTACGCAGGTCGTGCGGCTGTATGCGGATGCTTCCGCATGCGTCATTTTAACGATGCGGCGACCAGCGTAGGATGCAGCTGGTAGCAATTTCTTTTTTTCTCTGCATCGTCAAAATGACACATGCGGAAGCATCCGCATACAGCCGCATGACCTGCGTACCTAATGTTAAACATAAGTACGCAGGCCGCATGCAGAAGTAGGCGGAGCTAGTGGCGGAGGTGCGGCCGAGGGTGGGGCTTCAAGCAAGAAGTCCGCAGCCCTCCGCAGCTCCTCAAAACGCTAGTGTGAAACTAGCCATACCATTACAGTTCAAGCAAAGTGGTTGGG
Organism: Ranitomeya imitator; assembly: GCF_032444005.1. NCBI lineage: Eukaryota > Metazoa > Chordata > Amphibia > Anura > Dendrobatidae > Ranitomeya > Ranitomeya imitator. The sequence goes on along the minus strand of NC_091284.1, from coordinate 538,256,042 downwards.
ATTTATAAAAATCTCATGCCCACTGTGCTTTTATTTTATTCAGCATATACTGTCCTGCAGTGCGTGTTTCCAATCCTCAACATGTCAATTACTTTTGCAGATACAGGAATCATAAAGAACAGCACATTTTTTTTAAGAAACAAGAGACCAACAAGAGAGAAAGAAAGCCTCATCAAACACATAAAAAACCCATGTTGAAAAATGAACTAAAAAATATCATAAAAAATGCAAGTGACCTAATTTACTTAATAGGTACAGAAAAGGCACGGAAATTCTACAACTTCAAAAACTAATCAAAAGCTCATTGTGGCAAGGTACCTTAGCCTTAAATAGACAAATTGGACTAAGCTAAATGTGTCCAAATGTAGTCTCCAAATTGTTAAGTTAAATTACTTGCTCTTTCCTTAAATTGATCAGATAGAGTACATTAAGTTCTTTGTGTACTTACAACATTTTGAATACTTTAAGCAATTATAAACCTGTGCCTTTATTAGCTAAAATACAAGAAGAATATTGGAATTTAAAAAGAAGTCTTCTGATAAAGAAGCTTTTTTCTTTTATACCTTAAAGGCCCCATCAAGTCAGTGTTTCAGTTTTTACCATCATCAATAAAAATCCAAAGCTTTTCCTATTCATTAAAATATTAAAAACAGATCACACGTGCTGTATTTTTTTGTTTTATTTTACGCAGTGCAAAACTGACCTGCGTTGCGTGTTTGAAATCCACAATATGTTAATTTCTCCCACAAGTACGCAAAGTTTTATGTGTGGTTGGAATTGTATTGGATGTGGGATTTTCACAGATAAAAGATACATTTACATTTTTAGTTAATCTCCAAGGCAGAAACACACTAAGGGTATGCGCACATGCTGCGGATTCACAGCGGATTGGCCGCTGCGGATTCACAGCAGTTTTCCATGAGTTTAAAAGTACCATGTAAACCTATGGAAAACAAAATCTGCAATGCACATGCTGTGGAAAAAACCTAGCGGAAATGCTGCATTGTTTATTCCGCAGCATGTAAATTCTTTGTGTAGATTACACAGCGGTTTATACCTGCTCCATAATAGGAATCCGCAGGTGTAATACCACAAGTGGAATCCGCACAAAAACCGCAAAAAATGTGGTAAATCTGCGGTATTTCCGCAGTAAATCCACAGTGTGGATTTCTTGCGGATTTACCAAAATCAGTGTGGAAAAATCTGCACACCTTTCCTCAACATTTGCACATACCCTAAAACCACATGTAATTTGCACATGACTTTAAAAATAATTTTTTTTCAAAGACAAATATCAGTGAATATAAAAACTGGTGATGAGCGAATGTGTTCAGTTATACTCATATCACCCATGAATCTAGATATGCTTGGTACTCATTGAGAAATGGCTGGTGCTTGAATCGAATGCTCGAATTCCCACCTCACATGTTGGCACCTGTTACATAGCCAATAAACATGCAGGGAATGCCTGCCAGTCATTGTAGTGCCATAGCTATCTTGGTAGAGGAATTACTGAGATTGACTGGCCACATTAACTTATCAGAGGTTCTAAAATGACAGGCATAGCCATGATCGACACACTGATGCCAATGCACGGCTCAGGGACAGTTCTTATTGGATAAAGTAGTTGTCAAGGCCTGTGTGCACAGTTTTAGGAATCAGAGTCCTCTAGTGTTGTTGATACTTTGCTGAAAAGTCACACCAAAAATCCTTCTTAGGGTTAAATTTGGGGTTTGCTGTTTCTATGTGATACATTCTGCATTTAGCCTAGGAACAGTTGGAGGAAGAAGATTGGCTAAATGCAGCCTCTAGGCAGGGCTTAAGGCTTTGCAGTCTGTTGCTAAATATAAAGCTGCTGCAGGTGACCACATTTAAAAAAAATGACTCTTTTGTCATCCATACATTTTAACAAGCTTTGTGTGGTTTGACATTTTTAAAAAATGCTTGGCCTGCTAGAGGTGATTACATTTTTTGTTTACAAAAACTGACTACTGTAATTAATACCATTTAACATGGTTTGTGTGCAACTACGATGGTTTAACATTTTTAAAAACCGCTTGGCCTGCTATAGGTGTTTACATTTTTAGTTCCAAAAATTGACTATTGTCATTCATACAGTGTGACCTACTTTGTGTGAAATTACAGTGTTTAAAAATGTTTAAAAACTGCTTGGCCTGCTACAGGTGACCACATTTTTTTTGTTCCAAAAATTGACTATTGTCATTCATACAGTTTAATGTGCTTTGTGTGAAATTATTGTGGTTTGACATTTTTAAAAACCGCTTAACCTAGCGCAGGTGACCCAATTTTTTATCAAAAATGTTTAGTTTTAAGTAATCAAAGAAGTTTGGTTTCCAGAGTCCTAGCAATTAGAAAAAGCTATTCAATAGTGTTCCCTACTATAGAGAGTTCTGAAACAAAATAATGGTCATTTGCAGCCTGTGCCATGTCAAGATCAGCAAGGGCCTGACCACTAAGAGCCTAACCAGCACCAGCATGATCAGGCACATGTCACCTAAGCACCTGACTTAGTGTGCCGAAAGCCTGGATCCACAGTTGGTGCCAGTAAATGACACCACTGCCTCTTACCCTGTGCTAGGTGCTTGCCAATATCCTGTCCATAACACTGGCACAGATGCCTCATGCCCTGCACCTGTCCTTGCACATCAGGCGCGTCCAAATAATTGCACCAGTACAGTGTTCAGCTGTACCTACCTCAGGCCCTGGAACAGAAAATAAAGTTCTCAACCACTCATCCACAGGCCCACATGCAAAACGGCACATTTTCAGGCCACTTGCTATGAAACTGTTGCCGTTTAACCCCTTAACGACCACCGATACGCCTTTCAACAGCGGCTGTTAAGGGTACTTAAACCACAGCACCGTTAATTAACGGCACTGTGGAAAAAGTGAATAGCGCCCCCCAGAGTCGGATTTTCTCTGGGGTCTCGGTTACCGGGTTTAGCCGAGACCCCAGAGAACATGGTTCGGGGGGGTTTTACCGACCCCCGGGTTGTGATCGCCGGTAATTAACCGTTTACCAGCGGTCGCAAAAAAAAACAAAAAACATGATTTCCCATTTAATTTCTCTGTCCTCTGATGTGATCGCACATCAGAGGACAGAGAAATGGGGTGCCTGATCGCCCCTGATACTCACCAGTCTCGCCCGGTGCTCCTCGTGGCTCCCAATGGGCGCCATCTTGTTCCGGCCAAAAAATGGCGGGCGCATCTGCACATGCGCCCGCCGGCCGGCACCCGGAAGATCTTTGGGGTCTCGGCTGCCGGGGAAGCTGAGACCCCCAAAGAACATGATTGGGGTCAGTTTTTACCGACCCCTGCTTTGCGATCGCTGGTAATTAACTGTTTACCGGCGACCGCAAAAAAAAAAAGCGGTGTGTTATTCTCTGTCCTCTGATGTGATCGCACATCAGAGGGCAGAGAAATAGGGGGATTCGGGGACCCTGTTATACTTACCGATGTCCCTGGATCCTCCTGTGTCCCCTCCTGCTCGCCAGCTTCTTCATCTGGTAAGAAAATGGCGGGCGCATGCGCAGTGCGCCCGCCATGATCTGCCGTCAGCTAGAGGAGTTGGGGCTAAAATTAGGGCTATGGTTAGGGTTAGGGCTAAATTTAGGGTTAGGGTTGGGGCTAAATTTAGGGTTAGGGTTAGGGTTGGGGCTAAATTTAAGGTTAGGGTTGGGGCTAAATTTAGGGTTAGAGTTGGGGCTAAATTTAGGGTTGGGGCTAAATTTAGGGTTAGGGCTAGGGTTAGGGTTAGGGCTAGGGTTAGGCTTCTTTCACACTTGCGTCGGTACGGGGCCGTCGCAATGCGTCAGCCCGATGTACCGATACACGTTGTGAAAATTGTGCACAACGTGGGCAGCGGATGCATCCGCTGCCCAGTGTATGTCCTGGGGAAGAGGGGCGGAGTTACGGCCGCGCATGCACGGTCGGAAATGGCGGACGCGACGTACAAAAAACGTTACATTGAACGTTTTTTGTGACGATGGTCTGCCAAAACACAACGGATTCAGTGGCCATCCGTCGCGATCCATCGGCAATACAAGTCTATGGGCAAAAAACAAAAAACGCATCCTGCGGGCACATTTGCAGGATCCGTTTTTTGTCCAAAACGATGGATTGCGACGGATGCCACATGACGCAAGTGTAAAAGTATCCTTAGGGCTAGGGTTAGGGCTAGGGTTAGGGTTGGGGCTAAAGTTAGTGTTAGGATTGGGGCTAAATTTAGGGTTAGGGCTATGGTTAGGAATGGGGCTAAAGTTAGGGTTAGGGTGGGGCTAAAGTTAGGGCTAGGATTGGGGCTAAAATTAGGGCTAGGGTTGCGGGTAAAGTTAGGGTTAGAGTTGGGATAAGGGTTAGGGTTTGGATTAGGGTTGGCATTAGGGTTACGTTTGGGATTAGGTTTGGGATTAGGGTTAAGGTTAGGGTTAAGATTAGGGTTAGGGGTGTATTGGGATTAGGGGTAGGTTTGAGGTTAGGATTAGGGGTGTGTTGGATTTAGGGTTTTGATTAGGGTTTTGGTTAGTGTAAAGATTAGGGTTGTTTTGGGGTTAGGGTTGTGATTACCATTAGGGTTGTGTTTAGGATTATGGATCAGGTTGGGATTAGGGTTAGGGGTGTGTTGGGGTTAGGTTTGGAGTTAGAATTGGGGGGGTTTCCACTGTTTAGGGACATTAGGGGGTCTCAAACACGGCAGCCCATTTTGCACTCAAAAAGTCAAATGGTGCTCCCTCCCTTCTGAGCTCTGCCGTGCGCCCAAACTGTGGTTTACCCCCACATATGGGGCATCAGCGTACTCAGGATGAATTGGACAACAACTTTTGAGGTCCAATTTCTCCTGTTACCCTTGTGAAAATAAAAACTTGGGGGCTAAAAAATCTTTTTTCTGGGAAAAAAATATTTTTATTTTCACCACTCTGCATTATAAACTTCTGTGAAAGAGTTGGGGGTTCATAGTGCTAACCACACATCTAGATAAGCTCTTTGGGGGGGAATAGTTTCCAAAATGGGGTCAATTGTGGGGGTTTCTACTGTTTAGGTACATCAGGGGCTCTGCAAATGCAACATAACGCCCGCAGACCATTCTATCAAAGTCTGCATTCCAAAACGGCGCTCCTTCCCTTCCGAGCTTTGCCGTACGCCCAAACAGTGGTCCCCCAACACATGGGGTGCCAGCATACTCAGTACAAATTGGACAACAACTTTTGGGGTCCAATTTCTCTTGTTATCCTTGTGAAAATAAAAACATGGGGGTTAAAAAATATTTTTTGTGGAAAACCCACTTGTTGGGGGTTTCCACTGTTTAGGCACATCAGGGGCTCTCCAAACGTGACATGGCATCCGATTTCAATTCCAGCCAATTCTACATTGAAAAAGTAAAACAGTACTCCTTCTCTTCCAAGCTCTGCCATGCCCCCAAACAGTGGTTTATCACCCCCTTTTGGTATCGGCGTATTCAGGAGAAATTACACAACAAAATTTATGGTTAAATTTCTGTTTTTACACTTGTGAAAATTAAAAAAAATGGTTCTGAAGTAAAATGTTTGCAAAAAAAAAGTTAAATGTTCATTTCTTCCTTCCACATTGTTTCAGTTCCTGTGAAGCACATAAAGGGTTAATAAACTTCTTGAATGTGGTATTGAGCATCTTGAAGGGTGCAGATTTTAGAATGGTGTCAAACTTGGTTATTTTCTATCATATAGACCCCTCAAAATGACTTCAAATGTGATGTGGTCCCTAAAAAAAAATGGTGTTGTAATAATGAGAAATCGCTGGTCAACTTTTAACCTTTAGGCTAGGTTCTCATTTCGTTTTCAGGTGAGCGCTAACAGACAGCGTTGCACGGCGAAATTAATGCCGTGCAACGCGTCCATTAGCGCTCCCATTGCCAGCGCATCGCTAGCGTGTGCCGAAAATGGCGCCGAGGTCCGTTCCCCGCTCTCGCAGATCGGGGATCTGTGCTAGCGGGGACGTTTAACGCGACCCCTAAAAAGACATTGTGTTAGCGCAATCCGCTAGCGCTTAGCGCTAAATGGATTGCCCTAACGCAATGTGAACCTAGCCTTATAACTCCCTAACAAATAAAAAATTGTGTCCAAAATTGTGCTGATGTAAAGTAGACATGTGGAAAATGTTATTTATTAACTATTTTTTTGTGACATATCTCTCTGATTTAAGGGCTTAAAAATACAAAATTTGAAAATTGCAAAATTTTAAAAATTTTCGCCATATTTCCATTTTTTTCATAAATAATCGCAAGTAATATCGAAGAAATGTTACCACTAACATGAAGTACAATATGTCATGAAAAAACAGTCTCAGAATCAGCGGGATCCGCTAAAGCATTCCAGGGTTATAACCTCATAAAGTGACAGTGGTCAGAATTGTAAAAATTGGCTCGGTCATTAGGTACCAAATTGTCTCTGTCACTAAGGGGTTAAGATTGAAGACAAGGAGAGTTTCATGATGGCAGCCGTCCTTTGATACTCGGTCCTCAGCTGTGACTATTTCTCCTGGTATGGCATACTCACATGGTGCTAACATGTGCCCCTACCAACGCACTCACTGGGATTGCCCATTTAATGACTGACACGTGGACTACTGCTTGTGTTTGGGGATGCTACATTATCCTGACAGTACATTGGGTGAACATTGGGGAGGCTGGTGCAGAGACCCAAGCTGCTACTGCACATGTGCTACTGATGCCACGGATTGCTGGCCCTACTTCTATCAGGGTTTCCTCCAGCTCCTACACTAGTTCCCTCCTGCTCTACCTCATCCTCGATCTCTTATGTGCTATTGCAGAGTATGTCCTCCACATCAGTTGGAAGCTGGAATCTTTGCAGCACTACATATCAGGCTATGCTGAAGCAAATTTGTCTAGGAGTCAAACCACACACCACGGCAGAGTTATTGAATGAAGTAACAGACCAGACAGGTCTGTGGCTCTTGGCACTGAACCTTCAACCAGACATGGTCGTATGTGAAAATGACTGTAAACTATTGACTGCTGCGAAGCTCTGCAAACTCACACATGTACCATGCTTGGCCCATGTACTCAACTTTAAAGTACTGCAGTTTCTGAACACCTATTGAGATTTGTCAGAGTTTCTGGTCAAAACCATGCTGCACCAGCGCTCATTACTGCAAGTCAGCTAAGCTGCTGCCGCTCTGGCAGTGCTGCAGCAGCAAATGCAAGTCCCAGACCAAAGACTAGTTCACAAAGTGACTAGAGATGAGCGAATAATTCAATATTTGGTTCGTGTCATGATCACCAAATTTGAAATATTCGCCAATTTAATCGCCGAACATAGCCGAACATTCCCAAAAGCTGTTTCTGATCGGCAGTAATGTTGCCGCCAGTAAATCTTTACCGCCATCAGAACCCTGCGGGGTCACGCTGTCAGATGTCGGCATAGTAACCCGATGTAGTGACCCACTGTAAAGAGCTTACTGCAGGTCAGCAGTCGCCAGGTGATGAGATACTACTTCTTCCATCAGCCTACGTCTGCTGTCACTAATAACAGTAGCAGTAGCAGTAGTGGACTTTTGAAAAAGTCGGGTTTCGTGAAACCCGACCCAATCCTATAAAAGTAAAAGTCGCTCAACCCTAGATGTCACCTTTGTATTGTCAGGTGGCATCAAGCCCCGAGGTTAGTAATGGAGAGGCGTCTATAAGACACCCCATTACCAACCCTATAGTCATATTGTATAAAAACACACACCCAGAATAAAGTTCTTTAATTGAAATAATGACACAGACTTCTTTAATAAATCTTAATTAAACCATACCTACAGTATTGCCCATTCCAGTGATGCCAATGTCTCCTGCAAGAGAATTTATATAAAAAATAACAATATTCCTCACCTTTATGGTGAGAATATAATAATGCATTTGTTCCGGGACGGGTCTAGCTCTGCTGCATCTAGATGGAAGGCTGCATGTTTGCATGATACGACTTTACAGCCTGTCATTCAGCAGAGACACTGAGCAGCATTTGCTACCGCTGCTCAGTGTCTCACTGTGAACACGTAGGACCTGTCTGACGTCACCAAGAGCATGAGAAAATTCTTAGTCTTAGGAGTTAACAACCCTCTTCACCTATCTGACGTCAGTGCGAGAACCGTTAGTAATTTTCCCACGGTGCTCGACCTAATGTCAAAATGGTACTGGACATGTCAGTGTCCATGTTTGTGATACGTGTGGCAGACGTGTGGCAACCGTGTGCTGCATCAGTACCACACAACAGGCACCAGGGAATCAACGGTACAGTAAGCGCTGTTCTCCGATGCAGGGAGATGAAAATGACTCTCATCATTCTCCCCTGCTCAGCCAGTTGATCAGCCTTAGCAGGGGAGAATGATGAGCATTGTATTCAAGTGAAAACAATGACAACAGGTGACAGCTTTTGGGACTATTACTTCCATCAGCCTACACCTGGTGCCTCTAATAACAGTGACAGTATGAGTGGCTGATGCACTATAAATAAATAAATGAACAAAAATGGTGTTGGTTCGCCTAGATTTTTGATAATCAACAAGGCAAAACTCACAGCTGGAAGCTGCAACCCTCAGCTGTCAGATTCAGCAAGACTGGTTATGAAGAATAGAGGGGTCCCTATGCCATATGTTTTCAATTATTTAAATAAATAACCACTAAATGGAGCAAAATTTTCAATAATGGGCTAAAATGTATATTTTTATTTTAATTAGAATACCATTTTAATCATAAATATATAATTTCCAATAAACAACAGCAGGAGGAAACACATAAAAAACAGGTACACGAAAAAAAAGGTGGGAACACCTGGATATATGGATATAAAAAGCAGAGGAAAATTAATATTTATGTGTCAATTGCATAGTCCTGGAAAATGCTAAATGCCAGTAAATACAAATATAAGTGCAAGTGCTAGTAAACAAAGTAAATTATAAATTGGATTTATAGACAATATATACATATGTATAATAAGGACCTGTTGTAATCAGACACCGTGTTAAGTGGTCCAAACCCTGTACAACGCTTTCTGTGCAAAACGCGCATCAGGTGTGGTGGGCACCTGGATACCTGCACTTTGTGGTAAATATGCAATAGTTCATTTGATCTGTAAATACTGCTAATGCCTGGGTTTATCATCTGTACTAAAACCCTGGTTTGGATCACTTAACACAGTGTCTGATTACAAAAGGCCCTTATTAGTGATGAGCGAGTGTTAGTCGTCAGGATTATTCCTCTTCACAGGATAGATCCCAAGCCCATCTCAAATTCAGTCTCAACCGCAGTGGATGCTGCTCAGCAAGGACGTCGGTCTCAGAGCCTTGCTCAGGCTCAGGCTTTGCGCAATGTTATCGCTGCCTACCAGGTTCAGCTATGGTAACTAACAATAGACAGCAGCGAGCTGTCATTCCTGATACAAAGTCCAGGATTCGCTCTACTGAGCATGCTCATGTGGTGGCAACCTCTCATTGGTGGTCGGTCGACAGCTGCTTAGGTCCTGTGCGGGCTCCGAATTGGCCTGCAAGCAAAGTCCTGTCTGATTGGCACAGTCTATAAAAGGATCTTTGGCGCATCCAGCAGTGCACTAAGATCATTTATGTCATATGTGTAAGGTGTCAAGTTCGAGCCGCTACACAAGGGGAATCTCAAACCATGTCTGCTGCAGTCTACCATTCTCCTCTCAGCAGAGACGTCGGTCCCAGCATCTGGCTCAGGCTGATACTGGACAACTGGTTACTACTGCCCTTCCAGGCTCTGTCATTGCAGCCAGCAATGTTCAGCAGCGAGCAGGTCTTTCAGGGACTAAGTCCGGCTTTTCCTATACTGAGCATGCCCACGAGACAAACTCCCATTGGCGGTCAGGGGTCACATATGTAGGTCCTGAAGCGGTTCCTGTTGGACCACTAGGAAGGTCCTTGAGTGCTAAAACTATAAAAGGTTCGCATTGCCGCACGGCCATGCGCTAGTATCAAACCAATGTTAAAGAGCGCAGCGCTAGTGTAGTCATGCTTGTATGTGGACAGGGTTTGGCTGAAATAAGCCCCTAGAATACCAGCACCTCCGGTGAGGAGATTGTATGTTTGGATTCAGGGCCTTGGCTGAAATAAGCCCCTAGAATACCGGCAGCTCCAGTGAGGAGTTGTTTGTTTGCTATTCTAACTGCATGACCACAGTTTTGCTCTGTTTGGTAGCTGTGTTCCTCTGTGAGGTTAACAGGGCACAACATCTTGTTATTTTAGTGACTCTCTGAAGTAACAGAGTTTGCTAATACCGCCATATAGTACCGCCTATTACTAACAGCAGGTTTCTCTCCTGCACGGTGGACCCCAGGTTGCGAACTTACCAACTGTCTCATATATATATATATATATATATATATATATCCGACTGAGAGGAAGAAAATAGTGCGGCACTCACCCTTTTTTGCTGTGAGATTCGTGTTCTTTATTGGAAGTTAAAAAAGTAATATGTAGTACATCCGTTAGGACATCAGGTCAAACAGGAGGGTGCGGGAGTGGAGGCAGGACAATGGCCGTTTCGCACAATGTGTGCTTCAACGGGTCCAGGTGATTGATTACCATACGTCATTTCCTTTTTAAGGGTTTCTGACGAACATGCATATATAAACTTACAAAAAAGTTAATACAAAGTGATAAAATATTAGTGAATTGTGAAATTAATAACAAGTAATCATTTCTCTTAAGCAGAATGTAACTACAATAAACATTATTTTATTTTAGAATCTATTTCCTATGTACCTTAAGATTTTTAACCCTTTATTCATTTATGCTTCTAAGAATACCGCCATGTCTAACCTATCGTTTAAGCCGATTGGACCTTGTGCGTTAGAATCAAGTATCCATCTGGCTTCTTTTTGTAATAATAATTTATTCCGATCTCAACCTTTTTAACTTCCAATAAAGAAGACGAATCTCACAGCAAAAAAGGGTGAGTGCCGCACTATTTTCTTCCTCTCAGTCGGATTATTTGGCTATATGCTTTTAGTGCAGAGCACCGTATGCCCAGCATATTCGTGATACCTGCAGTTTGGTTTCGTCGAAAGAGTCCAAGTCCATAAGAAGTTGTACTCGTCTTGTGCCGTCCTTTTCCGTACTTTTGTTTTGTTGGTAATATATATATATATATATTCGGTGCATTCCACCAACCCTAACAGAATACTAGCGCCAGGGTCTGGCTAGTAAATGGCGGACAAACAACAATCCTTGTGGTACATCCAGCAGCTGGAGGGTAGGTTGGCGGCTCTCGAGCGCACAACCTCAGCTGTGGATGTTACCGCAGTTGCTGTTCTGGCTGCAGCAACCTTGTCCACTGCCACCCCTGTTCCGACTCTCTCCTGACGCTGCCAGAAAAATTTTCTGGTGATAGTAAATCTTGTAGGGGTTTCGTGAGCCAGTGCTCTATAAACCTCGAGCTCCTGGCCACACGTTTCCCCACAGAGCGGGCAAAATGTGGGATTTATTGTATCTCTCCTGTCGGACAGGGGGTTGGAATGCGAACTCGGCTTCAGAAAAATGGCCGCCGCGATCTCCATCTGCGCACGCGTGGCATCCTTCGGCCATTTTCCTGAAGCCCCGGGCAGCAGAGCACTCCATCTGCGCACGCGCAGCCTCAGGAAGATGGCCGCCCCCACCGATAACCAGGGGAATAGCGCAGATCGCGCCCTTTTTCTTCACCTGCGCAGTGGATTCGGCAGTTGGGCATGCGCAAACCACTACGCCACCAACGGAAAGATGAGCAAGATCTGGGGGAAGAAACAGCAATGTCACCATGCCCATGCGACCAGGCCAGCCTGATTGACAGGCGAAAATGGCAACTTTGGTAAGGTATTTCGGCAGCATAGGTGGGGAATCAGGGTACACAAAATACACTATTGTAACACACAGCTCAGGCCCTATTTAACGGTATTTTTATCTCAATCTGAAAAAACGGGGTGACAGGTTCCCTTTAAGGTTCCCTTTGGTGTTCTTATTTAAATAAATAATAAAAGAACAGTGTGGGGTCCTCCCCATTTTTGACAACCCTCCTTGCTAAAGCAGGCAACTGTGAGCTCATATTATCAGGCTGGTATAGGGCCATGGATATTAACCCCCAATCTAAAAATAGCAGCCCTAAGCCGACCAGAAAAGGCATATCTATTAGATGCACCAATTCATGTTTTTTGCCTGGCTCTTCCTAGTTGTCCTGTAGCCATGGGAAGTAGGGTATTAGTTGTGGTGTTGATGTCACCTGTTGGATTTGTATTGTCAGATGACATTAAACCAATGGATTACTAATGGAGAGGCGTCTATAAGACACCTATCAAATACTAATCCTATAGTTATATGGTAAATAAAGACACAGCCAAAATAAAGGCTTTAATTAGAAATAAAACTAAACATGCTTTTCCTTTTTTATGGAAAAATAACAAACACATTTATACTCACCTAATGCGTAATTCCACTTATTACCATGACGTAATCCATGTCTGGTGAATTAATTGTTTTCAGCCTAGATGGTGCCAAGTTGCGATCATCAAGGCTGAGAACCACTGATGAATGAGCTGCTGCGAGTGCAGCCTCAGTGACTAGCAGTGACGTCATCAAAGTTACTGCCAGTTACTGAGGCTACGTTCCAAGTGGGTCTGAACTGCTGTGACCTCAGGATTGTGGGAAAAAGTCAGTGATGAGGTCACCACAGTTCAAGCTCAGTGACTTTACAGCAGATCACCGTGAAAATTTCTCACCATGATCTGCGGTACAGTCAGTGAGCTTGAACTGTGGTTAACTCGGTGACTTTTTCCCATGGTGCTGAAGTCACCACAGGTCATTTTAATAGCCAGTAAAGGCTAAGTATACAGCTGCAAGCTATTAATAACCTGGGAAGCTCCATTGGTAATACTCCCTTCCCAGGCTATAAACATCTGCCCCCAGCCATCGGCTTTCCCTCTACTGGTTAAGAAAATTACGCATTAGCCCACGCCATTATTTTCAGAAAAATAATTTTGATCTATTTTTTGAAAAAATATACATATATATCTATTCTATCTATTCTATTCTAACCTGTCACGCTGTAATTTTACTGTACGCAGAAGATGAATTGCTGGCTTTATATATATATATATATATATATACATACCACCAGATGATATCTATATATCTATGTACGTTAGAATACTTTAGTGGCAATGCAAATATTTTCCTGCACTTTTACCGAATTTTATAGACTTTTTCTGATTTTAAGAAAAATGCTCATGGATCACGAATCCGAATGCGCCATATTCGTGCTGAATTATATATTTGGCGATCATTTTCCAAACATATTCGCTCATCTCTAGAAGTGACGACAAGCTTGAATTCCACACTGCACATGCTGGCAAGGCTTTATGAGCAGCAGAAGACAGTTGTTGAATACCAGCTCCAAAACACCCATTGGTATTCTGCTCAGCCTCCGCACATAGCATCTGAAAAGTGGGCATGGATGTATGCCATTTGTGCTGTTCTTTAAGACTTTAATGACTCCACAAAGATGGTGAGTGGCAATGATGCCATAATCAGTGCAACAAACCCATTTCTGTGCCTACTTAAATAGTCTGTCACGAAGTGACTGTCCAAGCGTGACACGACCCAACGGGTGGTTGGTCACAAAGACTCACGAGGGAACACCGGGACACAATAACAATAGTGGGCCCTGCGATAGGGAACAGGGAAATGGGCACCTCCTGCACTCTCCTAAGGATGTGCCCTAATCTTCCTGACATCCCTGTACAGGTTATTTCAACCTGTCGCCGAACAGGATATCTCAGCCCTCGCTCGCCCTGCACCTATCCCTAAGTAGGGAATTGGCAGGTGAGAGCACTGGTCCCACCGCTGCACTAATAAAACACCAAGGGAAGGATAGACAGACAAGGTAAACAAAAACAACTCTGCTGCAATGCACAGTACAGCAGAGTAATGCACCAGGTATGAATATTTCAGCAGAAGAACCACAGCACTCAGAAAACTCCTTCCACCTGCTTGGTTGATCTCCAGAAGGACCTGTATAACCAACAGTCAGCTGATGCATCAGGTGACCTTATGAAGGATGGTGGGAGTGGTCACCACCAACATCAGCAGACCCAGCAGCAATGCAATGCAATAACACCAGCAGCCACCGGGGGTAAAACTGCATTAACCCCTGATGACCAGAAATGAAAAAAGTTTTTAATCAGAGGAAAACCAGATCTGCCACAGATCCAAACATGGATCATGACAGTGTCGCTGCTCACAATTAAACATAAGGCTTTGCTTGTGGCCCAGATAGCGGAAGACACGAGACTAGGAGATACTTTCTAACCCAGCCTCATCTCATCTGTTTAGCAGAAATTTGGTACCAATGAGAAGGTGGAGTCTGAGGAGGAGGAAGAACAGGATGCTGGAAAAAAAGAGATGCTAGCACCCACACAAGCTTTGTCCCATCTCTCCTATGTGGACAGAGGAGGGACATAAGGAGGGCAGAGGAGGATGAAGAAATGAAGAGTCACCATCATGTTGGAGACAGGGAAATGTTGGCTGTAGGGAGCTTGGCAAATATGGCTGACTTTATGTACAGCTGCCTTTTCCATGGTCCTTGCATTATATTCAGGTTGGACAGAACAGAGTACTGGTTGCAAACCCTGCTACACCCATGCTACAAGTAGAATCTTGCATCACTCCTTCCTGAGGCGGAGAGGTCTGCTAAAATGGTGCTATACCATATTGTGGAAAAAATATGCTGAAAAAAATCCTATTGGACAACGCTAGGTACAGGAGACAAGCTTCCATGCCCAACCAAAGAGGAGAGGCGAGGTTGACACACACCAGGTACAGCAGAGGCAAGTGTAGACAGTCAAAGACATGGACCATGCTGAAAAAACAATGGACAAAACCTCCAAAAATCATACATTGATCTAATGCCGCTAGTCAAAGATATATATAACTGAACATGAGGGTCTTAGTTTAACTTTCTCATCAGACTGTATGAATCTCACTGCCACGTTATTGCAAACCTCTTAGTGGTTCCTTATTGCCCTAATGGAGTGGAACCACGCGCTGACCACTGCCACACTGGCAGGGTGGATGGTCCTGTGCCCCACATCGCCCATGCAGCAAGACTGAGTCCCCATGACCCTAGACCGCACCGCCCCACCATTCTCTTTTTTCAGCAAAAGACATGGACCAATTTTGTTACACCATCCCAGTATTCAAGCCCTGATGATGGGGTATTATTTACAGGGAAAAGTTTTTAAAGATGGTCAAGCAGTACCTAGCTGACAAAATCAGGGTACTCCCTAATTTCTTTGTGACCTATTGGGTTTGAAAGCTGAACACCTGGTGTGAGCTGTGCCTTGAAGGTGTTGTCAGGCTCACTCTGACAACAAAGCCTAGCTTAGACCTGACTTTTACACACTACCAGATGATAGCAGCACATGAAGTGATTTTAACCCCTTTACCCCCAAGGGTGGTTTGCACGTTAATGACTGGGCCAATTTTTACAATTCTGACCACTGTCCATTCATGAGGTTATAACTCTGGAACACTTCAACGGATCCTGATAATTCTGACAATGTTTTCTCAAGACATATTGTCCTTCATGATAGTGGCAAAATTTCTTTGATATTACGTGCATTTATTTGTAAACATTTTTGCCAAATTTACGTTTTTTTCACAATTTTGCAATTTTCCAACTTTAAATTTTCATGCCCTTAAATCACAGAGATATGTTACACAGAATACTTAATAAGTAACACTTCCCACATGTCTGCTTTACATCAGCACAATTTTGGAACCAACTTTTTTTGTTAGGGAGTTATAAGGGTTAGAAGTTGACCAGCAATTTCTCATTTTTACAACACCATTTTTTTAGGGAACACATCACATTCGAAGTCACTTTGAGGGGTCTATATGATAGAAAATAGCAAAAAGTGACACCATTTTAAAAACTGCACCCCTCAAGGTGCTCAAAACCACATTTAAGAAGTTAATTAACCCTGCAGGTGCTTCACAGGAATTTTTGGAATGTTTAAAAAAAAAATAAACATTTAACATTTTTAACAAAAAAATTAATTCAGATCCAATTAGTTTATTTTACCAAGGGTAACAGGAGAAATTGGACTGCAAAAGTTGTTGTACAATTTGTCCTGAGTACGCCGATACCCCATATGTGGGGGTAAACCACTGTTTGGGCACATGGCAGAGCTCAGAAAGGAAGGAGCGCCGTTTGACTTTTCAATGCCAAATTGGCTAGAATTGAGGGAGGACGCCATGTCGCGTTTGGGGAGCCCTTGATGTGCCTAAACAGTGGAAACCCCCGCAAATGACACCATTTTGGAAAGGAGACCCCCTAAGGAACTTATGTAGATGTGTGGTGAGCACTTTGAACCCCCAAGTGCTTCACATAAGTTTATAATGTAGAGCCGTAAAAATAAAAAATCATATTTTTTTCACAAAAATAACTTTTTTGCCCCCCATTTTTTATTTTCCCAAGGGTAACAGAAGAAATTGGACCTCAAATGTTGTTGTGCAATTTGTCCTGAGTATGCTGATACCCATATGTGGGGGTAAGCCACTGTTTGGGCACATGGCAGAGCTAAGAAGGGAAGGAGCACCGTATGACTTTTTCACACAGAATTGGCTGGAATTGAAATCAGACGCCATGTTGTGTTTAGAGAGCCCCTGATGTGCCTAAACAGTGGAAACCCCACACGTGACCCCATTTAGGAAAGTAGACCACCAAAGGAACTTATCTAGTTGTGTGGTGTGCACTTTGAACCCCCAATTGTTTCACTAAACTTTATAAAGTAGAGCTGTGAAAATTAAAAAATTATTTTTTTCCACAAAAATGATCTTTTAGCCATTAATTTTGTATTTTACCAAGGGTATCTGGGGAAATTGCACCCCAACGGTTGTTGTGCTATTTGTCCTGAGTACAGTAATACCCCATATGTGGGAGAAAACTACTGTTTGGGTGCATGGCAGAGCTCGGAAGGGAGGAAGTGGTGTTTTGGAAGCCAAACTTAGATGAAATGGTCAGCGGGCGTCACGTTGCATTTTCAGAGCCCATGATGTACCAAAACAGTCGAAACCCCCCACAAGTGACTCCATATTGGAAACTAGACACCGCAAGGAACTTATCTAGATGTGTTGTGAGAACTTTGAACCCCCAAGTGTTTCACTAAAGTTTATAGTGCCGAGAAGTGAAAATAATAAATCATTTTTTCCCACAAAAATGATTTTTAGCCCCCAAATTTTTATTTTCCCAAGGGTATCAGGAGAAATTGGATGACAAAAGTTGTTGTCCAATTTTTCCTGAGTACGCTGACATCCCATATGTGGGGGTAAACCATTGTATGGGTGCACAGCAGAGCTCAGAAGGGAAGGAGCACCGTTTTACTTTTTCAAAGCAGAATTGGATGGAATTGAGATCAGACGTCATGTTGCATTTGCAGAGCCCTTGATGTGCCTAACAGTGGAAACCCCCCAATTCTAACTCCAACCCTAACCCCAACACACCCCTAACCCTAATCACAATCCTAACCACAACCCTAACCCAAACACACCTCTAAGCCTAATCCCAACCCACCCCTAACCACATCACACCCCTAACCCTAATCCCAACCATAACCCTAACTACTTCCTTAACCTTGGCACACCCCTAACCCAAACGTAAACGTAATCTAAACCCTAATCCCAACTCTAGCCCCAACCCTAACTTTAGCCCCAACCCTAACCCTAACTTTAGCCCCAACCCTAACCCTAATGGGAAAATGGAAATAAATACATTTTTTTATTTTATTATTTTTCCTTAATTAAGGCCACACAGATTTCCACTGGTATAATGTGTGCAAATTGTAAAGCGCTGCGGAATATGTTAGCGCTATATAAAAATAAAGGTTATTATTATTATTATTATTATTATTATTATTATTAAGGCGGTGATAAAGGGGGTTTGATTTACTATTTATAGGGGGTTTTTTGTTTAGCAGCTGTCACACACTAAAAGACGCTTTCATTGCAAAAAATATTTTTTGCATCACCACATTTTGAGAGCTATAATTTTTCCATATTTTGGCCCACAAAATCATGTGAGATCTTGTTTTTTGTGGGACAAGTTGACAGTTGATGTTTTTATTGGTACCATTTTTGGGCGCATGACATTTTTTGGTCACTGTTTATTCCTATTTATTCCTAGGCAGAATGAACAAAAACCAGCAATTCATGAATTTTTTTTGGGTGGGGGCGTTTATACCATTCCTCGTTTGGTAAAATTGATAAAGCGGTTTTATTCTTCGGGTCAGTACGATTACAGTGATAACTCATTTATATAATGTTTTTTTATGTTTTGGCGCTTTTATACAATAAAAACTATTTTATAGAATAAATAATTATTTTTGCATCGCTGTATTCTGAGGGCTATAACTTTTTTATTTTTTCGCTGATGATGCTGTATGGCAGCTCATTTTTTGCGGGACTAGGTGACATTTTCACCGGTACCATGTTTATTTATATATGTCTTTTTGATCTCATGTTATTCCACTTTTTGTTTGGCAGTATGATGATAAAGCATTGCTTTTTGCCTAGTTTTTTTTCTTTTACGGTGTTCACTGAAGGGGTTAACTAGTGGGACAGTTTTATAGGTCGGGTTGTTATGGATGCAGTGATACTAAATATGTGTACTTTTATTGTTTTTTTATATATATATACAGTACAGATCAAAAGTTTGGACATACCTTCTCGTTTAATGATTTTTCTGTATTTTCATGACTGCGATAATTGTACATTCACACTGAAGGCATCAAAACTATGAATTAACACATGTGGAATTATATACTTAACAAAAAAGTGTGAAACAACTGAAAATATGTCTTATATTCTAGATTCTTCAAACTAGCCACCTTTTGCTTTGATGACTGCTTTGCACACTCTTGGCATTCTCTTGATGAGCTTCAAGAGGTAGTCTCCGGGAATGGTCTTTCAACAATCTTGAAGGAGTTCCCAGAGATGCTTGGCACTTGTTGGCCCTTTAGCCTTCACTCTGCGGTCCAGCTCACCCCAAACCATCTCGATTGGGTTCAAGTCTAATGACTGTGGAGGCTAGGTCATCTGGCGTAGCACCCCATCACTCTCCTTCTTGGTCAAATAGCCCATACACAGCCTGGAGGTATGTTTGGGGTCATTGTCCTGTTGAAAAATTAATGATGGTCCAACTAAACGCAAACCAGATGGAATAGCATGCTGCTGCAAGATGCTGTGGTAGCCATGCTGGTTTAGTATGCTTTCAGTTTTGAATAAATCCCCAACAGTGTCACCAGCAAAGCACCCCCACACCATCACACCTCCTCCTCCATGCTTCATGGTGGGAACCAGGCATGTAGAGTCCATCCGTTCACCTTTTCTGCGTCGCAGAAAGACACAGTGTTTGGAACCAAAGATCTCAAATTTGGACTCATCAGACCAAAGCACAGATTTCCACTGGTCTAATGTCCATTCCTTGTGGTCTTTAGCCCAAACAAGTTTCTTCTGCTTGTTGCCTGTCCTAAGCAGTGGTTTCCAAGCAGCTATTTTACCATGAAGGCCTGTTGCACAAAGTCTCCTCTTAAGGCTGCCGTCACACTAGCAGTATTTGGTCAGTATTTTACATTAGTATTTGTAAGCCAAAACCAGGAGTGGGTGATAAATGCAGAAGTTGTGCATATGTTTCTATTATACTTTACCTCTAATTGTTCCACTCCTGGTTTTGGCTTACAAATACCGATGTAAAATACTGACCAAATACTGCTAGTGTGACGGCAGCCTAACAGTTGTTGTAGAGATATGTCTGCTGCTAGAACTCTGTGTGGCATTGACCTGGTCTCTAATCTGAGCTGCTGTTAACCTGCGATTTCTGAGGCTGGTGACCCGGATAAACTTATCCTCAGAAGCAGAGGTGACTCTTGGTCTTCCTTTCCTGGGGCAGTCCTCATGTGAGCCAGTTTCTTTGTAGCGCTTGATGGTTTTTGCCACTGCACTAGGGGTCACTTTCAAAGTTTGCCCAATTTTTTCGGACTGACTGACCTTCATGTCTTAAAGTAATGATGGCCACTCATTTTTCTTTACTTAGCTGCATTTGTCTTGCCATAATACAAATTCTAACAGTCTATTCAGTAGGACTATCAGCTGTGTATCCACCAGACTTCTGCACAACACAACTGATGGTCCCAACCTCATTTATAAGGCAACAAATTCCACTTATTATACCTGACAGGGCACACCTGTGAATTGAAAAACATTCCCAGTGACTACCTCTTGAAGCTCATCAAAAGAATGCCAAGAGTGTGCAAAGCAGTCATCAAAGCAAAAGGTGGCTACTTTGAAGAACCTAGAATATAAGACATAATTTCAGTTGTTTCACACTTTTTTGTTAAGTATATAATTCCACATGTGTTAATTCATAGTTTTGATGCCTTCAGTGTGAATGTACAATTTTCATACTCATGAAAATACAGAAAAATCTTTAAATGAGAAGGTGTGTCCCAACTTTTGTTCTGTACTGTACATAAAGAAATGTATTTATTGGAACAATATTTTTTTCTTTTTCTTTATTTAGGAATTTATTTATTTATTTTTACACATGTTATTATTTTTTTTTTACTTTTCTTCTTTGTCCAAGTGTGGGACCTCACTGTGTAGTGCAAAAGCACAGTGCAAAAGCACTGTGTCAGATCAGCGATCTGACAAGCAGTGCAGAAGGCTTGCCGGCGCCAGCTCTCAGCAGGCTCTTGCAAGCCACCTCCCTGCAGGACTCGGAAGGACCCCCGTGGCCATCTTGTATCTGTGGCCTGCTAGGAGGAGATGCTCGGAACAACTCTATCACATCACGCTGTTCCGAGGGTCTCAGGGAAGCATTCAGGGAGCCCCCTCCCTGCACAATGCTTCCTTATGCCACCAGAATGCTGCGATCATGTTTGATTGCAGTGTTCCAGGGGTTAATGTGCCGAGAGTGGTTCGTGACCACTCCTGGCACATAGTGACGGATATCAGCTGTGATAATCAGCTGATACCGGGCTGCAATTGGCCATGCTTCCCCGTGAGCGCGGCTGATCGCATATGACGTATTGTCTCGTTGGTGGTCATACGTATATGGATGACCCTACTTATATTTTTTTCCTGGCTTTGCACTGTTTGCAAAGCCTTTATGAGTGTAGGAGTGCACAAATATACTTTGTCCACAATATTTGAATGAGGCACTTCGGATGGTGCCTTAAAGAGTTTATGTATGACCCTGCTTCTAATTTTTGAGGGGCCTTAGTGCATAGCCTTTTTGAGTCTAGGAAATCCACTTCATAACAAATTGAACAGAATGAGTATGAGGCCCTCATAATAATAATGCAGGGTGAACCAGAAATACACGGTGTGTCTGAATCCCTCTTCCATCAAATTTTTGGCAGTTCTTGCTTTCTTCATAAATTACAATGACATTTCAAATTGTTTAATTTTAGTTTGTTTAAATTTCTATTTTTCAATCCTTTTTAAATTTTGCCTTATATACCAGTCATTACACAGTTAATAATCATTCTTAACATGTTTTTTCCTGTAAACTCCAATTTATCTTCGATTTTGCATGTTTTATTATCAGTCCTTAAAAGTGGAGTAAAAATGCAACACCATTGTTCTCATCAGCTATTTGTGAGTCAGAGGTGCTTACAAGGATCTTTCCCATGTAGTTCTCCTACCATTTAGCACTTTCCCCATCCATTTCAACATTTTCACTGCCACACAGACCTCATCGTAGGGTCTGCTGGAAAACTCCTCTGATCTCCCATTGACTATGATTATGCTCGTTACTCAAAACAAGCATCTAGGCATTAGAAATTGGTCAGTTCGAGTAACGATCATCTGAGCATTTTAGTGCTCCCTCCTCCCTAATAAAAACAAAAGCAGCTTTATATAAAACATGACCAACAAGAGTCTAAAATGAGATAAAAACACAAATAAAAAAAAATGCATGGAATCTGCTTAGTATTATTGCATACATAAAAAAATGTCAATGGCAAAACTGCATGAAAATATGTCAGAAAAGATGTAACAAAAGACACTTCGGGTAAAACACTGTTGACATTTTTTCCGAAGTATTTTTTGAGACCACCTTGTGCACATACCTCCAGAGCTCATGCAGGCAACCATATTTTTCAGTCTGAGTGCGAACTGACAAAAAATCTGATCTCTTCCTATTCTCTCTTCAGACAGTCTGTTTTGCATGCTCGATTTGCATCTGATATTCGAATCGCACTTGGTCATGCAAGTCAGTGAGTCCGTGGAAACCATTTGACTGCCCTCAGATGACATCTGTATGCAGTCCAATTTTCGAAGATTTTTTTTTCCCATTTTCGAAAATCAGATCACATTTTTATCAGGGCCTGATTAGCATAATCGGTTCAATTCTCTCACATGAGAGAAAGTACTGTCATGTGACCCGAGTCTTAAGATGGAAATAGAATTTATTTTTCTCCTCTTACATTTATAGTGGAAATGCAAAACACTGACTTTGAGGATATGCTAATTGCAATTAAAATTAAATGCAGCTAATTTATCTTCGAATACAGCTGGCTAAACTGCAAAATGTGACAAAGTAAGGCTTTTATGTACATTTAAGTGCTATCTAAAAACATTATCTTGGTTGCTCTTCCCTGCCTTCCAGCTATGATTAAGTCATGCGCTAGTGGAGGCATTTCTTTAATTTAAAATGAATGCCCGGTCCCACTATGATTTATTTTGCAAGATAAAAAAACATATCAGCATGGTCTTCTAACTTTAAAATTTTTTATAATAAATTGTTGCTCAAGGGATAGTACGGGAGATATTTTATTCAAATAAAGTATTTTTTCTGTGTGTGTTTTTATTTGGATTACTGGGTAATTAATGGGGGTGTCTGATAAACTTCTATCCATTACTAACTCCTGGTCTTAATGCTAGCTGACATTAGACACTGTCATCAACTCCCAAAAATATTACTCTGATTGCCACTGCTCCAGGTCAAATGGGAAGAACTGGGCAATGTGACAGAATTGGCACATTTATTGTGATGTGACAATTCTGGGGCAGCTGTGGACTGGTATTTTCAGGCTGGGAAGAGCCAAATAACCATAGACCTTCCCAGCCTGACAATATCAGCCCCCAGCTGTCTGCTTTACCTTTGCTGGTTATCAAAAATGAGGGGGACCCCACATAATTTTTTAAAATTCTATATTGATTTGCTAGACATAGCTACGACACTACCGTGTATGGAAAGCTTTTTATATATCTAACAGCCACGAAACATGTGGGACTGGGACTCATTCAGGGAGCTTGAGCACCATTGATCCACGATTGAGTATCGAGCCTACCTGAGCACCCCAATGCACGATCGAGTATCAATATCAAGCAGTGGCGAGCATACATTACAGGGAACCATACAAGTCTATGAGTCTGTGTAAAACACATACCGCTCACGGATGACCTCCATGTGATATCACATATGACGCAAAACAGAATGGAATGCAGAATAGAAATGACATATTTTAATGTGTTAATGAAATGCAAACATGTAGATGGATAGGTACATACCCCCATTACTAACCCAGTAATAAAAAGGAAACAAGCATGAAAAATACTTTATTTGAATTATCACTCCTCGACACTTTCCTTGGTTCATCACATTATTTGAAAAAAAGAAGAAAATCTCATGCATGTCCGAAGGAGTTCAGCGATTCCGACGTAGTCTGGTGAATGGAAAACTGAAAAGAACACACACAGAAAACGAAACTCAGAGAAATAAAACAAAGACACTTTCAATTGTTCACCGCTTTGTAAAAAAATAAGTTCCCACACAGATCCAACATAGTCGTAGCTAAGCCAACAAAGTCCATTGAATCCTCCATTCAAAGTCTATGGAACCTCATCCTGAGGCTCCACAGTTTTCGCAAACAGCCACTTCCATGTCATAATGTGCTGTACATCACTCATCATTAGTAACATCAGCAACATTACTGCTCATCAAAGCCACCAGGTTACTTATTTTAAACTACTCTGTGAAGCTTTTACTTAACCTAAACCTGACAACCATGCAACTGACCAGCAGAGCCCATTGTGATTCATGTAGACCCAATGCTCACTGCCTGTGCCAGCATTAAGCTTACAATAAAAAGTCAAGACAACAGCAGTAGAAAAGCAACAGTTACAGTAGCTTTAACATGTTTAATAGTGGCACTGTTTGCAGTCACCAACTACTTTAAAAATTGACTGCCAATTATAGGCTCTGCGCTAGTCACTCTATTTACTGGAGGCCATGGGTTACCCTAGCCTTTACCTTTTAATAAAATACAGGGACCTAGTCTTATTCATAGACCAATGGGCTGGGACCATTGGGTTGGCTCTTATTTTGTGGTGCAGGCTATGCTCAAGTTGCAAAGTCAAAATGAGGAGGGCAGGCAATGTACAAAAAAGTAGTACATTAAAGAGCTGAGGTCAAAAACAGGAAAATCCAATAGAAAGTAGGAGAAGAGCATAAGGGTGTGAAAATTGGAAGCTTCAACAGTGTGTGCTGCTGTCCAATTGGCCAAGGTAGGGAGCTGATTTTGCCATCAGTGCACTAAGAACATTTATGTTCTGTGTGTGAGGAACCTAACCGTACTGTGGACTCAGTTGAATGTGCTCAGGGTAGGCCTAGTGCCTTTAGAATTCCGGCTTCTCTGGAAAGGAGATTGTTATGATGAGTAGTGATGAGCAGTGTTCGAGTTGAACTGTTCACCAATTTCAAATTCGAGCTATTTTGGGTGGTGTTCGAGTCGTTTGACGAACTCAAACAATTTGCTCAAAATTCAGCTGTTCGAGTTTCTGTTCGATAACTGTTCGTTCACTAAAAGCAAAGTGCATGTGATGAAAACAAGCAAGGGCATTTGTAATTGGCTGTGTATGTCACACATCCTTGCCCTATAAGAACTAGCCATTTTCCCCGTCGCCACCATTTCCTCACTGCTGCAGCTTAGTGTTAGACGGCACCGCTGCTGCTGTGGGTGCTATACAGTATAAGAGTGTGAATTGCGAGCAAATTTGCAGTTAGATAGAGAGAGATAGGTTTAGGGACTCAGGACTAGTTGTAATATCAGCCCTTTTCAGGGTGGTTACAGCAGTTCATAGCAGTTTTTGCCAAGCAGGTCTGTGCCAGTGCTGTGCAAGTGTTTGTCACAGCATTTGGTGTAATCTAGCTCAGCCAATCCTTTTGGGCTAGTAGCATTGTCTGGTAGTCATCTGAGTAGCCCGCCTGTGAAGCTAGCTACACTGCCTGTGTATCTAATAATTTTTTACTGCATCTAACCCAGTAAATCGCTTTGGGCTTAGTAGCAGTGTCTGCACGTCAGCGGAGTAGCCAGCCTGTGCAGCTCGCTACACCACCTTTTGGGCTTCCAATCTGGAAAAATGGCCTGAGCTCGCCACTCACACTTTGGAGATCTTGTTGTGCCCCGCAGCCAGCGTTCTCTCTGAATGTGTGTTCAGCGCTGCTGGTGGTGTGCTGCCAGATAAGCACACGCGGCTGTCCAGTAAAAATGTAGACAGACTAGCTGTCATACCGGCCTCCTCTGATGCTGCGGCCGCTTCTCCTATCAGTCCCGCTCTCTCCATTTCTCCTCGCCGCTCTCAGTGTCGCACCGGTTCCCCGCGTCCTCTTCCTGCTGCTCGGGGATTTCGGCGTGGGGTGCGCGTTCCTCTTCCCTCCCGTCCTGTACCTGCTCCACACATGCGCCTTAGGACGCGGGCGTGCACTTCTTCCTCCAGTTAACCATTTCGGACCCTCCCTGCTCCTGTCTCCTCCAATCAGGTACTTCTTTGGGCTATATCAGGCCTCGCCTCCATAATGGAGGTGCCTGATTGTTGTGTGCAGTTTGTACCTTCGTTTGGCCCTGTCTGGTTCAGATCCTTTTCTGCTCCGGTCTGGTTCGTTTTGTCAGGCTCATTCTCCTCCTGTTTTCCCTCCGTTTTCCCAGCCTGTCTCCCTTGGTTCGTCCCTTCCTCCCCTCTCCCTTTTACTTTCATTCCCAGGATTTCTTCTCCACTTCCGTCCTTCCCTTCTGTTCTTTCCAGAGCCGTCCCTCTTGGTGCCAGCTGTTGCGGTATTGTTCCCCTCGGGCCTGCTCCCCAACTATCCCTGTATAGGGGTTGTCATCGCGGGTTCGCTCGCCCCTGGGTGTATCAGTACCGTGACCCAGAGGGTCCACTCTCTGTCCGGTTCTTCCGTCCTCTCGGTCACTATAGGACTGCGCTCAGATTTCATCAGAGTGCAGTCAGATTGTCTCAGTCTTCCGTTCTCACGGTCACTATAGGACTGCGCTCAGATTACTTCAGAGTGCAGTCAGATTGTCTCAGTCTTCCGTTCTCACGGTCACTATAGGACTGCGCTCAGATTACATCAGAGTGCAGTCAGATTGTCACAGTACAATCTGGACCCCGCTGGTGCCTCCGCAGCAACCCAGAAGGAGTTGTTGTTCTTACGGGAGAATCAGACCCGTATTATGTCTGTTATGAAGTCTATGGACTCTCGTTTAACCGCCCTGCAGACTTCGGATCCTGGTAACGCCCCTCTGCTGGTG
This sequence comes from Ranitomeya imitator, assembly GCF_032444005.1. Classification (NCBI taxonomy): domain Eukaryota; kingdom Metazoa; phylum Chordata; class Amphibia; order Anura; family Dendrobatidae; genus Ranitomeya; species Ranitomeya imitator. The sequence goes on along the minus strand of NC_091284.1, from coordinate 538,229,409 downwards.
GGACTCCAGCAGGAGCTCGCACAGCAGCGAGATACCCAGTCCCATATTCTTACTTACATGGCGTCGGTTGACGACCGCCTTCACTCTCTTCAGTCTGCCGCCGCTGCTTCTGCCTCTCATCGAGATCCTGTACCCCTTTCTCCTCCTCGCTTGGGAAAGCCCCCTCGATACATCGGCGATCCCACATTGTGTCGGGGTTTTTTGAACCAGTGCCGTCTACACTTCGAGCACCTACCCTAGCAATATCCCTCTGATCGTGCTAAGGTGGCCTTTATTGTGTCACATCTCGAGGGAGAAGCTCTGTCTTGGGTTAACCCCTTATGGGAGCGGGATGACCCGGTAGTTGCCAGTATACAGATTTTTCTGGACACATTTCGTAAGGTCTTTGATGAGCCAGGTCGGGTGGCATCTACCACTGAATCCCTCTTTAATCTTCAACAGGGGAACCTTACTGTTGGACAATACGCCATCCATTTTCGGACACTTTCTTCTGAGCTTGGGTGGAATAACGAGGCACTGGTAGGGGCTTTTTGGAGAGGGCTCTCGTCCAAGATTAAGGATGAGGTCGCAGGTCGGGATACCCCTACTATCCTGGAGGACCTTATATCCCTGGCCACACGTATTGATTTACGTTTCCAGGAGCGCTCTCGAGAATTAGTCAGGGAGAGGAGATCCTTTAGGACTAATTGGGGGCCTCGTTCCTCCTCGGTCAAGTCCTCTGCTTCTTCCGCTCCTGAACCTATGCAGGTGGATCGAGTTAGGTTGTCGGAGCAGCGTCGCAGGGAGAGGTTGGCGCAGGGCTTGTGTCTTTATTGCAGAGGGGTAAATAATTTCTTGCGTTCCTGTCCAGAGAGGCCGGGAAACTCCTCCACCTAGGCCAGGTAAGAGAGGCCTTCCTAGGTGACTCAAATTCCTCTCTACCCCTAACTATTTCAGTTTTGATTTCTGTAGGTCTTGAGCGTAGGTCTGTGGAGGTGTATGTGGACTCGAGTGCCGCTGGTAATTTCATTCGGCAGGAGGAGGTGAACAAATTTCGGATACCTGTGGTTACTCTTGAGACTCCGCGTTTTATTTCTGCAGTGGATGGCAGACCCCTACCTGTTTCCATCAAGATGGTCACTCTCGAGTTGGACATGCAGATTGGAGCTCTACACCAGGAGAAGATAGCATTTTATGTTCTGCCTAATCTTTCTCACGCTCTGCTCTTGGGTCTACCCTGGCTCAGGTCGCACGAGCCAGTTCTTGATTGGCGCTCTGGAGAGATACTCCGCTGGGGTCATGGTTGTCATGAACGTTGTCTGCTGTCTATCTCCCATCCAGGTCTTCCCCAAGCACCCGTCAATCTTCCTAGTCTTCCCTCTACCTATCTCTCGTTTGCCGATGTCTTTGATAAAAAGGAGGCGGAGTCTCTTCCTCCACACCGAGCCTATGACTGCCCTATCAAGTTAATTCCTGGATCTACCCTTCCCAAGGGAAGAACCTATCCGTTATCTCCGGCAGAGACCTTAGCCATGTCAGAATACATCCGAGAGAATTTAGCCAAGGGTTTCATCCGGAAGTCCTCCAGCTGGAGCCGGTTTTTTCTTCGTTCGGAAGAAAGATGGATCCCTTCGGCCATGTATAGACTACCGAGGTCTGAATGCCATCACAGTCAAGAATAGGTATCCCCTACCGCTGATTCCTGAACTCTTCGACCGACTGAGAAGAGCCCGAATTTTCTCCAAACTAGATTTACGCGGAGCCTATAATTTGATCCGAATTCGCGCTGGAGACGAGTGGAAGACTGCCTTCAACACCCGGGATGGCCACTATGAATACCTGGTCATGCCCTTTGGTCTCTGTAACGCTCCAGCGGTCTTCCAGGAATTTGTGAATGAGATCTTCCGTGATCTACTGTATTCTTGTGTGGTGGTGTATCTTGACGACATCCTTATTTTTTCACCCGACTTGTCCTCTCACAGAAGTGTTCATCTGGTTCTACAGCGTCTTCGGGAGAATCGCCTCTACGCAAAGATCGAGAAGTGTTTGTTTGAACAGACTTCTTTGCCTTTATTGGAATATATTATTTCTGACATGGGGTTGGAGATGGATCCTGAGAAACTATCTGCTGTACTTAAGTGGCCTCGTCCTATTGGAGTGAAGGCCATCCAACGATTTTTGGGCTTCGCTAAATACTATAGACAATTCATTCCGCATTTCTCTTCTGTGACCAAGCCTCTCGCCGCTCTTACCCGGAAAGGAGCGGTTCACAATGTTTGGCCTCCGGAGGCAGAAGACGCCTTTCTCTCCCTAAAAAGGGCCTTCACATCTGCTCCTGTTTTTCATCGGCCTGTGGCCAGCAGGCCTTTCATCCTTGAAGTGGATGCCTCCTCTTCGGGTGCTGGGGCAACTCTCTCCCAAAGATCTCTCTCCGGTCGTCTGGTTCCTTGTGGGTTCTTCTCGAAGTCATTTTCGCCCGCGGAATGCAATTATTCAATTGGAGATCGAGAATTACTAGCTATAAAGATGGCTCTACAGGAGTGGCGTTATCTCTTGGAAGGGGCCATTCATACCTTTAAAATTTTCACAGACCACAAAAACTTGGCTTACATTCAATCCGCCCAAAGACTTAATTCCAGACAGGCCAGATGGTCTTTGTTCTTTTCTCGTTTTGATTTTAAGCTTCATTTTCGACCCGGAGATAAGAATTCTAAAGTGGATGCACTTTCCCGATCCTTGCAATCTCCCGAGACAGAAGAAGGTCCTTCACATATTATTGATCCTGCCAAAATCATCATGGTGGCTCCCTCTAACCTCCTCTCTGTTCCCCCTGGCAGAACTTTTGTCCCGTGTGACAAGAGAACAGAGGTATTGCATTGGGGACATTCTTCCAAAGTTGCTGGACATGTCGGCACCAAGAAGACTCTCGCTCTTCTCTCCCGATACTATTGGTGGCCGTCTCTCCGACAAGATACTTCGGATTTTGTGGCCTCCTGCACGACTTGTGCTAAAAACAAAGTACCTAGAGGGCTACCTTCCGGTCTCCTGTATCCGTTACCCGTTCCCGAGGCCCCTTGGCAACAAATAGCTATGGATTTCGTTACAGATTTGCCTCGTTCCTCTGGATGCACAACCATCCTGGTGGTGGTGGATCGGTTCCCCAAGATGGCCCATTTCGTTCCATTGCCTGGATTACCCTCGGCTCCAGAGTTGGCAAGAATTTTCATCCATCAGATCTTCAGATTACATGGACTTCCTCAGCGAATTGTGTCGGATCGAGGGGTCCAATTTACCTCCAAGTTCTGGAGAGCACTTTGTAAGCTCTTGGGCATTTCGCTAGATTTCTCCTCCGCCTATCATCCTCAGACCAACGGGCAAGTGGAACGGATAAATCAAATCTTGACCTCCTACCTCCGCAATTTTACCAACGCTCATCATGATGACTGGGTAACTCTTCTTCCTTGGGCTGAGTTTGCCCATAATAATCATCAAGTGGGGCAACTTCTAAATCTCCATTCTTTGTGGTTTCTGGTCTGAACCCGGGAATACCTCTTCCTATGTCTTCCCCTTCTGGAGTGCCTGCAGCAGACGCCTTTTCTTCTGAATTTTCCCAAATTTGGAGAGAGACCAAGGAGGCTCTCATTCGGACTGCAGCCCAGATGAAGAGACACGCCGACAAAAGGAGGAGGGATCTTCCACCGTATCATCCTGGTGACAAGGTCTGGCTTTCGACTAAACACATTCGCTTGAAGATTCCTTCCTACAAGTTGGGTCCTCGATACATCGGTCCCTTCGAGATTTTGGGACGTATTAACAACGTGGTCTATAGATTGAGATTGCCGGCTTCTCTCCGAGTCCCTAACATCTTCCATGTCTCGCTCTTGAAACCTCTCATTCTTAATCGATTCTCTCCTGCACCCATGGACTCCCCTCAGCCCTTTAGCATTGACAATGATTTTGAAGTAAAGGATATTCTGGCCATGAAGAGGGTTAGAGGAAGGGTCTTCTATCTTATTGATTGTAAGGGGTTTTGTCCTGAGGAGAGGTCGTGGGAGCCTAGGGAGAACGTTAATGCTCCACGGATTCTGAGAAGATTCACAGCCAGTCTCGGAGGGGGGAGTCTTAGGAGGGGGGGGGTACTGTCATACCGGCCTCCTCTGATGCTGCGGCCGCTTCTCCTATCAGTCCCGCTCTCTCCATTTCTCCTCGCCGCTCTCAGTGTCGCGCCGGTTCCCCGCGTCCTCTTCCTGCTGCTCGGGGATTTCAGCGTGGGGTGCGCGCTCCTCTTCCCTCCCGTCCTGTACCTGCTCCACACATGCGCCTTAGGACGCGGGCGTGCACTTCTTCCTCCAGTTAACCATTTCGGACCCTCCCTGCTCCTGTCTCCTCCAATCAGGTACTTCTTTGGGCTATATCAGGCCTCGCCTCCATAATGGAGGTGCCTGATTGTTGTGTGCAGTTTGTACCTTCGTTTGGCCCTGTCTGGTTCAGATCCTTTTCTGCTCCGGTCTGGTCCGTTTTCTCAGGCTCATTCTCCTCCTGTTTTCCCTCCGTTTTCCCAGCCTGTCTCCCTTGGTTCGTCCCTTCCTCCCCTCTCCCTTTTACTTTCATTCCCAGGATTTTTCCTCCACTTCCGTCCTTCCCTTCTGTTCTTTCTAGAGCCGTCCCTCTTGGTGCCAGCTGTTGCGGTATTGTTCCCCTCGGGCCTGCTCCCCAACTATCCCTGTATAGGGGTTGTCATTGCGAGTTCGCTCGCCCCTGGGTGTATCAGTACCGTGACCCAGAGGGTCCACTCTCTGTCCGGTTCTTTCGTCCTCACGGTCACTATAGGACTGCACTCAGATTTCATCAGAGTGCAGTCAGATTGTCTCAGTCTTCCGTTCTCACGGTCACTATAGGACTGCGCTCAGATTACTTCAGAGTGCAGTCAGATTGTCTCAGTCTTCCGTTCTCACGGTCACTATAGGACTGCGCTCAGATTATATCAGAGTGCAGTCAGATTGTCACACTAGCGTTCATCAAGATGAACAAATCCTGGATCCGCAAGGACTTTTCTACCCCTGTGTCATCCTGGGGAAGCTAAAAGCTTGATGATTTTTTGAAAATCACCTCACCAACCATTTTAAGAAACTCTGGGGAAATTGATGCCACTTAAGTGGTGTCTGTGGGCCCAATTTTTGGAGTCCCCTTGCTGTGTTTTACATGATGTTGGTATAGTTAATTCCAGGTGGGTGGGGTCGCTCCCCCCCTTTTAACCTTTAGAAACTACATACACTATGGCTTGGGGTAACACAGATGTTGAGTTTGCAGAACTGTTTACTCATGCTATGGCCTGGGAATAAGTGGTCTGCTCCAAAGCTTCAGTGTCTGCTAGTCAGCAGAGTAGCCCACCCATGAAGAAAGCTACACCACCTGTTTATCTAATTACTAATTTTTAACTGCATATAGCCCAGGCAATACTTTGGGCCTAGTAGCAGTGTCAGCTACTCAGCAGAGTACCCCACCCATGAAGCAAGTTTCACCGCCTGTTTATCTAATTAGTAATTTTTAACTGCATCTAGCCCAGGCAATACTTTGGGCCTAGTAGTAGTGTCTGCTACTCAGAAGAGTACCCCACCCATGAAGCAAGCTACACCGCCTTCTTCCTTTCTCAATCTAACCCCTCGGCTCTGGGGTGTCCGCTCTCCCTCCAGCTCTCTCTTTCCACAGGTGGACTACCGCGTGTATTCACACTGTGGTAAATTTTTTGGACCCAGGCATAAGAGGTCGTCGAGGTAATAGATAATGCGTGCCCCTTAGAAACGTCCATGATAACCCATTCGAGGAAGCAACTAAATGCTTCAAATAAGTGAGCAGGATATGGAGCACCCCATGGGCAAACAGCGATCTATGTAGTATGCTCCTTCACAGAAGCAGCCCAATAGGCGGACACTATTCGGAGGCACAGGTAGTAATCGGAACGTCCCATCAATGTCTCTTTTGGCCACTAGGGTGCCCCTTCCCAACTTCTTGACCCGCCTGATTGCCTTGTCAAAGGAGGTACAGTATATAGTACTGTACTTGGTTCCGCGTCAATGTTGTCGTTTACTGACCTGCCCCTTGGCTATGACAAATGGTGGATTAGTCTGAATGTATTGGGTTCCTTTTTCGGCACGACTCCCAACGGGGATACCACTACGTCTTCTAAGGAAAGTGTTTTGAATGGACCCGCCATTCTACCTAAAGATATTTCTTTTTACAAAAAATTTTGTCACAGTGTCTGGGTGTCGGTAGGCTGATTTTAGATTTTTACTCCAGCCTTTCTTGATTTTAGAAGGGCATGACATGCCTATATCTGTGTCTCCTTCTTTTACTCCTTCACCTCTTTTCTTTTCACATGACTATATGTACTTGGGAGTTTTCCATGTGTTTGTTGTGTCTTCTGAGCAGTTTGTCAGCTTATGGACACCTTTTAAGGTATTTTCTATGTGTTTGTATGTGTTTGTGTTTGCCTGCCATTGGTTTCAATGGGGTTCGATGGTGTTCGTTGAACATGCCCCAATTCAAAGAACCAAACTTGAATACTAGGGTGGTGGCTCAACACTAATGATGAGCGAGTATACTCATTGCTTGGGTTTTCCCGAGCACGCTCGGGTGGTCTCTGAGTATTTGTTAGTACTCAGAGATTTAGTTTTCTATGCCACAGCTGCATGATTTATGGCTGCTAGACAGGCTGAATACATGTGAGGAATGCATGTTTGTTAGGGAATTCTCACATGTGTTCAGGCTGTCCAGCAGCTGTAAATCATGCAGCTGAGGCAACGAAAACTAAATCTCCGAGCACTAACAAATACTAGGAGATCACCCGAGCGTGATAGGGAAAACCAGAGCAACGAGTATCCTAGCTCATAACTAGAGATTGTGTGTACGGGTTCAGAGCTGGTGTTGAGCCTTTAGAATTCCGGCTTCTCCAGAGAGGAGTTCTGTGTATGCTCGCATTGTGTTTGGAGTCCACTACCGGTTCCCTTGCCCCAGTGGGACTTGCATACAACTGTTAAGCTAACAAGGTACCTGGTGACAGATTACCTTTAATTCTCCTCTATTTGAATTTTTTTAAGTTTTCCAGTTTAATATTATTAAGTCTTCTATAAACAAAACTTGTCTTGAAAATAAGCAAGCCCTTATAGAGTTATGCCTACAGAACTATAAAAAGTTATGGTTCTAGAAATACGAGAAGAAAACAAAAAGGAGAAAATAGCAGTGTCTCCAGAAAATTCATACTTTGCAATGCTTTTGAATTTTGCCTTAAATAGTCTTTTTTTTATTATTATTATTATTTGGAAATTTCCTGTGTAATTGAAATTAAATTATCTTTTCTCCTTTCTAATAGGTGACTACTCAAGAAAAACATAAGTGTGCCTAAATTAAGTTGCCATATACTTTAATTAGGATGACGATTAGTTGAATATATATCAAATCTTCTTGACCTCTTCTTTTAATTAGAACAACAGGTTCTATTCTGTCACCAATCTGGCATTATACTCTTATCCTGATCATTGTATTATTACAAACTATAATGACTTAAAAAATTGTCATGACTGTCATAAGCAACACATATCTATGTTTGATATATTAAAAACTAACAAGTAAAATGTATCTAGTGCAACATTTTTTTTAGTATAACCTGCTGCTGATATGAAATCAATGAGATTCCTGCACATCCACAGGGAGCTCAGTAAAAGGTATAATTGGAATAACATACACAAGTTCAATCCATGTATTTCAGCTAAAGTTTTATGACAGCTCCTGATTACATATTCTATATATCACTTATTTAGAATAATGGCATACAATAAAATCTCTAAGTGAAAATACCGTATATACTCGAGTATAAGCCGAGATTTTCAGCCCATTTTTTGGGGCTGAAAGTCCCCCTCTCGGCTTATACTCGAGTCATACCCAGGGGTCAGCAGGGGAGGGGGAGTGGGGGGCTGTCTAATTATGCTCACCTGCCCCTGGCGCGTTCCCTGCAGGTCCCTGGCTCCCCGGCGCCTCAGCTTCTTCCTGTACTGAGCGGCCACATGGTATCACTCATTACAGTAATGAATATGCGGCTCCACCTCCCATAGAGGTGGAGCCGCATATTCATTACTGTAATGAGCGGTAGCGGTGACCGCTCAGTACAGGAAGAAGATGCGGCACTGGGGAAGCAGGGACTGCACAGCGCCAGGAACAGGTGAGTATAATGGGGAGGGAGAGCGCTGCGTGATATTCACCTGCTCCCCGTTCCGGGCGCCACTCAATCTTTAACATCTTCTGCAGTGACGCTCAGGTCAGAGCAACATTTGTGCAGCACTATATGGGGCAAGTGTCTGTATGGGCCATAATCAACGTTTGTGCAGCACTATATGGAACAAGTGTCTGTATGGAGCATCTTACGGGGCCATAAGCAACGTTTGTGCAGCACTATCTGGGGCAAATATCTTTATGGATCATCTTATGGGGCCATAATCAACATTTGTGCAACATTATATTGGGCAAATGTGTCTATGGAGCATCTTATGGGGCCATTAGTAACCTTTATGCAGGATTATGTGGGGCATATTTTAATATGGAGCATCTTATGGGGCCCATCATAAACTGTATGGGGCTCCTGATTCAATATGGATATTCAAAAACACTTAACCTACTGATGTCTCAATTAATTTTACTTTTATTGGTATCTATTTTTACTTTTGACATTTACCGGTAGCTGCTGCATTTCCCACCATAGGTTTATACTCGAGTCATTAAGTTTTCCCAGTTTTTGTGGCAAAATAAGGGGGGTCGGCTTATACTCAGGTCGGCTTGTACTCGAGTATATACGGTAGCATATTTTTAACAATGTATTGTGTTGAATTTGCATAATTTTCAATTATCATGTAATAATATTATTGAAATAAAGCTCAATGGAATGCTCAATAAAATAATGCAGAAAAAAGTTTAGTAAAATCTATAAATTAGGTTTCTGTTATGATAATTGTGACATTCTGATGAAAATAAATAATAAATGAAAAAGAACAGAAAAGTAGTTTTGATTTTGTATTCACAAATATTTTTCAAGATCAAATAAGTATATCCATCTTGGAAACATATTCATCATTCCAATTGTAATTACTTGAATCAATCACCCCAGAAGAAAAACTGAATATCCCCTCCCAATCCAGATTTACTATATTTAAAAAAATAAATATCAAATACTTGTCCTCTGGTCAGGCTCATATCATACTGTGTCATAGTTTTCTTAATATATGAGACATTACAACTATTCAAGAACATGGATCTAAATGAATCCAGATAGACCACATAGATTTATATAATTGGTTTTGTTGAGTTCACAGTGCAAATTATACATAACGCTAATCATGTGGATTCATCTATTTCAACCTACACTGGTCTATAGAGTAAAGTAATTGCAACATCTTAACCTTTTTTCAGCACAGTCATGTTCCCAAACTGAGATTATTATTACTTTATTTAAGGGAAGTCCAGTTCCTGCAAAGTACCAGGTTAGAAATAGTGCTGTGCTTAGAAAAGGGCACACGCTAAGACGTTAATCAATGCCTAAAAAAAAGGGTCACGGTGCTTGTAAACTGTTCAGTGGCCCCTTCATTTCTGGATTGGTAGTGACATCAAAGTTTGAAGATTCATGGGTTAAAAAAAAAAAAAGGAATCTCCTAGCAATATCTAACTATGGTTGAAATACCTTTAAATCCCTATTAATAGTAACCTGTTCCGGTAAAAATGTAAATAAAATGTGTCATTTCTATTGTTACCACTTCCTTGAAAAATTCTATTTTCTAATATATACTGCAGAAATTTAGTGAACCATGTAAAAATCTGTTTTATGTTATGTAATAAAACAGCAAGAGCTGGACTAATTAGGAAACAAAAACATAATTCTAATTCTTATATAATTAGAGTTCCATCCTGTTTATTTGCAACCTTTAAATTTCATGTTTGTGATTCATCGTGTAGTGTATGAATAAGATATGAAGAATGAAAGCAAAAAAAATTAGTCATGAGTAATAGAAACTTGGACATAAATATTCATGTAATAGGATGCTAAATATATGTTCTTTAAATTCAACACTTCCTGGGTTAAAAGGTGTACCTGAATGCTACAATTTTGGCAGAGAAGAATATCAATACTGCGCTGAATTTTCTGTTTAACTTCCTTCCTGTCACATCCAGCTTTTTTTGTTTTTGAGTTTTTTTTCTTTCCTCCCCCAGTTCCAAGAGCCACAACTTTTTAAAAAATTTTCAACTTACATACTGTATAAAGGATTGTCACAGGTTGCAGTTTCGAATGACACCATTAATTTTACCATACACGGTAGTAAAAAATGGTAAATAAACTGGAATTGAGGTGAAATGGAAAAAAAATGTAATTCACCATATTTTTTAAAAGCCTGATCAGTATATAAGGATTGCAGAATGTAGGTAATATGAGTAGCTACTTAAATATGGAATTGATATGAGTCTCCTATGGATGCGATACAACGATAACAGCAATGGAGGCCTTCCACAGGTCTCAGGTATCCCATCAGCATACCCTGAAGGTGCATTTATTGACTAAAATGGCTTATAATCATGATCGCTAGGTTGAATTTTAGCACAGAGAGATTCCCAGAATAACGCATGTTGACCACGCATGTGCCTGTTCATGCATGTAGTAGTCAAATGTTTGGACTTTTTGCCTGTACTGAGCCTTTTTTATGAAGTTGGCAGATAACGTGAGTTGGGTCATCCTTTTTCAGTCTCAAAAAAGGCCAAAGCTATGCAACACTTGCCGCCCATGTGAACTGCAGAACCGCGATCACTGCTGGTCACAGACAGAGTTGTGGCTGAGGATGCAGTGGTTGTCGTGTTTGCATCACTCCGTGTCTGTGCTGGAAGTCACAATGTAATTTACTCATCCTCCTCCACCTCATCTACTTCTCTACTCAGCTCACATACTTCTGAGTTCACACCAAGTGGGATCTGCAACTTCATCATCATCCTTTCTGTTCTCCCTCTCTTCTCCCTGAGAGTCGTTCTTCTCCACTTCCTGCCCTGACAGCACAGTACAGTCCGCTTGTGCCTCTGTATCTGAGTCCCATCAGGATCACTTCCACCCCTGGGGGTTAACATCTTGTGATGAGTGTTACAGAACCCCCCAGCACCAAGAATGTTATGCAGTATATGTATGTATAATAGTTTCCATGTGAAATGCATCAGTCCACAGGCTGCGCCCCTGGACAAGATATTCTCTTTCTGACCTCCCCCCACCTTTGTAATTCCCACAGTAAATATTGTCAGGCTCCGGCCCCCTGCGGCTATTGTAATGTAGGTCTGGCCTGCTGTGTTCCTATTGGCCTGCCCTGTGTATCTGTGTTATATATTCTGTGTGCTGTAAATAAAGGTTGTTCTTTTAGACTGGAAATACGTGGGGTAGCAGTCAGCTTTTATATGCTCTCATGTAATCAAGAAATTCCTGCCAGCGTCCTTCATTCAGAATCTACATTAAAAGCAGAGTGGACCTCCTGAAACACGGGGTGGTACTGAAAGAGGTACCCCAGCTTGGTACACTCCGTTACACTGGTGGCAGACAGCGGGATGTGATATCCCTTCTACAGAAGGAAAGGAATGAATGGAAGACAACTACCAGAAGTTAAAGAGGACTACATTAAAAGATCTGGTGGAAGCCCGAGGGTTAATTGCCAGCAACAAAACAAAAGCGGATTTGATAGCAGCCATCATGGAGCACGACAGTGCAGCGCCCCCCAATGTGAACGTGGAGGACACTGAATTCCAGAGGGAGGTAAAGAACAGACTGGCGTTCTATGGCCCAAACCCTGCAGTAGAGATCATACGAGAGGTGATGGCTGATGTGCGTTCTGATCTGAAGGAAGAGATGGCTGAGCGGACCAGGATAGAGCTAGCCAAGATGGAGATGGCAGAGCGGACCAAAGTGGAGCTGGCCAAGATGGAGATGGCAGAGCGGAGAGAGGAGAGTCAGCGAGTAAGGGGAGCTCTGGCCTCTGCCCAGGTACCTTCAACAGTAAGCCACAAAAAGATCCAGTATAATGCCTTCCAACAGTTGGGGGAGGCAGAGGAAGACATTGATGGCTTTCTGCAGGACTTTGAGCGGCAGTGTGCCCTTCATCAAGTGAAGCCGGAGGAACGGGTTCAGATTCTGGCCAGCAAGCTGACAGGCCGGGCAGCGGACGCCTATCGCACGGTACCCGATGAGGACTGTATGGACTATGAGCAGATCAAAGAAGTGATCTTGGCCTGGTATGCGCTGACACCAGAGGCATACCGCCAAAAGTTCCGCGGACTTATAAAACGAGTAACCGATACCCACGTTGAATGGGCCTGTAAATTACGGCGGTCACTGCTACAGTGGGTACAAGGGAGCCAAGCAACCACTAAGGAGGACGTCCTCCAGCTCTTCTTGTTAGAACGATTCTTTAATGGACTAAACCCCGAGACACAGGAATGGCTTCGGGACAGGCGGCCAAGGACTCTTGAGGAAGCTGCTCATCTGGCCGATGAACATCATGACGCCAGGAGGCCTCAGTTGTCCGGATCAAAGATGGTCACTAGGGGTCCGCCCATGGACCTGGAGGGCCCCAAACCACCTAAGATTGTAGGGGGAACAGCTAGAAACCCGGCTTACCACAGTTCCCCTGGGGCGCGATGCCACACCTGCCGTCAGCTGGGCCACCTGCAAAGACAATGTCCCAACCGGACTCAGCATACCCAGTGGCCAAAGGCGGGAACAGCTACCTTCCGCCACGCCACTGTACACTGCTACCAAGGCAAGCTGACCCGGCATTGGGGGCTTCAACTAACCAAAGGGTGGAAGACATGGAGGAAGTGCTGCATGAAGTAAACCCCGTGCAGGCAGCCCGGGCAGATAATCGACAACAGCATCGACAGGTCGTGTGGGTTAATGGGAAACGCATGCAGGGACTAAGAGATTCCGGAGCAACTTTGACCCTTGTGAAGCCTCATCTCATCCGGGACCAAGAGAGGACGGACCGGACAGTGGCAGTCCGTGTAGCAGGGGGAGCCATACATCGACTGCCCACTGCCAGGATTCACCTGAACTGGGGAGTTGGGGATGGCCTTGTTGTGGTCGGCTTGATGGAGGATTTTCCTGCAGACATTTTGCTGGGAAATTACTTGGGGCCCATGTTGTCTGCCTTCTCGGTTGCCCCTCTGGCTGAGACATATCCTGTGACCACCCGGAGACAAGCTCGAGCTGCGGAGGCGGAATCACACTCAGAGGAGGCCCAGGTAAGACATCCCAGCCCTACACATATTCCCATAGCCAGACACATTTCTTGGGCCACCCCAGATGAATTTAAGAGGGAGTTACTTGAGGATCTTTCATTGGAGGGATATCGTGGGAAGGCACAGGAGGGGAGAGGGGTACTGGAAGGGGAACAGTTTATATGGAAGCAGGGACTCCTCTACCGGATCACAGAGCAGCACCACACAGGGATGAGCCCCACTATAAAACGACAGCTGGTAGTTCCCAAAAAGTATAGGCAGGAGTTACTGCGAATCTCTCATGACATACCCTTGCCTGGGCACTTCGGCGTCAGTCGCACCAGGCATCATCTGACACAAAACTTCTTTTGGCCGGGGGTAACCTATGATGTTCGTCAATACTGCCAGACATGTGACAGTTGCCAGCGCATTGGCAAGAGGGGAGATCGATGCAAGGCCAAATTACGCCCCCTCCCCATTATGGAGGTACCATTTAGCCAATCTGATAGGGCCGTTAGCCAAACCCAGTCCGTCAGGGAAAAGGTATGTATTGACAGTGGTAGATTATGCCACACGGTATCCAGAGGCGGTTGCGTTACCTAACATACTGGCAGAGATGGTGGCGGCTGTCCTGCTCCAGGTTTTCTCACGGGTTGGATTTCCCCGGGAGATTATCTCAGACCAGGGTACCCAGTTTACAGCAGAGGTGACCAACCAACTGTGGAAGCTGTGCGGCGTAAAGTCCATTAGAAGCGCCCCGTACCACCCGCAAACCAATGGGTTGTGTGAATGCTTTAACGAGACGTTAAAACAACTCATTGGGACTTTTACCAGGACCTACAGGGACTGGGAGAAATTCTTGCCTCACCTCCTGTTTGCCTATCGAGAGGTGCCCCAAGAATCCACAGGGTTCTCCCCATTCGAACTGGTATATGGGAGATGGGTAAGGGGACCCCTAGACTTAGTGCTAGAACACTGGGAAGGGGAGGGCACCATAGAAGGGGTACCTATTGTACCCTATGTGCTGGAATTCCGGGACCACCTACAGGAGCTGACCCAGGCTGTACGTGGGAACATGTAGGTGGCCCAGTGGCGCCAGCGTGTATGGTACGATCGGAGGACCAGAGAGTGCACCTTGGAAATAGGGTAGAAGGTCCTGGTGTTAGAGCCCACTAGGCAGAACAAGTACCAAGCTGCCTGGCAGGGGCCCTACAAGGTAGTGGGGAAAATAGCCGACACCACCTATAATGTCGCCGATTGTGACGACCCCAGGGTTATCCGCATGTTCCACGTGAATATGCTGAAGCCCTATCGGGAGCGCCCTGAAGAGGTAGTGGTCATCTGTCCACCTGAAGCAGAGGATTTAGCCGGACTTCCCTTGCCTGATGTCTTAGGGGAGAGTACTCAGTCTAAAACATGGGACCAGGTACACTGGGGTGAAGACTTAGGTCCCCGGGAGAGACAGCAGGCGGAGGAGTTGTTGAGGCAGCGACAGAGGATGTTTTCGGGGAAACCCGGGTACACTCACCTGGCACAACACAAGGTTGAGACCCAGGATCAGACCCCCCTGCGATAACCCCCCTTCTGCGTCCCTGAGTCTATACGAGAAGGGATGCAACAAGAGATACAAGAGATGTTGCGTTTAGGGGTCATTGAAGAGTCAGATAGTCCCTGGGCATCCCCCGTAGTGTTAGTGCCCAAGAAGGATGGGACTACACGGTTTTGTGTAGACTATCGTAAGCTCAATGAGAAAACAGTGACGGATGCATATCCCATGCCGCGTGTGGATGACTTGTTAGACCGGCTGGCAGGGGCAAAGTATTTGACCACCATCGATCTATGCAAAGGCTACTGGCAGATTCCCCTTAGTCCTGATGCTATTCCCAAGTCGGCATTTGTCACCCCGTTTGGCTTATTCCAGTTTCGAGTTATGCCATTCGGGATGAAGACTGCCCCGGCGACCTTCCAGAGGCTGGCTGACCGGCTTCTGGATGGTCTCCAGGACTATGTGTGTGCCTACCTGGATGACATCGCCATCTACAGCGCGACATGGGAAGAGCATCTAAATCACCTAGAGACAGTATTAGATAGGATCCACAAGGCCGGAATCACCCTGAACCCAAACAAGTGTCACGTGGGCAAAGCAGAGGTTCAGTATTTAGGACATTGGGTGGGAAGTGGGAAACAGAGACCAGAACCAGCCAAGATTGAGGCCATAGCCAAACGGCCCACCCCACGCACTAAAACCCAGATCATGGCGTTTCTAGGGACAGCGGGGTATTACAGGAAATTAATTCCCAATTACAGCAGCGTAGCCAAGCCCCTGACTGATCTGACATGTAAGAACCAACCCCGCCAGGTAACCTGGACCCCAGATTGTGAGGAAGCCTTCCGCCAGCTAAAGGACGCCCTCACCAATACCCCTGTATTGGCCGCACCCGATCCAACTAAACTTTTCCTTGTCCACACAGATGCTTCTATGTTTGGATTAGGGGCAGTACTAAGCCAAGTCGGGCCGGACGGGCAAGAACACCCGGTAGCTTACCTGAGTCGGAAACTACTGCCCCATGAAGTGAGCTATGCGGCCATCGAGAAGGAGTCCCTGGCAATAGTATGGGCACTCAAAAAGTTACAACCATATTTGTATGGACGACAGTTTTCCCTCCTAACGGACCATAGTCCCCTAGTCTGGCTTAATCGGGTCTCCGGAGACTACGCCAGATTACTGCGGTGGAGTTTAGCCCTACAACCTCTGGACTTCACCATCCACTACCGACCCGGCAAACAAAACGGTAACGCTGATGGACTCGACAAACGGAACTCGTACCAACCCCATAAACTTCGGTCATCCCCAAACCGATCCGTTAAGGATCAGACTGTGTATGCCGATCGCGCCGCTGAAAAGGGGAGTCGTGTTGCAGAACCCCCCAGCACCAAGAATATTATGCAGTATATGTATTATAATAGTTTCCATGTGAAATGCATCAGTCCACAGGCTGCACCCCTGGACAAGATATTCTCTTTCTGACCTCCCCCCACCTTTGTAATTCCCACAGTAAATATTGTCAGGCTCCGGCCCCCTGCGGCTATTGTAATGTAGGTCTGGCCTGCTGTGTTCCTATTGGCCTGCCCTGTGTATCTGTGTTATATATTCTGTGTGCTGTAAATAAAGGTTGTTCTTTTAGACTGGAAATACGTGGGGTAGCAGTCAGCTTTTATATGCTCTCATGTAATCAAGAAATTCCTGCCAGCGTCCTTCATTCAGAATCTACATTAAAAGCAGAGTGGACCTCCTGAAACACGGGGTGGTACTGAAAGAGGTACCCAAGCTTGGTAGACTCCGTTACAATGAGAATCTGGATTCTGCTAGGACCCTACTTCATCCAGCCCCAAATTAAACTGAAAAAAATTTTGGCCATTGGTGCAGATTAGTGTTGAGCGATACCGTCCGATACTTGAAAGTATCGGTATCGGATAGTATCGGCCGATACCCGAAAAAAATCGGATATCGCCGATACCGATATCCGATACCAATACAAGTCAATGGGACATCAAGTATCGGAAGGTATTCTCATGGTTCCCAGGGTCTGAAGGAGAGGAAACTCTCCTTCAGGCCCTGGGATCCATAGGGATGTGTAAAATAAAGAATTAAAATAAAAAATATTGATATGCTCACCTCTCCGCCGGCCCCTGGACATCATGCTGCTAACCGGGAGGCTTCTTTGTTTAAAATGCGCGCCATTAGGACCTGGGAATGACGTCCCGGGTTCTGATTGGTCGTGTGCCGCCCATGTGACCGGCACGCGACCAATCAGAAGCCGTGACGTCATTCGCAGGTCCTCAATTCCTAGAATTAGGAGTTTTTGTGAATGAGAATGACGTCGCGGCTTCTGATTGGTCGCGTGCCGCCCATGTGACCGGCACGCGACCAATCAGAACCCGGGACGTCATTCCCAGGTCCTAAAGGCGCGCATTTTAAACAAAGAAGCCTCCCGGTTAGCAGCATGATGTCCAGGGGCCGCCGGAGAGGTGAGCATATCAATATTTTTTATTTTAATTCTTTATTTTACACATCCCTATTGATCCGATACCGATACCCGATATCACAAAAGTATCGGATCTCGGTATCGGAATTCCGATACCGCAAGTATCGGCCGATACCCGATACTTGCGGTATTGGAATGCTCAACACTAGTGCAGATGCTTTTCTCCTCTTGAGTGTGTGAATCTTTGGAGCTAACCTCTAATGCCAATGAAATATAATGTGTGAACAGCTCTGCAGTCTCACCCATATGGGGTTCCCCGCAGTCAGATGGATGTTGGGGAGTAGTGATGTGGGGGTGAAACAAGGGTAATAGGGGTGCCACCTCTGAGGACTGTATTGTGCGTAACGTCACAATGGAGGAAGCGGAGGGGAGGTCACTTGATGCAGCGCTTGCCATCCATTGGAACATAGTCTCTTTCTGGCTCTCATCTACAAGGCATACACGAGGGCATCCCACAATCACTCTGCCTTGGTGTAACCTTGGACTCTGATCTCTCCTTTAAAACACATATCCATGCCCTTTCCACTTCCTGCTGACTGCAACTCAAAAATATTTCCTGGATACGCACATTCCATACTCAAGAATCTGCAAAAACCCTAGTTCATGCACTCATCTCTCAACAAAACAAAACACAAACACTTTTACTTTTTTATTTAAAAAACAAACAAACACAGTTATGCTAACCTAACGCCTAATTCCACTGAATCCCTCGTCTCCTTTAAAAAAAAACAAAAATGAAAAACAACAATATCCCTCATTTATCCTTCATTCTGTCCCACGCCATAATCCATCCCTGGGGGATAAATGGCATTTAACCTGGACAATGGCAAGATGCGACTGTCCAGGTTGAAAACCACTTGTGACTGAACTGCTGCGAGCACAGCACCAGTGACTACCGGTGACATCATTAAGATTTCTGATGGTTACTGAGGCCGCATTCCCAGCAGGGCTGGACAGCAGTGACCTCGCTGAGATCCCTGCTAGCACCATGAGAAAGTCTCACGGTGCAAAGGAGAGTTCACCGCAATTCTCCGGAAAAAATTCACTACTGTGAATTTGAACTGCATTTTTATCTATTTACAGTGCCTGCTCTCACTGCTATTAGAGGCAGCAGGCGTCGGTTGATGGAAGCAGTAGTCCCATCAGCTGACATCAGTGACTGGAGGTAAACTTCATACCTCCGATCACAGCTGCTGTTTCACGCTGTCTTTTGACACACCTGTCTGACCGGCGGTGATGATTTTACTGCTGATCAGAAGCGGTGCTTGCCATGCTGTCATGCACATGACAGCATGGCAAACCCTAGGTGTTCGGGTGCGGCATTAGGGTCCAGATTTGGGTCCTGGTACTGTTATGGGACCCGAATCCCAAATTTTTGTTCGTCCAAACACGCCGGACCTGAACATCCAGGTGTCCACTCATCACTAATCCTCACCCATCCATTGTAGTCTGTGAGCCCTCATGGACAGGGTACCCTCTCCTCCTGTACCAGTTGGTGGCTTGTATTGTTTAAGATTATTGTACTTGTTTTTATTATGTATATCCCTTTTCACATGTAAAGCACCAAAGAATCTATTGTGCTATAACAAATAATAATAATCTAATATATAATTGCCTAGAATACTACTTCCTGCAATTTGTGCCAACTTCTGTGGCTTTGTCCGGAGCTAATGTCCGGAGCTAATGTCCGGAGCTAATGTCCGGAGATAAGTGACGTCAACAGTGTCCAGTGTCTGATTGGTTGCCGCCTGCTGCGAGCGACCAATCAGAAACGTGCCGTACTGTGACACACTCCGCCCGCCATTTTGGTGTGAGTTTTGAATTTTTACCTCACAGCAAGTTTCTACTGCGTGGAGGCGGGCCCAGTGACGTTGCTCTTCAAGCTCCTGCCGAATTTCGTCATAAAAATAATACCATTTACCAAAACTATATATATTTAGTTGTGAAGTGGTTCAGTGACATTTTCACACCAATTTTGAACTTTTGTTTGGTGTTTTCTCCATATACTGCCTATTATTTTTGTTCTTTCTTACTATTATTTATTAATTGTATTATTCTTACATTTGAATAAATAAAGTATATATGGATTCTAGACTCCCGATTCTTTAGAATCGGGCTGCCATCTAGTAATAATAATAATTCCGTTGTGCTGCTGCCAAAGAAAGGGAGTCAAGTAGGCCATGCAGTTACAGAAGTTGTCAACTTTATTATTGTATTTATTGTTGACAAAACACCACATTATTACGTTGTGTTAGCAACAGTTCAATAAATATATATTTTTAAATTTTCACATAACACTTGATCATATCTTGCTGTTAGATCAGAAAAATAAAGCAAAACATATTCTTGTGTCCTAAGTAGTGTTGAGCCACCTCCCTAGTGTTCGGGTTCGGTTCGGTTCGTCAAACAGGGACGTATTTGACGAAATGTTCGTCGAACACCGTTGAACTCCATTGAAACCAATGGCAGGCAAACACAAACATATACATACACATGGAAAACACATAGAAAACACCTTAAAAGGTGTCCAAAAGCTGACCAACTGCTCAAAAGACACAACAAACACATGGAAAAGTCACAACTACATATAATCATGCGAAAAGAAAAGAAGTGGAGGAGTAAAAGGAGGAGGAGACACAGATATAGGCATGTCATGCCCTTCTAAAATCAAGAAAGGCTGGAGTAAAAATGTAAACTTGCTCTACCAACACCCAAACGTCTTGACAAAAAAAATAAAAAAATAAATATCCTTAGGTAGAATGTTGGCAGGTCCATTCAGAAGACTTTCCTTAGAAGACGTAGTGGTACCCCCTTTGGGAGTTGTGTCAAAAAATGAACCCAATACATTCAGACTAATCCACCATTTGTCATATCCAAGGGACCCAAGGGGCAGGTCAGTAAATGACAACATCAACGCGGAACCAAGCACAGTACTATGTACTGTACCTCCTTTGACGAGGCAATCAGGCGGGTCAAGAAGTTGGTAAGGGGCACCCTAATGGCCAAAACAGACATTGAGGGGGCGCTCCGGTTACTACTTGTGCCTCCGAATAGTGTCCTCCCATTGGGCTGCTTCTGTGAAGGAGCATACTACATAGATCGCCATTTGCCCGTGGGGTGCTCCATATCCTGCTCACTATTTGAGGCATTTAGTTGCTTCCTCGAATGTGTCGTCATGGACGTTTGTAAGGCGGCACATATTATCCATTACCTCGACGACTTCTTATGCCTGGGCCCAAAATATTCGCCACAGTGTAAAAACACGCGGTAGTCCACCTGTGAGATGGAGAGAGCTGGAGGGAGAGTGGACACCCCAGAGCTGAGGGGTTAGATTGAGAAAGAAGGCGGTGTAGCTCGCTTCATGGGTGGGGTACTCTGCTGAGGAGCAGAAATTGCTATTAGGCCCAAAAGGATTTCCTTGGGCCAAATTTATTCTTTACTGTTAGGGCAGTGAGAATCTGGAATTGCTTGCCTGTGGAGGTGGTGATGGCGAACTCAGTCGAGGGGTTCAAGAGAGGCCTGGATGTCTTCCTGGAGCAGAACAATATTGTATCATACAATTATTAGGTTCTGTAGAAGGACGTAGATCTGGGGATTTATTATGATGGAATATAGGCTGAACTGTATGGACAAATGTCTTTTTTCGGCCTTACTAACTATGTTACTATGTTACTATGTTACTAAATGCCGTTAAAAAATAGTACTTAGGTAAAACAGGCAGTGTAGCTTGCTTCATGGGTGGGGTACGCTGCTGAGTTGCACCAAATTCTACTAAGCCAAAAATGATTTCCAGGGCTAGATGCCATTAAAAAATAGTACTTAGGTAAACAGGCGGTGCAGCTTGCTTCATGGGTGAAGTACGCTGCTAAGTAGCACCAAATTCTATTAGGCCCAAGAGGATTTCCTGGGCTAGATGCCGTTACAAAATAGTAGTTAGGTAAACAGGCGGTGTAGCTTGCTTCATGTGTGGGGTAAGCTGCTGAGTAGCACCAAATTCTACTAGGCCCAAAAGGATTTCCTGAGCTAGATGCCGTTAAAAAATAGTACTTAGGTAAACAGGCGGTGTAGCTTGCTTCATGTGTGGGTACGCTGCTGAGTTGCACCAAATTCTACTAGGCCCAAAATGATTTCCTGGGCTAGATGCCATTAAAAAATAGTACTTAGGTAAACAGGCGGTGTAGCTTGCTTCATGGGTGAAGTACACTGCTGAGTAGCACCAGATTCTATTAGGTCCAAAAGGATTTCCTGGGCTAGATGCCATTACAAAATAGTAGTTAGGTAAACAGGCGGTGTAGCTTGCTTCATGGGTGGGGTACGCTGCTGAGTAGCACCAAATTCTACTAGACCCAAAAGGATTTCCTGGGCTAGATGCCGTTAAATAATAGTACTTAGGTAAACAGGTGGTGTAGCTTGCTTCATGGGTGAGGTACACTGCTGAGTTGCACCAAAGTCTACTAGGCCCAAAAGGATTTCCTGAGCTAGATGCCGTTACAAAATAGTAGTTAGGTAAACAGGTGGTGTAGCTTGCTTCATGGTGAGATACACTGCTGAGTAGCACCAAATTCTATTAGGCCCAAAAGGATTTCCTGGGCTAGATGCCATTACAAAATAGTAGTTAGGTAAACAGGCGGTGTAGCTTGCTTCATGGGTGGGGTCCGCTGCTGAGTGGCACCAAATTCTACTAGGCCCAAAAGGATTTCCTGGGCCAGATGCCATTAAAAAATAGTACTTAGGTAAACAGGTGGTGTAGCTTGCTTCATGGGTGGGGTACGCTGCTGAGTTGCACCAAATTCTACTAGGCCCAAAAGGATTTCCTGGGCTAGTTGCCGTTACAAAATAGTAGCTAGGTAAACAGGCGGTGTAGCTTGCTTCATGGGTGAAGTACGCTGCTGAGTAGCACCAAATTCTACTAGGAAGGATTTCCTGGGCTAGATGCTGTTACAAAATAGTAGTTAGGTAAACAGGCGGTGTAGCTTTCTTCATGGGTGAAGTACCCTGCTGAGTAACACCAAATTTTATTAGGCCCAAAAGGATTTCCTGGGCTAGATTCCATTACAAAATAGTAGTTAGGTAAACAGGCAGTGTAGCTTGCTTCATGGGTGGGGTACTGTGCTGAGTAGCACAAAATGCTATTAGGTACAAAACGATTTCCTGGGCTAGATGCAGTTAAAAATTAGTAATTAGATCAACAGGCGGCATAACTTGCTTCATGGGTGAAGTACGCTGCTGAGTAGCACCAAATTCTACTAGGCCCAAAAAGGATTTCCTGGGCTAGATGCCGTTACAAAATAGTAGTTAGGTAAACAGGCAGTGAAGCTTGCTTCATGGGTGGGGTACGCTGCTGAGTAGCACCAAATTCTACTAGGCCCAAAAGGATTTCCTGGGCTAGATGCCGTTAAAAAATAGTACTTAGGTAAACAGGCGGTGTAGCTTGCTTCATGGGTGAAGTACGCTGCTGAGTTGCACCAAATTCTACTAGGCCCAAAAGGATTTCCTGGGCCAGATGCCGTTAAAATTAGTACTTAGGTAAACAGGCGGTTGGTGGCTGGGCTACCCTGCTGACTAGCAGACACTGAAGCTTTGGAGCAGACCTCTGAATCCCAGGCCATAGTATGGGGAAACAACTCTGCAGATGACCCCACCCACCTGGAATTGACTATGGCAACGTCATGTAAAACTCAGCAAGGGGACTAAATAAAAGAGTCTCCATTTTTTCCAAAAAAAGTGGCATCAATTTTGCCAGAGTTTTTTAAAATGGTTGGTGAGCTGATTTTCAAAAATCATCAAGCTTTTAGTCTCCCCAAGATGACACAGGGGTAGAAAAGTTCTTGAGGATCCAGGATTTGTTCATCTTGATGAACGTTAGTCTGTCTACATTGTCACTGGACAGGCGCGTGCGCTTATCTGTCAGCACACCAGCAGCGCTGAACACACGCTCAGAGAGAACGCTGGCTGCGGGGCACGACAAGATCTCCAAGGCGTGAGTGGGGAGCTCAGGCCATTTTTCAAGATTGGAAGCCCAAAATGAGCAAGGATCCAGTTCCACAGTCATGGCATCGATGTTAACTTGGAGATACTCTTGTACCATCCTCTCTAGCCGTTGGCTGTGCGTCAGACTTCTTGTCTCCTGTGGCCTTGCAAAGGATGGTCTAAAAAATCTTGAAATGATTGGAAAAAATTGCTGTTACGACCAGATACAATGTTACTCTTACGGTTTGAGTGATGACTCGATAGTCCCATGGTTGGCAAGGTAGAACTCAGAGATTCACTACGAGCCCCACTGGTGTTTTGTGGAAAAGCAGATGTTAGATTCTGTAACAGTCTCTGCTGATACTCCTGCATGCGTGAATCCCTTTCTATGGCAGGAATTATTTCACCAATTTTGCTTTTGTACCGGGGATCTAAGAGTGTGGCAACCCAGTAGTCGACATTACTTCGGATTCTGACAATCTGAGGATCATGTTGCAGGAAGTGCAGCAAGAAGGCACTCATGTGTCTTGCGCATCCAGGAGGACCAAGTCCTTGTTGTCTTGGTGGTGATGAGGTGAGAATCATGCTTCTTTCGTCAGCCCTCTCCCCCAACCTCGCACAACAGAAATTTGATCAAGGTCTCCCTCATCTGATGAGTCTTCCATGCCCAGCGCCACTTCGTCCTCCATTTCTTCCTCACCTCCTGCACCTTCCTCAGCAGTTTGGCTGCTACCATGCGCCCTCGGTAATCCCTCTCCCCCAGCCTCCAATGCCAGCCACCTTGGTGCTGCCAAGTTTCTTGACTTTGGAGATATGCACCCTTCCGCATAAGACTCCCCCTGTTCCTCCTCCTCCTCCTCTTGTTCCACCACCTGACTCCGAACACTGTGTAAGGTGTGCTCCAGCATGTAAATCACCGGAATGGTCATGCTGATAATGGCATCGTCAGCACTAGGGTTGAGCGAAACGGGTCGGCCACTTTCAGAAGTCGCCGACTTTTGGCAAAGTCGGGTTTCATGAAACCCGACCCCTTTGTGGGGTCGGCCATGAAGTCGGCGATCTTCTGAATCTGGAATCGGAATTCCGATACCGATTCCCGATATGTTTAAGATATCGGGAATTGGTATCGGAATTCAGATTTAAGTGTAAAATAAAGAATAAAAATAAAAAATATCACTATACTTACCCTCTGACGCGCCCTGGTACTAACCGGGAACCTTCCTTCCTTCGAATCAGCGCTTTCAGGACCTTGCGGTGACGTCGCGGCTTGTGATTGGTCGCGCGACCGCCCATGTGACCGCCGCGCGACCAATCAGAAGCCGTGACGTCACCGTGAAGTCACCGAAGGTCCTGGAAGCGCTGATTCTTAGGAAGGAAGGCTGCCGGAAAGAAGCAGGGCGCGTCCGAGGGTGAGTATATACCTAATTTGGAATATACTCACCCTAGGACGTGTCCTGAAAGCGGTGATTCGGAGGAAGGAAGGTTCCCGGTTAGTACCAGGGCGCGTCAGAGGGTAAGTATAGCGATATTTTTTATTTTTATTCTTTATTTTACACTTAAATATGGATCGCAGGGCCTGAAGGAGAGTTTCCTCTCCTTCAGACCCTGGGAACCATTGGAAACCCAATGCACTGCATAGGGATTCGAGTTTCGGCCGACCCCGACTTTTTTATAGGATCGGCCAATTTCACTCGACCCGACTTTTGAAAAAGTCGGGTTTCGTGAAACCCAACCCGATCCTATTAAAGTAAAGGTCGCTCAACCCTAGTCAGCACTAAACATCTTTATCGCTATTTCAAAACGGTGCAGAAGGGTGCATAGGTCCCTGATCTGAGACCACTCCTGCAGAATGATTTGCCCCACCTCTTGATCTCGTTGGCCCAGGCTATACGTCATAATGTATTGCACCAGGGCTCGTCGGTGCTGCCACAGTCGCTGCAACATGTGCAGAGTTGAATTCCACCGTGTGGGCACATCGGATTTCAGCCGGTGAACTGGCAGGCCCAACGACTTATGTAGAGATGCAAGTCGTCGAGCTGTGGGATGCGAACGGCAAAAGTGAGCACACAGCGACCGTGCCCTCTGCAGAAGCCCATCTAGTCCGGGATAGTGGGATAAAAATTGCTGGACAACTAGGTTCAAAATGTGAGCCATACAAGGCCCATGTGTGACATTGCCCCGGCGAAGGGCCGCACCCAGGTTTGCAGCATTGTCGTACACAGCCTTCCCTGGCTGCAGGTTGAGTGGAGACAACCATTGATGGAACTCGGTCTCCAGAGCTGACCACAACTCCTCAACTGTGTGACTCACATTTCCCAGACATTTCAATGTAAACACTGCCTGATGCTGTTTAGCCCTGGTGACAGCATAGTGAGGAGGTGTGCACGATTCCTTCTGCGCAGTTACAACGCTGGTGGCATTACCAGACAGGCTTTGGGTGCAGGTGGAGGACCGAGAAAAGGTTGAAGAGGCAGAAGCAGTGTAGAAACTTCTAGATACAGAGGATCGACGAGCAACTCGTGGTGACGGCAAGACTTGGACAGCAGCCCTTTCTCCTGATGTCGCCGTAGTTACCCAGTGCCCAGTCACCGACATGTAACGCCCCTGTCCATGTCTACTCGTCCATGTGTCTGTGGTGAAATGCACCCTGTCACACACAGAGTTTCTCAAGGAAGCGGTGATGTTGTGTGTGACATCCTGGTGTAGCACAGGCACAGCTTTCTTTGAGAAGTAGTGGCGACTGGGCATCTGGTACTGGGGTACTGCAACGGACAAAAGGTCTCAAAAATCCTCTGTGTCCACCAGGCGGAAAGGCAGCATTTCTGTAGCCAACAGCTTGCAGATGGAGAAATTCAGCCTCTTAGCTTTGTCATGGCTAGGAGGAAATGGTCTTTTACTTGTCCACATCTGAGGGACTGAGGGCTGGCTGCCATGCTTAGACGGAGTTGAGTAGGGTGTCCCCGGCAAACTGCTGGTCTGTGAGGAAGGTGCAAGCAGAGATGTTATGTTGCCTTGATCAAAATGTGGTGTTGATGTCGGAGAGCGCTCAACACCAGCAGGTGTTTCCACTTGCAAATGTCCTGATGACCTGCCAATCACACTGGCTGTTGCGGGTAAAGAGGTGGAAGGTCTGCATCCAAAACCATGTGCGACTGCTGTCCCCACAGTCACAGAGGATGAAGAGGATGCGAATGCACTTGATGGGGCAGACGGTGGTTGACCCGGCTCACTAGGCCGCATTGTAGCACAGTGAGCTTCCCACTGCAACTTATGCCTCATATCCATGTGACGGTTCATGCATGAAGTACTCAAGCTAGTGATTTTTTGGCCTCTACTGAGATTTTGTTGACAAATCTTACAGACAATATGAGTTGGGTCATCCTTTGTGATGTCAAAAAATGCCCAGGCTATGCAAGGCTTAGAGCACGTGTGACCTGAAGAACCACCACGACTTCTGGTCTGAGGCACAGTTGGGGTTGAGGATGCAGTTGTTGTTGTGCTTCCGGTACTCTGCCTCTGTCCAGGAAGACGCACCGTTACCTCGTCATCAGACTCATCTCTAGAATCCTCCTCCACCTCCTCTGCTGACCTCATGGACTGGCGGACTGGAGGTTGACAGTAAGTGGGGTCTACAACCTCGTCATCATAATCCTGTGTGTTCTCACACCCGTCGTCCTTGGAGCCAACCTCTTCCTCCCCTGACCGAAAAGTCAAGTTTACGTTCCAAACAGGTATCTCAGTCTCATTATCATCTTCCTCATTGTCTCCACCAACAGGAGTTACAGTTTGGGAATGAGGGTCTACATTATGCTCAGAACATACTTCATCTGGGCCTGGATCTGACTCACAAAGATTCTAAGCATCAGTGCAGATCATTTCCTCATCTGGATTCACAGAAGCTCTGGAGTAGACCTCTGTTTCCCAGGCTATAGTATGCGTAAACAGCTCTACAGACTCAACCATGTGTGTTACCCCATGCTCAGACGGGCAGCTGGAGACTTGGGAGCTGTGAGGAAGCAAGTGTGATTGGGGTGACAACTCTGAGGACTGGAGTAGTTGTGATGTTGAAGTTGACATGGAGGAGAGCCCACTTGAACGAGCACTTGATATCCATTCAAGCACCTGCTGTTTTTGTGCCTCATCTGGAATTTTTGGAGATGCTTGTAGCGATGGTCGTAAGAAAAGGATCATATCAGATTGTCCACGAAAAGAAGTAGACATCTTCCCTTTCCAACATGCCTATTCCCCTTTCCACCAGCAGCAGGCCTTTTGCCACTCATTTTAGTGCTTAACTATTTGGCAACTCTGTATATGTAGTTGTTGGCACAACAACAACCGATGGATGAAAACCGAGCAGAACTGAGTGGCCAAACTGTGGTACTAGGCCCAAAACTAATAACTGGATTAGATGCAGTGAAAATTGAGATACACAGGCGGTGTAGTTAGTTTCACAGGCGGGCTACTCTGCTGACTTGCAGACACTGCTCCTAGGCCCTAAACTAATAACTGGATTAGATGCAATAAAAATTGAGATACACAGGCGGTGTAGGTAGCGTCACAGGCGGGGTACTCAGATGACTATCAGACAATGCTACTAGCCCAAAAGGATTGGCTGAATTAGATTACACCAAATGCTGTGACAAACACTTGCACAGCACTGGCACAGATCTGCCTGGCAAACAGTGCTATGAACTGCTGTAACCTACCCTGAAAAGGGCTGATATTACAACTAGTCCCGACTCCTCCTGACTCCCTAAACCTATCTCTCTGACAATTCGCTCCAAAAAAACACTCTTAGTCTGTATAGCGCCCACAGCAGCAGCGGTGCCGTCTAACACTAAGCTGCAGCAGTGAGGAAATGGTGACGACGGGGCAAATGGCTGGTTCTTATAGGGCAAGGAGGACATGTGATATACTCCTATAAATGACACATGCCCTTGCTTGTGTGCATCACATGCACATTGCTGTGTGTGTGCGTGCTGCTGATAGGCTGAGAGACTGCACCGCCCCACTGTAAATGCGGGAAAGAAAATAAAATGGAGATCGGCTTTATTTCAGCACAGATCTATCCCCCGCCCACTATACACTGAAATAGTCTATTAACAATGATAAACAGTTTTAATGTGCAAATCAAGCTAGGCTTTTGGTGAACAAACAGTTATCGAACAGAAACTCGAACAGCCGAATTTTTAGCAAATTGTTCGGGTTCGTCGAACGACTCAAACACCGCCCAAAATAGCTCGAATTTGAAATTGGCGAATAGTTCGACTCGAACACCGCTCATCTCTAGTCCTAAGTAAAAGCAGGTATAATTGTAAACATTGATTTTTTTCTCAAAAATTGAGTCATGTGACGTGTTTCTTTTCTTGTTGTATTTTAGGGTACCGTCACACAGTGCCACTTTTGTCGCTACGACGGTACGATCCGTGACGTTCCAGCGATATCCATACGATATCGCTGTGTCTGACACGCAGCAGCGATCAGGGACCCTGCTGAGAATCGTACGTCGTAGCAGATCGTTTGGAACTCTCTTTCGTCGCTGGATCTCCCGCTGTCATCGCTGGATCGGTGTGTGTGACACCGATCTAGCGATGCGTTCGCTTGTAACCAGGGTAAACATCGGGTTACTAAGCGCAGGGCCGCGCTTAGTAACCCGATGTTTATCCTGGTTACCAGCGTAAAAGTAAAAAAAAACAAACACTACATACTTACATTCCGGTGTCCGTCCGGTCCCTTGCCGTCTGCTTCCCGCAATGACTGACTGCTGGCCGTAAAGTGAAAGCAGAGCACAGCGCGTTGTGCTGTGCTTTCACTTTATGGCCGGCAGTCAGTCAGTGCGGGAAGCAGACGGCAAGGGACAGACACCGGAATGTAAGTATGTAGTGTTAGTTTTTTTCTACGCTGGTAACCAGGGTAAACATCGGGTTACTAAGCGCGGCCCTGCGCTTAGTAACCCGATGTTTACCCTGGTTACCCGGAGACTTCGGGATCGTTGGTCGCTGGAGAGCGGTCTGTGTGACAGCTCTCCGGCGACCACACAGCGACGTTGCAGCGATCGACATCGTTGTCGTATCGCTGCAGCGTCGTCTCAGTGTGACGGTACCCTTAGAGCTAAAGCTGATAACATCACTAAATCCTCCTGATGTCATCTGCAAGGCAGATTTGTGCGAGTCTATCTAGATGACATATTGATTTATTCGTCAGACCGACCTCAAGTCACACCATGTGCCTGTCAGGCAGGTCTTACAAATACTGAAGGACAATAAATTATATGTCAAACCAGAAAAATGTATGTTTTTGGTTCAGGTGATCCCTTTTCTGGGTTATTTCTTATCATCCACCAGTTTTGGCATGGTTTAGGAGAAAGTCTGAGCGATGCTGTATTGGGATCATCCTGAAGACTTAAAGGCTTTACAAAGGTTTTTAGGATTTGGCAATTACTACTGTAGGTTCATCAAGAACTTTTCGGTAGTGGCCAAACAACTGATGGCTATGACCCGGAAAAGGAAAGACTTTTCAGATTGGTCAAGTCCGGCCAGCAAGATGTTTGCTACTTTAAAGAGATGTTTTGCTTCTGCACCAATTCTTATACAGTCTGATATCACTCAGCCATTCATTGTAGGGGTTGATGTGTCAGAAGTGGGGGTTGAGGCTATATTGTCACAAGGTTCGTCTGCAAGTAAATGGCATCTGTGTGTATAATTTTCAAACAAACTGTCATCCGCCAAGAAAAACTGTGACATTAGTATTAGGGAATTCTTGGCAATAAAAGGAGCTTTTGACCCCCCTGTCATTTTTGGAGGGGGCAGTTCATCAGTGATCAAAAAAATCTTTTGTATATGGAATCTGCAAAACGTCTGACACCTACACAGGCAAGATGGTGATTATTCTTTACCAGATTCAACTTTTTTGTGACTAATAGGCCGGGGAAGAAGAATATCAAGGCACATGCTTTATTTCTTTGTTTTCTGGGGGGGGGGGGAGGGAGAGGCAATTATGATCCAGTTTCTGTATTACATAAAGGGTTAGTTATTGCTTATACAGTGGGGAAAAAAGTCTTTAGTCAGCCACCAATTGTGCAAGTTCTCCCACTTAAAAAGATAAGAGAGGCCTGTAATTAACATCATAGGTAGACCACAACAATGAGAGTCAAAATTGAGAAAACAAATTCAGAAAATCACCTTTTCTGATTTGGTAAGATTTGTTTTTCAAATTATGGTGGAAAATAAGTATTTGGTTATTAACAAAAGTTCATTTCAATATTTTGTTACATGTCCTTTGTTGGCAATGACAAAAGTCAAACATGTTCTGTAAGTCTTCATATGGTTGGCACACACTGTTGGTTGTATGTTGGCCCATTCTTCCATGCAGATCTCCTCTACAGCGGTGAGTTTTGGGCCTGTCACTGGGCAACATGGACTTTCAACTCCCTCCAAAGGATTTCTATAGGGTTGAGACCTGGAGACTGGCCAGGTCACTCCAGGACTAGTGTTGAGCGATACCGTCCGATATTTGAAAGTATCGGTATCGGATGGTATCGGCCGATATCTGAAAAATATCGGATATCGCCGATACCGATATCGGATACCAATACAAGTCAATGGGACACAAATATCGGAAGGTATCCTGTAATGGATCCCAGGGTCTGAAGGAGAGGAAACTCTCCTTCAGGCCCTGGGATCCATATTCATGTGTAAAATAAAGAATAAAAATAAAAAAATATTGATATACTTACCTTCTGACGCGCCCTGGTCGTCACCGCTGCAACCGCCTTGCTTTCGTTCCGAAGAATGAGCGCGTAAAGGGCCTTCAATGACGTCGCGGCTTGTGATTGGTCGCTGAGCGGTCATGTGACCGCTCACGCGACCAATCACAAGCCGCGACATCATCAAAGGTCATTAACGCGCTCATTCTTCGGAACGAAAGCAAGGCGGTTGCAGCGGTGACGACCAGGGCGCGTCAGAAGGTAAGTATATCAATATTTTTTTTTTTTATTCTTTATTTTACACATTAATCTTAATCCCGATACCGATTCCCGATATCACAAAAATATCGGAACTCGGTATCGGAATTCCGATACCGCAAATATCGGCCGATACTCGATACTTGTGGTATCGGAATGCTCAGCACTATCCAGGACCTTCATATGCTTCTTACGAAGCCACTCCTTCATTGCCCTGGTGGTGTGCTTGGGATCATTATCATGCTGAAAGACCCATCCACATTTCGTCTTCAATACCCTTGCTGATGGAAGGAGGTTTGCACTCAATATATCATGATATATGGCCCCATTCATTCTTTCATGTACAGTACAGACCAGAAGTTTAGACACACCTTTGCATTTAAAGATTTTTCTTTATTTTCATGACTATGAAAATTGTACATTCACACTGATGGCATCAAAACTATGAATTAACACATGTGGAATTATATATTTAACAAAAAAGTGTGAAACAACTGAAAATATGTCTTATATTCTAGATTCTTCAAAGTAGCCACCTTTTGCTTTGATGACTGCTTTGTACATTCTTGGCATTCTCTTGATGAGCTTCAAGAGGTAGTCACCGGAAATGGTCTTCCAACAATCTTGAAGAGTTCCCAGAGATGCTCAGCACTTGTTGGCCCTTTTGCCTTCACTCTGCGGTCAAGCTCACCCCAAACCATCTCGATTGGGTTCAGATCTGGTGAGTGTGGAGGCCATGTCATCTGGCATAGCACCCCATCACTCTCCTTCTTGGTCAAATAGCCCTTACACAGCCTGGAGGTGTGTTTTGGGTCATTGTCCTATTGAAAAATAAATGATGGTTCAACTAAACCGGATGGAATAGTATGCCGCTGCAAGATGCTATGGAAGCCATGCTGGTTCAGTATGCCATCAGTTTTGAATAAATCCCAAACAGTGTCACCAAAAAAGCACCCCCACACCATCACACCTCCTCCTCCATGCTTCACGGTGGGAACCAGGCATGTAGAGTCCATCCGTTCACCTTTTCTGCGTCGCACAATGACACGGTGGTTGGATCAAAAGATCTCAAATTTGGAATCATCAGACCAAAGCACAGATTTCCACTGGTCTAATGTCCATTCCTTGTTTTCATTAGCCCAAGCAAGTCCCTTCTGCTTAGTGCCAGTCCTTAGCAGTGGTTTCTAGCAGCTATTTTACCATGAAGGCCTGCTACACAAAGTCTCCTCTTAACAGTTATTGCAGAGATGTGCCTGCTGATAGAACTCTGTGTGGCATTGACCTGGTCTCTAATCTGAGCTGCTGTTAACCTGCGATTTCTGAGGCTGGTGACTCAGATAAACTTATCCTCAGAAGCAGAGGTGACTCATGGTCTTTCTTTCCTGGGGCGGTCCTCATGTGAGCCAGTTTCTTTGTAGCGCTTGATGGTTTTTGCAACTGCACTTGGAGACACTTTCAAAGTTTTCCCAATTTTTCGGACTGACTGACCTTCATTTCTTAAAGTTTCTTAAAGTAATGATGGCCACTCATTTTTCTTTACTTAGCTGCTTTTTCTTGCCATAATACAAATTCTAACAGTATATTCAGTAGGACAATCAGCTGTGTATCAACCAGACTTCTGCACAACACAACTGATGGTCCCAAGACCATTAATTAGGCAAGAAATACCATTTATTAAACCTGCCAGGGCACACCTGTGAAGTGAAAACCATTTCCAGTGACTACCTCTTGAAGCTCATCAAGAGAATGCCAAGAGTGTGCAAAGCAGTCATCAAAGCAAAAGGTGGCTACTTTGAAGAACCTAGAATATAAAACATATTTATAATTCCACATGTTCATAGTTTTGATGCCTTCAGTTTGAATTTACAATTTTCATAGTCAAGAAAATACAGAAAAATCTTTAAATGAGAAGGTGTGTCCAAACTTTTGGTCTG
This sequence comes from Ranitomeya imitator, assembly GCF_032444005.1. Classification (NCBI taxonomy): domain Eukaryota; kingdom Metazoa; phylum Chordata; class Amphibia; order Anura; family Dendrobatidae; genus Ranitomeya; species Ranitomeya imitator. The sequence continues at coordinate 538,196,236 of NC_091284.1, read as the reverse complement.
TACTGTACATGGATCAGTCGTCCAGGTCCCTTTGCTGAGAAACAGCCCCAAAGCATGATGTTGCCACCCCCATGCTTCACAGTAGGTATGGTGTTCTTTGGATGTAACTCGGCATTCTGTCTCCTCCAAACAAGACGAGTTTTGTTTCTAGAGACACGGACGGACGGACTATACAGGGAGAGTGCAGGGCATGTTTTGACAGGGGTAGCTGTGGACTGCCCTTGTAAGGGGATAGTCTATCGATAGCCCCATAGGGACTGACATAGGGACTGTCGTCTCCATTACTTTTCCGGATTTTCTTCTGACCAGAAACTATCCGGCGCTCCTGGGCCCTCATCTTTGGAACCGGTGAGATTGTTCCTTTTTACATTATTTATAGCCATCAGTGGCACTGTCTATACGCAACTATTGATGGTTTTTTATTGTTCGTTCATATAACTAGCCTGACGTTGTGTGCTGTTTGATGTTATTTTACTCCAGCCCTATTTGTCAAACTCTAGTTTTCTTGATATCTCCAATATGTTGTGGAGGATATCATTCTGTCCTTTCTGGGGATAACCAGTCTCTGTGGTCACCATACCAATTGTCTGAGACTTTGCCCCAGTATTTTTATTCAATTGGGTGTTTGAGTTTTGTTTCTACCAAACAGTTTTACTTTGGTTTCATCAGACCATATGACATTCTCCCAATACTCTTCTGGATAATCCAAATGATCTCTAGCAAACTTCAGACTGGCAAGGACTTGTACTGGCTTAAGCAGGGGGACACATTTGGCACTGCAGGATCTGAGTCAATGGCGGTGTAGTGTGCTACTGATGGTACCTTTGTTATGGTGGTCCCAGCTTTATGCAGGTCATTCAATAGGTCACCCTGTGTGGTTCTGAGATTTTTGCTCACCATCCTTGTGATCATTTTGACCCCACAGGGTGAGATCTTGCGCAAAGCCCCAGATCGAGGGAGATTGGCAGTGGTCTTGTCTATCTTCCATATTCTTATTATTGCTCCCACAGTTCGCCTAGTTCTTGCCACTGGGGCTCGATAGGTACGGGCGAGACAGTGAGGTTGATGACTGCACAACTTTTCCTCACTTTAATCCAAGTCGAGTGCAAGTCATGACTTCAACCACTGCGTATCAAAAGTCCTGTGGCAATGGGAGAGTGGCAAAGCAGCAGGTGTGGAGTCACTGGAAGCTGTAGTCACGAACCTGCACGCAGGCAGTCCAGGCCATATGGTCGCTCTCCACTGCACCGAAGCAGCAGTGGAGTTCGGCAGCCTCCTGGGTGTCTGAGCAGTCCTGATCAGGATCACTCTGCTCACCTCAATCGAGGACGGGGCTAGAAAAGGTGCCTCAAAAATAGTCTGCTTCATTTCACCTGGCCAGCCTGCCGCAATTGGCGGGTTTCCCATACAGCAGTCGACACACAATAAAGAAAAAGAAAATGATGGTACTCAACCTTGGCACATGGAATGTGAGAGCTCTGCTGGATATTACCAAGTCAGACAGACCAGAGAGAAGAATGGCATTGGTTGCTCGGGAGCTAGCTCGTTACAAGGTTGATATAGCAGCTCTCAGAGAAACACGCCTGGCAGACAAGGGTCAATTGACAGAGCATAGTGGTGGATATACATTCTTCTGGAGTGGTTGAGGCAGCACTGAAAAACGAGAAGCAGGAGTGGGATTTGCTATCAAAACTCATCTTGCTCGTAAACTTACCTGGCTTCCGGAGGGCATCAACGACCGTCTGATGACATTTCAGCTCAAACTTACAAACAAGAAACACGCGACTCTGATCAGTGCCTATGCTCCCACGATGACTAATCCGGATGACATTAAAGATAAGTTCTACGATGAACTTGACACACTTATTTCAGCAATCCCACAGGCAGACAAGCTCATTATACTTGGAGACTTTAATGCCAGAGTGGGAACAGACCATCAAAACTGGGAAGGGGTTATTGGGAGACATGGCACTGGCAAGTGTAACAGTAATGGCCTGCTGCTCCTCAAGATGTGTGCCACACATGACCTTGTCATCACCAACACTTTATTCCGCTTACCCACACGCAAGAAGACATCACGGATGCACCCACGCTCGAGGCATTGGCATCTAATTGATTACATCATTGCCAGGAAAAGGGATAAGAGTGACGAGGGCCATGTGCGGTGCAGACTGCTGGACTCACCATCGCCTCATTGTGTCTAAGTGCAGGCTCCGCATCCTGCCTGCAAGGAGACCCCAAGGGCAGAAAACAACAAAGAGGCTGAATATCTATAAGCTGCAAAATAAAAGAATTGCAAGGGAATTTGCCAATGATGTTGATGGCAGACTGTTAAGTATACTACAGACAGAGGAGATTGGCGTTAAGGAACAGTGGACAATTCTGAAAGATGCTGTTTATAATACTGCTCTGGAGCATCTGGGATCAGCAGCCAGAAATAATCAAGACTGGTTCGATGAAAACGACGAGGAAATAAAGACACTCCTAGAAGAGAAACATCAGCGGTATAAGGTGTATCAAAATGACCCCATGTCGTTAGCTAAGAAAGGTGCCTTTACCAACATAAAAAGAAAGGTACAAATCAAGCTACGCAAGATGCAGGATATCTGGTTTAGCAAGAAGGCCGACGAAATTCAGGGCTATGCAGATACCCATGACCAGAAACGCTTCTACGATGCGCTCAAAGCTGTATATGGACCCCAGTCATCAAGCTCTTCATCTCTGCTTAACGCAGATGGAATTAAGCTGCTGACAGAAAAGAAACAAATTCTGGAACGGTGGGCTGAGCACTTTAATAATATTCTTAATTGCCCTGTCAATATCAATGATGAGGCTATTGCTCGCCTGCCCCAGGTAGAAATCAACAAGGAGCTTGATGTTTTTCCAAGTGGAGATGAATTCAGGAGAGCAGTAAAACAACTTTCTTGTGGAAAAGAACCCGGAAATGATGCTATACCTGCTGAGGTATATAAAGCTGGTGGCCCTGTTCTGATGCAAACGGTGACCAAACTATTCCAATATATGTGGACAAAGGAACAGGTTCCACAACAGATGAAATATGCCAGCATAATTCACATATACAAGAGGAAAGGTAATCGCCAATCTTGTGACACCATCGAGGCATCTCCCTTCTGTCCACTGCAGGCAAGATATTGGCTCGTCTCTTGCTAAACTGCCTTTTACATCACCTTGAGCAAGGACTATTACCCGAAAGCCAGTGTGGTTTCCGTGCTAAACGTGGAACAGTAGGTATGGTCTTTTCAGCATGTCAACTTCAGGAAAAGTGCCAGGAGCAACACCGTGACCTTTATGTAACTTTTGTTGATTTGACCAAGGCTTTCGACACAGTCAGTAGAGAGGGTCTGTGGAAGATCTTGGCAAAATTCGGCTGCCCGAGCAAGTTTATCTCAGTCATCCGGCAGTTCCATGATGGCATGATGGTGAAGGTTCTGAATGATGGAGACGTATCTGAGGCTTTCCCAGTAACAAACAGCGTAAAACAAGCCTGTGTGCTTGCTCCAACTCTGTTCAGTATGCTGTTCTCTGCAATGTTAAGTGATGCCTTTAACAACTGTAAAGATGGAATCCAGGTTAGGTACAGGACTGATGGCAAGCTATTCAACCCAAAACACCTGAAGACGGTTACGAAAGTGCATGACACTGTTATCCGTGAATTATTATTTGCTGATGACAGTGCACTTAATGCTAGCATGGAACAGCAGATGCAGCATGAAATGGACTGTTTCTCGCAAGCTTGCGACAGTTTTGGTCTCGAGATCAACATTAGAAAAACCGAAGTCATGTATCAACCGGTTCCAGGAAAAATATACAAGGAGCCAGGTATCACGGCGAAGGAGAAAAACCTCAAAGCAGGCGATAACTTCACCTACTTAGGCAGCACACTTTCCCATGTAGTAACCATAGACGCTGAGGTTAATAACAGAATCGCCAAAGCCAGTGCTGCCTTTGGGAGACTGCGTAAGAACATCTGGGAACGAAGGGGACTCAGCCTTACCACCAAGCTGAAGGTCTACTGCGTGGTAGTCCTCACCACACTTCTCTATGCTAGCAAGACCTGGACAGTGTAAAGCCGGCATGCTAAACAGCTTAATCATTTCCACATGAGTTGCCTCCGCAGGCTCCTCCCCATCAGGTGGCAAGACAATGTCCCGGACACAGCAATTCTGGAACAAACTGGGCTCTGCAGCGTTTACACTCTCCTGCTGAAAGTCCAAGCCAGGTGGGCTGGACATGTGGTCAGAATGTCTAACAGCCGACTACCGAAACAACTGCTGTACAGAGAACTGTACCAAGAAAAGCAAGCAGTTGGGGGGCAGAAGAAGCGCTATAAAGCCTGCCTTAAGGTGTCTGTCAATACTTGGAAGTCAACACCAATAAATGGGAAGAGCTTGCCCTGGATCGTCCAGGTTGGCGGGCAGGATCACCTCAGGAGCATGTGCAGCTGAAGATAGGAAAATCTTTGATGCAAAAAGAAAGCGTGCTGTACGCAAGGCACAAGTAGAATCCGGTGTACTGACCACATCTGCTTCCTTATGTATGTGAGCGAACCTTCAGGGCCCAGATTGGACTCATCAGCCACCTCCAGACCCATAACTACTAATTCCCTTCTAACCTTGAAGTCATGGTTATCTTCGAAAACGAAGGACGAACATCATTGCTCCCACAGTTGATTTCATCACACCAAGTTGCTTACCTATTGCATATTCAGCCTTCCCAGCCTTGTGCAGGGCTACAATATTGTTTATGGTGTCCTTCAATAGCTTTTTGGTCTTCACCTTTGTGGAGTTTGGAGTGTGATTGTTTGAGGTTGTGGACATGTGTCTTTTATACTGATAACAAGTTCAAACAGGTGCCATTACTACAGTTAATAAGTGGAGGATGGAGGAGCCTCTTAAAGAAGAAGTTACAGGTCTGTGAGAGACAGAAATCTTGCATGTTTTAGGTGACCAAATGCTTATTTTCCACCATAATATGCAAAATAAATCATGCCAAGTCATACAATGTGATTTTCCAGATTTGTTTTCTCAATTTTGACTCTCATAGTTGTGGTCAACCTATGATGTCAATTACAGGCAGGGCCGACGTCAGCACCCGTGCACCTGGGCAAGTGCCGGGGCCCTGAGCAGGCAGGGGGTCCAATTGCCGTTGGGGACACTGGCGCACTATAGTGCCGACCTCCGCGAGTGGACCCCCCGCCTGCTCCGGGCCCCGGCACTTGCAATACTTACCTCTCCCGGTTCCAGCGCTGCAGCGTCTTCCATCCTCTGACTGTGACGTTCAGATCAGAGGGCGCGATGACATCACCAGTGCGCACCCTCTGCCTGAGCAATCACAGCACAGAGAGCAGGAAGACGCCGACGCTGAGGAGTCCAGAGCAGAACAGCGTCAAGCAACGAGAGGTGAGTATTTCATTTTTTTAATATTTGGAGCAATATATGGGGCTAATTCTATATGGAGTATCTTATGGGCCAATAATATAGAGAGCATCCTATGAAGCCAATTCTATAGGGAGCATTATATGGGGCCAATTTAATATGGAGCATCTTATGGTGCCAATTTAATATGGGGCATCTTATTGGGCCAATTCAATATGGAGCATTACACATGGAACAGTATATGGGGCCAATAACATATGAAGCATCTTATGGGACTAATTATATATGGAGCATTTTATATGACCAATTATATATGGATCATTATATGGGGCCCATTATACATGGAGCATCTTATGGGGCCAATTATTTTTGGAGCACTATATGGGGCCCATTCTGTAAAGAGCATCATATGGGGCCCATTCTGTATGGAGCAATATATGGGACTCAATATACTGTATGGGGACGATCATATACTGTATGGAGCATTATATGAGACCCACTATACATAAAGCAATAGATGGGGCCCCTCATATACTGTATGGAGAATTATATGTGGCTCACTATACTGTATGGAGCATTATATGGGGTCAATTCCGTATGGAGCAATATATGCAGCTCATTCTGTATGGAGCACTCTGTGGTGCCCATTATACTGTATGGAGCACTATATGGGGCCATTATACTGTATGGGGCAATATATGGGGCTCATTATTCTGTTTGGAGCAATATATGGGGCTCAATATTCTGTATAGAGGACTATACTGTCCGGTTTCTGAGCTAATGTAGAATGCACAATAGATATCACTCATGTAATGTAAGAAGTAAGTGAAATCTTTGGCATTGTACTATACCTATATTTCTCTGCCATATTTGTGCATTATGAATTGTGGTATGTGTTAAAGGGGCCCACCGGGACTCTTTCACCCAGGGCCCATGAAAACCTGGAGCCAGCCCTGATTACAGGCCTCTCTCATCTTTTTAAGTGGGAGAACTTGCATAAGTGGTGGCTGACTAAATATTTTCCCCACTGTATACTATATCAGTGTGGCATGATGTTGTGATAGAAATATGTATATCATGTAGATCTCACTTTCATGAATACTCCTTTAAATCATATATACCTACATAAAAGCAAATATATATAACTATCTACTCAGCTACTTTATAATCAATTGCTCAATTTAGCCACATAAGCTAGGCCAGATGGTTCTCGGTACTTTCCACTACATCTCAAACACCAAAAAACGGGAAGTTGGACCAGATGTTCTGAACTGATGTCTAGAATATCTCTGAATCTTGCTGAAATGGCAGATCAACAGTGCCAAATGTATTAAGTGCTGGTCAGATGTCTCAACTTTGTCCTAAATGTCGAGAGCTCCATTTTAGTTCCTTAATCAGCATTCATATGTGCATTAATCACAATATTCTATATATATTTAGATAACCAATAACTAAATTGTATGTTAATTAACTAACCACCCCTAACCACTCCTTTCTATATGCAATTATAAAAAAAACTATGTATCAGGAAATAAAGGATCAGTATTGATGGAATGTTAAACTGTCACTTTGTGTCAGAGTCATTCTTTCTTGAACGCTCAACATATCTGATCTGATAATTGGGAGCGGCCGCAGCACACACGGATAGATTTATCCAAACCAAATTTCCATATCAATGTTCTTTATAATTTGAGCAAAATAGGGCCCAACTATAAGAAAAAATGGAAAAAGCCAGCTCACCAAACTTCCAGGTGCAAAGGAACTTCGTCCTGATGTGACGATGTACTGCAGAAAAAACAAAGTCTTTGCTCCAGCTCCTTGGATTAAAATCTCAAAATAGTGAGATGTAATGCCCCCTCATGTTTGCGTTTTCAGGTGTCAGTGGTGAAATGCACCCTGTCAGACATAAATTTTTTCAGGGAGCGGGTGTTGTTATCGCCATTATGCCATCAACTTTCAAAAACAGCCTGTATTCACCAGGCTGAAAGGCAGCATTTCCGTGGCTATCAGATTGGCGATAGTGGAGTTCAAGCTCTTAGCTTTGCCATGTGTAGGAGGAAACATTATTTTACGCAACCTCTGCTGTGTTGAGAGAGATCGAAGTACAGAGAACAGAGCAAACTGCTGGACTGTGACTGAGGTACTGGCCGAGATTTTGTGATGGATTGAGAAAACTGTGTTGTGCTAGGTGAAACAAAAGCAGCAGTCATGTCTACTTACATAACAGTTGACTGGCTCTCACTCACCGCGACTGTGGTGGGTAAACAATTGTAATTTCTGTGGCCTGAGATCTGTGTGTGAATACTTGGAATGGTGATGGAGGAGGAAGAAGCAGCAGATGGGGTTGATGGGATGCAAGGTGGTTGACTTGGCCCGCTAGTGCATATTTTAGCACAGTGAGATTCAAACACTAAGGAATGTTGATCGCTCATGTGCCATTTCATACATGTCATTGTCAAATTGTTGCAATTTTTGCCTCTACTGAGTTTTTTTTTGCAATTTTGACAGATAATGTCTGTTGGTTCATCCTTTGCAGTCTCAAAAAATGTCCAGGCATGGCAACCCTTGCCGCCTCTGCAAACTGCACACTCGTGACTGGTGCTGGGCACAGCCAGAGTTGGGGCTGAAGATGCAGTGCTTGTCATGGTGGCCTCACTTTGTGTCTGTGTGGGAAGCCACAACTTAACTTCCTCATCATAATCCTCCTCCTCCACCTCCTTTGCTAAGTTACTCAGCTGTGTACCTATGGGTTTACACCAAGTGGGATTTACAACCTCATCGTCATCCTCTCGGTTCTCACACTCCACACCCTGAGAGTCAACTTCCTCCTCTATCCCACCCAGACACCACAGTAAAATCTGCGTGCCCCTCTGGTATCTGAGTCTCATCAGGATCACCTGCACCCCTTGGTGGTTAACATCTAATGATGAGGGTGTGGATTCTGCTTGAACCAGACTTCATCCAGTCCCTGCTCCAACATAAAAAGATTTTGGGCATCATTGCAAATGCTTTTCTCCTCTGAATTCTGTAATTCTTCTGAGCAGACCTCTTATGCCCATGAAATAGAATGTGTGAACAGCTCTTCAGAATGGCCCCTTTGTGGTTCCCCATATTCAGTTGAGCATATGCAAATTTTTGATGTGGGGGAAACAAGGCTGAATGGGGAGCTCTGAGGATTGTTCTATATGTAAAGTTAAGGTGGAGGAAGAGGAAGAGAGGCCATTTGATGCAGCGCTTATCATCCACTGGAGCACATGCTCTTCCTGAGTCTCATCTACGTGGAGTACCGCTCTGCGGCTGCCAAAGAAAGAGAGTAAAGGTACGTTCACACTAAACAACTTCACAACGATATCGCTAGCGATCCGTGACGTTGCAGCATCCTGGCTAGCGATATCGTTGTGTTTGACACGCAGCAGCGATCAGGCCCCTGCTGTGCCATCGTTGGTCACTGCAGAAAGTCCAGCACTTTATTTCATCGCTGGACTCCCTGCAGACATCGCTGAATCGGCGTGTGTGATGCCGATTCAGCGATGTCTTCACTGGTAACCAGGGTAAACATCGGGTTACTAAGCGCAGGGCCGCGCTTAGTAACCCGATGTTTACCCTGGTTACCATCGTAAAAGTAAAAAAAACAAACACTACATACTTACCTTCTGCTATCTGTCCCCGGCGCTGTGCTTCCTGCACTGGCTGTGAGCGCCGGTCAGCCGGAAAGCAGAGCGGTGACGTCATCACTCTGCTTTCCGGCCGCTGTGCTCACAGTCAGTGCAGGAAAGCAGAGCGCCGGGGACAGACCGCAGAAGGTAAGTATGTAGTGTTTGTTTTTTTTACTTTTACGATGGTAACCATGGTAAACATCGGGTTACTAAGCGCGGCCCTGCGCTTAGTAACCCGATGTTTACCCTGGTTACTGGCATCGTTGGTCGCTTAGTGTGAAGATACCTTTAAGTAGCCCGACCAATAACAGATGTTGTCAGTGGTCTTTGGATAGGACGAGATGCTGTTTGTTCAGTTGAGCTTTCATTGACATTAACACCTAACACACGTACACGTCGAACACCAAGTCTATTTCCCCTTCCATCACAAACTCGCTTTTTCCCACTCATGATGTAAGTACCCTTCTCCTCCTGTACCCTGCTGTTTTACAACCTTTGACCGCAGCTGTCAGTCACCTGTCACTGAATGAATAAGCACTATTTATTTTTTTATATAGTGTGCCTGAACAACACTGTTATGCCTAATGTTTTTTAATTGGAATTCTGGCCTTCTGATTTGCTATTGAAACACAGTTTTATCACAAAAGATTTGGAGTAGCTAATTGTGCCCCGTGGCTGCACCACAATATTAGGCCTAACAATTTTACGTGGAAATATGGCCTGATTTACCACTGAATCACAGTTTTAGCGCAAACAATTTGGAGAAGGTATTTGGGCCTTATGTCTGCTAATGCACTATTAAGCCTAACGATTTTTGCATGGAAATCTGGCCTTCTGATTTGTCACTAAAACACAGTTTTAGCACAAACGATTTGGAGTAGCTAATTGGGCCTCATGGCTACATCACTATTAGGTCTAACAATTGTTAAGTGGAAATCTGGCCTTCTGATTTGCCACTGAATCACAGTTTTAGCACAAACTATTTGGAGCAGCTAATTTGCCCTCCAGGCTGTAACCCAATATCAGTCCTATTAATTTTTAACCCTACGTCAGGAACAATGGATATGACAGGCGCAGCTTTTCTACTTTCATTTCTCCCTTCTCACCAGATTTTCAGGAAACCCCCTCCCTCTAGATAGTCTCCTGGCTCTAGCTGCTGTGTGAAACCTGTGATTTGTCACTGAAACACAGTTTTAGTAGAAAACATTTGGAGTAGCAAACAGACTTTCCGGAGGCTGCCACACAGTTTTTGCACAATCTACTTTTATGCTACAAGATTGATTTCACACAGAACAGGATTCTATCTAATTCACTGACAAATTCATGTTCAGCCCCAGCATCAGTGCAGGAGCAACCTCTCTGCACCGTGACACTGAGCAAATGGTGCCAGCAAAACAAGATGTCTGCTTTTTATATTGGCAGGGACATGTGACTTCAGCAGTCAATCACAGAAGGCCTTGTGTCATGACGTTGAGGTTGGTTTCTGCATCCTGATTGATTGCCAGAAATCAACACAAATAAAGTTAAGGGACAAAAAATAAAGCTTGCACCACTGCTGTAACCTCTTCACATGCTCCTCTAACCTCTCCACATTCCCCTCTAACCTCTCCACATCCCCTCCCCTCATCAAACACCTCCCCTTGTCCCCCCTTTGCTCATCATACAGCAGCACTATCCTAGCCAAAGTAATAACAAAAGCATTAGTGGAAACGCAATGATTTACCAAATTGTGACTTTTGCCGAGTTTGAGTAAAAATGCTTGTGAAAGTGAACATGAATTTGAATGTGCTACGTTTGCGCTGAATTTGAGATTGGTGAACGTTTTCTGAACACCTTTAATTAGAATTGCTTCACCATCTTACTAAACAGTGCAGGTTTTTCCTTTGCATTTTAATTGCAAAAGTTAATTAGTTCGGTTGCTTTGGTGTTCTCCATTCTGAATTGTCTAAGCTGTTCTGTGTTGGCGACTCCTTTCTGTTATATATAGTCACTGGCACTTAGAAGTTGCCAGTTAAAATTCTACTTCCTGGATAGGTGTTGGAGGAGTTGTTCAGTGTTTTTCACAAGCATTTGGAGAGTTGTTGTGGAGATTGCTGGGTGGAGTTGGTTTGCATATTCATCCTCATTTTCTCCTATTTGCTTTTTCCTACCTATCCCTCCTTGTGTTCCACTCTGTTGTTTTGTGAGTATATTTGTATGATTGTAGATTTGTTTCATCAACTTCTGTCTTCTCTTTTCTGTCGCTCCCTAGTTCGAGGGATCAGGTAGGTGTTAGGAATGGCAGAACACACAGAGTATATATATATATATATATATATATATATATTATTATGTGCGTTTGCAACCCGGGGTCCACCGTGCAGGAGAGGAACCTGCTGTTGGCAAATGGTGGCTGTATAAGCGAACTCTGTTAACTCCACAGAGTCACTAGGAACAAGATGCTGTGCCCTGACCTCCAATGAGAGTTTTTACCCTGGGCATGCTCAGAAGGGGAAAAGCAGGACTTAGTCCCAGAGATGTCTGCTCGCCGCTGACCAGTACTGGCTACAAAGGCAGAGCCTAGAAGTACAGTAGTAACCAGTCACCCAGTATCAGCCTGAGCCAGACGCTGGGACAGACGTCTCCGCTTAGCAGGCTCCACTGCAGCTGGAGGGGAATGGTAGACCGCAGCAGAGTTGGTTCAAGATTCCCCCTGTGCAGAGGTGGGAACTCGTCGACACCTAACACACATGCTGTAATCTCCTGACCCCTGTATGTCGGTGTATGCCCATGACAGTAACCCCCTCCAGTACCGCCCTGAATCCACATACACAAAATCTCCTCACCGGAGGTGCCGGTATTCTAGGGGCTTATTTCAGTCAAACTCTGACCACATACAACTATGACGACATAGGTTTGATACTAGCAGATGGCCGTGCAGCCATGCAAACCTTTTATAGTTTTAGCACTCAAGGACCTTCCTAGTGGTCCAGCAGGAACCGCTTCTGAACCTGAGCATGTGACCCCTGACCTCCAAAGGGAGGTCGTCCCGTGGGCATGCCCAGTATGGGAAAAGCAGGACTTAGTCCCAGAAAGATCTGCTCCCTGCTAATCAGCGCTGGCTACAAACACAAAGCCTGGAAGAACAGTAGTAACCAGTCGCCCAGTATCAGCCTGAGTCAGACGTTAGGACCGATGTCTCCGCTGAGCAGGCTCCACTGCAGCTGGAGAAGAATGGGAGACCGCTGCAGAGGTGTTTTGAGATTCCCCCTGTGCAGAGGTGGGAACTCGACACCTAACATTACCTCCCCTCCTAGGCCCCCCTCTTGGACCTCGCTACGCTCGAAGGCAGCAAAGAGCTGCGGCGCTCGAATATGCTCAGCAGGCTCCCAGGACCTGTACTCTGGGCCATAACCCTTTGAGTCCACCAAATAAAATTTTTTGCCACGTACCACCTTGCACCCCAAAATAGCGTTCACCTTGTAATCGTCCGAAGACGAACCCGATGTCCCGGCAGATGACTAGGAAAACCCAGACATGTACAAAGGCGTCAAGAGGGACACATGGACCAAAGGGTTAACCTGTTCAAGGACCTTGAAGGGACCCAAGTAGCGAGGTGCAAACTTAGTGGACTCAATTCGCAGCCTGATGTTACGGGCAGAGAGCCACACTAAGTCGCTAGGTGCAAAGGTCGGAGCAGGGCGCCGATGTGCATCGGCGGACGACCTTATTCTCTCTTTGGAGGTCCAGATGGCATCCTGAGTGCGGTCCCAAATGTCCCATGCTTCCACAGCCCAGTCTGCCACCCTGGAGTCGGTGGAAGACATGGACATAGGCACATGAACCCGCTGATGCTGGCCGTAATTAAGGAGGAACGGAGTCTGACAGGTGGAGTCGGCTACAACATTGTTAAGCGCAAACTCCACCCACGGTAGCAAGGATGCCCAGTCATCCTGCCTGGCAGAAACAAAATGTCTCAGATATGTGACCAGGGTTTGGTTGGCCCTCTCTACCAACCCATTCATCTCGGGATGATATGCTGAGGAGAGATTCAACTCAGTGCTGAGTGGACGACAAAGCTCTCTACAGAATCGAGACGCAAACTGGGGACCCCGGTCACTGACAATTTTGTCCGGCATACTGTGTAGGCGAAATATGTGTTTGATAAAAAACACCGCCAGAGCCCGTGCAGAAGGTAGCCGTGTAAGAGGTACCAAGTGCACCATTTTGGAAAAATGGTCGGTGATCACCCAAATAATGGTGCAGCTATGAGATTTGGGTAAGCCCACAACAAAATACATCCCGACCATTTCCCAGGGCCTGTCTGCCACTGGCAGGGGGTGCAGCAACCCAGCTGGCCGTTGATGTGGAGACTTGTTCTTGGCACAGGAGACACATGCTCGAACATAGTTTGTGACATCACGGGCCATATGCGGCCACCAATATGTCCTTGCCAGTAGCTCAGATGTCCTTTTAATATCGAAATGTTCATCCACCCTAGACGAGTGAGCCCAAGAGAAAACCTCCGGATGCAAACTGGATGGTTCAAAAGTCTTGCCCGGAGGCACAGACTCTAGTGAAACTGTGGCCACAGTTCTCAGGCTCTCGGAAGGGACAATAAGCCGAGGCTCCTCTTCCTCCTCAGATGATGATACAACGGAGCGAGAGAGAGCGTCGGCACGAATGTTCTTCTCCCCGGAAAGAAAATGGAGGGTGAAATGGAACTGAGAAAAGAACAAGGACCATCTGGCCTGATGAGAATTTAGCAGCTGGGCGGTCTGTAAAAAAACAAAATTCTTGTGCTCTGTGAATACTTGGAAGGGAAAGCAATCCCCCTCCAAGAGATGTCTCTACTCTGAGAAGGCCAACTTCATTGCTAGCAACTCCCTGTCCCCGAAGGAATAATTCCTCTCTGCTGGTGTGAAGTTTTTGGAAAAGAAGCAAGGATGCTTCCGACCTTGAGCTTCCTTTTGGAAGGGGACTGCTCCAGCGCCAACGGATGAGGAATCCACCTCCATTTTAAGTGGCTTATCTACATCGAGGCGATATAGGATAAGAGCACTAGCAAAATGAGATTTAATAGAAGTGAAGGCCTTGGAGACCTCCTCAGACCACAATTTGGGATTTGCTCCCCTCAGGGTGAGGGCTACTATGGGAGCTACCAAAGTTGAGAAATGAGGGATGAACTGGCGATAATGGTTAGTGAACCCCATAAAGCGCTGCACCGCTTTAAGAGAATGGGGTTCTTGCCAGTCCATCACAACCTGTAGTTTGGCAGGATCCATAGCCAATCCCTTGGCAGAGATGATAGAGCCCAGGAAAGGTAAGGACTCCTGCTCAAACACACATTTCTCCAACTTGGAGTAGAGGGAGTTAGTTCGTAAACATCTCTCTGGTGGGAGTAAATATCTGGAGAGTAGATGAGAATATCATCCAGATAGACTACGACCGAGGTGGAGAGCATATCCCGGAAGATATCATTTACAAAGTCTTGGAAAATGGCTGGGGCATTACTGAGCCCAAAGGGCATCACTTGATATTCATAGTGCCCATCCCTGGTGTTAAAAGCCGTCTTCCATTCCATCACGGATGCAAATCAGTTGTAAGCAGAGGATATTTATTCTTAACGGTGATGGCGTTAAGACACCTGTAGTCTATGCATGGACATAGTTTTCCATTCTTCCTCTGCACAAAGAAGAACCCAGCCCCTGCAGGTGACACTGACTTTCTAATGAATCCTCTTGCCAGATTTTCCTGGATGTACTGGGACATTGCCTCCATCTCCGGGAGAGATAACGGATAGACTTGACCCCGGGGAGGCTCAGCACCAGGGAATATGTCAATATGACAGTTATAGGGGCGGTGAGGCGGAAGTGTCTTTGCAGCCCTTTTGGAGAACACATCCGCATGGGGCCAATATTGCTTGGGCAGAGAAGATAGATCAGTTGTAGCAACCTGAACATTCTCACTTTGACATCTACCCCCACAAGATTCACCCCATCCCAAAATTCCGCCTTGGATCACTCGATATGAGGATAGTGATTCCATAGCCAAGGCATCTCTAAAAGGACCTCATCAATTTCCTCAGGAATGAGGAGCAGAGATATAATCTCCTGATGAGATGGCGACAAGGACAGAGTGAAAGGGCTGGTCTGGTGTGCAATCTGTGAGGGCAGTGTCGACCCATTCACCACTCGTATGGTCACAGGTTGAGCTACCATTACAAGGGGTATTGCATGACGTTGGTCGAAGGCAGAAGACATAAAATTGCCCTCCGCCTCAGAATCCATGCAGAGCTCTGCTGAGGGAGTGAGTGAATGAGCCTATTGTAATTGTCCACCTAAAGGACAATTTGGAGGCAAACGTCGCCGTGTCTAGTGTATCTCCACCTACTTCCACTAGACGCTGCCGTTTCCTAGACCACTGTGAACATCTGGTGGCAAGATGTCCTGACTGCTGGCAAACATGGCAGACCTTGAGTGCATGAGCAGTCCGGGACTTAGATCCCGCTTGTGACACTTCCATGGCCTTATGTGTCTCAGGGACCAGGATCGGAGATTTCAAAGGTTTGGCGAAGGTGGGAGCCAGCCGAAACCTCTGCCTACACTGGGCCCGCTCTAACCTCCGCTCATGAAAATGGAGGTCAATACGCGTAGACACAGCTATTAACTCCTCCAGTGTGGCGGGAATCTCCCTTGTGGCCAGAGCATCCTTCACATGGTCAGCCAGCCCCCTCCAAAATATAGGGATAAGGGCTTTATCCTACCACTCCAGCTCAGATGCTAGGGTGCGGAAGTGGACGGCAAAATGGCTGACCAAGGACGAGCCCTGAGTCAATGCCAACAGTTGGAGTGCAGTATTATGGGTGACTCGAGTCCCTAAAAAGACCTGTTCCAGAGTGCTCAAGAACAGCGGAGCACTCTGCACCACATGATTGCCACGCTCCCACAGCAGCATAGCCCACTCCAAAGCCCTGTCTGACAGGAGAGACACAATAAATCCCACGTTTGCCCGTTCTGTGGGGAAACGTGCCACCAGGAGCTCGAGATGTATAGAGCACTGGCTCAAGAAACCCCTACAAGATTTACTATCACCAGAACATTTTTCTGGCAGCGGGAGGCGAGATAAAGTGTGAACAGGGGTGTCCGTGGACAAGGTTGCTGCAGCCACACTAGCAGCCTGAACAGCAACCATGGTAACATCCACAGCTGAGGTTGTGTGCTCGAGAGCCGCCAACCTATCCTCAAGCTGCTGGATGCACCGCAAGGATTGCTGTTTATCCGCCATTTACTAGCCAGACCCTGGTGCTAGTATTATGTTAGGGTTGGCGGGACGCACCGAGTATATATACATGTATTATTAGGTGTGTTTGCAACACGGGGTCCACCATGCAGGAGAGGAACCTGCTGCTGGCAAATGGCGGCGCTATATGGTGGTATAAGCGAACTCTGTTAACGCCACAGAGTCGCTAGGAACAAGATACTGTGCCCTGTTAACCTCATCGAGGTGCACAGCTACCAACCAGAGCAAACTGTGGTCATGCAGTCAGAGAAAACAGACAAACAACTCCTCACCAGAGGTGCCGGTATTCTAGGGGCTTATTTCAGCCAAACCCTAACCGCATTCTGACATGACCACACTGGAGCAGAGCTCATAGACATTGGTTTGATACTAGCACATGGCCGTGCGGCCATGCAAACCTTTTATAGCTGCAGCAACTTCAGGACCTTCCCAGAGCACCAATGGGAGTTACTGCAGTATCTGAGCATGTGATCCCCAACCTCCAATGAGAGGTCTTACCCTGGGCATGCTCAGAAGGGAAAAGGCAGGACTTCGTCCCAGAGACGTCTGCTGGCCGCTGACCAGTACTAGATACAAAGGCAGAGCCTGGATGAACAGTAGTAACAGTCACCCAGTATCAGCCTGAGCCAGATGCTGGGACCGATGTCTCCGCTGAGCAGGCTCCACTGTGGCTGGAGAAGAATGGGAGACCGCAGTGGAGGTGGTTTGAAATTCTCCCTGTGCAGAGGCGGGAACTCGACACCTAATATTAGGTGCCCAAAGTCCCTAGGCACTTTGTGACACCTGAAATATGCATGATGCTCTTTAACTGTGATAAGTCTAGACAAAGATTAAAGGAAGTCTGTCAGTCCAAACTGGAGCACAAGGGTCTGATTCATCAAGGTGTTTGTGCCAAAATTCTAGTGTAAAACACTTTGGTGTTTTTATTCCAGTCTTGGCCAGCACTGTCCAAGCTGTGCCGCGATAAGGGAAACACTCGGCTGGCAAATTCTTTCATATTAATGTCACTTTGTTGGTAGAAATTACACTACTGTTCCAATATTTATTCTTCAGATTTGTATTAGTCTATGCCTGATGAAGAGACCTGAGTAGTCTTGAAAGCTTTCAATTTGTTATCATCTTTTCAGTTAGCCATTAAAAGGTATCAACCACTGAGGTCTCTCAATTCTAAAAAGTTTTCCAATATAAACAATGTCTTTAATTGCAGACTCACATACAGGAGTTATATCCTCCGGATCACAGCCATGTTTCCATATATACAGTCCGTGTTCCGAACCCTTTAACACCACCATGTCTCTTGGGTGCATCAGCTGCCTGGAAGTCCCTGGCCATGTGTCAGCTTCACACAGTCCTGGGTTGCACAGAGACATCTGCTATGCAGATTGCAAACTCCAAACTGACACACCCAAAGCAAAAACTGACAGATTTAAATGGAAATCATGGCCATACAGCCACTTCCAAAACCAGGAGTGAAGAAAGGTATTCACCACACTACCAAACCTGCAAATCCCTCTATAAATAAGAGCAGGTTTTCCTAAAAATCTGACTTAGTCACCACTTGGATCCAATGCACACTTTCTTTTATTTTGCCTTGTGACTGACAGGAATCCTGCTGTGAACACAAGGCACTCCAGCGGATATATATATATATATATATATATATATATATATATATATATATATACTGTGCCTTGCGAAAATATCCGGCCCTCTGGAACTTTTCAACAAGTGGAACACAATTGTGAAGTTGAACAAAATGTATTGGTTATTTTAAATTTTTGTGGAAATTCAAAAACTGAAAAGTGGGGCGTGCAATATTATTCGGCCACTTTAATTAATACTTTGTTGCGCCACCTTTTGCTGCAATTACAGCTGCAGGTCGCTTGGGGTATGTCTCTATCCGTTTTGTACATTGAGAAACTTAAATTCTTGCCCATTCTTCCTTGGCAAACAGCTCAAGCTCAGTGAAGTTTAATGGAGATCATTTGTGAACAGCAGTTTTCAGCTCTTTCCACAGATTCTCGATTGGATTGAGGTCTGGACTTTGACTTGGCCATTCTAACACCTGGATACGTTTATTTGTGAACCATTCCATTGTAGATTTTGCTTTATATTTGGGATCATTGTCTTGTTGGAAGACAAATCTCCATCCCAGTCTCAGGTCTTTTGCTGACTCCAACAGGTTTTCTTCAAGAATGGTCCTGTATTTGGCTCCATCCATCTTCCTATCAATTTTATACATTTTCCCTGTCCCCGCTGAAGAAAAGCAGGCCCAATCCATGATGCTGCCACCACCATGTTTGACAGTGAGGATGGTGTGTTCAGGTTGATGAGCTGTGTTGCCTTTACGCCAAACATATGGTATGGAATTGTTTCCAAAAAGTTCGATTTTGGTTTCATCTGACCAGAGCACCTTCTTCCACATGTTTGGTGTGTCTCCCAGGTGGTTTGTTGCAAACATTAAGCAACACTTTTTATGGATATCTTTGAGAAATGGCTTTCTTATTGCCACTCTTCTATAAAGGCCAGATTTGTGCAGTGCACGACTGATTGTTGTCCTATGGACAGACTGTCCCACCTCAGCTGTATATCTCTGCAGTTCATCCAGAGTGATCATTGGCCTCTTGACTGCATCTCTGATCAGTCTTCTCCTTGTTTGAGATGAAAGTTTAGAGGGTTAGCCGGTGTAACAGGCCAAAGTAACCCCGTCCCAGATTAACCCCGGGTATAATTTGGCCTAGGCCAGAGTATACCCCGGGGTATAAACTGGCCTAGGCCAAACTATACCCGGGCATAAAATGGCCTAGGCCAAACTATACCCCGGGGTGTAAAATAGCCTAGGCCAAAGTATACCCCTCCAGGCCAGATTATACCCCCCAGGGTAAGCTGAGGGAAAGCTGCTCATTCTTCTAGGTCACAGCTCCCCCTCCCATCGGGCACTGCTCCTTTTCAAGCTCCTCCACCTCTGGTGACGCCAGGGATCTCCCTTTCTAAGCCCCACCCCCTCCCTATAGTCACATGTGACATGAAATCTTCAGCCCTGCTCGGGCCAGCTCGTTGTCTTGGCGCCTTGGATATGCTTGGAAAAGGGCTTTGTATACCTAGGGGGCACTGACGAGCACTGAGGGGTGGGTGGGGAACCCCTTTACTGGTTGCTATGGGATATAGCATGATCACTCTATCCTAGCAACACCTTGGATACGCTTGGAAAAGGGGTTTATCTATCTTGGGGGCCCCATTGCAGCACTGCGGGTGGGTGGGGAAACCTTTTACTGGTTGCTATGGGATTTTACATGACCAATTTATCCTAGCAACGCCTTGTATACGCTTGGAAAAGGGGTTAATCTACCTTGGGGGCACTCTCGCAGCACTTAAGGATAGGTGGTTAACCCCTTAGGTGGTTGCTATGGGATTTTACATGACCACTTTATCCTAGCAACGGCTTGTATACGCTTGGAAAAGGGGTTTATCTACCTTGGGGGCACCCTTGCAGCACTGCGGGTGGGTGGGGAAACCTTTTACTGGTTGCTATGGGATTTTACATGATCACTCTATCCTAGCAACGCCTTGAATACGCTTGAAAAAGGGGTTAATCTACCTTGGGGGCACTCTCGCAGCACTTAAGGATAGGTGGTTAACCCCTTAGGTGGTTGCTATGGGATTTTACATGACCACTTTATCCTAGCAACGGCTTGTATACGCTTGGAAAAGGGGTTTATCTACCTTGGGGGCACCCTTGCAGCACTGCGGGTGGGTGGGGAAACCTTTTACTGGTTGCTATGGGATTTTACATGATCACTCTATCCTAGCAACGCCTTGAATACGCTTGAAAAAGGGGTTTATCTACCTTGGGGGCACTCTCGCAGCACTTAAGGATAGGTGGTTAACCCCTTAGGTGGTTGCTATGGGATTTTACATGACCACTTTATCCTAGCAACGGCTTGTATACGCTTGGAAAAGGGGTTTATCTACCTTGGGGGCACCCTTGCAGCACTGTGGGGAAGCCGGGGAACCCTTTTACTGGTTGCTATGGGATTTTACATGACCAATTTATCCTAGCAACGCCTTGTATACGCTTGGAAAAAAAACTATACCCCTCCAGGCCAGATTATGTAACTAATCTGGGGTTAAAGTTGCCTAGCCCAATTTATACCTCTCAGCTCATATTATACCCCAATGAAATCATTTGCATTGAGTGATATACACAAGAATTACTTAATGCTTCAACATTTTATTGAGAAACCAAACTGACAATTCTTAAAGAGTACCTCCCACTATACAAAACTTTTGGGAGGGGGGGCAATAATTTCTCATTAGCTATAAGTCACTTATCATGCAATGCAATTATCTGGGGCAACAAATCGCCCAACAGTCATTCTGTGTATTATGACATTTAGTCTAGCATGTCCTTGCTACCAAATTAATGTTTAAAGCTAAACACTGATAACAACATTGAAATGATCGTGCTTATTTTCAAGATACAGTGCATGTTCAGTTGTTGACTGCAGATTGAAGCTTGCAGGATATGTCAACCAATCCATGGAGTCACCGACGTTTGTGTAGATTATTATGTCGCAACTCAACAGATTCGCCGTGGTCATGATCTCTGCATCAGTTGCCCAGACTCCATCACGAGAGATTCCAGAGATGTTCACATATTCATTCACATTTTGGTTCAAGTAGTCCTGTAGTTTTTTTGTCAAGTCAGTTTTCATATGGTGGATGACTTTATCTCTGAGAAGGGAATGGTTGTCCTCTGTTCCTGTCAAGATGTAGCTGATGGCCCGGAAGAAGCAGTTTCCATCACCTTTGGTTTTATATGTACGCCGTGGTTGTTCAAGGTCTCGTCTGCATCCACAGTATACAACCTTACTAAACGTAAGGCCAAGAGTGGTGCTAAGATACTTCCTTCTTGAACTTGGTAGTAGGTTGAAAGCCTTAGTTTGCTTATTTTTCTGTGTGGCAGAGTCACTGGAATAATCATCATCGGATGGTGGAGAAGCCTCTTTATCCTGGTAAATCTTTAGGTTGCTGGTGTGGTATGTGTTGCTTAATATCTTGCCAGTTTTGTTGTTCTTAAGTTTTACTCGTCCCTTGGTCAAGGATTCCACAACTAAATAAGGTCCAATCCAGCGTGGTTCCATCTTTGAACCTATGCGTTGAATACGGCGCTGATTCTTGATATAAACTATGGTACCAGCAGTGATTTCTTTGTTACTTTTGTGTCGGCGATCAAAGGCACACTTCTGGTGTTCTTGAGCAGAGTGGATGTTGGTACTGACGTCTGAGTGCAGCTTTTTAAGAATGCTTGACAGTGTATTTAGCACATCAGGGGTGGCATGATCTGAAATGGGCATGGGATCCACCGTATCATCTTTTGAGGGATTAAGGTCCATGGGAAGCTTGGCCTTCCGTCCATACATGACCTCAAATGGAGTAACCTTGGTTGAAGCATGCACAGATGTGTGATAGGCAAACAGAACACCAGGGATGAATTGATCCCAGTTGTTTCCTTGGTCATTGACAAGCTTACTAAGAGCTTCTTTAAGTGTCCGATTATCACGTTCCCGCTGGCCATTTGTTTGTGGGTGGTATGCAGATGAAATACGGTGATCTGTTTGAAAATGTTCCATCAGGTTGTCAATGATCGAGTTTACAAACTCTCGTCCCTGGTCGCTAATCAGAGTCTCCATACAGCCAAGGCGACAGATAACGGAGTACAAAAAATTTGCCACTGACTTGGCACTCTTATCTGGGACAGCTGTTGCTTCAGTCCATTTGGAGAAATGATCAGTGGCAGCAACTATATATTTGTTGCCATTTGATGTTTCCTGAAGAGGGCCAATCATATCAATCCCAACTAAGCTCCATACTTTTCCAGGCACTGATATACTGTTGAGTGGTGGAGCTTCCTTTGTGATTTTGGGATTTATAACAAAACATTTTTGACAGGCTTTCACATACTGGTGAACGTCATTTTTCATTCCCTTCCAGTAAAACCGGTCAGAGATTTTGGCTAAAGTTTTATCTCTGCCAAAATGGCCCCCAGATATTGGGTTGTCATGACAGGCCTTCAGGATATTTGGCAGTCGACTTTTAGTAAGAACCTCCTTTTCCCTATGATAAACAATTCCTCCTTGGGTTCGATATGGCTTTGCTGTTTGTCTAAACTGGGACTTGGCATTTGCACGTTTCTCAGGAGGTAGATCGTAGGTATACTGAGGGTACCTTTGTTCTGTTGCAGTGTAGAATCTCAAAAGCTGGTCATACAATTGATCTTCCATGGTTGTCAAAATTGGAAAAGATTTGGTGTCATAGAGAGCAGAGAGGTGTCATAGAGAACATACAAAACAAGTTATCATTAACTATGCACTGACAGGACAGCGCCATCTACTGTCAGTTCAGATCTGCACACTTTTCAACAAATAAGCAATAGGGTGAGAAAAACAGTGAAGTGATAACATTATGGCCTAGAGAAATACTATAAAAACTATTTTATACCCCCTGGTATAAAGTTTATCCCCCGGGGGTATACTATGGCCTAAGTCAGCTTTTGAATTTTTGTGCTGTTTCCTTCCTCAGTAAAAGGGTTCCCCGGCTTCCCCACAGTGCTGCAAGGGTGCCCCCAAGGTAGATAAACCCCTTTTCCAAGCGTATACAAGCCGTTGCTAGGATAAAGTGGTCATGTAAAATCCCATAGCAACCACCTAAGGGGTTAACCACCTATCCTTAAGTGCTGCGAGAGTGCCCCCAAGGTAGATAAACCCCTTTTTCAAGCGTATTCAAGGCGTTGCTAGGATAGAGTGATCATGTAAAATCCCATAGCAACCAGTAAAAGGTTTCCCCACCCACCCGCAGTGCTGCAAGGGTGCCCCCAAGGTAGATAAACCCCTTTTCCAAGCGTATACAAGCCGTTGCTAGGATAAAGTGGTCATGTAAAATCCCATAGCAACCACCTAAGGGGTTAACCACCTATCCTTAAGTGCTGCGAGAGTGCCCCCAAGGTAGATAAACCCCTTTTTCAAGCGTATTCAAGGCGTTGCTAGGATAGAGTGATCATGTAAAATCCCATAGCAACCAGTAAAAGGTTTCCCCACCCACCCGCAGTGCTGCAAGGGTGCCCCCAAGGTAGATAAACCCCTTTTCCAAGCGTATACAAGCCGTTGCTAGGATAAAGTGGTCATGTAAAATCCCATAGCAACCACCTAAGGGGTTAACCACCTATCCTTAAGTGCTGCGAGAGTGCCCCCAAGGTAGATTAACCCCTTTTTCAAGCGTATTCAAGGCGTTGCTAGGATAGAGTGATCATGTAAAATCCCATAGCAACCAGTAAAAGGTTTCCCCACCCACCCGCAGTGCTGCAAGGGTGCCCCCAAGGTAGATAAACCCCTTTTCCAAGCGTATACAAGCCGTTGCTAGGATAAAGTGGTCATGTAAAATCCCATAGCAACCACCTAAGGGGTTAACCACCTATCCTTAAGTGCTGCGAGAGTGCCCCCAAGGTAGATTAACCCCTTTTCCAAGCGTATACAAGGCGTTGCTAGGATAAATTGGTCATGTAAAATCCCATAGCAACCAGTAAAAGGTTTCCCCACCCACCCGCAGTGCTGCAATGGTGCCCCCAAGATAGATAAACCCCTTTTCCAAGCGTATCCAAGGTGTTGCTAGGATAGAGTGATCATGCTATATCCCATAGCAACCAGTAAAGGGGTTCCCCACCCACCCCTCAGTGCTCGTCAGTGCCCCCTAGGTATACAAAGCCCTTTTCCAAGCATATCCAAGGCGCCAAGACAACGAGCTGGCCCGAGCAGGGCTGAAGATTTCATGTCACATGTGACTATAGGGAGGGGGTGGGGCTTAGAAAGGGAGATCCCTGGCGTCACCAGAGGTGGAGGAGCTTGAAAAGGAGCAGTGCCCGATGGGAGGGGGAGCTGTTACCTAGAATAATGAGCAGCTTTCCCTCAGCTTACCCTGGGGGGTATAATCTGGCCTGGAGGGGTATACTTTGGCCTAGGCTATTTTATACCCCGGGGTATAGTTTGGCCTAGGCCAAAGTATACCCGGGGTATAATCTAGCCTAGGCCACTTTAACCCCGGGTATAGTCTGGCCTGGGGGTATAATCTGGCCTGTTACACCGGGTCTTGGTAGATTTGCAGTGGTATGATACTCCTTGCACTTCAATATGATCACTTGCACAGTGCTCCTTGGGATGTTTAAAGTTTTGGAAATCATTTTGTATCCAAATCAGATTTTAAACTTCTCTACAACAGTATCACGTACCTGCCTGTTTTGTTCCTTGGTCTTCATGATGCTATCTGTGCTTCAAACAGAACCCTGAGACTATCACAGAGCAGGTGCATTTATACGGAGACTTGATTACACACAGGCGGATTATATTTATTATCATTAGGCATTTAGGACAACATCGGATCATTCAGAGATCCACAATTAACTTCTGGAATGAGTTTGCTGCACTGAAAGTAAAGAGGCCAAATAATATTGCTCGCCTCAGTTTTCAGTTTTTGAATTTCCACAAAAATTCAAAATAACCAATACATTTCATTCAAATTTACAATTGTGTTCCTCTTGTAGTTGATTCTTCACCAAAAATTTAAATTTGGTATCTTTATGTTTGAAGCATGATAGGTGGAAAAAGGTTGAAAAGTTCAAGGGGGCCAAATCTTTTCACAAAGCATTGTATATTTATACAGTATATATACACATATATATGTAGTGCAGCGGTGTCCTAACTGTGCAGTGAAGAGGCAGTGAACGAGGAGAGTGCAAAGTAAACGCAGGTTTAATGTCTAAAACTTGCAAACAAAACAAATGGTATCCTACGGATTGCAGCCAGGAGACAAGACAGCCCGCAAATGCAGATTGTTGCTGAGGGCGACTGCACCACTGTATAATGCTGCAGGGAGCTCTGCTTGGTGTTATGTTCCCACACACAGGCTGAACTTTTGCTTTGCTGTCTGCTCTGCACCTTGCAAGCTCCACACTGACACACCCAAACCCTTTACTGCAAGGTGTTTTAACTGGAATCTGTGGCCATGGGCCACATGGAAAACCCAGGTTAGGGAAGGAAATGGACTGACCCACTACCTTCCTGTAGTCCATTTAAAAAATAAAAGCCCATGACAGGTTTTTTTAATGTGCCTTTGACAAATAGCTTGTCCAAGACCAACACTCACTTTTATTCTGCATTGCAATCACAGCTAGGCCTCTGACTTCAATGCACTAAATTAAATACTCCTGCGCAAATCTTTATTCATTACATAGTGGAATGCATTGAGAACAATAAAACATAAAAATTATCAATGTAAATACAAATTTTCTATCCCATGGAGGTCTGGATTTGGAATGATACTCAAAATCAAAGTGGAAAAGTGGAAAACCAAATTATAGGCTGACCCAACTTCAGTGGGAATGCCTCAAGACAAGGAAATGATGCTCATCAGTGTGTGTGGCAGGCACATGCCTGAATGACCTCCCTAAAATGCCTGTGCATGCTCCTGATTAGGCCACAGATGTTCTCCTGACGGTTTTTCTCTCAGACCCAGATAAAAGCATCAGTAAACTCCTGGACCATCTGTGGTGCAAATTGGTGTTGGTAGATGGAACAAAACATGATGTTCCAGATGTGCTCAATTGGATTCAGGTTTGGGGAACAAGCAGACCTGTTTATAGTATCAATGCCTTCATCATGCAGGAAATGCTGACACACTTCAGCCACATGAGACCTAGCAGTGTCATGCATCAGAAGGAACCAAGGGCAAACTGCACCTGCATATGGTCTAACCATGGGTCTGAAGATCTCATTCCAGTACCTAATAGCAGTCAGGGTACCTCTGGCTAGCACATGGAATGCTTTGCGGCACTCCAAAGAAATACCTCCTCACACCATTACTGAACCACTGCCAAACTGGTCATGTTGGAGGATGTTGCAGGCAGCAGAACATTCTCCACGATGTCTCCATGCTCCTTCATGTCTGTCACATATGCTCAGTGTAAACCTGTTCTCATCCGTTCCGTGAAGAGGACAGGGCGCCAATGTTGAATCTGCCAATCGTGGTGTTCTCTGGCAATCGCCCTGCACGGTGTGGGGGTGTTAGCACAACACCCACTTTTGGATGTTGGGCCCTCATACCACCCTCATGGAGTCTGTTCCTGACACTTTGAGCAGATACATGAATGTTAGTGGCCTGCAGGAGGTCATTTTTCAGGGCTCTGGTACTGCTTCTCCTGTTACTCCTTGCATAAGGGAGTAGGTAATGGTCCTGCTGCTGGGTTGTTACCCTCCTATGGCCCCCTCCACGTCTCATGGGGTATTGGCCTGTCTCCTGGTATCTGCTCCATTCTCTGGACACGATGCTGACAGACACAGCTACTCTTCTTGTCACAGCTTGCATTGATGTACCATTCTGGATTAGCTGCACTACCTGAGTAACTTCTGTGGATTTTAGACACCGCTTAATGCTACTGTACATTATCTCTAGGGGTGAGAGCAATGACAAAATGCAAAAGTGACCAAAACAACAGCCAAAAATTATGAAAACAGAGAAATGGTCTGTGATCACCCCCTGATAAGTGCCTATTGTTTCTATCTGTTGTTCCATTTGAACAACAGTAGGAAACTTTGATTCACAATTGGTGTTCCTTTACAACTAGACTGGTTGATTTCACAGAAATGTGATTTACTTGAAGATACAATGTGTTGTTTATGTGTTCCCTTTATCTTTTTGAGCAGTATATATATATATATATATATATATATATATATATATATATATATATATATATATATATATATGAGAACGAAGAAAATAGAGCGCACTCGCTGATCATCTAGTGCAGGTATCTTTATTCAAACGCTGTGCTGTACATCTTCACGACCGGGGGTGCTGTACAAAGAGTGCGGCAAAGCTGTCCAGCTTTGCCGCACTCTTTGTACAGCACCCCCGGTCGTGAAGATGTACAACACAGCGTTTGAATAAAGATACCTGCACTAGATGATCGGCGAGTGCGCTCTATTTTCTTCGTTCTCATATCTTCACATGGACTTTTCTCCAGCAGAGCTACGCACCCAGGATCAGAAATCTTGGCCCACAAGACACAGGTGAGCGGTTCCCACTTTGTTCCTCCTGGCAGTGGTGTTGTCTGGCTGTTCCTTTTGTACTAGCATATATATATATATATATATATATATATATATGTATATACCATATATACTCGAGTATAAGCCGAGATTTTCAGCCCATTTTTTGGGGCTGAAAGTCCCCCTCTCGGCTTATACTCGAGTTATACCCAGGGGTCGGCAGGGAAGGGGGAGCAGGCGGTGTGTAATAATACTCACCTACTCCTGGCGCGGTCCTTGTAGGTCTCTGGCTTCCCGGCGCCCCTACTTCTTCCTGTACTGAGCGGTCACATGGTACTGCTCATTACAGTAATGAATCTGCGGCTCCACCTCCCATAAAGGTGGAGCTGCATATTCATTACTGCATGAGCGGTAACGGTGACCGCTCAGTACAGGACAAAGCTGCGGCGCCGGGAAGCAGGGACTGCACAGCGCCAGGAGCAGGCGAGTATAATGGGGAGGGGAGCGCAATGCTGCACGATATTCACCTGCTCCACATTCCGGCGCCGCTCCATCTTCAGCGTCTTTTGCAGTGATGCTCAGGTCAGAGGGCGCGGTGACATGGTTAGTGCGCACACTCTGCCTGAACATCAGTGCAGAAGACGCTAAAGTGCCGGGACCTGAGCGATGGAGAGGTATGTGTTTTTTTTATCACAGCAACAGCAAATGGGGCAAATGTCTGTGTGGAGCATCTTATGGGGCCATAACGTTTGTGCAGCAATAGATGGTGCAGGTGTCTGTATTGGGCCATAACGTTTGTGCAGCACTATATGGGACAAGTGTCTATATGGGGCCATAACGTTTGTGCAGCACTATATGGGACAAGTGTCTGTATAGGGCCATAACATTTGTGCAGCACTATATGGGACAAGTGTCTGTATAGGGCCATAACATTTGTGCAGCACTATATGAGGCAAGTGTCTGTATGGGGCCATAACATTTGTGCAGCACTATATGGTGCTAGTGTCTGTATGGGGCCATAACGTTTGTGCAGAACTATATGCGGCAAGTGTCTGTATGGGGCCATAACGCATAACATTTGTGCAGCACTATATGGGACAAGTGTCTGTATAGGGCCATAACATTTGTGCAGCACTATATGGGGCAAGTGTCTGTATGGGGCCATAACGTTTGTGCAGCACTATATGGTGCTAGTGTCTGTATGGGGCCATAACGTTTGTGCAGAACTATATGCGGCAAGTGTCTGTATGGGGCCATAACGTTTGTGCAGCACTATATGGGACAAGTGTCTGTATAGGGCCATAACATTTGTGCAGCACTATATGAGGCAAGTGTCTGTATGGGGCCATAACGTTTGTGCAGCACTATATGGTGCTAGTGTCTGTATGGGGCCATAACGTTTGTGCAGAACTATATGCGGCAAGTGTCTGTATGGGGCCATAACGCATAACATTTGTGCAGCACTATATGGGACAAGTGTCTGTATAGGGCCATAACATTTGTACAGCACTATATGGGGCAAGTGTCTGTATGGGGCCATAACGTTTGTGCAGCACTATATGGTGCTAGTGTCTGTATGGGGCCATAACGTTTGTGCAGAACTATATGCGGCAAGTGTCTGTATGGGGCCATAACGCATAACATTTGTTCAGCACTATATGGGACAAGTGTCTGTATAGGGCCATAACATTTGTGCAGCACTATATGGGGCAAGTGTCTGTATGGGGCCATAATGTTTGTGCAGCACTATATGGGGCAAATATCTTTATGAAGCATCTTATGGGGCCATAATCAACATTTGTGCAGCATTATATTGGGCAAATGTGTCTATGGAGCATCTTATGGGGCCATTATTAACCTTTATGCAGGAGTACATGGGGCATATTTTAATATGGAGCATCTTATCGGGCCATCATAAACTTTATGGAGCATTATATGGGGCTCCTGATTCAATATGGATATTCAAAAACACTTAACCTACTGATGTCTCAATTATTTTACTTTTATTGGTATCTATTTTTACTTTTGACATTTAACGGTAGCTGCTGCATTTCCCACCCTAGGCTTATACTCGAGTCATTAAGCTTTCCCAGTTTTTTGTGGCAAAATTAGGGTGGGTCGGCTTATACTCGGGTCGGCTTATACTCGAGTATATACGGTGTATATATATATATATATATATATATATATACAGCTCTGGCAAAAATTAAGAGTCCACCACATGAAAACCCTATCATGGGCAGCCCAATCTCCAGACCTGAACCCCATTGATAACCTCTGGAATGTAATCAAGAGGATGATGAATAGTCACAACAAGCCATCAAACAAAAAAGAACTGCTTAAATTTTTGTGCCAGGAGCAGAGTGAAAGACTGGTGGAAAGCATGAAAAGACGCATGAAAGCTGTGATTAAAAATCATGGTTATTCCCCAAAAATATTGATATCTGAACTCTTCCTGAGTTAAAACATTAGAATTGTTGTTTCTAAATGATTATGAACTTGTTTTCTTTGCATTATTTGAGGTCTGAAAGCACTGGTTATTATTTTAATTTTGATTATTTCTCCTTTTCAGAAAAAAAATATAAAACTTCTTGGTTTATTGCAGCACAGAGGCTCAGTTGTTAGCACTGCAGCCTTGAAGCGCTGTAGTCCTGGGTTCAAATCCCACCAAGGACATCGGCAAGGAGTTTGTATGATCTCCCCGTGTTTGCGTGGGTTTCCTCCGGGTTCTCCGATTTCCTCCCACATCCCAAAGATATACAGATAGGGAATTTAGATTGTGAGGAGGAGCGGGGGCTGTCTAATTATACTCACCTGCTCCTGGTGGGGTCCCTGGTGCTTCTTAGGGTATGACTCGAATATAGGCCGAGAGGGGGACTTCAGCCCAAAATAGTGGGCTGAAAATCTCGGCTTATACTCGATTATATATGGTAATTGATTTTACAAAATATTATGTTTCACAATTAATTTGCATGTGATTGCATGAAATAAGTATTTTATACAGTAGAGAAACAGAACTTAATATTTGGTATGAAATCCTTTGATTGCCATTACTGAGGTCAGATGTTTCCTGTAGTTCTTAACCAAGTTTACACATACTACATCCATACAGATCTTCTCCAGATCTTTCAGGTTTTGGGGCTGTCACAGAACAACATTGAGTTTCAGCTCCTTCCAAAGATTTTCTATTGTGTTCAGGTCTGGAGACTGGCTCGACCACTCCAGGACCTTGAAATGTTTCTTACAGAGCCTTCCCTTAGTTGTCTTGGCTGTGTGTTTCAGGTCATTGTCATTGATCCAGTAAGTAAATAACTTGGCACTCAGGGGTCTACCGCGTTGATGTACCCCTTCAGCCTACGCCTTCTTGGAGCTGCTTGATATCTGCACCCATATATGGATTGCTCCTGTATACCTTCTACCATAGATATTTCTGAAAATATTCTCGCTCCCATTTTCTTATATTTGTCTCCATTGAGACCCACCTACTTTTGGGATTACCTGGACACATTGGCTCCTATCAGTACGGTATCCTTGTACTGATATTCTTAGTTTTCCACCACATAAATCTCCTGTGGATAGGTACAGATATTCTTCTATCCGGCTATTTACCGTCATTATCCAGGTCCTATTGGATCTAATTAAGGACCATTCAGTTATGCACATAAAAGTGCCGTTTATACACATTCATCCTAGCAGTCGGTTTTACTGAAGAAGGTCTCAATGTTCGACCGAAACGTCTAATCTACTGGACTGTAATCTACTGGACTGCTATTCTAAAGTAATAAAATTTTCTGTTTTTTGATTACCACAATTCACCAAGTTGAGTGCCAAGTTATTTACTTACTATATCTACTGGTGTGGGAAACCTCACTTGAGCACCGACACAGCTGTGCCACGCTATACTCTGCTATTGTCATTGATCCAGTCAAGACTCATCTTCAAAGCTCTTACTGAGGGAAGGAGGTTGTTGGCCAAAATCTTGCTGGTTGGTAGGTGATCAAATACTTATTTCATGAAATAAAATGCAATTTAAGTATTTAAAAATCATAAAATGTAATTTTCTGGCTTTTATTTTTATACTAGATGGTGGCCCGATTCTAACGCATCGGGTATTCTAGAATATGCATGTCAACGTAGTATATTGAACAGCCCACGTAGTATATTGCCCAACCACGTAGTATATTGCCCAGCCACGTAGTATATTGCACAGTCACGTAGTATATTGCCCAGACACGTAGTATATTGCCCAGACACGTAGTATATTGCCCAGACACGTAGTATAGTGCCCAGTTACGTAGTATATTGCCTAGTGACGTAGTATATTGCGCAGCCACGTAGTATATTACCCAGTTACGCAGTATATTGCCCCGTGATGTAGTATATTGCCCAGTGATGTAGTATACAGCACAGAGCCACGTAGTATATTGCAGAGCGACGTAGTATACAGCACAGAGCCACTTAGTATATTGCCCAGCCACGTAGTATATTGGCCAGTCACGTAGTATATTGCCCAGCCACGTAGTATATTGCCCAGTGACGTAGTATACAGCACATAGCCACGTAGTATATTGCCCAGCGACGTAGTATATTGCCCAGTTACGTAGTATATTGCCCAGTTACGTAGTATATTGCCCAGTGACGTAGTATACAGCACAGAGCCACGTAGTATATTGCACAGCGAAGTAGTATACAGCACAGAACCACGTAGTATATTGGCCAGTCACAAAGTATATTGCCCAGCTACATAGTATATTGCCCAGCCACATTTGTAACAGGTTAAAAAATAAACATATACTCACCTTTCTGAGGGCCCATTGTAGTCCACGGCAGCTTCCGGTCCCATGGTTGGTATGAGCGCAGGACCTGTGATGACGTCGCGGTCACATGACCGTGACTTCGTGGCAGGTCTTTCTCGCGCAGGGCCTGTGATGACGTCTCGGTCACATGACCGTGACATCATGGCAAGTCCTTCTCGCGCAGGCGCGCAGGGCCTGTGATGACGTCGCGGTCACATGACAGGTCCTTCTCCCATACCATCTTTGCCACTGGAACCTGCAACAGAAGATGGCGGCCGGCGCGAGCGGCTCAGTAGACTACAGAGGGTGAGTATAGCAGGTTTTTTTTTATTATTATTTTTAACATTACATTTTTTACTATTGATGCCGCATAGGCAGCATCAGTAGTAAAAAGTTGGGGACACACAGGGTTAATAGCTGCGACAATGGAGTGCGTTACCTGCGGCATAATGCGGTCAGTTAACCCTGTGTTAGCGGTGACCGGAGGAGAGTATGTGGGCGCCAGGCACTGACTGTGGGGAGTAAGGAGCGGTCATTTTCTTCTGGACTGTGCCCGTCGCTGATAGGTCGCTGCAGCCATGACAGGCAGCTGGCGAGACCAATCAGTGAATGAATAACCGTGACAGAAAGACAGAAGGACAGAAAGACGGAAGTGACCCTTAGACAATTATATAGTAGATTCTGTCTCTCACAGTTGAAGTGTAACTACGATAAAAAATAAATAGCTCTCCATTCTTTGTAAATGTGAAAACTTGCAAATCAGCCATGAATAAAATCATATTTTCCCCACTGTATGTATATATATATATATATATATATATACATATATATATATACATATATTATATATACAGTATATATATATATATATATATATATATAACGCATATAGAAAGAGACAGTGAGCCATTTATTATAATATGTTATTATAATAATTGCTAGGTTCAGCCTACTACTTAGTCAAGTGCAAAATTCTGAGAAGTCATGTACGAGGGGCGCTCATTAACCCCTTCACCCCGAAGCCTGTTTTCACCTAAGTGACAGGGCCAATTTCTACAATTCTGACCACTGTCATTTTATGAGGTCATAACTCTGAAACGCTTCAACAGATCCTGGTGATTCTGAGATTGTTTCTCGTGACATATTGTACTTTATGATAGTGGTAAAACTTCTTCGAAATTGACTTGCATTTATTTGTGAAAAAAATGGAAATTTGGCGAAAATTGCAAAAATTTTGCAATTTTCAAACTTTTAGTTCTTATGCCCTTAAATTAGAGAGTTATATAACAAAACATAGTTAATAAACAATTTTGGAAACATAATTTTTTTTGTTAGGGAGTTATAAGGGTTAAAATTTGACCAGCGATTTCTCATTTTTACAACAAAATTTGCAAAACCATTTTTTTTAGGGACCACCTCACATTTGAAGTTCATTTGAGGGGTCTATAGGGGACAGAAAATGCCCAAAAGTGACACCATTCTAAAAACTGCACCCCTCAAGGCAGGGGTGTCAAACTGCATTCCTCAAGGGCTGCAAACAGGTCATGTTTCAAGGATTACCTTGTACTGCACAGCTGATAATTTAATCACCTACACACATAATGATTACAGCACCTTGTGCAAAGCTAAGGAAATCTTGAAAACACGCATGCAGAGGAATGCAGTTTGACACCCCTGCCTCAAGGTGCTCAAAACCACATTCAGGAAGATTAATAACTCTTCAGGTGCTTTACAGGAATTTTTGGAATGTTAAAAAAATGAACATTTAACTTTTTTTCACAAAAAATTTACTTCAGATCTAATTTGTTTTATTTTACCAAGGGTATCAGGTGATATTGGACCCAAAAAGTTGTTGTGCAATGTGTCCTGAGTAAGCTGATACCCCATATGTGGGGGTAAACCACTGTTTGGGTGCATGGCAGAGCTCGGAAGGGAAGGAGCGCCGTTTGACTTTTCAATGTAAAATTGGCTGGAATTGAGATATGACACCATGTCGCATTTGGAGAGCCCCTGATGTGCCTAAACAGTGGAAACCCCCCACAATTGACACCATTTTGGAAAGTAGACCCTCGAAGGAACTTATCTAGATGTGTGGTGAGCACTTTGAACCCCCAAGTGCTCCACAGAAGTTTATAATGTAGAGACGAAAAAATAAAAAAACATATTTTTTTCACAAAAATGAACTTTTCCCCCCAATTTTTTTTTACCAAGAGTAACGGGAGAAATTGGACCCCACAAGATGTTGTGCAATTTGTCCTGAGTACGCTGATACCCCATATGTGGGGGGAACCACTGTTTGGGTGCATGGAAGAGCTCAGAACGGAAGGAGCGCTGCTTGACTTTTCAATGCAAAATTGGCTGGAATTGAGATAGGAGACCATGTCGCAATTGGAGAGCCCCTGATGTGCCTAAACAGTGGAAACCCCCCACAAGTGACACCATTTTGGAAAGTAGACCCCCAAAGGAACTTATCTAGATGTGTGGTGAGCACTTTGAATCGCCAAGTGCTTCACAGAAGTTTATAATGTAGAGCCGTAAAAATAAAAAATCATATTATTTTCACAAAAATTATTTTTTGCCTCAAATTTTTTATTTTACCAAAGGTAACAGGAGAAATTTGATGCCAAAAGTTGTTTTGCAATCTGTCCTGAGTATGCTGATAGCCCATATGTGGGGGACAACCACCGCTTTGGCACATGGCAGAGCTCGGAAGGGAAGGAGCGCCATTTTTGAATGCAGACTTTGATGGAATGCTCTGCGTGCATCACGTTGCGTTTGGAGAGCCCCTGATGTTCCTAAACAGTAGAAACCACCCACAAGTGACCCCATATTGGAAATTAGACCCCCCAAGGAACTTATCTAGATGTGTTGAGAGAAGTTTGAACCCCCAAGTGTTTCACTAAAGTTTATAACGCAGAGCCGTGAAAATAAAAAATCTGTTATTTTCCACAAAAATGATTTTTTTAGTCCCCAATTTATATTTTCACAAGGGTAACAGGAGAAATTGGACCACAAAGTTGTTGAACAATTTTTTCTGAGTACCCTGATAGCCCATATGTGGGGGTAAACCACTGTTTTGGCACATGGCAGAGCTCAGAAAGGAAGGAGCGCCATTTTTGAATGCAGATTTTGATGGAATGCTCTGGGTGCGTCACATTGTGTTTGCAGAGCCTCTGATGTACCTAAACAGTAGAAACCCCCCACAAATGACCCCATATTGGAAATTAGACCCCCCCAAGAACTTATCTAGATGTGTTTTGAGAAGTTTGAACCCCCAAGTGTTTCACTAAAGTTTATGATGCAGAGCTGTGAAAATAAATAAATCTTTTCTGTTTTCACAAAAATGATATTTTAGCTCCACAATTTATATTTTCACAAGGGTAACAGGAGAAGTCGGACCAAAATAGTTGTTATGCAATTTATCCTGAGTACGCTGATAGTCCAAATGTGGGGGTAAACCACTGTTTGGGCACATGGCAGAGCTTGGAAGGGAAGGAGCGCCATTTTTGAATGCAGACTTTGATGGAATGCTCTGCGTGCGTCACGTTGCGTTTGCAGAGCCCCTAATGTACAAAAACAGTAGAACCCCCCCACAATTGACCCCATATTGGAAATTAGACCCCAATGAACTTATCTAGATGTGTTATGAGAATTTTGAACCCCCAAGTGTTTCACTAAAGTTTATAACGCAGAGCCGTGAAAATAAAAAAATATTATTTATTTTTACAAGGGTAAGAGGAGAAATTGGACCAAAAAAGTTGTTGTGCAATTTGTCCTGTGTACTCTGATGCCCCATATGTGGGGGTAAACCACTGTTTTGGTGCACGGCAGAGCTCGGAAGGGAAGGAGTATCATTTTACTTTTTCAGCGCAGAATTGGCTGGAATTGAGATCGGACGCCATGTTGCTTTTGCCCCTGATGTGCCTAAACAGTGAAAACCTCCCAATTCTAATTCCAACCCTAACCCCAACACACCCCTAAACCCAAACCTAACCATACCCCTAACCCGAACTCACCCCTAACCCTAATTCCAACCCTAACCACACCCCTAACTCTGACACACCACTAACCCTAATCCCAACCGTAAACGTAATCCAAACCCTAGCCCAACTCTAGCCCCAACCCTAACCCCACTTTAGCCCCAACCCTAACTTTAGCCCCAACCCTAACCCTAATTTTAGCCCCAACCTTAACTTTAGCCCCAACCCTAACTTTAGCCCCAACCCTAACCCTAACTTTAGCCCCAACCCTAACTTTAGCCCTAATCCTAATGGGAAAATGGAAATAAATACATTTTTCAAAATTTTATTATTTTCCCCTAACTAAGGGGGTGGTAAAGGGGGGTTTGATTTACTACTTATAGCGGGTTTTTATGTTTAGCTGCTGTCACCTACTAAGGCTGGTTTTACATTTGTGTCTGTGTGCGCAGTGTACTATCCGCATAGATCCACATGCGTCATGCGTACCTATCTTTAACATGGTGTATGCATGGACATGCGTTCGCATGCTTTTGTGTACGCATGCGTTTTTTCACGGAGTGCAGCTGGGTGCGGCAAACGCACCATGTTGCATTTTTGGAGGCGTCTGTCAAATATGTGCAGACATGTGCATGTGGATGAGTGCGTTAAAAAATGCATTACTGTCTATGGGAACGCTTGCCTACGCATGCGTTCAATGCGCTTGTGTACTTCGGACTGCGCATGTCCAGGAACTGTTTTGAGACATGCTCATTGAGACATGCCCAGCTGGAAATATCGAACGCATGCACATAAAAAGCGCAAACACATGCAAAAAAGTATGCAAATGCTGTGTTTTTTTGCTGTCATGCGCGGATAAAAAACGCTGCATTAGCATGTGTTTGCATGCGTTTTTGCATGTGTTTGCAGTTGCGGGTGATACGCTGCGCACAGATGCAAATGTGAAACTAGCCTAAAAGACCCTTTTTATTGCAAAAAATAGTTTTTACATCACCTCATTTTGAGAGCTACGAGGGGCGATCCAAAAGTAATGATAATCAATACTAAACACAATGAATATAGTCAAAAAATTTTTTTATTTGTCTACATAGTCTCCTAACAAGTCTATAAATTTAGTCCATCTCTTTTCTAGACTTAGAATTCCCTTCAAAAAAAATTCTTGATCTTGACCCTCAAAAAAATCCTCAACAGCGGTTATCACGTCACTATTGTCATCAAATTTCTTGCTCCGTAGGTGTTCCTTGAGCCGAGGAAAGAGAAAGAAGTCACTGGGGGCTAGATCTGGCGAATAGGGGGGGTGTTCCACCAGTTCAAAGCCCGCTTCTTGAATGGTAGCCATGGTAACTGCAGCTTTGTGAGCTGGCACGTTATCTTGGTGAAACGGCACTCCAGTCCGCAGTTTGCCATGCCCTTTCTCCTTGATAGCCTCCCGCAATCTTCTTATTTGTTCTGCGTAGTAGGAGCCTGTAATACTGGCTCCCTTCTCCAAATAGTCCACCATAATAATTCCTTCAGCGTCCCAAAAAACGGACGCCATAACCTTCCCTGCTGAGCTTGACACTTTGATTTTCTTCAGCGTCAGTTTGACGGCTCGTTTCCATCTCATCGATTGATGTTTAGTTTCGGGATCAAAGTGGTGGATCCAGGTCTCGTCCATGGTCAAAAAACATGACAAAAAATTTTCCTTGTCTGCTTGGAACTTTTCGAGATTTGATATTGAAATGTCAACTTGTTTCTTCGTTTGCTCGTCGGTAGTGTTGAGCGATACCGTCCGATACTTGAAAGTATCGGTATCGGATAGTATCGGCCGATACCCGAAAAATATCGGATATCGCCGATACCGATATCCGATACCAATACAAGTCAATGGGACACCAAGTATCGGAAGGTATCCTGATGGTTCCCAGGGTCTGAAGGAGAGGAAACTCTCCTTCAGGCCCTGGGATCCATATTAATGTGTAAAATAAAGAATTAAAATAAAAAATATTGATATATTCACCTCTCCGGCGGCCCCTGGACATCACGCTGGTAACTGGCAGGCTTCTTTGTTTAAAATGCGCGCGTTTAGGACCTGAGGAATGACGTCGCGGCTTCTGATTGGTCGCGTGCCGCCCATGTGACCGCCACGCGACCAATCAGAAGCCGTGACGTCATTCGCAGGTCCTAAATTCCTAGAATTAGGAGTTTAGTGAATGAGAATGACGTCGCGGCTTCTGATTGGTCGCGTGGCGGTCACATGGGCGGCACGCGACCAATCAGAAGCCACGACGTCATTCGCAGGTCCTAAACGCGCTCATTTTAAACAAAGAAGCCTGCCGGTTACCAGCGTGATGTCCAGGGGCCGCCGGAGAGGTGAATATATCAATATTTGTATTTTAATTCTTTATTTTACACATCCCTATGGATCCGATACCGATACGCGATACCATAAAAGTATCGGATCTCGGTATCGGAATTCCGATACCGCAAGTATCGGCCGATACCCGATACTTGCGGTATCGGAATGCTCAACACTACTCGTCGGTTAACATTTTTGGCACCCAACGCGTGGAGACCTTTCTCATATACAATTCTTTTGCAAGGATTCTTTGAATACTGCCATATGAGATCCCTGTGACCTCAGCTACATGCCTGATAGTCACTCTTCGATCTGCCAATACAACTTCTTCAACTTTTTTCACATTTTCTTCATTGAGGGACGTGGATGGGCATCCTTCACGATGTTCATCTTCCGTCGATGTTCTTCCCAGCTTAAATTCCTTGGCCCAGCTTGCAACTGTGGGATATGGAGGAGAAGAGTCCCCCAATGTTTCCACCAAGTCGCTGTGTATGTCTTTGGTAGTCATTTTTTTCAAGCAGAGGTATTTGATGACACCTCTGAGCTCGGTTTTTTCCATTTTGATGTTCACTCCTCAGCAGTTCATATTCAAATGAATGTAGCTCCCGGGAATCATGGTCTATTTAAGTGATTTTTTTTTTCCTGGACTAGTGGGTACCTAAGAGAGAAGAAAACATTTTATTTTAATTTCTGTGGGCAATAGAAATAACCGATTATCATAACTTTTGGATCGCCCCTCGTATAATTTTTCCAGATTTTAAACCACTGAGTTATGTGAGGTCTTATTTTTTGCAGGACAAATTGGCTTTTTTATTGGCACTATTTTCAGGCACATGACATTTTTTGATCGCCTTTTATTCCGATTTTTGGGAGGCAGAATGAACAAAAACCAGCAATTCAGGAATTCGTTTTTTTTTATATACCGTTCTGTATGTGGTAAAATTGATAAGGCAGCTTTATTCTTCTTTTTTTCCATGTTTTGGCGCTTTTACACAATAAAAACTATTTTATAGAAAAAATATTTTTTTTTGCATCGCTTTATTCTGAGAGCTATAACTTTTTTATTTTTCTGCTGATGGAGCTGTATGGTGGCTTGTTTTTTTGCGGAACAAGATGACGTTTTCAGCTATACCATTTTTATTTACATCCGTGTTTTTTATTGCGTTTTATTGCACTTTTTCTTCAGCGGTATGATGATAATGCATTGTTTTTTGCCTTGGGTTTTTTTTTATGGTGTTCACTGAAGGGGTTAACTAGTGGGACAGTTTTATAGAGCAAGTCGTTACAGACGTGTCGATACCAAATATGTGTACTTTTATTGTTTTTTTATTTACATAAATAAATGGATTTATTGGAAAAATATATTCATTTATTTTTTATTATTTGGGGATTTTTTTCTAAAAATATTTTTACATATTTTATTTTTATTTTTTTTACTTTAGAATATTGTCCCAGTGTGGGACATCACTGTATCATGTCAGATCACAGATCTGACACTTTGCATAGCACTGTGTTAGATCAGCGATCTGACACAGTACAGGAAGCTTGCCAATGCCTGCTCTATGCAGGCGCTCACAAGCCACCTCACTGAAGGACCCCTATGGCCATTTTGGATTCGGGGTCTCCATGGAGACCATGAGAATAACACGATCATATCGCGTTATTCTCATGGGAGCGCGCAGGGAGCCCCCGTCCCTGTGCGATCCCCCTGTATGCCACTGTCACTACTGACAGCGGCATCAGAGGCGTTAAATGCCCGCAATCGGTGCTAGCACCGATCACGGGCATTGCGGCGGGGTGTCAGCTGTCACATACAGCTGACACCCGCACCCGATCACCGCGGCGCTCAGCACGAGACTGCGGTTATCAGTGCGTCGTACTAGTACTGCGGCTGGCACAATTGCAGTTGCCGCAGCGCCGTACTAGTATGGCGCATGGCATGAAGGGGTTAAAGATGTCCCCTGATCCATTTCCTGTGGACTGAGAGCACTGAAATTTGGCACAGTTATTAGATCTTCTCTAAATAGGAGCCACCTAGAGACACACACTTCTCCCATCTCTTTAAGCAACTGTAAATACCTCACTTGCAGAAATCAACAGGTTGCTCCAAAAGCCACATTGTGACTTCGAATATCAGAGTCTTATCATTTGGAAAATGCTTGCCCTTCAAAAATATCTTAATTGTTGGAAAGAGGTGGAAGTCCAATGTTGCATGGTAGGGTGAATAAGGGGGATGCAGTAGAATTTCAAAGCCACAGGATCATGATTCCATTTGGGCAACATGTGAGTTGTGAACTGGTGCATTGTCTTGAAGAAGGCGGTCAACTTTGGTGAGAATGCCACGTCTCTTGGTTTTGATGGCCTCCCGTAATTTCTGCGCAGTAAAACATGGTATGCCTCAATGATCATGGTACCCTTTGCTAGGAAATCCATTAATACTACTCCTGTGCTGGTCCCAAAATACTGTGAGCATGACCTTGCCTGCTGAGGGTTGGGCACGTTCCATCTTTGGAGGCCGTGAGTCATGATTCTTCCATTGAATTGACTGGACTTTAGTCTCAGAATCATAGTGATGGACCCAGCTTTCATCCTGTGTGATCAGTTAAAAAAGTCCTCCTGGTTTCCATGGCACAACGTCAATAGAGCCTGAGAGCATTCAACTTGTTCTGGAAAGGTGTGAGCAGCCGGGGAACCCAGTGAGCAGATACCTTATGCATGTGAAGATGGTCTTGGATGATTTTTTCCATAGACTCTACACTAATGTTGACATTTTGGGCTAGGTGGCAAATGGTTACGTGGTGATTTTCCAAAATAGCGACCTCCACTTGCTGGATAGTGTGTTCATCAACAGCAGAGTGGGGTCACCCTGGAGTTGGAGCTGTATACACCGAAGTCCGACCACCTTTGAATTGACGTTGCCAGTTCTTGACTACATTATATGATTGGGATTCATCACCATAAACCTTTTATCTCATCGAACGTATCCTATAGTGTGCGGCCTTTCAAGTAAAGGAACTTGACTGCTCTGTATTACACTGTGTCAATTACCAAACCTCACACCACTTCAGCACCAGTAAAATCAAGACTGTTATCAGTTCTGAGTTGCAAATTGGCACTTACTTAAAGAAACATATCATTACACGTGCAGTTTCAGCGTCCTGTGATAAATAGAAGTGGGTCAGGGAAAATCTTTAATGAATGCCCCTCATATGTGTTAGTTCTGCAAATGCTGTGTAATTTATTGCAGCACCTTGAATGCTCATGCAAACTGGATCACATTGAAGCCAATTAACTCACACAGTTAGCTTGATCTGACCTATGTGAAAAGTCAATCAGCTGCCTCAACTCTCATTGGTACTTGACAGAGTGACTTCAGAAACTATAGAAGAATCCTGCGGCGCGCTTATCAGTAAGTGAGCACAATCTCTGTGTCACTATGGTAAATTGCATGCCTCCTCAGTGCTGCACTACACACTGTGGTCACCACACGGCTTCTTCTCATATCAACCCGACTTGGTGAGTTTTGCCCCTTGCAGCACTTAGCACTGCTGCATCTAAATGTGTTTCCATTTATCTTTAGGGGGTGTGTGGCTAATCTCTCCAGAAATTTTACCCAGCTGTGCCCTGCAGAGATTAGGTTCCTTTGCCTATCCCATACCAGCAGATTCTTTAGTAGGCAGATCTTCTCACCACTACTGGATCAAACATTGGTTCCTAGTCAGTTTGTTCTGCTAGTGTCTTGTCGGTGCATGTGTGTCTTGTTTCTCGCATTATTGACCAGGCTCATACGTCTTGCCTGACCTTTCCGCTCCTAAGCTCAGCTACATATTCTAAACCTGTGCTGACTGTCCTGACCTTGGTCCGCCTTACCACATCTTTGTCTTTGCCCTCCTGTATCTCGTACCAAGGCCTCTGACCCTACGGTCATCTGCTGCAGTCCCAGGGACTTCTTTGGAGTGTCACTTGGTGTCTACCATCAACCAAGCCTGTCTTTACCACCAGAGGCTCTAGAAAAGGCCAAGTAGACCCATTGTCACACCCCTCCAGGGTAAGTCTGGCCCATGGTGCAGCAATACATTCACCCACCAGGGTTACACTCTGCCACCTCCTCACTGTACAAACATCAGAAAACTCTTGCCACTGGCACTAGCCTAAGCTCTGACTAACAACAAACTGATGATGTCTGGTCTCTAGTCATGACCACAAGCTTGTTGTTCCTCACCAGCAGATAGGAGCAGTGTCTGGTATGCTGCGTGATGTCTCTCCAGCAGGCAAGACCACATACAGTGTGCAGTGTGGCCACATCTGCAAAGCGGACTTGTGGTCAAGCCACAATTAAACACATATAAAAGTACAGTTGCAACCTATGGCCTTAATCAGCTGTTTGGGGACTAGCACAGGTGGGAATATGTTGCTCTGCTTCCAGGTCAAGCTTTCTAGTTAAATTATAATAATTTTACCCTACAGTAGGTGCATTTTAAGGGTATTTATTTACAGATGTGGCATTTTTGCGACCTTTTAGCTATTTGTTTGGAAAGAATATCCTATCATTGTTACTAAAAGTTGCAAATAACAAGATACGACAATATAAATTTACATATCGTGAAAATAATTTATACATCGTGTGGCCAAAAAAAAATAAATTCTAATATGATCAATAATAATTTTTGAGATAATAGGATATTAGGATATAGAGAAAATGTTTATTTCTTTGTATTACTGCAAGTTAAACTGAAGACAATATTGTGGCAGCACAAATCATTCATACATTTTGCAGCAGTTTAAATCACTGGCAGCATCAAGCCTAACTAGCTATCAGCACATCAGTTTGCTACAGCTTATATTGATTGTGTGTTGCATTGTTTATTGGATGATCTGAATACATTTATACTTTATGCAATTTACTTTCCATTGAAATTGATTTTGTAAATAGGCAAAGTTAATAAACACATAATAAGAAAATAAGAAAATATAACTGCATGAATTATCCGAAAATCACTCCTTTTGGGCAGACACAGCATGCTTATTTCAGTTGGTTATGAAAAAGATTGGGTTTTGTCCCTAGGGAATACATTTTCCAGATATAAATATTCTGAAATTCTAACTGTGCAAAGTGCTATGAGCTATTTTGTCTATTTTTAAACTCTTACATTGCTTTCTTAGAATATCTTTGTAATGATCCCTCTTGAACATTTTGTTTCATTTACTGCATATTCACTTCTTTTTTTTTTTGTCTACAATTTAGTAACGTTAATTATCTAATGTTACAGACATTTTT
The DNA here is from genome assembly GCF_032444005.1 of Ranitomeya imitator. Taxonomy (NCBI): domain Eukaryota; kingdom Metazoa; phylum Chordata; class Amphibia; order Anura; family Dendrobatidae; genus Ranitomeya; species Ranitomeya imitator. The sequence goes on along the minus strand of NC_091284.1, from coordinate 538,152,415 downwards.
GTGACATATTGTTGTTACATGTATCTCTATAGTATATTGTGTGAATTCATACAGTAATGTGCAATTTTTTTTAGGCATGTGTAAAAAAAATTCTGTGTAGTGAGAATTCTATTAAATAATTAAATGTGATTAGTTTATTTTTTATCAATGGACAAAATGCTAAGTGAATGAACAGAAGAAAAACCTAAATTAAATATTTGGTGTGACTGCCCTTTGACTTCAAAGCAATATCAAAGCTTTAATTCTTCTAGGTATTATTAAGCACCTGTCCCAGTTATCCCAGGTTCTGCTTCCTTCCCCTGAGTATGCTGCTCTCTGTTGTGCTTCACTTCAAGTTTTGAAAGTTTCCTGCCATGGCTGGATGACATGATCTCCCAAGGCCTTTAAAGGTTTACTAAGCCATATAACTAATTTCAAGATTTCTTCTCTAGTGTACTGTGTTTGGTGTGCACCACCATTTTTGCTTCAACATGCAAACCCTCTCTGATTATGCATACCTTCAGCTCATCAGGCTAAAACTCACTTTGTTATCTGTTGATTAACTCCCTGGATGCAGTAAATAAATAAACTATTGCTGGATTTTGTTCGAATTGCATTCATCCCTGCTGGGTTCCATTTCATTTGTATCACATCCATGTCTGAACATAGCACTGCAACTCCTGCCCCTATTGCTAGGTGATGCCGCTGATGCCACACTAATACCACAGTTATTGCTAGATGCCCATAGCATTTGGAACTTGTAGATATCAGGACCCTGTCAGCACTGCTGCGCTGCCATGGCTGAGCAGGGTCACTCACCCACACTGCGGGAAAGCCCGGGGTCAGATGGCACAGGGAAAGATCAGGCAGACGGGACCTGCGCAGCGTGCTGAAGGTAGTAGAAAGCAGAAGGACCTACGATCATGTTACCACAGGGGCGGGCTTAGTGACCTACTACTGGAGATAAGTGCAGGATTCTACAGGCACCCTGAAATAGAGGAAAGGAAAACTCAAGTCGTACAAACGGGGGTCAGACACGGAGAGGGCGGCGTGGTACAGAAGGGGCGAGCAGAGAATAGTGAGAACGTAAGCAAGTTGTCATACACAGAGATAGCAGCACAGAACAAAAGGGACAGACAGAATTCTAAGCGGGGACAGAACCAGATCAGAACCAGACAAGCATAAAATAGCACAGGCACAAAACACAGGCACCACAGGGTCACACACACTCGGCCAAGAGTCAGAGTATAAGCGACAGAGAATGGCTCCACAATGAGGCTATAAAAAGCCTCCCAGAATCCAAGAGTGAGGCCATCCAAGTAAACCCTAAAACCACCTAATCCCAGAAACTCCGCAGACCATGACAGTAGATTGCCAAAACTAGTTTTCCCTTTCCTGTTCACCTGTGTTTTGTTGTAGTGCGCTGGTATGTAATTAGCGCTTTGCTGGGAGCTGTGGGTGGGGCTCTATTCTGGTATAAACCCCAACAGTTTCTAGCTACCAGAGTTATCTAGTTAGTCTCTCGGTTACTTTGCTCTAGTGTTCTATTTTGTATTTCTCATTGTCTGATCTTGGCTTGAATTTTGACTGCCTTGTCTGCCTCCTAATTTTGTCTCTGACATTACTTCTCACTACTGACCTCACAACATGACCACTCTTGCCTTTGGTTAGCTTGTTCAGTCAATAGTCCATCTGTGGAAGCAATCCAGTGGTCCCTGTTGTAAGACCACATCATTTTACAAAGGTTAGAGGGTGAAGGCTGGAGTTCTTATTGAATTGGAAAGATGGAGTGGCTTGTGTCAAGAGTGTTCAAGTTAGCTTTTTTGAACCTTTGGCCTCTTGCTGACTTACAATTTGTACTACTGGTTCTGATATAGATGAGTGTGCCAAGTGCCTGCTCCACACATGCTATTATGCCTGCTACATCAATACCCAGGGTCCGTGTGCCCACCCAAAGTCTTTATGGATCTAGCTCACCAGATAAGCCTAAAAGGTAAACTTCTTGCCGCAATTTATGTTATTACAAATATCTTTGAGAAATAACTTTCAGTGGATGCAGGATAGTGAAAAATCATTTTTTGTGTTCCCCATGACAGCACAATGAAGAAAGAGAAACCATGCCCAAACATGGGAAATCTACAGCTTGAAAAGGCAGAAACTCTCTACACACATCAGTGGTTTCCTGTCCTTTAGGGAGACCTACAGTTCCCTGACATATGCTGGGGAATGGAAAGTCTTATCTGGCCTGGTCAGTCACAGCACAAGATCTGGAGCACAGCAGGTCAGCCTGTCATGGAGCAATGCAATAGGAACATTATTTTCAATGTGGGGAACATGAGGAAACCATTACATTTTCTCCAGAGAAGATGTTCCAGTGTCTCTGTCAAAGATTGCAGCCAGGTGGGTTGCATCTCAGATCTACCAGTTACTATCTTTAGAGAAAACAGCTCTCTGCTGCCCCCTATCATCCAGACAATTACCTGATTGACCGACGATCAATGCAAGAGGCCACAAGTTGTTCGCACTAATAGTCTAGGTATCAAAAAACTAACAGTGAGCATATGGTATATACATCTCAGATTACAGTGCATGGAATATACAGTATGTATATACCCCCAATACAGTCACTGTGAACTCCACGATATCCCAGGACTACTCGCTACCATCACCAGTTGTATATACAGGTTGACTGGAGGTCTGGTTCTGATTATGGTACAGGACAGCTGTTGTCAGTTATTTGGCCACCATGGATTTGGGGCTTATAGGCAGGTGTTACAGTTATGAAAAAAACATGCATGTTCTTCCCTGAATAGCCCTGAAGCTGATAATGTATGTTCCATCACTATCAGATCTAAACCAATTCCAATATTCACAATTTTCTTTCGCAGACAGAAAGTTTAGTCTGGCTATTGTGGATATAACATTTCCTCTGAGGGAACCCAGGTGTTATTTAAATCCAAGATGTAAAAAAGGACTCTTACACATCCCTGTCTATGTGTAAAGACATATACTTTTGTTCCAACCATCTTAAAGACCACTTCCTGTCTTAACCTTTTGTCCAATCTATATACCTCTGTAACACGTTCAAAAGACATCCTCCTTGACACTGCATGGGCTCTTTATTTCTAAAAGGGACTGCCTGCATGTTAGTTAGGTTGGTTCACTTCATACAATGTAATTCCCTACTTCCCTGTATCTGTTGCACAGTTTATGCAAGAGGCTGAGACTGTCACTAGAAATCTGCCTGAGTGGAGGAGGGAGGTGGGAACGCCTCTCTCGCTGGTGGCTTCAAAGTTTTTAATATAGTCTATGACAGTCTACCTTGGGTGAAATATCCTTAGTGGTATTTCAGATGGGGAAGCATGGCCAGCCATGGTGCGGTGCTCACCTCAGCTTCTTTGGGCCATTGAAGGAAGTGGAGAAAGGCCGGGAAGGACATGGAGAGATCACTTCCAGATCCAGGTGACATAATTTCGGCAGGAGTAGTATAAATCAACTCCTTATGGCAAGTCATGCCAGCTTGAGAAGCATTCCAAACCAGCCAGGAGAGAGTTAAGTGGTAGTTGGAAGATGTATCACTTCCTTAACTAGGTTTAGTCTAAGGGAACTTCCTAAAATATCACATATTTTATCTAACACGGTGAAGCTTAATAATACCTGCTGAACAGCAAGGTTATGGTAAACTTAGATAAAACTTATTCTTATCAATTTTATACAAGTTCTCAGTAGATTTTTTAAAGAACATACGATACTAAAAATAAATTATTTTTCAGGTTATCTTTTAAAAAATATTATATAGTTTTCCAATATTTTTAGGAAAGTAAAATCTCTAAAATTACATCAGCTATAATCATGTTCTTTGCCGTATTGAATTGATCATTTCACCATTATTGTGGTATTGTATGAATTTAAGCCTAAAATTTAAATTTTTAATAATAAGCCTTTTTCTAAAGCAGTTAAAATATAATTCTTCTTCAAATTCTTTTGCTTTGTTCAATGTACCTTTATGATTGGATTTTTACGCAATTTGGTATTATTTCTCAACTTGAAAGTTAGGAGGTCTAGGATGCACTTAAAAAGAAGTAATGTCGATCTAATCACTGTATTATCAGCAGGAGGTTATCACTAGAGAACTGGTAAACCTGCTGCGAGGTATTATATATTTATGTGTATGAACAATACAAAGGACAGGCACACAACTTATCCCTTGCTAAGACCATACTAAGGAAAAGGGGGCAATCATTATGAGTGGAAGCAAGGCGATTCCGGAAGCCAAATAGGACAGCGTTCTTTACAGTTTGAGCAATCAGACTGTGGAATATTGACCACAAGAGGTAGTAATGGCAGACATTATAACAGCTGTGAAAAAAAGGGCTAGATGAGTTCCTCAATACACTTAACATTGCAGGTTATAGTTAATTTAGTGACAAAATAGTGGAGAAGGGTTGGACTTGATGGATCTAGGTCATTTTCAATCTATGTAACTAAGTAACTATAAGTAGTCAAGCATATTCATGAGCTCTACAACCCCATCCCAACACTACATGTCTGCTTTCTGTGTACACTGTAGATATGCAGAAAGTCAAATAGTGGTGTGGGTGGGATTTCACAGAAGTCAGCATTTAGAGAACTAGTAGATCTTCAACATGTAAAACAGCGATTTTATCAAAATGGCAGCAAACAGCTCAGTAACTGACTGCTAAAATGAGCGTCTCTGCCCCTACAATATGTTGCTCTCGGATGGGATAGCAATAATCTGGTGACAGCTTTCAATTAAAATATCTATCTTTTCCTATGGCTAAAGGTAGTCTTTTAATTCCCAATTTATTTGGGAACTTTGGAGACCAAGTTCTTCAGTCAGGGGTGTTAAGTTCCTCTAAATATACGTCCTCTTCCTTATATATCTTGTTTCACAAAATATCGAAGAGTAACTTTGACATTATTGGTCTGTTATCAATCTTTCCAAGTATAATTTTATTCAACTTTCTATGACATGCATGGCTATAATAACGGCCTAGGAGGCTTCATCCTACTGACACATTCCCTTTAAAGAGAATCTGTCCCCCCTTGGGTCTCTTTAAAGCTATTACCTTGGACATACAGTTCATTAACCCTTTGAGTGCTTCTCAGGAATTAATGCAAAGTGACATGACAAGAACGAAGAAGTTTTTTTTTTCCACCTTCCAGCCAATATAGCTGGAAGACTCCAAGGCCGTTATTTGACCATGAATTTCCATCGCAAACATCAATACCACAAGATCAAGATCTCAGGGTGTCAATGGGATTAAAGAGAGCCCCCACACTCTGTTAACCATCTAGATGCTGTAGTCATAATTTACTGCAGCATTTATAGGGCTAAACGACTATAGTCAGTACCAACACTGATAGTGGCTGATGCAGTAAGTTGTCCGGTATAGTGGACAGCTAATAGCTGCTGGATTGCCATTCGTCGGCATGCTATTCTCTTACATCCCAGGTCAGTAGAAAGACGTATTGGTGGTCATAAAAGGGATAACATGTGTGAGGTTAGATTAATGGCAGAAACATTGAAGAAACAAAGCAAAACATATGAGGTATGCCTGTGTATGATTGCAATTTGTGCAGTATCATTGCCTAGTACAATAAATATATATATATATATTTTTTTTTTGGTAAGGTAACAGTTATATGAAAAAAATTGGGCACCCCTATTAATCTTAAGCTTAATGTTTTATAAAAATTGTTTTTTTTGCAACAGCTATTTCAGTTTCATATATCTAATAACTGTTGGACACAGTGATGTTTCTGCCTTGAAATGAGGTTTATTGTACTAACAGAAGATGTGTCATCTGCATTCAAACAAAATTTGACAGGTGCATAAATATGGGCACCCCACCAAAAAAGTGACATTAATATTTAGTAGATCCTCCTTTTGCAAAAAATAACAGCCTCTAGTCGCTTCCTGTAGGTTTTAATGAGTTCCTGGATACGGGATGAAGGTATTTTTGACCATTCCTCTTTACAAAACAATTCCAGTTCAGTTAAGTTTGATGGTCGCCGAGCATGGACAGCCCTCTTCAAATGATCCCACAGATGTTCAATGATATTCAGGTCTGGGGACTGAGATGGCCATTCCAGAACAGTGTAATTGTTCCTCTGCATGAATGCCTGAGTAGATTTGGAGCGGTGTTTTGGATCATTGTCTTGCTGAAAGATCCATCCCCTGTGTAACTTCAACTTTGTCACTGATTCATGAACTTTATTGTCAAGAATCTGCTGATACTGAGAGGAATCCATGCGTCCCTCAACTTTATCAAGATTCCCGGTGCCGGCATTGGCCACACAGCCCCAAAGCATGATGGAACCTCCATCAAATTTTACTGTGGGTTGCAAATGTTTTTCTTGGAATGCTGTGTTTTTTGGCCGCCATGCATAACGCCTTTTTGTATGACCAAACAACTCAATCTTGGTTTCATCAGTCCACAGGACCTTCTTCCAAAAAGAAATTGGCTTCTCCAAATGTGCTTTTGCAAACCTCAGCCGTCTCTATTTGTCGCTAGCTTGCAGAAACGGCTTCTTTTGCATCACTCTCCCATACAGCTTCTCCTTGTGCAAAGTGTGGTGTATAGTTGACCGATGCACAGTGACACCATCTGCAGCAAGTTGATGCTGCAGCTATCTGGAGGTGGCCTGAGGATTGTCCTTGACCGATCTCACCATTCTTCTTCTCTGCCATTCTGATGTTTTTCTTGGCCTGCCACTTCTGGCCTTAACAAGAACTGTACCTGTGTTCTTCCATTTGCTTACTATGTGTTGTGAATTCTGTGGCTGAATTCACTCCTGTGGTCACAAGTGGTACTGCAGCTTCTGAGCTTCCTTCCTCAGGTGTTCTGGTGAGCTCGTTAACTGCTTCATTACTTAACTCCGCCTGATGCTGCTATCCTTGCTCCTTGTCAATGTTTCAGTGTTGGATCTGAGCTTCTCCTGATTTTTCCTGTGACCTGCTGCTCTGTATAGCTAAGTGCTTTTTGCTTTTTTGTTGCTTTTTTTCTGTCCAGCTTGTCTTTTGTTTTGCTGGAAGCTCTGAGACGCAAAGGGTGTACCGCCGTGCCGTTAGTTCGGCACGGTGGTTTTTTTTTGCCCCCTTTGCGTGGTTTTGCTTTAGGGTTTTTTGTAGACTGCAAAGTTCGCTTTACTGTCCTCGCTCTGTCCTAGAATATCGGGCCCCACTTTGCTGAATCTATTTCATCCCTACGTTTTGTCTTTTCATCTTACTCACAGTCATTATATGTGGGGGGCTGCCTTTTCCTTTGGGGAATTTCTCTGGGGCAAGTCAGGCCTATTTTTCTATCTTCAGGCTAGCTAGTTTCTTAGGTTGTGCCGAGTTGCCTAGGTAGTTGTTAGGCGCAATCCACAGCCGCTTTTAGTTGTGTTTAGGATAGGATCAGGTGTGCAGTCTACAGAGTTTCCACGTCTCAGAGCTCGTTCTTGTATTTTTGGGTATTTGTCAGATCACTGTGTGCGCTCTGATCGCTAAGCACACTGTGTTTCTGGATTGCCTTCATAACACCTGTCATTAGCAAACATAACAGTACAAGGAGCCCCCTCCACCAATGATTCTCAATAGAGGGAAAGAAAAAGTTCTGACATCATTTTTTTTTTTTTTCTGCTCTGTGTTCACTTTTTTTTTTCCCCTAGACATTTGGGTGATTCTGGACACAGGTGTGGACATGGATATTCAGGGTCTGTGCTCTTCAATGGATAATCTCGTTATAAATGTACAAAAAATTCAAGATACTATTGATCAGAAATCTATGTTAGAACCAAGAATTCCTATTCCTGATTTGTTTTTTGGAGATAGAACTAAGTTTCTAAGTTTCAAAAATAATTGTAAGCTATTTCTGGCCTTGAAACCTCATTCTTCTGGTAATCCTATTCAACAGGTTTTGATTATTATTTCTTTTTTGCGCGGCGACCCTCAAGACTGGGCATTTTCTCTTGCGCCAGGAGACCCTGCATTGAGTAGTGTCGATGCGTTTTTCCTGGCGCTCGGATTGCTGTACGATGAGCCTAATTCAGTGGATCAGGCTGAGAAAAATTTGCTGGCTTTGTGCCAGGGTCAGGATGATATAGAAGTATATTGTCAGAAATTTAGGAAATGGTCAGTACTCACTCAGTGGAATGAATCTGCGCTGGCAGCTTTGTTCAGAAAGGGTCTCTCTGAGGCTCTTAAGGATGTCATGGTGGGATTTCCTATGCCTGCTGGTTTGAATGAGTCTTTGTCTTTGGCCATTCAGATCGGTCGACGCTTGCGCGAGCGTAAATCTGTGCACCATTTGGCGGTACTGCCTGAGGTTAAACCTGAGCCTATGCAGTGCGATAGGACTATGACTAGAGTTGAATGGCAGGAATACAGACGTCTGAATGGTCTGTGTTTCTACTGTGGTGATTCCACTCCTGCTATTTCTGATTGTCCTAAGCGCACTAGGCGGTCCGCTAGGTCTGCCGTCATTGGTACTGTACAGTCCAAATTCCTTCTGTCCATTACCTTGATATGCTCTTTGTCGTCGTTTTCTGTCATGGCGTTTGTGGATTCGGGCGCTGCCCTGAATCTGATGGATTTGGATTATGCTAAACGTTGTGGGTTTTTCTTGGAGCCTTTGCGGTGTCCTATTCCATTGAGAGGAATTGATGCTACACCTTTGGCCAAGAATAAACCTCAATACTGGGCCCAGCTGACCATGTGCATGGCTCCTGCACATCAGGAAGTTATTCGCTTTCTGGTGTTGCATAATCTGCATGATGTGGTCGTGTTGGGGTTGCCATGGCTACAAACCCATAATCCAGTATTGGATTGGAATTCCATGTCGGTATCCAGCTGGGGTTGTCAGGGGGTACATGGTGATGTTCCATTTTTGTCGATTTCGTCATCCACCCCTTCTGAGGTCCCAGAGTTCTTGTCTGATTATCAGGATGTATTTGAAGAGCCCAAGTCCGATGCTCTACCTCCGCATAGGGATTGTGATTGTGCTATCAATTTGATTCCTGGTAGTAAATTCCCTAAAGGTCGATTATTTAATTTATTCGTGCCTGAACACGCCGCTATGCGCAGTTATGTGAAGGAATCCCTGGAGAAGGGACATATTCGCCCATCGTCATCACCACTGGGAGCAGGGTTCTTCTTTGTAGCCAAGAAGGATGGTTCGCTGAGACCGTGTATTGATTACCGCCTTCTTAATAAGATCACTGTTAAATTTCAGTATCCCTTGCCATTGTTATCTGACTTGTTTGCTCGGATTAAGGGGGCTAGTTGGTTCACTAAGATAGATCTTCGTGGTGCGTATAATCTGGTGAGAATCAGGCAAGGAGATGAATGGAAAACTGCATTCAATACGCCCGAGGGTCATTTTGAGTATCTAGTGATGCCGTTCGGACTTGCCAATGCTCCATCTGTGTTTCAGTCTTTTATGCATGACATCTTCCGTGAGTATCTGGATAAATTCCTGATTGTTTACTTGGATGACATTTTGATCTTCTCAGATGATTGGGAGTCTCATGTGAAGCAGGTCAGAATGGTTTTTCAGGTCCTGCGTGCTAACTCTTTGTTTGTGAAGGGATCAAAGTGTCTCTTCGGTGTGCAGAAAGTTTCATTTTTAGGGTTCATCTTTACCCCTTCTACTATCGAGATGGATCCAGTTAAGGTCCAAGCCATCCAGGATTGGATTCAGCCGACATCTCTGAAAAGTCTGCAAAAGTTCCTGGGCTTTGCTAATTTTTATCGTCGCTTCATCTGTAATTTTTCTAGCATTGCCAAACCATTGACCGATTTGACCAAGAAGGGTGCTGATTTGGTTAATTGGTCTTCTGCTGCTGTGGAAGCTTTTCAGGAGTTGAAGCGTCGTTTTTGTTCTGCCCCTGTGTTGTGTCAGCCAGATGTTTCTCTTCCGTTCCAGGTCGAGGTTGATGCTTCTGAGATTGGAGCAGGGGCGGTTTTGTCACAGAGAGGTTCTGATTGCTCAGTGATGAAACCATGTGCTTTCTTTTCCAGGAAGTTTTCGCCCGCTGAGCGTAATTATGATGTGGGCAATCGAGAGTTGCTGGCCATGAAGTGGGCATTCGAGGAGTGGCGTCATTGGCTTGAAGGAGCTAAGCATCGCGTGGTGGTATTGACTGATCATAAGAACTTGACTTATCTTGAGTCTGCCAAGCGCTTGAATCCTAGACAGGCCCGTTGGTCGTTATTTTTTGCCCGCTTCGACTTTGTGATTTCGTACCTTCCGGGCTCTAAAAATGTGAAGGCGGATGCTCTGTCTAGGAGTTTTGTGCCCGACTCTCCGGGTTTATCTGAGCCAGCGGGTATCCTCAAGGAAGGAGTCATTGTGTCTGCCATCTCCCCTGATTTGCGGCGGGTGCTGCAAAAATTTCAGGCGAATAAACCTGATCGTTGTCCAGCAGAGAAACTGTTCGTCCCTGATAGGTGGACTAATAAACTTATCTCTGAACTTCATTGTTCGGTGTTGGCTGGTCATCCTGGAATCTTTGGTACCAGAGAGTTAGTGGCTAGATCCTTCTGGTGGCCATCTCTGTCACGGGATGTACGTACATTTGTGCAGTCCTGTGGGATTTGTGCTAGGGCTAAGCCCTGCTGTTCTCGTGCCAGTGGGTTGCTTTTGCCCTTGCCGGTCCCAAAGAGGCCTTGGACACATATTTCGATGGATTTCATTTCTGACCTTCCCGTTTCTCAAAAGATGTCAGTCATTTGGGTGGTCTGTGATCGCTTTTCTAAAATGGTCCATCTGGTGCCCTTGGCTAAATTGCCTTCCTCCTCTGATTTGGTACCTTTGTTCTTTCAGCATGTGGTTCGGTTGCATGGCATTCCTGAGAATATTGTTTCTGACAGAGGTTCCCAGTTTGTTTCAAGGTTTTGGCGAGCCTTTTGTGGTAGGATGGGCATTGACCTATCCTTTTCCTCGGCTTTCCATCCTCAGACTAATGGCCAGACCGAACGAACCAATCAGACCTTGGAAACATATCTGAGATGTTTTGTTTCTGCAGACCAGGATGATTGGGTGTCCTTTTTGCCGTTGGCTGAGTTCGCCCTTAATAATCGGGCCAGCTCGGCTACCTTGGTTTCTCCATTTTTTTGCAATTCTGGGTTCCATCCTCGTTTCTCTTCAGGACAGGTTGAGTCTTCGGACTGTCCTGGTGTGGATTCTGTGGTGGATAGGTTGCAGCAGATCTGGACTCAGGTAGTGGACAATTTGATCTTGTCCCAGGAGAAAGCTCAACTTTTCGCTAATCGCAGACGCCGTGTGGGTCCCCGACTTCGTGTTGGGGATCTGGTTTGGTTATCTTCTCGTCATATTCCTATGAAGGTTTCCTCTCCTACATTTAAACCTCGTTTTATTGGTCCGTATAGGATTTCTGAGGTTCTCAATCCTGTGTCTTTTCGTTTGACCCTCCCAGACTCCTTTTCCATACATAATGTATTCCATAGGTCGTTGTTGCGGAGATACGTGGCACCTATGGTTCCATCTGTTGAGCCTCCTGCCCCGGTTTTGGTGGAGGGGGAATTGGAGTATATTGTGGAGAAGATTTTGGATTCTCGTGTTTCTAGACGGAAACTCCAGTATCTGGTTAAATGGAAGGGTTATGTTCAGGAAGATAATTCCTGGGTTTTTGCCTCTGATGTTCATGCTTCCGATCTTGTTCGTGCCTTTCATGCGGCTCATCCTGGTCGGCCTGGGGGCTCTGGTGAGGGTTCGGTGACCCCTCCTCAAGGGGGGGTACTGTTGTGAATTCTGTGGCTGAATTCACTCCTGTGGTCACAAGTGGTACTGCAGCTTCTGAGCTTCCTTCCTCAGGTGTTCTGGTGAGCTCGTTAACTGCTTCATTACTTAACTCCGCCTGATGCTGCTATCCTTGCTCCTTGTCAATGTTTCAGTGTTGGATCTGAGCTTCTCCTGATTTTTCCTGTGACCTGCTGCTCTGTATAGCTAAGTGCTTTTTGCTTTTTTGTTGCTTTTTTTCTGTCCAGCTTGTCTTTTGTTTTGCTGGAAGCTCTGAGACGCAAAGGGTGTACCGCCATGCCGTTAGTTCAGCACGGTGGGTTTTTTTTGCCCCCTTTGCGTGGTTTTGCTTTAGGGTTTTTTGTAGACTGCAAAGTTCGCTTTACTGTCCTCGCTCTGTCCTAGAATATCGGGCCCCACTTTGCTGAATCTATTTCATCCCTACGTTTTGTCTTTTCATCTTACTCACAGTCATTATATGTGGGGGGCTGCCTTTTCCTTTGGGGAATTTCTCTGGGGCAAGTCAGGCCTATTTTTCTATCTTCAGGCTAGCTAGTTTCTTAGGCTGTGCCGAGTTGCCTAGGTAGTTGTTAGGCGCAATCCACAGCCGCTTTTAGTTGTGTTTAGGATAGGATCAGGTGTGCAGTCTACAGAGTTTCCACGTCTCAGAGCTCGTTCTTGTATTTTTGGGTATTTGTCAGATCACTGTGTGCGCTCTGATCGCTAAGCACACTGTGTTTCTGGATTGCTTTCATAACACCTGTCATTAGCAAACATAACAACTATGTTCCTCACAGTGGAAATTGACAGGTTAAATCTCTGAGACAGCTTTTTGTATCCTTCCCTTGAACAACTATGTTGAATAATTTTTGTTTTCAGATCATTAGACAGCTGTTTTGAGGATCCCATGATGCCACTCTTCAGAGGAGGTTCAAACAGGAGAACAACTTGCAAGTGGCCACTTTAAGTAACTTTTCTCATGATTGCATACACCTGGCTATGAAGTTCAAAGCTCAATGAGGTTAGAAAACAAAAAAAAGTGCTTTTGTAAGTCAGTAAAAAGTAGGTAGGAGTATTTAAAACAAGAAAATGATAAGGGTGCCCATACTTATGCACCTGTCAAATTTTGTTTGAATGCAGATTGCACATTTTCTGTTAGTACAATAAACCTCATTTCAAGGCAGAAACATTACTGTGTCCAACAGTTATTAGATATATGAAACTGAAATAGCTGTTGCAAAAAAACTATTTTTATAAAACATTAAGCTTAAGATTAATAGGGGTGCCCAAACTTTTTCATATAACTGTAGCTGAGAGGGTGCAAAGTAAAACTTTTGCTATTGGGCTCAGAGATTTTTTTTTTATACAGTTGCCCACACATACACCTGCTGTTGCATATTCTCCTTCACATCCTTCTGCATGTGATATTGTCTCTAAGGGTTCATATCAGCTGCAGGGCATCATTGAACGTGTAGCAGTTGCTGTTCTTTCTCTATCCCTTGTTGTATCCTTGTGAGAATTTATTCAACAGTTATCCTTATGGACAAATGTAGCCTCTTTAAAGGGCCACAGTAGGCAAAACACTTTGCTCATCACAGTATCGTGGCAGAGGGGGCCCACCCAGAGCGTCTGGCGTTGCGGATGCTGACAGTGGGCGCGATGATGTCATCGCCCGGTGCCCGCTGTCAGAAGATGAGCGTGAGGTTGGAGCACCACGGGAGCAAGGAGGAAGAGAGGTGACTATTTATTTATTGGGTTTTTTTTATGGGGGCTGCTTTAAACTTCAGGATCTGCCTAAAGGGGGGCAGCCTTATATTTTAGAATCTACCTATAGGGGTGCTGCCTTATACTTCAGGATCTGCCTAAAGGGGGCTACCTTATACTTCAGGATCTGCCTATAGAGGGGCTGCCTTATACTTCATGATCTGCCTATAGGGGGCTGCCTCATACTTCAGGATCTGCCTATAGGGGGCTACCTTATACTTCAGGATCTGCCTATAGGGGGCTACCTTATACTTCAGGATCTGCCTATAGGGGGCTGCCTCATACTTCAGGATCTGCCTATAGGGATGCTGCCTTATACTTCAGGATCTGCCTATATGGGTGCTGCCTTATACTTCAGAATCTGCCTATGGGGGTACTGCCTTTTACTACAGGGTCTGCCTATGGGGTGCTGTCTTATACTACAGGGTCTGCCTATGGGGGCTGCCTTTTACTACAGGGTCTGCCTTAGGGGTGCTGTCTTATACTACAGGGTCTACCTATGGGGTGCTGTCTTATACTACAGGGCCTACTTATAGGGTGCTGTCTTATACTACAAGGTCTGCCTATAGGTGTGCTGTCTTGTGCTATAGAGTCTGCCTATGAGTGCTGCCTTGTGCTGTAGAGTAGGCCTATGGGGAGTGCATTATACTATATGGAGTCCTATGGGGAGTGCATTATACTATATGGAGTCCTATGGGGAGTGCATTATACTATATGGAGATGTATGGGGAGTGCATTATACTATATTTAGGATGATCTGGTGCATTATACTATAATGGAGGCCATCTAGTGCACCATCATACAGGGTGACTACATCACCATACAGTGTTAAAGCCATCAAACTGTTTGGGGGCCACTAAGGGGTCAGTATACTGTGTGGATGGTACTATACAGTGAGGGGGCATTATACTGTATAGGGGAGCTGTACAGGGGGGCAGACTCAGGACATTATTAAATGTAAAGTGGACACTTATTCTTATAAGGGATCTCAGGTTACTGTGACTATCAAAGGGGCTCACATGGCAATATTACTTTCTAGGGACCAAAATGTGGGCACTGTTTTCTAGGGCACTTGCACCCGGCATTACTATATCATTATTATAGAGGGTTGCTTTAGAATTTAGAAGGCACAGAGAACAGCACAGCAGGTGCAGTAATAAGGACACATAAGGCTGCAGCGGCTCAGTATTGGGGTATCAGGGGCAGTAATAGGGACACATACGGTAGCAGCGGCTCAGTATTGGGGTATCAGGTGCAGTAATAGGGTCTCATACGGCAGCAGCGGCTCAGTATTGGGGTATCAGGGGCAGTAATAGGGACACATACGGCAGCAGCGGCTCAGTATTGGGATATCAGCAGGATGAGGAGTTTGTGCAGGTTGTGAATAGATGGTGATGGCTGGAATGTGAGATGTGAAATGTGTCTTTGTTGTTTTCTCTGCAGATGAGTCCTGTCTGGAAGAAGTTGTCATGTCGGTCTGGGCCAGATGGAAAAGACGGAAAAAGTGAACGATTCCATAAGAGAACATCAGCGGTAAGACATTATCTGTAACTGTGCTGTGATCTCTTATATGTTCTGTAGGACTGGTATCTTCCACTGACCATATGGCGGTAATATCCATGTTACATAGAGAATAGTAATTATATCTTAAGTAATAGCGCGGTCATCTGCTGAGGTTCTCCTCCACTATTAGGGAGCGTCACCGAATTGTAATGAAGGTTACCTGGTTAGGGGCCCACTCAGACGCTTCGGCCCCCCTGAACCAAAACCCTAGCTATGCCTCTGACTCATCAGCTACTAATGTCAGCTTTTAAAGTAACCCAAGCTACATCTGGCCTGATACATTATTTAATCAGTCATCGCTAATGCAGATGCTTCAACATGTAAAGCAATAAATTCCATTGCGCTGCAATGTCACAAATCAGGAAGTGATCAGGAAAACCATTTTGTTTTGAGGGCATGATATGCCATGCAAAAATGGTGAAAATAGCCAGATGAACTCCTAGCCATGGGCACTACCTTCTTAAAGGGAACCTGTCACCCCGTTTTTTCAGATTGAGATAAAAATACTGTTAAATAGGGCCTGTGCTGTGCGTTACAATAGTGTATGTAGTGTACCCTGATTCCCCACCTATGCTACGAAATACATTACCAAAGTCGCCGTTTTCGCCTGTCAATCAGGCTGGTCAGGTCGGGTGGGCGTGGTGACATCGCTGTTTCTTCCCCAGCTTTCCGTTGGTGGCGTAGTGGTGTGCGCATGTCCAAGTGCCGAATCCACTGCGCGCAGGTAAAGAAAAAGCGCGCGATCTGCGCTATTACCCTTGTCATCGGTGGGGGCGGCCATCTTCCTGAGGCCGCACGTGCGCAGATGGAGTGCTCTGCTGCACGGGGCTTCAGGAAAATGGCCACGGGATGCCGCGCATGCGCAGATGGAGATCGCAGCGGCCATTTTCCTGAAGCCGAGATGCAAACTCGGCTTTGGGAAAATGGCTGCCGCGATCTCCATCTGCGCACGCGCGGCATCCAGCGGCCATTTTCCTGAAGCCCCGTGCAGCAGAGCACTCCACCTGCACACGCGCGGCCTTAGGAAGATGGCCTCCCCAACCGATGACAAGGGTAATAGAGCAGATTGCGCACTTTTTCTTCACCTGCGCGCAGTGGATTCGGATTCGGTATCATGAAAGAAAGAGAAAAAACTCTTTTTCCTTTCCTAAGTCACTGCTCTTTGAAAAAAACAACAACTTTAACCTGACATATTGGGTTACTATTGCAGAATCAAATCATATTGTGTGTTCAGACCTTTTTGGAGTGCATGTCTTGGCATGAAAATCCAGAAGGACTTACAGTACCATTTGAAAGTTTCCTACAATGGGTTCCACCTGGTGGTTTACCTACCCTTTCTTTTGCTTGTACTGTAGGAGTGAATGTTTTTTGCATATATATTTGTAACATAGTAACATAGTTAGTAAGGCCGAAAAAAGACATTTATCCATCCAGTTCAGCCTATATTCCATCATAATAAATACCCAGATCTACGTCCTTCTACAGAACCTAATAATTGTATGATACAATATTGTTCTGCTCCAGGAAGACATCCAGGCCTCTCTTGAACCCCTCGACTGAGTTCGCCATCACCACCTCCTCAGGCAAGCAATTCCAGATTCTCACTGCCCTAACAGTAAAGAATCCTCTTCTATGTTGGTGGAAAAACCTTCTCTCCTCCAGACGCAAAGAATGCCCCCTTGTGCCCGTCACCTTCCTTGGTATAAACAGATCCTCAGCGAGATATTTGTATTGTCCCCTTATATACTTATACATGGTTATTAGATCGCCCCTCAGTCGTCTTTTTTCTAGACTAAATAATCCTAATTTCGCTAATCTATCTGGGTATTGTAGTTCTCCCATCCCCTTTATTAATTTTGTTGCCCTCCTTTGTACTCTCTCAAGTTCCATTATATCCTTCCTGAGCACCGGTGCCCAAAACTGGACACAGTACTCCATGTGCGGTCTAACTAGGGATTTGTACAGAGGCAGTATAATGCTCTCATCATGTGTATCCAGACCTCTTTTAATGCACCCCATGATCCTGTTTGCCTTGGCAGCTGCTGCCTGGCACTGGCTGCTCCAGGTAAGTTTATCATTAACTAGGATCCCCAAGTCTAAGTCTATAATTAGAAAAAAAACCCTGACACAACCACCCTTCTTTTGCCAGTGTCAGAAAGGTGCCTCTTAATTTTTGTTTTAAAAGAACAGGAGGTACATACCACATTTTTAATCTGAGATCTAGTAACTACATAAACCACATTTTTTGTGTTGGAGTTTATGAATTGTTTTATGTCATACTTGTTTTTTGTTCTCGAAGATTCAAAAGATTGTGAAACTGAGAACATTTACATAATAGTAACGCCTGCAACAACATACATAACACAGCCATGTGGGAGAAGTTTTCTTCAACTTTGTGACTAGACTGGGCGATAGGAGTTGGCCAATTGTGGGTGCCTTTTGTGCTACAAATTAAACTCCTGGTGTAATTACACATTTGAAATCTGAATCAATAAAGAGAACTGGTAGATATTAGATATAGTAGTAGGGTCACTTTGAGTCATGGCATATCTTGAGTTGGAAAGCAAGAGAGGAGGCAAGGAGCTCAGCACAATTCCACATAGAGACAACTGTCAGCTGAGTCAGGAATAATAATAATTAGGGTTGAGCGAAACGGGTCGAACATTTTCAAAAGTCGCCGACTTTTGGCTAAGTCGGGGTTTCATGAAACCCGATCCGACCCCTGTGCGGGGTCGGCCATGCGGTACGCGACTTTCGCGCCAAAGTCGCGTTTCAATGACGCGAAAAGCGCCATTTCTCAGCCAATGAAGGTAAACGCAGAGTGTGAGCAGCGTGATGACATAGGTCCTGGTCCCCACCATCTTTGAGAAGGGCATTGCAGTGATTGGCTTGCTGTCTGCGACGTCACAGGGGCTATAAAGAGGCGTTCCCGCCGACCGCCATCTTACTGCTGCTGATCTGAGCTTAGGGAGAGGTTGCTGCCGCTTTGTCAGAAGCAGGGATAGCGTTAGGCAGGGTCCATTAACCACAAAACCGCTTGTGCTGCAGCGATTTGCACTGTCCAACACCACCCTCGGTGTGCAGGGACAGTGGAAGTTTTTTTTTTTTTTTCCCCCTCAGCGCTGTAGCTCATTGGGCTGCCCTAGAAGGCTCCCTGATAGCTGCATTGCTGTGTGTACGCCGCTGTGCAAACCAACTGCTTTTTTCAAAGCACAAATCCTCTTGTTCCTTCCTTTCTGCACAGCTATCTTTTTTGTTTGTCCACACTTTTTATTTGATTTGTGCATCAGTCCACTCCTTATTGCTGCCTGCCATACCTGGCTGAGATTACTGCAGGCAGGGAGATAGTAATTGTAGGACATTCCCTGTTTTTTTTTTTTTTTGGTGGGAGATTAAGATTGGCAATTTGGCATTTCTGCTAGAGTGCCATCCCTGTGGGTGCCATCTCTCTCACATAGTGGGCCATAGAAAGCCTTTTCATTTTTCTGTATTTTTTTTTGTGGGGTGTATAAATTCTCCCTGATAAAAATACAGTGGGAGATTAATATTAGCCTTTGGGCTTGTGTGCCAGTCCTGAGTGTGCCATCTCTCTCACAAATAGTGGGCCATAGAAAGCCTATTTTATTTTTTTTGGGGTTTTATAAATTCTCCCTGAAAAAAAGGGAGATTAATATTGGCCTCTGGGCTTGTGTGCCAGTCCTGAGCGTGCCATCTGTGCCAGCCCTGAGCGTGCCATCTCTCTCACAAATAGTGGGCCATAGAAAGCCTATTTAATTTTTTTTTTGGTTTTATAAATTCTCCCTGAAAAAAAGGGAGATTAATATTGGCCTCTGGGCTTGTGTGCCAGTTGTGAGCGTGCCATCTGTGCCAGTCCTGAGCGTGCCATCTCTCTCACAAATAGTGGGCCATAGAAAGCCTATTTAATTTTTTTTTTGGTTTTATAAATTTTCCCTGAAAAAAGGGAGATTAATATTGGCCTCTGGGCTTGTGTGCCAGTTGTGAGCGTGCCATCTGTGCCAGCCCTGAGCGTGCCATCTCTCTCACAAATAGTGGGCCATAGAAAGCCTATTTAATTTTTTTTTTTGGTTTTATAAATTCTCCCTGAAAAAAAGGGAGATTAATATTGGCCTCTGGGGTTGTGTGCCAGTTGTGAGCGTGCCATCTGTGCCAGTCCTGAGCGTGCCATCTCTCTCACAAATAGTGGGCCATAGAAAGCCTATTTAATTTTTTTTTTGGTTTTATAAATTTTCCCTGAAAAAAGGGAGATTAATATTGGCCTCTGGGCTTGTGTGCCAGTTGTGAGCGTGCCATCTGTGCCAGTTGTGAGCGTGCCATCTCTCTCACAAATAGTGGGCCATAGAAAGCCTATTTAATTTTTTTTTTGGTTTTATAAATTTTCCCTGAAAAAAGGGAGATTAATATTGGCCTCTGGGCTTGTGTGCCAGTTGTGAGCGTGCCATCTGTGCCAGTCCTGAGCGTGCCATCTCTCTCACAAATAGTGGGCCATAGAAAGCCTATTTAATTTTTTTGGGGGTTTTATAAATTCTCCCTGAAAAAAAGGGAGATTAATATTGGCCTCTGGGCTTGTGTGCCAGTTGTGAGCGTGCCATCTGTGCCAGTCCTGAGCGTGCCATCTCTCTCACAAATAGTGGGCCATAGAAAGCCTATTTAAATATTTTTTTGGTTTTATAAATTCTCCCAGAAAAAAAGGGAGATTAATATTGGCCTCTGGGCTTCTGTGCCAGTCCTGAGCGTGCCATCTGTGCCAGTCCTGAGCGTCCCATCTCTCTCACAAATAGTGGGCCATAGAAAGCCTATTTTTTTTTTTTTTGGGGTTTTAGAAATTCTCCCTGAAAAAAAAAGGGAGATTAATATTGCCCTTTGGGCTTGTGTGCCAGTACTAAGCGTGCCATCTCTCTCTCTCTCTCTCTCAGTCAGTGGGCCATAGAACGCCTATTTTTGGTTTTATTTGTTTTCTAAATTCTCCCTGAAAAATCATTTTATTTTATTTGGTTTCTAAATTCTTCCTGATAAAATCATATTTTTTTTATTATTTTTTTTTCTAAAGTCTCCCTGAAAAAAACAAAACAAAAAAACAAACAAACAAAAAAAACAGTGGGGGATTAATATTGGCCTTTCTGCTTGTGTGCCAGTCTTGACTCCTGTGTGCGTCATCTCTCACTCAGTGGGCCATAGAACGCCTATTTTTTGTTTTATTAGTTTTATAAATTCTCCCTGAAAAAATCATTTTATTTTATTTGGTTTCTAAATTCTTCCTGATAAAATCATATTTTTTTTATTATTTTTTTTTCTAAAGTCTCCCTGAAAAAAAAAAAAAAAAAACAGTGGGAGATTAATATTGGCCTTTCTGCTTGTGTGCCAGTCTTGACTCCTGTGTGCGTCATCTCTCAGTCAGTGGGCCATAGAACGCCTATTTTTGGTTTTATTTGTTTTATAAATTCTTCCTGAAAAAATCATTTTATTTTATTTGGTTTCTAAATTCTTCCTGATAAAATCATATTTTTTTTATTATTTTTTTTTCTAAAGTCTCCCTGAAAAAAAAAAAAAAAAAACAACCAAAAAAAACAGTGGGAGATTAATATTGGCCTTTCTGCTTGTGTGCCAGTCTTGACTCCTGGGTGTGCCATCTCTCTCTCTCTCTCTCTCTCTCTCTCTCCAATTGTGGTCCATAGAAAGCCTATATTTTTTTTCCTTGATTTGGGTTCCAAAATCTACCAGAGAAAATAACTACATCAATCATTGGTAGAAAAATATTGGCCTCTGGGCTTGTGTGCCACTCCTGACTCCTGTGTGCGTCATCTCTCAGTCAGTGGGCCATAGAACGCCTATTTTTGTTTTTATTTGTTTTATAAATTCTCCCTGAAAAAATCATTTTATTTTATTTGGTTTCTAAATTCTTCCTGATAAAATCATATTTTTTTTATTATTTTTTTTTCTAAAGTCTCCCTGAAAAAAAAAAAAAAAAAAAAAACAAACCCCCCAAAAAAATGGGAGATTAATATTGGCCTTTCTGCTTGTGTGCCAGTCTTGACTCCTGGGTGTGCCATCTCTCTCTCTCTCTCTCTCTCTCTCTCTCTCTCTCTCTCCAATTGTGGTCCATAGAAAGCCTATATTTTTTTTCCTTGATTTGGGTTCCAAAATCTACCAGAGAAAATAACTCCATCAATCATTGGTAGAAAAATATTGGCCTCTGGGCTTGTGTGCCACTCCTGATTCCTGTGTGCGTCATCTCTCACTCAGTGGCCCATAGAAAGCATATAGTTTGTTACATTTGTTTTCTAAATTCTCCCTGCAAAAATCTATTTTTTTTTTTTTTTTGGGGTTTCTAAAGTGTTCCTGAAAAAAATAAAAATAAAAAAAAAATAATAGTGTGACATTAATATTAACATTTGTGCTTCAGTGACAGTCCTGCGTGTGGGGCATCTCTCTAATTTGCAGCCACCAAAAACAGAGTGTGTAACATTGGGCCTGATTTTCGCTGTGGTCTCACCAACCTGTAAAGGGGTAGCTAAATCATACTGAAGTTATAGCTCACCGTGTAAGTTGTGTGACTGCAACAAATAACGTTAGTTTGGTTACGTTTTTAAAACAATGAGGAAGTCTAGTGGAAGAGGTCGTGGCCGGGGGCGTTCATTGTCAGCTGGTAATGAGGGTAGTGGTAGTGGTGGAGCATCAGGTGGTCGTGGGGAAAAAAATATTGCACCTAAGTCTGGAGCTGTGGAGCCAGGTTCGTCGTCCGGCTACACAAGGCCTCGAACGCTCCCTTTTCTGGGATTAGGAAAACCGCTTTTAAAGCCGGAGCAGCAAGAGCAAGTTTTGGCTTATCTTGCTGACTCAGCCTCTAGCTCTTTTGCCTCCTCTCGTGAAACTGGTAAAAGTAAAAGCAGCGCGTCGTTAGTGGATGTTCACGGTCAGGGACAAGTCACTTCCTTGTCCTCTTCAGCAAAAACAACAACAGAGAAGAATGCAGCAGGCGACACAACGGGTTACTCCATGGAGCTCTTTACACATACCGTCCCTGGCTTAGAAAGTGAAGCAGTTAACAGTCCATGCCCATTACAAGTTGAATCTGACATGGAGTGCACTGACGCACAGCCACAGCCAGACTACTATGCTGGTCCTTTGACTCAGACCACAACATTGCCCTCGCAGGGTGCTGATCAAGAATCAGACCCTGATGAGACTATGTTGCCCCATCACGAACGCTATACCACCAAACGACACGGTGACACAGACGAAGTTGCGCAGGAGGTACAAGAAGAGTTATTAGATGACCCAGTTCTTGACCCCGATTGGCAGCCATTGGGGGAACAGGGTGCAGGCGGCAGCAGTTCTGAAGCAGAGGAGGAGGAGGGGCCGCAGCAGGCATCAACATCGCCACAGGTTCCATCTGCCGGGCCCGTATCTTGCCCAAAACGCGTGGCAAAGCCAAAACCTGGTGGAGGACAGCGTGGCCATCCGGTTAAAGCTCAGTCTGCAATGCCTGAAAAGGTATCCGATGCTAGAAAGAGTGCAGTCTGGCATTTTTTTAAACAACATCCAATTGATCAGCGCAAAGTCATCTGTCAAAAATGTTCTACTTCCTTAAGCAGAGGTCAGAATCTGAAAAGTCTCAATACTAGTTGCATGCATAGACATTTAACCACCATGCATTTGAAAGCTTGGACTAACTACCAAACGTCCCTTAAGGTTGTTGCACCCTCGGCCAATGAAGCTAGTCATCAACGCAACATCCCTTCCGGCAGTGTAGGACCACCATTTAGCGCACCACCTGCTGTATCTGTGCAGGTATCTTTGCCAGGCCAAAGCAGTCAGGGTCAGGGAATCACCAGTTTCGTAGTAGGAAACACTGCATCTAGGGCACCGGCGGCAACAATACCATCTCCCACCGTCTCTCAGTCTGCCATGTCCACCGGCACCCCCGCTAGTTCCACGATCTCCAGCTCTCCAGTCCAGCTCACCCTACATGAGACTATGGTTAGAAAAAGGAAATACTTAGCCTCGCATCCGCGTACACAGGGTTTGAACGCCCACATAGCTAGACTAATCTCGTTAGAGATGATGCCCTACCGGTTAGTTGAAAGCGAAGCTTTCAAAGACCTGATGGACTACGCTGTACCACGCTACGAGCTACCCAGTCGACACTTTTTTTCCAGAAAAGCCATCCCAGCCCTCCACCAGCATGTTAAAGAGCGCATCGTCCATGCACTCAGGCAATCTGTGAGCACAAAGGTGCACCTGACAACAGATGCATGGACCAGTAGGCATGGCCAGGGACGTTACGTGTCCATCACGGCACACTGGGTAAATGTGGTGGATTCAGGGTCCACAGGGGACAGCAAGTTTGGGACAGTTCTGCCTAGCCCACGGTCTAGTAAACAGTTGTCTGTAGCCGTTCGCACCCCCTCCTCCTCCTCCTCCTCCTCGTCCTCCTGCAGAAGTAAGAGCTCGTCCACAGACCGCAGTCGCACAAACACTCCATCCGTACCTGCCACTGTTGCACACCAGGTCTCCCATTATGGGGCAGCTACTGGCAAACTTCAGCAGGCTGTATTGGCTATGAAGTGTTTGGGCGACAATAGACACACCGCGGAAGTTCTGTCCGAGTTCTTGCAGCAAGAAACGCAGTCGTGGCTGGGCACTGTAGATCTTGAGGCAGGCAAGGTAGTGAGTGATAACGGAAGGAATTTCATGGCTGCCATCTCCCTTTCCCAACTGAAACACATTCCTTGCCTGGCTCACACCTTAAACCTGGTGGTGCAGTGCTTCCTGAAAAGTTATCCGGGGTTATCCGACCTGCTCCTCAAAGTGCGTGGACTTTGCGCACATATCCGCCGTTCGCCTGTACACTCCAGCCGTATGCAGACCTATCAGCGTTCTTTGAACCTTCCCCAGCATCGCCTAATCATAGACGTTGCAACAAGGTGGAACTCAACACTGCACATGCTTCAGAGACTGTGCGAACAGAGGCGGGCTGTTATGTTTTTGTGGGAGGATACACATACACGGGCAGGCAGTAGGATGGCAGACATGGAGTTGTCAGGTGTGCAGTGGTCGAAGATTCAAGACATGTGTCAAGTCCTTCAGTGTTTTGAGGAATGCACACGGCTGGTTAGTGCAGACAACGCCATAATAAGCATGAGCATCCCCCTAATGCGTCTGCTGATGCAAAGTTTGACGCACATAAAGGATCAGGCGTCTGCACCAGAGGAAGAGGAAAGCCTTGATGACAGTCAGCGATTGTCTGGTCAGGGCAGTGTACATGACGAGGTACCGGGCGAAGAGGAGGTGGAGGATGAGGAGGATGATGGGGATGAGTATATTTTTAATGAGGAAGCTTTCCCGGGGGCACGGGAAATTGGTGGCGTGGCAAGGCCGGGTTCTGGTTTTTTGAGGGACACAAGTGACGTAGATTTGCCTGCAACTGCCCCTCAACCAAGCACAACCGCAGATTTGACAACGGGAACTTTGGCCCACATGGCGGATTATGCCTTGCGTATCCTCAAAAGGGACACACGCATTACAAAAATGATGAACGATGACGATTACTGGTTGGCCTGCCTCCTTGATCCTCGCTATAAAGGCAAATTGCAAAATATTATGCCACATGAGAACTTGGAACTAATATTAGCAACAAAACAATCAACTCTTGTTGACCGTTTGCTTCTGGCATTCCCTGCACACAGCGCCCGTGATCGTTCTCACACGAGCTCCAGGGGCCAGCAGACCAGAGGTGTTAGAGGGGCAGAAATCAGAAGTGGCGTTGGCCAGAGGGGTTTTCTGACCAGGTTGTGGAGTGATTTTTCTATGACCGCAGACAGGACAGGTACTGCAGCATCAATTCAAAGTGACAGGAGACAACATTTGTCCAGTATGGTTACAAACTATTTTTCATCCCTTATCGACATTCTCCCTCAACCGTCATTCCCATTTGATTACTGGGCATCCAAATTAGACACCTGGCCAGAATTGGCAGAATATGCATTGCAGGAGCTTGCTTGCCCGGCAGCTAGTGTCCTATCAGAAAGAGTATTCAGTGCTGCAGGTTCAATACTAACAGAAAAAAGGACTCGTCTGGCTACCCAAAATGTAGATGATCTAACCTTCATTAAAATGAACCACAACTGGATTTCAAAATCTTTTGCCCCACCCTGCCCGGCTGACACCTAGCTTTCCTATGAAAAGGTCTTGCCTGTGGACTATTCTGAATGACTTTTCCAATCTCGTAATTTTCTTCACCTGATTGTCCAGCATACGACATGTTTCCACCTCACGAAATGGCCAAACTCCCCACACGGGGCCGTGCTATCGCCACTTTGCGCTTGGACCCTTGAGAGTGCTGTTTGTCTGAAGAGGTGGGTGTGGCCGCTTTTGGTCGACGGCACTGCCACTGGGTCCCTCATAGTACAATAAAGTGTCTCTGGCGGTGGTGGTGCGCACCCAACGTCAGACACACCGTTGTAATATGAGGGGCCCTGTGCCTGTACCGCCGGCCACAAGACAGTTCCCCCCCCAGCTCAAACAGTGCTCTACCACTAGCAAAATTATCTCTCACAGCTTCACCAATGTGTAGTCTAGGCGCTGACATCCTTCAATGCCTGGCACTGACAATACCATTGTTTTGACATTTTTGTTATGTTAGGCCTTCGAAGCCTGTCTGCGGTCCCTTCTTTCTACAACTACTACACTGACCAGGCCACTGCTGGCCGTGTTACCCTGGAACCAATTTAAAAGTGCCTACAGTCAGCCCAATTTTGTTATGTTAGGCCTTCGAAGACTGTCTGCCGTCACTCCTTCCACTAGACTTCCACTGACCATACACTGCTGCCCATGTACCCCTGGAACCAATTTAAAAGTGCCTACAGCCAGCCCAATTTTGTTATGTTAGGCCTTCGAAGCCTGTCTGCGGTCACTCCTTCCACTAGACTTCCACTGACCAGACCACTGCTGCCCGTGTACCCCTGCAACCAATTTAAAAGTGCCTACAGCCAGCCCAAGTTTGTTATGTTAGGCCTTCGAAACCTGTCTGCGGTCACTCCTTCCACTAGACTTCCACTGACCAGACCACTGCTGCCCGTGTACCCCTGGAACCAATTTAAAAGTGCCTACAGCCAGCCCAAGTTTGTTATGTTAGGCCTTCGAAGCCTGTCTGCGGTCACTCCTTCCACTAGACTTCCACAGACCAGACCACTGCTGCCCGTGTACCCCTGGAACCAATTTAAAAGTGCCTACAGCCAGCCCAAGTTTGTTATGTTAGGCCTTGGAAGCCTGTCTGCAGTCACTCCTTCCACTAAACTTCCACTGACCAGACCACTGCTGCCCGTGTACCCCTGGAACCAATTTAAAAGTGCCTACAGCCAGCCCAAGTTTGTTATGTTAGGCCTTCGAAGCCTGTCTGCGGTCACTCCTTCCACTAGACTTCCACAGACCAGACCACTGCTGCCCGTGTACCCCTGGAACCAATTTAAAAGTGCCTACAGCCAGCCCAAGTTTGTTATGTTAGGCCTTGGAAGCCTGTCTGCGGTCACTCCTTCCACTAGACTTCCACTGACCAGACCACTGCTGCCCGTGTACCCCTGGAACCAATTTAAAAGTGCCTACAGCCAGCCCAAGTTTGTTATGTTAGGCCTTGGAAGCCTGTCTGCGGTCACTCCTTCCACTAGACTTCCACTGACCAGACCACTGCTGCCCGTGTACCCCTGGAACCAATTTAAAAGTGCCTACAGCCAGCCCAAGTTTGTTATGTTAGGCCTTCGAAGCCTGTCTGCGGTCACTCCTTCCACTAGACTTCCACAGACCAGACCACTGCTGCCCGTGTACCCCTGGAACCAATTTAAAAGTGCCTACAGCCAACCCAAGTTTGTTATGTTAGGCCTTGGAAGCCTGTCTGCGGTCACTCCTTCCACTAGACTTCCACTGACCAGACCACTGCTGCCCGTGTACCCCTGGAACCAATTTAAAAGTGCCTACAGCCAGCCCAAGTTTGTTATGTTAGGCCTTGGAAGCCTGTCTGCGGTCACTCCTTCCACTAGACTTCCACTGACCATACACTGCTGCCCATGTACCCCTGGAACAAATTTAAAAGTGCCTACAGCCAGCCCAAGTTTGTTATGTTAGGCCTTCGAAGCCTGTCTGCGTCCCGTTCTTTCAACTACAACTACACTGACCAGGCCACTGATGGCCGTGTTCCCCTGGAACCAATTTTAACTTGCCTACAGCCAGCCCTATGTTATTATGTTAGGCCTTCGAAGCCTGTCTGCGTCCCGTTCTTTCAACTACAACTACACTGACCAGGCCACTGATGGCCGTGTTCCCCTGGAACCAATTTTAACTTGCCTACAGCCAGCCCAATGTTAGGCCTTTGATGCCTGTCTGCCGTCACTCCTTCCACTAGGCCTCCACTGACCTGTCTATTGCTGCCCGTGTACCCCTTGAACCAACCTAATAAAATATTTAAAAAATTAATTTGATTATAAAAAATAAGATCGTGTTGAGATCTCAAATGCAGACATTTTAACAATCAAAACAAACACACAACAAATATCTGGAACTGTACTACAAAGGTCCAACAGCTACAATTTCTTTCTCCTGCAAGAAGTTAACTGAAAGTTTTTTGGAGTTGTTAACACAGATATGGCATCCACCGAGTGTTGTCCTGTCGCGTCTCCTTTAAATTATTTCCAATAAGATGTTAAACTATTAATTTAATAAAATCAATAATTAAAAAAATAATTGAGTAAGTCAAAAGCACATTGCAAATAAACATTAATTACAAATCAAGAAGCATGGCGCGTCCGAGGGTGAGTAGATACCGAATAAGAATATAATCACCCTCGGACGCGCAATGCTTATTTACAACAGCCTTCCTTCCTAAGAATCAGCCCTTTCGTGGTGTAGAGAGAGGTTGTGTTACACTCCAAGGTGTTCCCCGGGTTGCCTTTCATGAGCTTCGATCTTCCGGCTCTCGTTTAGTAGTTGGTGGAAACTACGCTGCATTAGGCCTACAAATTTGGTATGGGGTGTAGAGACAGGTTGTGTTACACTCTAAGGTTTTCACCAGGTTGCCTTTCCTGAGCTTCGATCTTCATGCTCTCGTTTAGTAGTTGTAGAAAAGTACGCTGAATTAGGCCTACAAAATGGGTATGGGGTGGAGAGAGATGGTGTGTTACACTCCAAGGTGTTCCCCAGGTTGCCTTTCCTGAGCTTCGATCTTCCGGCTCTCGTTTAGTAGCTGTTGGAAACTACGCTGCATTAGGCCTACTAATTGTGTATGGGTGAAACAGTGGCGCATCTGCGGTCCCTCCTTCCACTAGGCCTCCACTGACCTGTCTACTGCGGCCCGTGTACCCCTTGAACCAACCTAATAAAATATTTAAAA
This sequence comes from Ranitomeya imitator, assembly GCF_032444005.1. Classification (NCBI taxonomy): domain Eukaryota; kingdom Metazoa; phylum Chordata; class Amphibia; order Anura; family Dendrobatidae; genus Ranitomeya; species Ranitomeya imitator. Next base: position 538,123,942 of record NC_091284.1, on the reverse strand, counting down.
AATTAATTTGATTATAAAAAATAAGATCGTGTTGAGATCTCAAATGCAGACATTTTAACAATCAAAACAAACACACAACAAATATCTGGAACTGTACTACAAAGGTCCAACAGCTACAATTTCTTTCTCCTGCAAGAAGTTAACTGAAAGTTTTTTGGAGTTGTTAACACAGATATGGCATCCACCGAGTGTTGTCCTGTCGCGTCTCCTTTAAATTATTTCCAATAAGATGTTAAACTATTAATTTAATAAAATCAATAATTAAAAAAATAATTGAGTAAGTCAAAAGCACATTGCAAATAAACATTAATTACAAATCAAGAAGCATGGCGCGTCCGAGGGTGAGTAGATACCGAATAAGAATATAATCACCCTCGGACGCGCAATGCTTATTTACAACAGCCTTCCTTCCTAAGAATCAGCCCTTTCGTGGTGTAGAGAGAGGTTGTGTTACACTCCAAGGTGTTCCCCGGGTTGCCTTTCATGAGCTTCGATCTTCCGGCTCTCGTTTAGTAGTTGGTGGAAACTACGCTGCATTAGGCCTACAAATTTGGTATGGGGTGTAGAGACAGGTTGTGTTACACTCCAAGGTTTTCACCAGGTTGCCTTTCCTGAGCTTCGATCTTCATGCTCTCGTTTAGTAGTTGTAGAAAAGTACGCTGAATTAGGCCTACAAAATGGGTATGGGGTGGAGAGAGATGGTGTGTTACACTCCAAGGTGTTCCCCAGGTTGCCTTTCCTGAGCTTCGATCTTCCGGCTCTCGTTTAGTAGCTGTTGGAAACTACGCTGCATTAGGCCTACTAATTGTGTATGGGTGAAACAGTGGCGCATCTGCGGTCCCTCCTTCCACTAGGCCTCCACTGACCTGTCTACTGCGGCCCGTGTACCCCTTGAACCAACCTAATAAAATATTTAAAAAATTAATTTGATTATAAAAAATAAGATCGTGTTGAGATCTCAAATGCAGACATTTTAACAATCAAAACAAACACACAACAAATATCTGGAACTGTACTACAAAGGTCCAACAGCTACAATTTCTTTCTCCTGCAAGAAGTTAACTGAAAGTTTTTTGGAGTTGTTAACACAGATATGGCATCCACCGAGTGTTGTCCTGTCGCGTCTCCTTTAAATTATTTCCAATAAGATGTTAAACTATTAATTTAATAAAATCAATAATTAAAAAAATAATTGAGTAAGTCAAAAGCACATTGCAAATAAACATTAATTACAAATCAAGAAGCATGGCGCGTCCGAGGGTGAGTAGATACCGAATAAGAATATAATCACCCTCGGACGCGCAATGCTTATTTACAACAGCCTTCCTTCCTAAGAATCAGCCCTTTCGTGGTGTAGAGAGAGGTTGTGTTACACTCCAAGGTGTTCCCCGGGTTGCCTTTCATGAGCTTCGATCTTCCGGCTCTCGTTTAGTAGTTGGTGGAAACTACGCTGCATTAGGCCTACAAATTTGGTATGGGGTGTAGAGACAGGTTGTGTTACACTCCAAGGTTTTCACCAGGTTGCCTTTCCTGAGCTTCGATCTTCATGCTCTCGTTTAGTAGTTGTAGAAAAGTACGCTGAATTAGGCCTACAAAATGGGTATGGGGTGGAGAGAGATGGTGTGTTACACTCCAAGGTGTTCCCCAGGTTGCCTTTCCTGAGCTTCGATCTTCCGGCTCTCGTTTAGTAGCTGTTGGAAACTACGCTGCATTAGGCCTACTAATTGTGTATGGGTGAAACAGTGGCGCATCTGCGGTCCCTCCTTCCACTAGGCCTCCACTGACCTGTCTACTGCGGCCCGTGTACCCCTTGAACCAACCTAATAAAATATTTAAAAAATTAATTTGATTATAAAAAATAAGATCGTGTTGAGATCTCAAATGCAGACATTTTAACAATCAAAACAAACACACAACAAATATCTGGAACTGTACTACAAAGGTCCAACAGCTACAATTTCTTTCTCCTGCAAGAAGTTAACTGAAAGTTTTTTGGAGTTGTTAACACAGATATGGCATCCACCGAGTGTTGTCCTGTCGCGTCTCCTTTAAATTATTTCCAATAAGATGTTAAACTATTAATTTAATAAAATCAATAATTAAAAAAATAATTGAGTAAGTCAAAAGCACATTGCAAATAAACATTAATTACAAATCAAGAAGCATGGCGCGTCCGAGGGTGAGTAGATACCGAATAAGAATATAATCACCCTCGGACGCGCAATGCTTATTTACAACAGCCTTCCTTCCTAAGAATCAGCCCTTTCGTGGTGTAGAGAGAGGTTGTGTTACACTCCAAGGTGTTCCCCGGGTTGCCTTTCATGAGCTTCGATCTTCCGGCTCTCGTTTAGTAGTTGGTGGAAACTACGCTGCATTAGGCCTACAAATTTGGTATGGGGTGTAGAGACAGGTTGTGTTACACTCCAAGGTTTTCACCAGGTTGCCTTTCCTGAGCTTCTATCTTCAGGCTCTCATTAAATTGTGGTTAAATGGAACAACTGCATTTGGCGTACTAGTTGGTTTGGGGCCTACTATCGGTGTCTGCCGCTCCTTGCTGTTCTCCTGGTTTCCTGTCCTGAAATTCCATTTTCAGCCTCTCGTTAAGTAGTTGTTAATGTTAAACTGCATTTGGCCTACTAGTTGGGTTGGGGCCTACTATCGGTGTCTGCCACTCCTTGCTGTTCTCCTCCACTGAACAAAGCTGTGCCGCCTGTTTACTACGGTTGCCAATTTTGAACTGCATTTCGACTACTTACTGATTTGGCCCTACTCTCTGTGTCAGCCTCTCATTCCAGTTGTCCTCCACTGCAATGCCCCCTGGTTATTCCTGTGTTACCAATTTTGAACTGCATTTAGCCCACTTTCTTCTTTGGGCCTATATCTGTGTTTCCACTTCATCGTGCCCATTGCCCAGCCAGTGATAGATGAGTCTGCTGGTACATTGACCCATAACGCAACATTCCCCGTGCACGCTACACAACAACATTGTGACCCTGCTGAAAGTCAGGTTGCTCTTCCCGCATACCATACCACCTTACACGGGGACAAAGAGGAAGGTGCAGATGAAAGTGCAGGTTCCTTCATCAGAAAAAGATAACTTGCTCGATATTTGAACAAGGCTTAAGCTGCTATACTTCTCCTTTTCTTCATGATCATCTTTCAGGTAGCTAGGTAGCATCCTCAAGTAACACCTGTTTGGTGTCATCATGATCATAATCATATACTGTTTGACATACTCAGACTACTCCTCCTTTTCAATTACACCATCAAATATCCATACCTGATTGCATGTTCAAGAAACCAAAAAAGTGTGCCAACTCAAGTCCAATCTGGTTAAGTTTTTAGTGGTTCAGTTGCTTTCTTGCCACTTATTGGAATTCTATGCTTTTTGGGAAATGATGGCATGCACTTAACCTCTCTGGAAGCTACTAAACCCAACTGCCATGTTTTCTTGCAGAAAGTGATCCCTTTTATGTGCTATAACAAGCAGGAGTACTTTGCTATTCCTGAACTTGTCATTAAGCTGAATGTGAACTGCACATAAAGATATAAAGAAGCACTAATGGCCAGAGATAATACATGTCTTGCATCTTCCACTGTGTCAATGTATTAAGTGCAGCGATGTACCGGTTGTGAAGCTTGCATGGTTAAGTGCTAAATCTTCTTACAACATAAGGCAGCACATATGCACCTCCTCCTGCACCACCGCCACATTCTTTCCAATGGACATCACCTCATCCCCAACAAAAACAGGACAGAACATTGCCACCACTTCAACATTCTCATTTGTATCAGTCTTGTAAGTTTAATAGACTGAGTGACTTTACAGCTTGAAAGTCTGGGGAAAAAAAAGCCATAAAGCAATAAGTTGTTCCCCTGCATCAATATCTACAGCTGGGTGGCTCACCATCAACTACTATTAACTATTGTAGTAAGCAACAATGTCCAGAACAATAAGGCTGCCATAAGTTTGGACAAAGTAACATATTCTCCCTGCATATTTTGACTGTGCAACATTTTTAAAGAAATATGCCCATTTTAAAAAGGCAGAAGGAAGAAACTGTAGCTAGCATCCAAAATTAATGAAAACCTGGAATTTATTTGTAGAAAAAAAAGGGAAAAGGGGAAAATGGATGGAGCTCACTACGCTGCATAGCAACCGATGTTCAGGATGGAGATGTATTTGTAGGTTGCCGCTTCTGCTGGTGAGGCACAACCATGAAAGGGAGGGAAGAAGCCATTAAAAACAAGGATCCAAGGAAACTATATAAAACTTGATGAGATTCTGGTACAACGCAGGTGCCCTTTGTCATAAGGTAAAGGGTTGCAATACACACAGGATATCTATACCGGTAAATGCCAATCACGTGCAAAGGAATGAAAATTGCATTAAGGTTTATACATATCCTGTATGTATTGCAAACCTATGTTCTATGACTAAGGGCATCTGTGTTGTGGCAGAAACAAGTCTGTTTTTATAAGGTTTCCTTGGATCCTTGTTTTAATGGCTTGTGAATAAACTGGATTTTAACGTTGGATAGCTGTGCTAGATTCCTGCCAAACTCTTCATGGAATTTATTTATTCAAGTTAAAATCATGTAGCAAATAAGATTCCTCACACAGGCAATATACATATTGCTTATGTGTTTCAGGCAAAATTGGCCCATAATCATGGCATAAAAACTAACATACAAACAGTAATTTAAAAACCTTCCAGAAACAGCAGATAATGCCATCATTTATGCCACCTCTTGCCATACTCCCCATACACTTAAAATTTTAACTGTTGGGAATCAATATGCACAAAAAGAAACTAAACACTACCAACTCAGATGGGTGTGTGAGTTACTTATTCCACCTCCTCTACACCTATCTCACACAACTCCAAACATTGACTGTTCATGTCATCAAACACTCAACTGGAAAAAGCTGTTATAAAATATCTATTTATTAGGAGTCAGAGAAGACAGAGATCTCTTTATTCGAATTGACAGTCCACAATCAAAATAATTAATGGTTATGGTGTTGGAAGAGTGAAGAAAACTGGCTCACATTGATGGGGTCACTTTCATCATTATTATCATCATCTTGATGTGACTAAAAAAAGTTATGTGCTTATATTCCATATTGTTCTTCACTTCCGTCCCAATAATGTGCTTGCCAAAAGGCAAAGTTGGACAATTTGACCTGTATTTCCTATTACTTATGCCGTGATGACTGGTGCCAATGGAGGTGTTGCTGATGCTTGCAACCATTGCCATTGCTACTTTTTCTTTCACGGTACATTTTTTACTACACTAGAATTCACGTTTATCACTGTCTTCAATCACATTTCCCCTTTCCCAAAAAGACTGAACAAGATATAATAGATACATGACACATTAAAAAATACAAAAGCAGCAGCAGTCTGCAGAATTGGTGTGATGTGTATAGATGTCAAATTTAACTAATAAAATGGGTGTGCAAAAAAATAAGTATTTTGTGGTATGCACAGCTTGTGAGGCAGCTACAGAGTTTATTTCTGTTTTAAGCAATATTGGTGGCCTATTTCTACCTGAAGAATAATAAAATGAGTAAATGAAATGCAGGAGAAGCAAAATAACCATTGTGATTATTCTCTTATCTTTCTCCTTATCAGCAACATCTCGATATTATATTTAGAATTGAGAGTCCTCAGTGGTTGATACCTTTTAATGGCTAACTGAAAAGATGGTAACAAATTGGAAGCTTTTCGAGACTACACAGGTCTCTTCATCAGGAAAAGACTAAAACAAATTCTGACATGGTTATTCTGCTTCATGTCACCTGTCTTATCCATGGTTTCCCCCTTTTTATTTTTCTCTATGTTGTGCATAAATATGTGATTCTTCAGAATTTCTTTTAGTCTTTGCCTGATGAAGAGACGTATGTAGTCTCGAAAGTTGCAATTTGTTACCATCTTTTCAGTTAGCCATTAAAAGGTATCAACCACTGAGGACTCTCAATTCGAAATATTGTGAAAAAATAGTAATTTTTGATGATACATTATATATTTTAAATGCTAGAGGGGTGCAGAAATCTTTTTAATCCTTTAATGCTATAGGATTTACATATTTGTGAGCACATCACAGATGTATACGCCCTGGTGATCGCACTGTGTAGTTAGCTGCAGAAGCTTGATTGATAGCAAGGTTTTACTCTAACTGCTATCTCTAACACCACTGTCAATATTGACCTTGGAGAGTGCTACCTATGTCAGCCCATCACCAACTCTGCAGCATGATCGCGGGATGTTGACAGGTTAAATTGGCAACCTGAGGCCTGGCAAAGACCACTGGTTCAAAGTACAGCACAACCAATCATATTCCACAAGAGGTTTTGCTTTGATCAAAAAGACCAATGTGAGAGAGTTCTTCGAGTGCTTAAATATGTATCCTTGCAATATCTTTATTTTCAAGAAAAGATTTCCTGAGTAAGTTATCATAAATAAAATAATAATTTCATAGACGATATGAAGAAAGCTTGAGAAAAGCCACATTTAGTCTTGTGTAAACATTTGCAAAGTGTTGCTTTAGTGCATAAAATGAAAAGAGATTTGTTTCAATTTTTCAGATCATTGAGTCTACTGATAGGTTTTTTGTTTGTCTCTCTAAAGCATGAGGTAGATAATTCGCTTTGGGTAGTAAATACTAAATGATTAGTGAAATGATGTGATGCAGCAAGAATATTTTTTAATATTTTAGGAGCTAATACATTGCTAGCTATCTAGAAAAGTAAAATATATTTTACAGTTAATAATTTGTACAAATGTATTGGTTTTTAAAATGAATTATTTCCAAGAGATTATGATGGATTTTATGGATGCATATGAAAAAGTTTAAGAGGTGCAATTTGACAGAAGAGAAATACTCAAAGATGAAACCTTGGCCTGTGGAGCCATATGTGCACGTATACTATAAATACATTTAAAACGTCCAACTGTTATCGGAGTTTCTTGTCAAAAATGGAAGCATTAAGACAATGGAACATTAGAAATAAATCTGAAGAATGTTGATAGAAAGGGTCAGTCAGGGCACATGAATTTTTTAAACCACTGAATATCTCATAAAATATAATTTAATGAAAATATTTAAAAATGCAAGAATATACCTCATAAAAGGCCATTAGTAAAATTTTGTAATGATGGGATAAGTGAAGTAGGCCACTAAGAGTTCCCTAACCAATCAGAGAGAGTAATATTTCTATAACTCAGATGGAAGACTAAACAAAAAAATGGTATATAAGCTACAAATATTGACAAGAAGCCGGTGGGCCAAGGTATGAAATAATAAACAAAATAGCAGTCAAAGATAGCAATCAAATTAAAAACCTACAGATATGACAGCATGTTGCCCCTTGAAATTCACGGCAAAACGCTACTTTGAAATAAACTTGCAGCAAAAGACAGCATTATTTTTGTCGTGTGAGCGCTTGTTAAATTGTTCTTATAAAATAATTATGCAAAAATGTACCCCTTTTTGGAACTTTTTGAAGATTGTTTTGTTTAAATTGTATCCCACTTTAATTAAAAATTATGTTAACTAAGTAATGATGACAGACAGCAATGGCATGTCTCTTGTTTAATATATAATTTTTGTTTAAATTCTGTAGCCCTAAAAAAGATATGTTTCCAGGTAGGCACCAGCACACAAAGTAAGTTTCATTAAAATGAAAATCTAGCTAGGTTCAAATTTCAAAAGTAATCAACTGCAATGGGTTTCTGTATTTAGGTAGTGTGTTCAGGTATAATATAAGACTATTAGGGAGTGTGCAATTTTTTTTTCTTTCAGTGACACACAAGCTTTGGTTTTAGAATTTTTCTTAGTTAAAGTAGGAACCAGAGGTATTAAACACCCCTTTCTGTTTGTAGTGTGTGAGGAATAATACAATTGTTGCTATTAAAGTGTTACTACTTAAGTATATCACAGAACAGTCAATTTACAATTACACAGACTATACAGATCTAATAGAGGCCTCTTTGGGACAACGGAGTCGGAAGGGCAGGGGATGCTGGGCTCAAATTTGCAAAGCTTCACCCTTTCAAATGTATATGCATACAAGTTGTGAATACATTTGAAAGCAATGAAGGCAAAGGGAGCTATCTCACTCTGTGTCTGTGCTTTGACATCTTAGCGCATCAGTTGCAATGATGCCATTACATCACACTTGCTGTGCGGAGCTTCAAAACACACACTCCAGTAACCAGATCAGTGGGTGAGTGGGGAGAGATAAGCAGTTTTCTTTTTTCTTTTTAATCAATTGGTTAATTGTACTTATTGTGGTGATGATACTGTGTGTGGGAACAATTATGCTATTTGGAGGGCTATATAGGGGTCATTATACTGTTTAGAGGGCTATATGGAGGCCATTACACTGCTTGAAGGGCTATATGAGGGGTATTATACTGTTTGAAGGGCCAGGTGGGGGACCATTATACAGTTTGGAGGTCTGTGTGTTTTTTTTTTATACTGTTTAGTGGGCTAGGTAGAGGGCCAGAATACTGTTTGGAGGGCTATGTGGGGGCATTATACTATTTGGGGGCTATGTGGGGGCAATTATAATGCTTGGAATGCTATATGTAGGGCCATTATGTTATTTGGAGGATTATGTGGGGACCATTGTACTGTATGGGGGGATGTAGAGGGTCATCTTAGTGTTTGGAATGGTTTGAAGGTAATCATACTCTATAGAGTGCCATCAAACTGAAAGTAGGGCTGTGTGAGGTCCAACATATTGTGTGTGGACAATAGAGGGGTGTGGAATAATTCACTGTGGGGTTATCATACTGTGTTTGGGGGGCACTTTTGTTGAAAACATACATTATGTGGGCCATGAAAGAGATATTTAAGTGGGAGCAAAATTACTTTGTAAAGGCTGCAACGTTGAGATATATGCTCTTCTGTAATCCTGTTGAATATTTTTTTTTCTGGCAGGGGGCAAATAGGACCTCTACAATGGGACCCCATGATTTCTTTGCAGGGATTTTTTATTTAATCATGGACAACCTTTTTATCTCAAATAAGTCATTTATTAATACAATGGGTTGGAAATAGAGGAAAATATAATTTAAGCATTTTATATATGCACTAGAATATCTACTAGTTTTACAGTTTTACCTGAAGAACATTCTTCATGTGTCAAAATGGTCTTAGATGAGAAATTGCCTATTATTTTTCATCTAAGTTTTAAATGTTAAGTGACTGAACAATTTAAGGTCAATATAATGGAACATTATACATAATATTTCTATAATTGACTTTGAGTACAAAAAACCCAAGCTTTTGAAATTGTATCTCTAAAATGGTATTGGTAAGTTAAAACTGCATAGTCCTGACTTTCTAACTACAGTTTACTTTGTTTCTGTCACTTTTCTTCAGATGTGTACATTTTATTGCACTGTCAGTAAACAAATCAAATTATAGTCTATTGATTTTGGGTCTGACTTATGTAACAATAATTATAGGTACTGCAATATTTTTGTATTACCATAATTACCACCGCAAATACCCTTTCTCTAGAGTTATGTTTTAATGGCCATGAACGAATGATACATAATAAGTTTTCCTCCCAAAAAATTGGATAAAATTGCAATTTATCATGTTATGTGTCAAAATATACAACAGACAACAATGAAGATTTTTGTTTATTAAATAAAATACATTTCTATGTATGCAAAATGTAAAATGTGAAACCTAAAACCTTTCACATAAAAAAGTTACAAAAGTCTTTTGTGATTCTCTTTTTTTTATTTTATAGCTACTGATGATCGAACACTAAAATGCTCTAGTGATCGGTACTCGAATCAAGCAGGTCGGACGCTCGGATGGCCTTGCCTCGAAAAACAGCTATATTGGAAGTCAATGGGAAACTCAAACATTTTTCCAGAAGACCCTAACAGGAGGGCTGGGAGGCATGAAAATCGCTGGATTGGAAGGAAGCAGTGCTCCAATGGAGTGGGAACAGCAATAGGGAAGATGCCTTGATGCATATTTGATTCCCAGGTCGCTGCTGGGAACAATGTTGTCAGAGTACTACTCTACTTTAACGGACTGACAATAAAACAAGCAAAACTGAACATGGATTTTACATGAAAAAGAGAAAACATTTTAGGAAACATTATCTCCTGTATAATGACTTGTATATAAGGCAATTTTAAAAAGAGGAAAAGAAATGCCTCCTCATGTATATGTATATATATATATAAGAATTATAGAAGTAGGCCTCATACACATCTTGTAAAAATTATGAAGGGGAGCATCATACACACACTGGAAAAATTAAGAGTGAGGGTTGCATGATCACCTTCTAAAAATTATGAATGAGGGCCGTCTGTTTACTCTCTAAAAATTTTGAGTGGAGGCCATATATTTACCCTCTGTAAATTATGAATGAGAGACTCTCGATGACCCTCTAAAAATTATAAGCGTGGGCTGCATGATGACCCTCTAAAATTGTGATGACCCTGTTGATATGGTCGAGGAGGAGGATGAAAAGAAAGAAGAAACCATGATTTCTATACCTTTTTTGGTTGGGAAGGGGTGCATGGGAATACACCAGAAAAAAAGGAACATTTGAATTGGTTTTATATTATGCTGCCATCATCCGATGGGATTGTAAAGTTTGGCTCAATCCAGGCCTAGTGCATTTTAATAAAAGTCAGCCTATCAGCATTTTCAATTGACTGGCAGATGCACTTATCAGTTATTATGCCCTTGGCAGCATTAAACGAAGAGCCAAGGCAACAGTCCACAATAAATGAATAGAAATGCAAAGAGCTCCTCGGAGTTTCCGAGTGTGGGATCACTTGTCTCCTGGGACTCGTGATGTTGGAAGGAAGGAGGATCAGGGTGAAGATAATGTGGTCCATACTCTTGGTTATTGAGACTGGATTGTGTGCAAGACAGGGTGGTGCTGGAAAACATACTTGAAGCATTATCTGCCATCCAACCGACCACCTGATCGTACCATTCTGGCATCAAGATGCGGTCTTTCGATATGGGTCATGACATGACTTGTCAGACCTAACATCTGTTTCCTTGCACCTGCAGGAACCTGTTACTTGTTACTAGCTTTAATACTCTCCAGATGAATCCTCCACATAGAGGAGGAAATGCATAGGAAGGAGAATACATCTTTTGTGGATTACATCTTAGCAGCTTTACACTTGGGGACTGCCCTTGTAAGGGCGGGAGCAAGGCAGGGCCACTACAGGGGACTATAGAACTGATCCCCCTTGTATCTTGCACGTCATTTTGGCTCCTGCATTTCAAGCATGCTGATGATAAGAGTGAATATGAATATTGGTGAAACCAGACCATTTTCTATTTTTGATCACTGGTTTATCTTGAGCACTGGTTTATCTTGAGCACTAGCACTTTATCACATTGTTATGCCAAATGTTGATTGTCATATGGCTTTTTTCCAAAAGTTTTTAAGTGATATCATGAAAAGTTATATTTTATGCTTTCTCCCTGCTGTATACTTGACTATTGTCCCTGAGAGGGTATAGAGGTCAGTCAAATATTACTGTTTTACTGCTGATTTCCCCTCTATCTAAGTGGCACAGGAGAGGTTAGCGGGGACAGTACTCCTGGACTAGTAACTGGCACATAGGCTGATCTCTTCTAACAGCTCGTGATAATCATGTTTCACTTATCTAAGTACATAGAAGGAAACAGTTTTCATAGAAATCCTTGCAGTCAATGGATGCATTTCATGAACGTGGATGATTTTATGAATATGATTCAAGAAAAAAGTATATATTTGTGGAGTTAGCCAGTAGATAGAAACATGTTAAAATTTGAGAGTCCTCATTGGTTGATACCTTTTAATGGCTAACTGAAAAGATTGTAACAAATTGCAAGCTTCTCAGGTCTCTTCATCAGGAAGAGAATAAATCAATATCTGAAGAGTCAAATTTATACACAACAGGGAACAGGAATAATGCAATTGATATGACAAGTGACGTGAATCAGAACTATCCCGAGGAAAGGGGATAGAAAATCATGAGAGTAAATATGAATTCAGTAAAACGTATGTACCTTTTATTCTTTCAGTACTAAAATCATCTAAATGCAAGCACCTGCACTAGTGCCCCTTCATCTTCCATGCTTCATAATTTATTTTTCTTTGAAACATCACAGCATTTCAATGTACGACATTCATGCTTGTTAATGCAGGAGCCAGTCTATGATTCATGTTGCACGTGGCTCGAGCAAGATGAATATTTTGATAGATTGTCTGTAGGCTAGGTTCACGTGAATACATTAAATGTCCTATTTTCATCCAGAAAAAACTGAGAATTTTCATCCATATTGTGGTCAGTATGCAATCCATATGGTATCAGTTTATTATAATAGCAGATATAGCAGAAATTAAAGAAGCACTTCCATCAAAATTGTTATCTTCTTAATATATTACAATCATCATATTATACAGCACAGTTTACTTACAATTTCTCATTTTACCATTCTGCCAAGATATTTATTTTTTTCTTTTAGGTCTATGACATCACATGATTAAATACAGCCAGGCTGAATCTTTCTGAGCTCTATGTAGAAGCACAAAATCATTTTCACCATGATTCATGAGTCACTGCAAATTCCCTGGCTAGTGTGGAGGATGAGCTGCTGTATCGGGATTTGAAGAAGGGGAATGATAAACTCTGGAAAAAGAAACTTCATGTTTCTACATAGAACAGAGAAAACAAGAATTAACTGTGCAGAAAGGCAAAATGAGCAATTGTAAGTACACAGTACTATATCATGTGATGACTGTAATATATTAGGAGGATGAAAACTTTGATGGGAGTGTTTCTTTAGCACTTACAAGACCAAATATAGTTTAATTTGTTAAGAACTGCAGTGTATTTGTAAAAAAAACAAATGATGCTGTATGGATGATCCATATGAGATACATTTTATTCTGCACACTTATAAACTTAAATAGGTAAATCTCACCCAAAATAAGGAAGAAACAAGTGCATACTGCATTTTTATTTTCATAAGTAGTTTCGATCTATTAGTATTTTCCCAAAATATTGATGACTTGCTTCTGAAAATGCAAACAAATGTGCAATTAACCCCTTCCCGACCCATGACGCCACGTAGGCATCATGAAAGTCGGTGCCAATCCGACCCATGACGCCTATGTGGCATCATGGAAAGATCGCGTCTCTGCAGATCGGGTGAAAGGGTTAACTCCAATTTCACCCGATCTGCAGGGACAGGGGGAGTGGTAGTTTAGCCCAGGGGGGGTGGCTTCACCCCCTCGTGGCTACGATCGCTCTGATTGGCTGTTGAAAGTGAAACTGCCAATCAGAGCGATTTGTAATATTTCACCTATTATAACGGGTGAAATATTACAATCCAGCCATGGCCGATGCTGCAATATCATCGGCCATGGCTGGAAATACTAATGTGCCCCCACCCCACCCCACCGATCGCCCCCCCAGCCCCCCGATCTGGCCGGTACACTGCTCCGGCTCCCCTCCATCCAGTGCTCCGCTCCCCCCCGTGCTCTTGTCCGCTCCCCCCGTGCTCCAATCACCCCCCTGTGCTCCAATCACCCCCCTGCATTCCGATCCACCCCCCCGTGCTCTGTTCCACCCCCCCGTGCTCCGTTCCAGCCCCCCCGTGCTCCGTTCCACGCCCCCGTGCTCCGTTCCACGCCTGCCGCGCTCCGATCCCCCCCCCCGTGCTCCGATCCCCCCCCACGTGGTCCCCCCCACCCCATCATACTTACCGATCCTGCCGGGGTCCCGTCCGTCTTCTCCCTGGGCGCCGCCATCTTCCAAAATGGCGGGCGCATGCGCAGTGCGCCCGCCGAATCTGCCGGCCGGCAGATTCGTTCCAAAGTGCATTTTGATCACTGAGATAGATTATATCTCAGTGATCAAAATAAAAAAAAATAATAAATGACCCCCCCCTTTGCACCCCCATAGGTAGGGACAATAAAAAAATAAAGAAATATTTTTTTTCCACTAATGTTAGAATAGGGTTAGGGGTAGGGTTAGGGTTAGGGGTAGGGTTAGGGTTAGGGGTAGGGTTAGGGCTAGGGTTAGGGTCAGGGGTAGGGTTAGGGGTAGGGTTAGGGTTAGGGTTAGGGTTAGGGGTAGGGCTAGGGTTAGGGGTAGGGCTAGGGTTAGGGTTAGGGGTAGGGTTAGGGTTAGGGCTAGGGTTAGGGCTAGGGTTAGGGTTTCGGTATGTGCACACGTATTCTGGTCCTCTGCGGATTTTTCTGCTGCGGATTTGATAAATCCGCAGTGCTAAACCGCTGCGGATTTATGGCGGATTTACCGCGTTTTTTTCTGCGCATTTCACTGCGGTTTTACAACTGCGATTTTCTATTGGAGCAGTTGTAAAACCGCTGCGGAATCCGCACAAAGAAGTGACATGCTGCGGAATGTAAACCGCTGCGTTTCCGTGCAGTTTTTCCGCAGCATGTGTACAGCGATTTTTGTTTCCCATAGGTCTACATTGAACTGTAAACTCATGGGAAACTGCTGCGGATCTGCAGCGTTTTCCGCAGCGTGTGCACATATCTTTAGAATTAGGCTATGTGCCCACACTGCGGATTGGCCGCTGCGGATTCGCAGCAGTATTCCATCAGGTTTACAGTACCATGTAAACATATGAAAAACCAAATCCGCTGTGCCCATGGTGCAGAAAATACCGCGCGGAAACGCTGCGTTGTATTTTCCGCAGCATGTCAATTCTTTGTGCAGATTCCGCGGCGTTTTACACCTGTTCCTCAATAGGAATCCGCAGGTGAAATCCGCACAAAAAACACTGGCAATCCGCGGAAAATCCGCAGGTAAAACGCAGTGCCTTTTACCCGCGGGTGTTTCAAATATGGTGCGGAAATATCTCACACGAATCCGCAACGTGGGCACATAGCCTTAGGGTTAGGGTTGGAATTAGGGTTGTGGTTAGGGTTGTGATTAGGGTTATGGCTACAGTTGGGATTAGGGTTAGGGGTGTGTTGGGGTTAGTGTTGGAGGTAGAATTGAGGGGTTACCACTGTTTAAGCACATCAGGGGTCTCCAAACGCAACATGGCGCCACTATTGATTCCAGCCAATCTCGTATTCAAAAAGTCAAATGGTGCTCCCTCACTTCCAAGCCCTGACGTGTGCCCAAACCGTGGTTTACCCCCAAATATGGGGTATCAGTGTACTCAGGATAAACTGCGCAACAATTGCTGGGGTCCAATTTCTCCTGTTACCCTTGTGACTCTAAAAAAATGCTTGCTAAAACATCATTTTTGAGGAAAGAAAAATGATTTTTTATTTTCACGGCTCTGCGTTGTAAACGTCTGTGAAGCACTTGGGGGTTCAAAGTGCTCACCACATATCTAGATAAGTTCCTTGGGGGGTCTAGTTTCTAAAATGTGGTCACTTGTGGGGGGTTTCTACTGTTTAGGCACACCAGGGGCTCTGCAAACGCAATGTGACGCCCGCAGACCATTCCATCAAAGTCTGCATTTCAAAAGTCACTACTTCCCTTCTGAGCCCCGACGTGTGCCCAAACAGTGGTTTACCCCCACACATGGGGTATCAGCGTACTCAGGAGAAACTGGACAACAACTATTGGGGTCCAATTTCACTGTTACCCTTGGGAAAATAAAAAATTCTGGGCTAAATAATTATTTTTGAGGAAAGAAAACGTATTTATTATTTTCACGGCTCTGCATTATAACCTTCTATGAAGCACTTGGGGGTTCAAAGTGCTCACCACAAATCTAGATAAGTTCCTTTCGGGGTCTAGTTTCCAAAATGGGGTCACTTGTGGGGGGTTTCTACTGTTTAGGCACATCAGGGGCTCTGCAAACGCAACATGACGCCCGCAGAGCATTCCATCAAAGTCTGCATTTCAAAACGTCACTACTTCACTTCCGAGCCCCAACGTGTGCCCAAACAGTGGTTTACCCCCACATATGGGGTATCACCGTACTCCAGAGAAACTGGACAACAAATATTGGGGTCAAATTTCTCCTGTTACCCTTGGGAAAATTAAAAAATTCTGGGCAAAATAATTATTTTTGAGGAAAGAAAACGTATTTATTATTTTCACGGCTCTGCATTATAAACTTCTATGAAGCACTTGGGGGTTCAAAGTGCTCACCACACATCTAGATAAGTTCCTTTCGGGGTCTGGTTTCCAAAATGGGGTCACTTGTGGGGGGTTTCTACTGGTAAGCCACATCAGGGGCTCTGCAAACGCAACGTGACGCTCACAGAGCATTCCATCAAAGTCTGCATTTCAAAATGTCACTACTTCACTTCCGAGCATCGGCATGTGCCCAAACAGTGGTTTACCCCCACATATGGGGTATCAGCGTACTCAGGAGAAACTGGACAACAACTTATGGGGTCCAATTTCTCCTGTAACCCTTGGGAAAATAAAAAATTCTGGGCTAAATAATTATTTTTGAGGAAAGAAAACGTATTTATTATTTTCACGGCTCTGCATTATAAACTTCTATGAAGCACTTGGGGGTTCAAAGTGCTCACCACACATCTAGATAAGTTCCTTTCGGGGTCTAGTTTCCAAAATGGGGTCACTTGTGGGGGGTTTCTACTGTTAAGCCACATCAGGGGCTCTGCAAACGCAACGTGACGCCCACAGAGCATTCCATCAAAGTCTGCATTTCAAAACGTCACTACTTCACTTCCGAGCCTCGGCATGTGCCCAAACAGTGGTTTACCCCCACATATGGGGTATCAGCGTACTCAGGAGAAACTGGACAACAACTTTTGGGGTCAAATTTCTCCTGTTACCCTTGGGAAAATAAAAAATTGCAGGCTAAAAGATCATTTTTGAGAAAATAATTTTTTTTTTTTATTTTCATGGCTCTGCGTTATAAACTTCTGTGAAGCACTTGGGGGTTCAAAGTCCTCACCACACATCTAGATTAGTTCCTTTGGGGGTCTAGTTTCCAAAATGGGGTCATTTCTGGGGGATCTCCATTGTTTAGGCACACAGGGGCTCTCCAAACGTGACATGGTGTCCGCTAATGATTGGAGCTAATTTTCCATTTAAAAAGCCAAATGGCGTGCCATCCCTTCCGAGCCCTGCCGTGCACCCAAACAGTGGTTTACCCCCACATATGGGGTATCAGCGTACTCAGGACAAACTGGACAACAATATTTGTGGTCCAATTTCTCCTATTATCCTTGGCAAAATAGGAAATTCCAGGCTAAAAAATCATTTTTGAGGAAAGAAAAATTATTTTTTATTTTCATGGCTCTGCGTTATAAACTTCTGTGAAGCACCTGGGGGTTTAAAGTGCTCAATATGCATCTAGATAAGTTCCTTGGGGGTCTAGTTTCCAAAATGGGGTCACTTTTGGGGGAGCTCCAATGTTTAGGCACACAGGGGCTCTCTAAACGCGACATGGTGTCCGCTAACAATTGGAGCTAATTTTCCATTCAAAAAGTCAAATGGCGCGCCTTCCCTTCCGAGCCCTGCCGAGTGCCCAAACAGTGGTTTACCCCCACATATGAGGTATCGGCGTACTCGGGAGAAATTGCCCAACAAATTTTATGATCCATTTTATCCTACTGCCCATGTGAAAATGAAAAAATTGAGGCGAAAAGAATTTTTTTGTGAAAAAAAAGTACTTTTTCATTTTTACAGATCAATTTGTGAAGCACCTGTGGGTTTAAAGTGCTCACTAGGCATCTAAATAAGTTCCTTGGGGGGGTCTAGTTTCCAAAATGGGGTCACTTGTGGGGGAGCACCAATGTTTAGGCACACAGGAGCTATCCAAACGCGACATGGTGTCCGCTAACGATGGAAATAATTTTTCATTCAAAAAGTCAAATGGCGCTCCTTCCCTTCCGAGCCTTACCATGTGCCCAAACAGTGGTTTACCCCCACATGTGAGGTATTGGTGTACTCAGAAGAAATTGCCCAACACATTTTAGGATCCATTTTATCCTGTTGCCCATGTGAAAATGAAAAAATTGAGGCTAAAAGAATTTTTTTGTGAAAAAAAAGTACTTTTTCATTTTTACGGATCAATTTGTGAAGCACCTGTGGGTTCAAAGTGCTCACTATGCATCTAGATAAGTTCCTTGGGGCGTCTAGTTTCCAAAATGGGGTCACTTGTGGGGGAGCTCTAATTTTTAGGCACACGGGTGCTCTCCAAACGTGACATGGTGTCCGCTAAAGAGTGGAGCCAATTTTTGATTCAAAAAGTCAAATGGCGCTCCTTCCCTTCCAAGCCCTGCCATGCGCCCAAACAGTGGTTTACCCCCACATATGAGGTATCAGCGTACTCAGGACAAATTGGACAACAACTTTCGTGGTTCAGTTTCTCCTTTTACCATTGGAAAAATAAAAAAATTGTTGCTAAAAGATAATTTTTGTGACTAAAAAGTTAAATGTTCATTTTTTCCTTCCATGTTGCTTCTGCTGCTGTGAAGCACCTGAAGGGTTAATAAACTTCTTGAATGTGGTTTTGAGTACCTTGAGGGGTGCAGTTTTTATAATGGTGTCACTTTTGGGTATTTTCAGCCATATAGACCCCTCAAACTGACTTCAAATGTGAGGTGGTCCCTAAAAAAAATGGTTTTGTAAATTTCTTTGTAAAAATGACAAATCGCTGGTCAAATTTTAACCCTTATAACTTCCTAACAAAAAAAAATTTTGTTTCCAAAATTGTGCTGATGTAAAGTAAACATGTGGGAAATGTTATTTATTAACTATTTTGTGTCACATATCTCTCTGGTTTAACAGAATAAAAATTCAAAATGTGAAAATTGCGAAATTTTCAAAATTTTTGCCAAATTTCTGTTTTTATCACAAATAAACGCAGAATTTATTGACCTAAATTTACCACTAACATAAAGCCCAATATGTTACGAAAAAACATTCTCAGAACCGCTAGGATCCGTTGAAGCGTTCCTGAGTTATTACCTCATAAAGGGACACTGGTCAGAATTGCAAAAAACGGCAAGGTCTTTAAGGTCAAAATAGGCTGGGTCATGAAGGGGTTAAATGACAGCAGCAGGACTAGAGCCACATTCACCACATAACCAGCAGCAGGAAAAAGCTGCGCAGCCTTTCCTGCCCCTGCACTACAGACTTGATTTCCATTCCTGTATTATCAACTTTAATAAAACATAATATTTTTCACTGCTGTGCTGTCATACATGCTGTATTTACTATTTTGCATTTGTTTTATGGCTTTCTCTCCATGGGCAGCATTGTGGCGGCTCAGTGGTTAGCATTGCAGCGCTGGGGTCCGCGGTTCAAATCCCACCAAGAACATCTCCTAGGAGTTTGTATGTTTTTTCTCCAGGTACTCCAGTTTCCTCCCACACTCCAAGGAAATACTAATAGGGAATCTACATTGTGATCCCCATTAGTTACCATGGCAATAATGTCTGTAAAGCGCTGCGGAATTACTAGGGCTATTAAAGTGAGTAAAATAAATGAATATTTTATGACTAAGCAATGAGCTGTGATGTTCTCTAAGGGAACGTACAGATGACAGTATAACTTGGACAAGTACTATTTGTCGTATTAACAGATAGCACAAATCCCCATGTTATTCTCTTGGGCCATACATATGTCTGATTTTTTTCTTGAACCAAGTTGTTTTGAAGAAGAAATCACAGCATGCACAATTTGTCTCTGAGAATCGGATGACACTCACCCATTTAACTCTAAAGGTTCATGACAAAAATTGAGATTTGATTTTCATGGACTGACAACAAAGAGAGGTTGGAGAAACCATTTTTCCACCTTGAGAAAATTTGATCACTCTTTGATCATACACTGATCATCTTCTGATCAAACTAGTCTGAACAGAGTTTGATCAGAATGTGATTAGTCTAATCAGACCCACTTTCTCGGATAAGAGAAAAACTGTTGTGTGACCCTAGCCTAACTTTTCAGATTGACAGCAAAATTGTTGCTGCATTTCCCCCTGCACCCAAGATCATGGGATCCTTTTCTGGCTGATGCAGTCTTCTGCAATGTGTAAGATGGAGGCAAATATTTTAGGTAAGTTTACAGTGTTCAACAAATTTATAAAATTTGACTGAATTTCAATTAGCATCAAATTGAACTGATCCCTAAAATAAATTCAGAAATTATTGAAATTTTAATGGCCACTTGATATAACATTAAACCCTTTACCAGGTTAATTTTCATTTTTGAGCTTTCATTTTTTTCTTCTCTTCATTCATTGATTAGACCTTGCTCCAAACACTACTGTTTAAGGCAGGAGCCAACTTGTCAACACAGCCAACACTCACCATGCATAGCAAATGCTGAGTCTGCTTCATACACATGCATCTGATGGGCAGCACGGTGGCTCAGTGGATGGCATTGTAGCACTGGAGTCCAGTATTCAAATCCCACCAAGGACAACATATGCAAGGAGTTTGTATGTTCTCCCCGTGTTTGCGTGGGTTTCCTCCGGGCACTCCGGTTTCCTCCCACATTCCAAAGACATACTGATAGGAAATTTAGATTGTGAGCCCCATCGGGGACAGCGATGATATTGTGTGCGAAACTGTAAAGTGCTGTGGAATATGTTAGTGCTATATAAAAATAAAGATTATTATTATTATTAGCTGTAGCAAGTATAATTTTTATAAAATGCCCAGAAAAGATTAAACACAGTCTTAATATTTTAGGGATTCCTGCTCTGATGCCGCTGTCTGTAGTGATGATGGCTGCATAGAGAAGCATTGTGTGGGAGGAGGCTCCCTGTGTGCTTCCATCAGAACAACGCATTAAGATCGTATTGGCCTGATGGTCCCCATGGAGACTCCTGGCACCAACATGGCTGTGGGGTCCTTCCGGGTACTGCAGGGAGGTGGCTTGTGAGCACCTGCTGAGAGCAGGCGCTGGCATGCCTGTTTCTCTACCTGTCAGATTGCTGATCTGATACTCTGAAGTGCTGAGAGTCAGCGATCTGACATTACATCTGAATGTAAAAAAGTTTTTAACAAAATGCTAGAATGTGCAAAAATATTTTTTTTTAAATTCCTAAAATAAAGAAAAAAAATATATATATTTTTCCAATAAATACATTTATTTATGTAAATTAAAAAACAACAATAAAAGTACACATATTTGGTATCGCTGTGTCCATATTTACCCGCTCTATAAAACTATCTCACTAGTTAATCCCTTCAGTGAACACTGTAAAAAAATGAATAAAAGGCGAGGCAAAAACAAAGCTTTATCATCATACCGCTGAACAAAATGTGCAATAAAACGCGACCAAAAAGATGAATCTAAATAAAAATAGTACCACTGAAAAGATCATCTTGTCCCGCAAAAAAACAAACTGTAACAGAGTTCCATCAGCAGAAAAATAAAAAGTTATAGCTCTCATAATAAAGCGATGCAAAAATAATAATTTTTTCTGTAAAATAGTTTTTATTGTGTAAAAGCGCCAAAACCTAAAAAATATAAATGAGGTATCGCTGTAATTGTACTGACCCGGAAAATAAAGCAGTCTTATCAATTTAACCACACGTGGAAAAACAAAAACAAAAAGCAATTCCTGAATTGCTGGTTTTTGTTCATCTGTCTCCCAAAAATCGGAAGAGAAAGCCTTAAAAAAAGTCATGTGCCCAAAAATGGTACCAATAAAAACATCAGCTCGCCCCGCAAAAACAAACCATAAGATGACTATGTGGCAGAAATATGAAAAAATGATAGCTCTCAAAATATGGTGATGCAAAAACTTGTTAGCACAATAAAAAGCATCTTTAAGTGTGTGAAAGCATCCAAACACAAAAAAACTATATAAATCTGGTATTGCTGTAATCGCACTCACCCGAAGAATAAAGTCGCCTAATCACTTACACCACACGAGGAATGGTGTAAAAAATAAATAAAATCAATTCTTCACATGCTGTTGATTTTTTCATTCTGCCTCCCAAAAATCGCAGAAAGACTCGGCGAACATTTATCCTGCGCTCTGTGATGAGCACTTACACCAGGTTTCTGTGTAAATCTCTGAAATACGTGATTCAGACAGAACCCCTGGTGGAAGATACCTTGTAATCAGGCAAATTGAGGCATTGTGGACACTGTCTGACCTATGAATCGGAGGTGTCCATCTTTTTAGCATTGCAGAAAAGTGCTGTGTGCCACAGTTGTGTGCACTTCTGAAAAGGACACCGCTGAAAAAAGCACAGATGGAGTCCAAAGTAACTCTGCTTCCTCATTATAGTGAATGGATCCATTGGGGTTTTAGTTGAATCACGTCACTCGGAGATTTAGATGGAAACTTCAAAGTAAGTGCTTAGTGTAGAGCTCCAGATAAATGTGATCCCTAAAGTTATGTTAAATGTTTCCAATAAAAGTTGCAACTAAATCCACAAAAAAAGCAATTCCCCACTCAGGCCCATCATCTGTTAATGGAAATATTGGGGGCTCCCAAATTACTGGTAGCACGAAGGCTCTGGAAAAGCTAAATGGCATCACACTTCCCAAAAGAAAATCAGCAAATTCTCCACATCCAAATGCCCCCTTCCCTTCTGAGCCCCAGCATGCCTAAACCACATTTAGGGCCACATGTTTGGCATTTCTGTAGTGATGAGAGCCCGCCTAATTTACAGGTGCGTGTCTCCAGAAGCATGAGCTGGGCATAATGTACTGTTCACTGCAATGGTAGTTTGCATTTTTCACTCAGAAACATCCACTTATGTCTGTTTCTGGAAAACACCCATGGAGTCAAAATCGTCACTACATCTGTAGATAAATTCCCAAAGGGTTATAGTTACCCAATTGGGGTCACTTTTGGGGGGTGTTTCCATTGTTTAGGCACATGAGATGCACTCCAAATGCTACACAGCATCAGCTTATTATTTCAGTAAATTTTACATTCAAAAAGTCAAATGCGCTCCTTCCCTTCCAAGCCCTGCTGTGCGCCCAAACAGTAGCATTCCCCCACATATGGGGTATTGTTGTACTCAGGAGAAATTGCACAACAAATTTTATGTACCAATTTCTTTTGTTACCCTTAAGAAAATGCTAAATTTGTAGCTAAAAATATTTTTTCGGAGAAAAATTAGATTTTTTTTTATTTTCACAGCTTAATGCTATAAACTTATGTGAAGCACCTGGGGATTCAAGGTGCTCAATACACATCTAGAAAAGTTCCCTAAGGGGTATATTTCCCAAAATAGTTTCACCTGTGGGGGGTTTCCACTGTTTAGGCACATCAGGGGCTCTTCAAATGTGACATGTGTTGTGAATTCTGCTCCTGGGCTCCCTCCGGTGGTTGTAAGTGGCACTTTTGTGAGTTCTGCTCTTGGGCTCCCTCTTGTGGTTTCAAGTGGTATGGCTGCTCCTTGGAGTTAGCTGTTGTCAGCTGCCTCCACTTATCATCTCCTCTCTCGCCTATTTAAGCCTGGCTGTTCCTTCAGCTAGTGCCACTTGTAAATGGTTCCTGTTGGATTCACATCTCTTTGGAGTTCCCTGTTATCCTGACCATTTCAGCTAAGCTAAGTTTTTGCTTACTATTTCTGTCCAAAGTTTGTGGACTTATCCTTTCTGTGCTTTCTTTGTTTGTCCAGCATTATCAGTTTGAAGTATTTTCTGTCTTGCTGGAAGCTCTGGGAAGCAGAGTGACCCTCCACACCTTTAGTCAGGTGTGGAGATTTTTTGTTTACTCTGCGTGGATTTTAGTAGTGTTTTATACTGACCGCACAGTGTTCCATCCTGTCCTATCTATCAAGCTACACTGGCCTCCTGTGCTCATTCTGGTTTCATTCTGTGTATGTCTTTTTCCTCTCCACTCACAGTCATTATTTGTGGGGGGCTAATCTATCCTTTGGGGATTTTCTCTGAGGCAAGATAGTTTTCCTGCTACTGTCTTCAGGGGTAGTTAGCTCTTAGGCTGTGACGAGATGCCTAGGGAGAGTTAGGAGCATTCAACGGCTGCTTCTAATGTTGTGTTGAGCTTAGGGTCTGCGGTCAGTACAGTTACCACTTCCCTCAGAGCTCGTTCCATGTTGCTCCTAGACCACCGCATCATAACAGACATGGCAACCACTAATTATTCCAGCAAATTTTACATTCAAAAAGTGAAATGGCGCTCCTTCCCTTCCAAGCCCTGCCGTGTGTCCAAACAGTAGATTTCTCACACATATGGGGAATCGGAATGCTCAGGAGAAATTGCACAACAATATGTATGGTCCATTTTCTCCTGTTACTCTTGCAAACGTAAAAAAAATCGGTCTTAAGGAAATTTTTGTGAAAGAAAAGTAAATGTTTATTTTTTTCTTCCACAATCCAAAAATTCCTGTGAAGCACCTGAAGGGTTAATAAACTTCTTGAATGTGGTTTTGAGTATTTTGAGGGGTGCACTTTTCAGAATTATGTCATTTTTGGATATTTTCTGCCATATATTACCAACAAAGTCACTTCAAATCTGAGGTGGTCCCTAAAAAAAATGGTTTTGCAAATTTTGTTGTAAAAATAAGAAATCGATAGTCAATTTTAACCCTTATAACTTCCTAATAAAAAAAATTGTTTCCAAAATTGTGCTGATGTAAAGTAGACATGTGGGAAATGTTAGTTATTAACTATTTGTGAGTTATGACTCTGATTTAAGGGCCTAAAATTTAAAATTGAAAATTGCAAAATTTTCAAAATCTCACCAAATTTCCATATTTTTAACAAATAAAAACAAGTTATATCAAAGAAATCTTACAAACATCATAAAGTAGAATATGTTACGAGAAAACAGTCTTAGACTCACTGGGATCTAGTTAAGCGTTCTATAGTTATGGTTTCATTAAGTGGAAGTGGTCAGAATTCTAAAATTGGCCTGGTCAGGAAGGTGAAAACAGGCTTTGGGGTGAAGGGGTAAAAATGAAATGACTTTGGTCAAATGTTTGGAATATCCTTCCACAAGCTTCTCACAATAGTTGGTCGGAATTCGTCCTGACAAAACTGGAGTAACTGATCCAGGTCTGTAGGTCACCTTGCTCGCACCTGCTTTTTAAAGCTTTGCCCATAAATTTTCAATAGGATTGACATCAGGGATTTGAGATGGCCACTGCAAAACACTGACTTTGTTATCCTTATGCCACTTTATTACCATTTTGGAAGTTTGCCATTTGGAAGACCCATTTCCGCCCAAGCTTTGACTTCCTGGCTGATGTATTGAGATGTTGCTTCAGTATTTCCACAAAGTCTTCTTTTCTCATGATGACATCTATTTTGGAAAGTGCTCCATTCCCTCCTGCAGCAAAACAACCCCAAAACATGATGCTGCCACCCTCATGTTTCACAGCTTGGATGGTGTTCTTAGGCTTCCAAGCTTTACCCTGTTTCCTCCAAATGTAATGATGGTCATTATGCCCAACAAATTCAATTTTACTTTTATCAGACCACAGACCATTTTTCGAAAAATTAAGGTCTTTGTTCCTGTGTGTATTTGCAAACGTTAATCTGTTTTTTTTTGAGTAATGGCTTCATCCTGGCAGAGTGGCCTTTCAGCCCATGTTTATACAGTAGTCGTTTCATTGTGGATATTGATGCAATCTTACCAGCTT